>NC_064641.1:403106085-403741085 GCF_023864345.2 Schistocerca serialis cubense | reverse complement strand
CCAACGACCTGATGATATCCGTTATGACACATCCTTCCTGCAGCTAGACTTGTTAGTTGCTATATCATCCACAATCCTGCCAACACCATATATCCTCACCATACAACTCTCCCCCAGCAAGTCCCACTTCTCCTTCGAGTATCCCATCGCGTGTACTGTTTCTTCCTCTGAACTCGCGGCATTCACGCACCGCCGGAAAATACAGATAAAAATCAGGAGAATATTAAATGCAAAATTGGGCTGGACTGGATTATAACAAGCACCAGACTCAAAACTACTATCCCCAACAACTCTCCCAACTACTGGAAAGCAATAACCACATATCACACTACTCGTTCCTCCACGACAAACATACCATACCTGACAAAGTGAACAAAGCTGACCTCTTTGCGCCCTATTTCTCCAACTACTTCTCCATCGAATGACCCTTATTTTGATTACTCTCTGTTCTCTACCATCCACGAATGCACTAACACTGCAATCCTGCCCCTAGCTCCCAAATTCCAATATTTGAGCAAAGTACCACACACAGAATGAAGTTCGCAAATCGCCATACAAGGCACAAGACATGTACTTCACAGAAAATGCAACACATACCCTGGTAACGATGCGTCACACATCGTCACTTACAGAATGCCCTCTCTCCTTCCTCGTCACCCTTTCGGCCCTTTATACCACTATCCTCTCCTCAGGTTACTATCTGGAATTCTGGAAAACGTCCAGATCTTCAAACTGCACAACCCCCCCCCCCCCCCCAGTTGCCCAATCTGGCTAGATTTAGTGTTCAGCAAGGTCTTCATCCATCGTTTCCCAGTGCATCCATCAGCACCTGAACCAACACCACCTCATGTATGCTTGCAGGTGGGAAGATTCAGCTGCCTAATAATTGTTAAAATTCATGGGCCACCTAAGCCTGATAATGGTCTTTGATCGAAAATAGTAGTGAACTGTGTAAAATAAAGGACAGCTGAAGTTTTCATCATGAACTTTCATAACGCCATCTTCTTTCAAATAACTAATGTGGTCTTCTCAGAATTTGTCCACTGATGACCTGCTCCTGCACCAAACTCATCTCCCCAATTCAACTCCTGTAAGACAGGTATTTTTGGGTACCTCGACCTAGAAAAAGATTACTAACTCCTTTTCGAACTCCAGACACATGCACTTCCAGTTACATTACTTCATCTTACTGCATCCTTCCTCTCGCCCATCCTTTGTCGCTATTAACAACTGAAAGTCCTGTACCTCCCATCCCACTACAGGAGTGCCGAAAAGCTCTGTCCTCTCTCCTCTGTGTCCTCTGCATTGCTGATATGCTGAAAACACCCTCACCATTCCACCTCCTTCTCTACGGTAATGACACTGCTTTCTTCACCCTCTATTCTCAACTCCATAAATCCCAACGATCACTTCAAACCAACTTCAGTCAGTTTACCTCCTGGTTCCTCAATAACAATCCTTCCATGAACCATTAAGTAGTTATAGAATGAACCACCTGCACCTTCTGCACCATGTCCTCTACCTTACCATTTATGAGGGTACTACGCAGTTAAATAACACATTTTTATTCTACTAACTGTCGACCATCAGCTAATGTGGGAACCTCACCTACTAACCATCTAACAGCGGTCCACAATAGACTCAAACTACTAACTGGCCAAACTTGGGAATTACCCATCCATTATTCTCAACACCTAAAATATCTTGATCCGTCCCATGCTCTGTTATGCCAGTGCTGCATGAATATCTGCCCCACCAAAGTTCTTTCAGTCCCTTCAGATCCTCAAATTTCATGCACTCTGTTTCGCTTTCTGCATCCATTTACCTTCTTCCATATGGGTCCTCTAATATTTTATCAAATTCCGACACCTCTTCACCCACATCAAATACCTTTGCATCTCTCATACTATCCACAAACTATATTCCAATAACCCCATTGTCTCGCCTGGTATGCTGCCACGGCTTCACAGTCACATCCCTCTATTCCTGCACCTACACAAACTCCATATCCTATCTCAACGCAACTTCAACCATCTCCCTCTCCCATGCAACGAGATCCACTAGAATATGTATCACTTCTTTCAACTTTAACCCTTCCGCACTTACCCGACTCCACATCAGTGTTCCTCTGTCCTTTCTGTTCTACACCCACCCCTATCCTTTTCTGCTTGTACCACTACCCTCTCTATACACTGTTTCTCCCTCTTACCCTCTGCCCTTCCCACTGTCTGTATTCACACTATCTACTTCACCTTTTATCTATCCCCTCCACAGTTTCCCCAACTAATAACCACTACCTTTTATCCCCCATCCCCCACAAACCTAGATGGAACATACCCTCTCCTCCCAAAATATGTTTTCACTTAGTGCAGTAACTTCATATGTTAAGTGAATGTGCAGCGCTCTGTTGTTTTTTCATAGAAGAATATCACCTCGTAGCAACTATGTACTATTTTAAATTGCATTTATTTTCCGTCCTTTTACCTGTCCAGCATTGATCATTTTAAGTTAAACAGTCCCCATATTTTTATTTTTCTGTAATCATATTGGTTTATTAATGCTCTCGGCTGAAGAGCGGAGTATTGGACTGCTGACAGACCACCCCGTGCAGCTGTAGGGCATGGGGAATGAAATAACAATTAAGACAAAAAGCTATCATCAGGGAATTTAGAGCATGTAAGAAACCTGGACCACCCGACTGCAGTGACAGGCCAGTGGGTGCTACTGCTGACTTTCGAACAACTTGAGATGTAGGATACATAGATATTAGCTTGGAAAGAAAGAGTTTTGGTATAGAGTTAATTCTGAAGAGGTGTGCATCGAAATGTGAGAGGTCACACAGAAAACTTATTTCGAGCCGAATTGGTGCTGGTGCCAGCAAGTGGCTGTAGCTAGCATGTGGTCATAGCTTGTTGTGCCAACAGCGATGTACTGGCACTGCAGTTGAATGCGGTCAAATGGGTGTATCTAGTTCTAAAGAGTGCTGCCGTTAGCTGGAATGGATGTTGTTGTTGTTGTTGTCTTCAGTCTTGAGACTGGTTTGATGCAGCTCTCCACGCTACTCTATCCTGTGCAGGCTTCTTCATCTCCCAGTACTTACTGCAACCTACTGCAACCTACCTATCCATTTCTCTTTTTAAATTTTCTAACCTACCTGCCCGATTAAGGGATCTGACATTCCACGCTCCGATCCGTAGAACGACAGTTTTCTTTCTCCTGATAACGACGTCCTCTTGAGTAGTCCCCGCCCGGAGATCCGAATGGGGGACTATTTTACCACCGGAATATTTTACCGAAGAGGACGCCATCATCATTTAGCCATACAGTAAAGCTGCATGCCCTCGGGAAAAATTACGGCTGTAGTTTCCCCTTGCTTTCAGCCGTTCGCAGTACCAGCACACCAAGGCCGTTTTGGTTATTGTTACACGGCCAGGTCAGTCAATCATCCTGACTGTTGCCCCTGCAACTACTGAAAAGGCTGCTGCCCCTCTTCAGGAACCACACGTTTGTGTGGCCTCTCAACAGGTACCCCTCCGTTGTGGTTGCACCTACGGTACGACCATCTGTATCGCTGAGGCACGCAAGGCTCTCCACCAACGGCAAGGTCCATGGTTCGTGGGGGTAGGCTGGAATGGATAGTGCTGCAGAACACAGGTCCCGTGAGTCATTAAGCCAAATATCAATTTAACGTGGAGCACAGTACATTTCCGCCTCCTTGCAACTTTCCTGTCGGGTGCTGTTAAATAGTTCAAGTTAAATGAAAGTGATGGTATTCATTTTCCTAACGTTCTTCCCTGAAATTTAACCTTAATTCTACCCAGTAGCCCTTAAAATTTACCACTTTTGCAGACAACTTGTCAGGCCATAGATGTTCTACTGACTGGGGTAAGTGGTTAGTATCGTGGCCGAACTAAGCTGGTAGTGCCAGGTGGTTATCCTCAGCATGGTATTAATGTGGCAGTGACTGGTTATCTAATTCAAGGGTTGATGTGCCATCAGTGAAATGTCACAAATTAAATACGTATTTTATTCTGAGATTCCACTGAACCCGCGCAAAAATGTAAACAACCATGCATGAGCAGCGCCTATTAGACAGAAGGGGTCCGACAGCGGATCAGTTCCAATCATTCCGCGCAAGCAGCTACACGGCTCGTGTTGTCTGCATTTCAACCATGCTTAGAAGGTCAATACCGCGGTTCGATCGCGTCCACAGTATTACTTTGCGCCAGGAAGGGCTCTCAACAAGCGAAGTGTCCAGGCGTCTCGGAGGGAAACAAAGTGATGTTGTTCGGACATGGAGGAGATACAGAGAGAAAGGAACTGTTGATGAAGCGCCTAGCTCAGTCCACCCAAGGACTACTACTGCAGTGGATGACCGCTAGCTGCGGATTAAGGCTCGGAGGAACCCTGACAGCAACGTCACCTTTTTGAATAATGCTTTTAGTGCAGCCACAGGACGCCTTGTTACGACTCAAACTGTGAGCAATAGGCTGCATGATGCGCAACTTCCTCCCAACGTCTTAGGCGAGCTCCATCTTTGCAATCACGGCACCACGCAACGTGGTTCAGATGGGCCCAACAACATACCGAAAGGACCGCTCAGGACTGGCATCACGTTCTCTTCACCGATGAGTACAGCATATGCCTTCAACCAGACAATCGTTGGAGACGTGTTTGGAGGCAACCTGGTCACCCTGAACGTCCTAGACAAACTGTTCAGCGAGTGCAGCAAGGTTGAGGTGCCCTGCTATTTTGGGGTGGCATTATTTGTGGCCGACGTACGCCGCTGGTGGTCATGGAAGGCACCGTAACGACTGTACGATACGTGAATGCCATACTCCGACCGATAGCACAACCATATCGGCAGCATACTGGCGAGGCATTCGTCTTCATGGACGACAATTCGTGCTCCCATCGTGCAAATGTTGTGAATGACATCCTTCAGCATAACGACATCACTCGGCTAGAGGGGCCAGCATGTTTCCAGACATGAAGCCCATCGATCATGACTGGGATAGATTGGAAAGGTTTGTTTGCGGATGACATGACCCAGAAACCACGCTGAGGGATCTACGCTTAATCGCCATTGAGGAGTGGGACAATATGGACCAACAGTGCCTTGATGAACTTGTGGAGAGTATGCCACGGCAAATACAGGGATGCATCAATGCAAAAGGACGTGTTACTGGGTATTAGAGGTACCGCTGTGCACAGCAATATTGCCCACCATCTGAGAAGGTTTTGCTGTATGGTGGTACAACATGCAATGTATGGTTTTCATGAGCATTAAAAACGGGAGAAATGTTTTTAATGTTGATCTCTACTCCAAATTTATGTACAGATTCCGTAAATCTCAGAAGAGAGGTGATGCAGAATTTTTTTTTTAAATGTGTGTAATGTGTATGTATGTGTGTGTGTTCTACATCTCCTCCTAATCCAATGGACCAATTTCAACCTTTCAACCAAACTTGGTACTCATGTCTATTATTCCCGGGCAACAATCGCTGTAGGGGTAAGAACCACATATCTACCATAGTTCAGGACATATGGCGTCATAAACAAGACTAAAATAACTGCCGCATCATGTACGACGTTTAAATTTATTACTTCTTTACTGTCACGTACTGGCATTGAATTTCGCAGACTGTATCCACATATTCAACTAAATGCATCTACACGATTTCATCGTGGGGCCACACATAGTTCGGAAGGTATGACGTCATAAACACTGAGATGCGTGAAAAACTGACGCATTATACATTGGGTTTAGATTTATTACTTCTTTGCCACTATTCGTAACACATTTTGCATACAGTATCCACGTATCGTGGGGAGTGTACGAATGCAAATGTATCATTGTACGACACATAATTCAATAATTATGACCTTATAAACACTGAGGGGTGTGAAAGAATGCCGCATTGTGAATGAAGTTCTAATACATTTATACCTTACTGATGAGCACTCATACAGTGGAATCAGCTTACGGAAATCACTGACAGGTGGCAGCACTATTGCAACGCAGTGCGGAACAAACACAGGAACGTAGACCTAGAAATAATAGGTATTACAGTTGTAAATCGTCGTAGCAGTGTTGGATGAAAACCAGAGCTCCAAGCCCTAATAGGAAGCACTGAAGCTCAAATCGTTACACGTATGGAAAGCTGTCTAAGGCCGGAAGTAAGTTCAGCCGAAATTTACAAAGGACCAAACCGTGTTCAGAAATAATAGATAAAATGTCGTTGGTAGTCGAGTGTTTATTACTCTCAGAAGTAGTTTATCTTGTAGTGAAAATGAAGTAGATAGTTCCGGGTTAATATGCAGTTCTTCCTTTTACAGCCCTGCCTCCCCCCTCCCCAACTCCCCGAATCAAATGACACAGTTTCTGAATAGTTGAAAGGAAACTGGAGTCTCATTACAAACATGTATACCCAAAAAATGAACAAATAAAGATGTCGTGACGGATTATGTGATTAGTGACTACAACGTTGTTATAGCGAAGCTAATTACCGTAATACCAAAACCATACGAAAGTAAAAGCAAAATACGTATGTTTAATAAAGTAAGTAAGATTCACTTGACACCTTCGTTAGAGACAGTCTCAATTCTTTCCAATCTGTCTTTGTAAGTGTAGACCAGATGCGGTTTAAATTCATAGAAATTCGCGCCCTCCCACCGGCATGATGAAGATATCGGGATTCATCAGACCATGCAATGCTCTGACATATCGTCAACGTCACGCGCCCATTCCAGTCGTAATTGTCATGTCGAGGAGTTAACATTGCATGCGTCGTCGGTTGCTGAGGCCCATCGTTAGGGTGCGTTGTATCTTCAGACACATTTGCACTCTTCCCAACATTAACGCGGGGTTCTTTCTACCACACTTCGAATCATGTCCTGTTTTACACTTCTGCACGCTCTACGACGTCCAGCATCGCTAATGTTCGGTGGCCGCCCAACCCACGACATATGGATGTGGTTTCACCTTAGTTTCACCACTTGTTCAAGGCACTCCTCGAACGGCTGACAAGTAGTGCAGAACCGAAATGTTCATGCCGAGCCTCCTGGCCATGACAATCTGTCCTCGGGCAAACTCAGATAAATTGCGTTCCTTCTCCATTCTACACTCGCTGAGCTCAAGCACTGGCACTACAGGCACCGTGCGTGTGTCTGAGTAGCAGTCATTCCTCACCAGATAACGCTGCTGTTGCCTGAACCGGTTTATATCTATAGGAGGTCGGTGGACGAGTGTAGAGCCGTTCGCTCATTGGAAGATCTGCATCTAATGACTGGAAAGTTTAACAACTCACACCAATACCCAAGAAAGGAAATATGAGTAATCTTTTGATTTACTAACACTTATGACTAACGTCGAGTCGCAGTAGGATTTAAATATATATGTAGTGTTCGAATATTGTGGGTTATCTCGCAGAGAACTATTTATTGAGGATTGAGAAAATATCGTTCTTGCAAAACTCAACTAGCTCTTTCTTGTCACCAAGTAATTAGTGCTTTTGAGAGATGATGTCAAATTGATTCCTTATTTTTAGATTTCCAGAAGATTTTTCACAGCGTTCCTCGCAAGCGACTTTTAGTCACATTACGTGCTTTTGGAGTATCGTCTCATTTGTGCGACTAGATTCGTTGTATCCTATCAAAAAGGTCACAGTTCGTAGTGAAACAAAAATTATATCTGGCGTTTCCCAAGGAAGTCTTATAGGCCCTCTGCTATTTCTGATCTACATAAACGATTTAAGAGACAATCTGAGTAGCGCTGTTATGTTGTTTGCAGATAATTCTGCCATTTACCGTGTTATAAACTCATCAGATGATGAAAATTGCAAAACGTTTTAGTCACGATGTCTGTATGGTGCGAAAAGTGGCAGTTGATTCTAAATAATGAAACGTGTTAAGTCATACACACGAGTACTAAAAGGAATGGGCTTAATTTTGGTTGCAGGATAAAACACACAAATCTAAGGACTGTAAATTCATCTAATTACTTAGGGATCGCAATCAGTAATAACGTAAACTGGAACGTTGATATAGACAATGTTGCAAATGTTGTTGAACACTTAGAAGAAGTAACAGATGTATTAAAGAGAGTATTTACACTACGATTGTTCGCCCTCTTTTGGAGTATTGCTGTGTCATGTGGGATCCGCCTCAGACAGAATTGGCGCAGGACATTCGATAAGTTCAGAAAAGGGCAGTACGTTTTGTATTATCGCGAAATAGAGGAGGTAGTACCACGGATATCATACGTGAATTGCTATGGAAACCATTAAAACAAAGGCTATTTTCGTTGCAGGATCTTCTTGTGAAATCTGAATCCCCAACTTTATCCTGAGAGTGTGAAAACATTTTGTTGGCGCACACCCGCATAGAGAGGCATGATAATCACAATAAAATGAGGGAAATCAGAGCTCGCATGGAAAGATTTAAGAGTTCATCTTTCCCGTGCGCTGTTCGAGAGTGGTGCGTAAGAGATATAGATTGATTGCGGTTCGATGAGCCACTCTCATGCACTTAACTGTGAACTGGAGAATAATCATATAGATGTGGTTGTAAATTATGGGATGGTCCTTTCTGGACGCCGAGCTGGCGCAGCAATCACGAGAATTTTGTCGCCAAGACATTAAATTTATCTATTATTATGCCCCTCTGTCCAATGTAGTATGATTTTGGTCTTGAGGCACTGTCAATTACTCCAGTGATTGATACCTTCGTCGTCAGGGATGGCATCAAGCACGAAATGATACAGCTTGTCGACAACAATATTTACATATTACTATCAAAATCCCAATTGCATCTTGACCCACATAGCTTGCTACTCCTCTTCCTCCCCATGACCTCTTCTTTTCCCCCTCCCCTAGCCATCGTCTGTGGTGCGGTGAATATTTCGAGCAGACGTTTCTCCTGGACGCGACCTTCAACTTGGCGTAATCCTAAGCCTGAGTCATCCGAATAGGCGACCAGTTCTCATGTATCCACGTTCCCGTCTCCGTGATCCCGTGCTCACTGCAGCGATAAATCACGATGTCTTTGAGTCAAAATGAAAAGAAGATTGGGTCGTCTGCTGCGGAGTCCTATGTTCAAAAATGTGCGTTGAACGTTGTTCACCGAAACAGTCGTGCTTGCACGAGTATGTTAGTGTAAGAGCTGCTGCAAATTGCCACCTATCCTACTTAACGGAACGGGCAAGCCTGCGATCTTTAGCTACCTTAATGACGCATGGACGTTAACACGTTGTTGTCTACTCCAGATTTCACCTTCCTTCAATTTCGTGGATACTCATGGTACCAGCTAACGAGCGCCCCAGTTTTTCTGGTTTCGAGACGATGGTTCCCTTCTCCGAACCGTAACCGTTTGTCCCCTGTCAAAGTCGCTAAGCGATTTATTTTTCCCGTTTGTAGCCCGTATGGACGATGGAAATATACCCCATTCGCCTGTAATCCAATTACATACACCTTAACCGCGTCACGTGCTCGCAGCAACACCAGGCGACACTAAGTCTAGTGGTGGACGACTGTCATAATTTTTTGGTCCATCAGGGTTTATTCTGTAGGTCTTTGAAAATCGCAAGGGCGAGGGTGCATTGAAACAACATTCTCGAAGTTAGTCCCATTCCATTGTGTATATTCCTCTAATGCGCTCTGTCCTTTCTTATTTCTTTCTCGTGATCTCTACGTGTGATACAGTATAGTGACATTTTTATGTCGCTCAGCCAACGTCGACTAGAGATTCTCTAAATTTCTGAACAATTATGTTCTCAATTCTGTGAGAGCAGTCACCTCAGAGGGGTACCTATGGACAATTTATACCAACAGTTCCTAAGGAGAGGAGGCAGACTTTGCCGTAGATTCAGGGGCAAAAGTCCGGCTGACTGATCTGGCATTTTTGATACCGACAACCACTGAAAGCAAGAGAAATCTATATTTCCGAAGGACATTGCTTTAATAATGACGGTAATCTCTTGGGTAAAATGTTACGGAGGTAAAATAGTCCTGGTAAAATGCCCCCGCCCCCCACAAAACTGGGGGCAAGGGCAATCCAACAGGATTATTTCATCGCGAGAAACCAACGCGTCATTCTACTGGACGGAGGGCAAAATATAGATCCCTCAATCCGGTAAGTAAGTTAGGGAATTTTAAAAAATGGATCTAGAACGTTAATTATAGTACGAACTAGTAGAGCGTTGTGGCAGAAAGAGCGGGACTTTTGGTCCAGGAATACAGGGTTGTCAACACAAAATCAATTACTGGTTATACAGCAGATGACGCCAAAATCTTTCGAGTCGTTACGCCTGGTAATATTCCTCTTCAAACTTCTTCGCTGCTCGACGTTTAGATACCTGTGCTATCCTTTCCATGATTCCAGTTGTGTCCCTCGATGGCTGAACACTGTCGAGAGACAGACTTATAAAAGGAGTACATCACGCGCTTTTTCGGAGAAGTTAAGTTACTCTTACTTCTCAGCTACTATAGGATAGACGGTCATCATTGGATGCATAATGAAGGCAGATACTGCCAGGGGGATCGAAAAACTCATAGTTGTTAGGCCGACTCGGTTGTTTCCTGGCAGCTATTTTTGTACCTTGCTTGCCGTTGCTGTATGTTTACTACCCTGGCTGCCTGTGGTCACGAAGACGAAAGCCGGTAGCCGTCGTTTCTATTGAAATTGTAGTCGTGCTTCCTAAAGTCTACCACTTCACGGACTATCTTTCTATAAATATGCTGTTGTGCAAAATGTGAAGACGAAAGTCACTTTCGCCTGAGGTGTCACTGCCAAATAAGATAAGTCGATGAATTTGGACCATACGTAGAAAGAACGACTACATTACAGTGCAGAAAGTGACTGAACTGAAAGAAATATGCAAATAGACGAACATAAATGACACTTCTATTCAAAGGCAGTAATTACACCGAAGTCTTTGTGATTCATGTTGGTCCCGTCTACATTACAAACTATGGGACACGGTTCTTAATTGGGGGTGTGATCACCACGGACGTCAACTCATGCTCTGCAACCGGCCCCGTGCTGGTGGTAGGCCGTTCAATTCCTTCACCAGCAGGAAGACAACTGCCGGATGGTCTTTCGTCCAAGTTCCGTCGACCTACATTGTTGCATGGTAGTGGCACATCATGCGAATGTTCCTTCTGTCCTTAAGTTTCGCACAGCAGTGTGTTACTTTCTCTGACAAGCAAACCTACGAGGTTTGGCTAAAACATAATCGGCCTGATGTTGTAAGAGACAAAACGTGTGGGCCTCGAGGCCAACCGCTGCGCCGCCTGGTTACGTGACATCTGCCCTCTCCAGTTTCGCTATCCGCCCACCTCCCGACCCGACAGTCCTGTCTTGATCTTTGCGTCACGCTGCGTATCAGCATCTCGTCAAAGAAATGCTTACTGTTTTGAAAAAGACAGAGAGTAATATGAAAATTGTAATGAAACTTGGAGAGTCAGCCTCAGAAACCCATTCCTTGTTGAAACAAGTGTACGATCCTTAATGTCTTTCACGCACTCAAGTTTGTGACTGGTTTAAGCTCGTCAAAGATTGACAAGAAGAAATTGAAGACGACTACGTCCAGGTCTACCCTCAGCGTCAACAACGCACGAAAACATTGACAAAATGGGATTCATCCCGAAAAGATCGTCGGTTAAGTATTCGTATGCTTTGCTTTTGTAAGAATCGACGAAGTACACATGAGAAAAGTCTGTTCGACAGTGGTGCCAGAGAACTTGATTCCTGAACCAAATGATTCTCGAATGAACATTTCTGATGACACTGAAATAACGTGATGAATCATAGTGATTCACTTATGATCTAGAAACTAAGCGATAATCAGTGCACTGGAAGAGATAAACTTCACCAAATATAAAAACCAGAATTCCAAGTTATACTGATATCTGTGGGATTAACTTTGTTTTTGGATAGGTTCCCCCTTGAGCAAACACAATTTTTCTTCATGTCTTCCCAGAACTGTTTCTCAGAAGATAAAGCATCATCAGAGATTCAATTCATTTCCTTTCTATTACATAGCAAAATACAGCTGTTTACTGCCCATACATTTATAAATATCAGTTTCTAAGAAAACTCATTTAAAGATTTCATAACAGGCATTTTTTGTGTATAACTTTTCATCTCATGCTCTGGTTTCCGTTGTTTTATGTATTCTGCGTTACAGTTATTTATGTTTCATATTTCGTCATCAGCAACCAAAGAGTACGTAAAGTAGAAAGTTCTTTACATCGATAATTTACGCTTCGGAAGACTGCGGTTAACTTTATTTTACTCTGTGGAAGATTGTGAGTGCATCTGTGTGTGTGCGTGTGTGTGTGTGTGTGTGTGTGTGTGTGTGTGGTGTTGGGTCTCCGAACAGCTCTTTGAGGGCAGAGAACAGAGTTCCATGTTAGGGAGCTGTTTATTCGTTTATTACTTCTTTTCCTTCAACTATAACTTCTTGTATTTCATAGTTTCCCTGTGTTATTAAAAATAGGGATAGGGGGAGGGGCTGTTGCTGTATTTGAGACTTTTTAGATCGGTCTTGATGTGTGTTGATCTATGGTTCATATCTATAATGTATTCCGCGAATGTAGAATGACAGCTGTTACTTTTTACTGTTGTTCTGTGTTTCGTGTACTCAGTAGTGAAATTTCTGCTTGTGTGTCGAATACAAATTAAATTAAAATCTTGACATGCAGATGATAGATACCAGATTTACTGGTACTGGTTGTCCTTAGTTTTTTTATCTATTGAGTTACCGATTCCATAGATTGTCTTTAATTCTTATTTTGTATGTTGCATATGCTGTGACTGCTATGTCGTTGTAGGTAAGAGAGTACCATTTGCTTGTTGTTGTGAGTGCCAATTGTTCATTTTTGTTCGTGCGGTTAAAGGCGCTGCAGTCTGGAACCGCAAGACCGCTACGGTCGCAGGTTCGAATCCTGCCTCGGGCATGGATGTTTGTGATGTCCTTAGGTTAGTTAGGTTTAACTAGTTCTAAGTTCTAGGGGACTAATGACCTCAGCAGTTGAGTCCCATAGTGTTCTGAGCCATTTGAACCATTTTTTTGTTCATTTTTGTAGTGTGTTCCGCGTATCTGCGTTCTATGTGTTTGTTCTGTGGCTGTTTTTGTATGTTGGTGACTATCTGTTTGTCAATGTATGCAAGACACCCATTTCGTTTTTGTGATTCAGTTAGTCTATAATGTTTTTGTTATATCCGTTATCTATAGCTATTCGTCTGAGTATCTGTTGTTCATTATTGTAGATGGCTCAGATGAGTAAAGTTTTACTCAATCTGTGAAGCGTGTGTTCGTGTGTATTCGGGTGTTTGGAGTTTACGTGTACGGCTGTGCTGGTGTGACTGTGAGGTCAAGAAAATTTGGCTACTTGTCATTTTCTGTTTCTATGGTGACTTTTAATTTTGGCTGTACTGTGTTTACGTCATAGTCGAGTGCTGGATGTGAATAGTCGTTTCATCTACAAATCATATGATGTCAGCTACATAGCGATGCCTATATATTATCCAATATTACGCGAAACAGGCCTATGTTTTCTAGTACCTAGGCCTCTTCCAGATTAAGGAAGACGTGGGCCAGGAGTCGGCTGGCTGGTAACCCTTTGGGACTGTGCACGTCGTTTGGGTACCTAAAGGCCGAATGTAAACAAGGACTCAAGTACTGAAGCCATATCTATGCCTCATGAACGAGTAAGGAGAAAGCCTCCTGAGTTGTGAAAGAACAATTCATGAATTCTGTATCAGGACCTTGCCCTGCTCCGTTGGCTGTTTCGGGCTAAGTATAGGATCACCTTGTTGAAACATCCTCCCTTCTCATCATACTTTGCTTAGTGTGACTCTTTCGTGTTGCTGAAACTGAAATCCGTAGCGAAACGAGCCCGGCTTGAAACGAAAACGTGAAAGAAAACGCGATGGAGACTATGAAAATGCTTTCAGAAGTTATTTTCAAAAGCGGCTTTGAGAAATGGAAAATAAGCACTGAGCAGGACATTGGAGTATTTTGAAGAGTAAACTTGAACAGTTGCGAAGAAGTACAAAGAAAGTGTGTTACATGCCTAGTCTTGGTACTCATCTCCGCTAAATTTACCATATGTCCCACAATATGTGGCGTCCGTGCTCCTTAAAACGTTCTTTTACCGTCTTTCCAGTTCACCGATAGGGGAAGGTTGCCTAAATTGGACCACTTTTTTATTTTGCTATCGCATGCCTTTTTTATGTGTCTCATTGAAACAAAGTATCCTGTACAAAAAGCTACATGTTGCACTCTTTCATTCGATGGTGTCATATTTTGAATACATACATAGCATAAATGGGTATCATTAAAACTTACAAATGAGTAAACGAACCAAATTATGAAACCGGTTGCTTAATTTGGATGTTCAGTTGCTTAAATTGGACCAGATGGTGAAACAATGAGTAAAAAACCAAATAAGAACTTTAATATTTTAAATGATGCTTCAGTTCAACATATTTATTGAACAGACATGATATTTAGGTACTTAGGCCATATTATACAAAACAAAGAGTTCTCAAATATTAATCACCATTAAGGGGCTTATATCAGGAAATTACTGAAACAGTTTTGGTACTCGTAGCTACAATCGCTTAAAATTAAGCCTAAGAATAAACTAGGAATCTTGTAGCACAGAAATTAAGAGAACACTTGACTTACTTAAATGTGCTAATAATTTGTATTAACGGGGATTAGGAATGGCCAGCTACACTGAAGTCTATTTACAATCTGAACAGAAAAATTTCTTTGTGGTTGTCTGCACGTTGGCACGTCGTGTATGAATCCATAATTTACATTCCATACAGTGTCTCATCCCCTTTTCTTTAATCTTCTTATACAAAACACGGTACCAGCTTGAATTCAGGTCTTTGCGAAATAAAGCTGTCTTAGCAGCTTTTGTTTTTTAATTGACCTTTCGACTGTTCCAGTTGTTGCTAGTGATTACAGTGGCATTCTGTACTTTTCTTCTGCCTCGAATAGCAAACTTATTGTATGAATATGGAAGAGGTGACACCTTGTTCACAATCTTCTTGGATTTCTTTGTGGCTGTAGTAGGCCTCCACCCGTTATCATTTGAAATGTCTTCTGGAGAAGATTCCTCGACAACGCTCGTAGAACTGAGTTTCCCTAGAAAATTATCAACACTTCTCAAGGAATCAGCTAGTGAAAAACGATAATCTGAAAACATGAACACACATTCCCATTCACAGACAAAATTCCTGCTGAGCGAAAGGTACTCATCGCTATCCCAGTTGTTGCTGCTCGGCCATAGGCTTCGTTCACTAGTCCAAATACCAGAAACTGTGTTACGGTTTTTCCTATGTTTTCACGTAACCACTTGTCCTAGGCTTGAATGAAGTAGATTTGAAGAAGTGCAAAAAACGAAACATCAAGTGTTTGCAGCCTGTGGGTAGTGTACCCAGGTAACTGCAGCATGATAAAATTACCACGAGTGTACTCAACAACCTCTAGATTTCTAATGTGTTTGAGCCACGACACAAACAACTCAGAATTCATGTATCCAGCGTCTGACATGTCAACTACACTTCGTGGTGGAGCACCGATTTCAATTTCTTGCTGTCTCATCTTTCACTTGAATACAATCATAGGTAGAACAAAGTATTCAGCAGCACTGACAGCGCAAGCAACTCTAGGGATAACTCCTCGCACCTCGCTTGTGATAGGACCCACATGGTGCTTGCCTTTTAGGGCGATGACACTTTGTTGCCTTTTTTGAACGGCTATAAATACAGGTTCGCCGACTTAAAATTTACTGTTAGCTGTAATTTCATTCTCATCGACTGTTTTCTCAAGGAGGTCGGAGAATTGATTCACATTCTCTCAATTAAACCCATCTGCTCTGGTCATTGATGTTCTTTCTGGCTGATGGAGGGAAAGCTGTGGATTTCGTTTCATAAATGAATAAAACCACAGTTTACTCCCCGTTTTCTCTTCCCTGTTGAAAGAATGAGGTAGTTCATATTTCTCTGCTAAGTCGAATGCAAGTTTAAGAACATCTTTGAACGTAAATACAGAAAACCTCTCTTCAAATAAAAGGAGGTGATCTGTGAGAACTTTCTTTTTTAAGGCTTTGAGTACTCCATATACACGAGCACACTTGTTAAGTCTATGGTCACCATTTCTGTATGGTGCCAAGACGACATTCTGTCCATTTTCCGTTCATTCCCCTTTATGCCATCTTGGAATCCTAAAAAGATTACGCGTACCTGTTACTTATTGTAAAAGTTTTTCCATCTTCAAAATGTAATACGTTACTCGTACCTATAAGTTATCGTAAAAATGCACCTAAAAGTTATTTGTTATATCTGTCTCCTAATGTGCACCGGTCCAAATTAGGATACAGGCATTGGTCCATCTTCGGCAACTGAGTGCCTTATAAGTAAAGATAACGGTACAATAACAAAAAAATAGCTCTGAGCACTATTGGACCTAACATCTATGGTCATCAGTCGCCTAGAACTTAGAACTACTTAAACCTAATTAACCTAATTATATCACACAACACCCAGTCATCACGAGGCAGAGAAAGTCCCTGACCCTGCTGGGAATCGAACCCGGGAACCAGGGCGCGGGAAGCGAGAACGCTGCCGCACGACCACGAGCTGCGGACGTACAAAAACACACAAAACGTTAGGCGGGTGATGGAGCCCCTTAGGGAAATAGCGGAAAGGTCGGGGAAGTAGGCCAGTGTTCACTATGTCTGCTTGCCGGGGGGTCTCATCCGAGATGTGGAGGAGGCCCTACCGGCGGCGACAGAGAGCGCTGGGTGCACCCGACTGCAAATTGTTGCTCATGTCGGCACCAATGACTCCTGCCGTCTGGGTTCAGAGGTCATCCTCAGTTCGTACAGGCGGAAAGCCTTGCTCGCGGGGTGGAATCATTGCTAACTATTTGTAGTATCGTTCCCAGAACCGATCGCGGTGCTCTGGTTTGGAGCCGAGTGGAAGGCTTAAACCAGAGGCTCAGACGATTCTGCGGCGATCTGGGGTGCAAATTTCTCGACCTCCGCTATCGGGTGGAGAAATGTTGGGTCCCCCTGAATAGGTCAGGCGTGCACTACACACCGGAAGCGGCTACAAGGGTAGCGGAGTATGTGTGGAATGCACATGGGGTTTTTTTAGGTTAGAGAATTCCCTCCCTAGGCCCGACAAGACGCCTCCTGAGACGCGGCAAGGTAGGAGTAGGCAAATGCAACAGGGAATAACAATATTAATGTGCTAATAGTAAACTGCAGGAGAGTCTATAGAAAGGTCCCAGAACTGCTCTCATTAGTAAACGGTCACAACGCCCATGTAGTACTAGGGACAGAAAGTTGGCTGAAACCAGACGTAAACAGTAATGAAATCCTAAACTCAGATTGGAATGTATACCGCAGAGATAGGCTGGACAGTGAAGGGGGAGGCGTGTTTATAGCGATAAGAAGTGCAATAGTATCGAAGGAAATTGACGGAGATCCGAAATGTGAAATGATTTGGGTGAAGGTCACGCTTAAAGCAGGCTCAGACATGGTAATTGGATGTCTCTATAGCCCCGGGCTCAGCAGCTGTCGTGGCTGAGCACCTGAAGGATAATTTGGAAAATATTTCAAGTAGATTTCCCCACCATGTTATAGTTCTGGGTGGAGATTTTAATTTGCCGGATGTAGACTGGGAAACTCAAACGCTCATAACGGGTGGCAGGGACAAAGAATTCAGTGAAATTTTTTTAAGTGCGTTATCTGAAAACTACCTTGAGCAGTTAAACAGACAACCGACTCGTGGCGATAACATATTAGACCATCTGGTGACAAACATACCCGAACTATTTGAAACAGTTAATGCAGAACAGGGAATCAGCGATCATAAAGCGGCTACTGCATCGATGATTTCAGCCGTAAATAGAAATATTAAGAAAGGTAGGAAGATTTTTCTGTTTAGCAAAACAGACAAAAAGCAGATTACAGAGTACCTGACGGCTCAACACAAAAGTTTTGTCTCAAGTACAGATAGTGTTGAGGATCAGTGGACAAAGTTCAAAACCATCGTACAATATGCGTTAGATGAGTATGTGCCAAGCAAGATCGTAAGAGATGGAAAAGAGCCACCGTGGTACAACAACCGAGTTAGGAAACTGCTGCGGAAGCAAAAGGAACTTCACAGCAAACACAAACATAGCCAAAGCCTTGCAGAAAAAAATGGTTCAAATGGCTCTGAGCACTATGGAACTTAACCACTGAGGTCATCAGTCCCCTAGAACTCAGAACTACTTAAACCTAACTAACCTAAGGACATCACACACATCCATGCCCGAGGCAGGATTCGAACTTGCGACCGTAGCGGTCACGCGGTTCCAAACTGACGCGCTTAGAACCGCACGGCCACACCGGCCGGCAGCCTTGCAGACAAACAAAAATTACGCGAAGCGAAATGTAGTGTGAGGAGGGCTATGCGAGAGGGGTTCAATGAATTAGAAAGTAAAGTTCTATGTACGGACTTAGCAGAAAATCCTAAGAAATTTTGGTCTTATGTCAAAGCGGTAGGTGGATCAAAACAAAATGTCAAGACACTCTGTGACCAAAATGGTACTGAAACAGAGGATGACAGACTAAAGGCCGAAATACTAAATGTCTTTTTCCAAAGCTGTTTCACAGAGGAAGACTGCACTGTAGTTCCTTCTCTAGATTGTCGCACAGATGACAAAATGGTAGATATCGAAATAGACGGCAGAGGGATAGAGAAACAATTAAAATCGCTCAAAAGAGGAAAGGCCGCTGGACCTGATGGGATACCAGTTCGATTTTACACAGAGTACGCGAAGGAACTTGACCCCCCCCCCCCCCTTTCTTGCAGCGGTGTACCGTAGGTCTCTAGAAGAGCGTATCGTTCCAAAGGATTGGAAAAGGGCACAGGTCATCCCCGTTTTCAAGAAGGGACGTCGAACAGAAGTGCAGAACTATAGACCTATATCTCTAACGTCGATCAATTGTAGAATTTTGGAACACGTATTATGTTCGAGTATAATGACTTTTCTGGAGACTAGAAATCTACTCTGTAGAATCAGCATGGGTTTCGAAAAAGGTGGTCGTGTGAAACCCAGCTCGCGCTATTCGTCCACGAGGCTCAGAGGGCCATAGACACGGGTTCACGGGTAGATGCCGTGTTTCTTGACTTCCGCAAGGCGTTCGATACAGTTCCCCACAGTCGTTTAATGAACAAAGTAAGAGTATATGGACTATCAGACCAACTGTGTGGTTGGATTGAGGAGTTCCTAGATAACAGAACGCAGCATGTCATTCTCAATGGAGAGAAGTCTTCCGAAGTAAGAGTGATTTCAGGTGTGACGCAGGGGAGTGCCATAGGACCGTTGCTATTCACAATATACATAAATGACCTGGTGGTTGACATCGGAAGTTCACTGAGGCTTTTTGCAGATGATGCTGTCGTGTATCGAGAGGTTGTCACAATGGAAAATGGTACTGAAATGCAGGAGGATCTGCAGCGAATTGACGCATGGAGCAGGGAATGGCAATTGAATCTCAATGTAGACAAGTGTAATGTGCTGCGAATACATAGAAAGATAGATCCCTTATCATTTAGCTACAAAGTAGCAGGTCAGCAACTGGAAGCAGTTAATTCTATAAATTATCTGGGAGTACGCATTGGGAGTGATTTAAAATGGAATGATCATATAAAGTTGATCGTTGGTAAAGCAGATGCCAGACTGAGATTCATTGGAAGAATCCTAAGGAAATTCGATTCGAAAACAAAGGAAGTAGGTTACAGTACGCTTGTTCGCCCACTGCTTGAATACTGCTCGGTAGTGTGGGATCCGTACCAGACAGGGTTGATAGAAGAGATAGACGAGATCCAACGGAGAACAGCGCGCTTCGTTACAGGATCATTTAAAATCGCGAAAGCATTACGGAGATGATAGATAAACTCCAGTTGGAGACTCTGCAGGAGAGACGCTCAGTAGCTCGGTACGGGCTTTTGTTGAAGTTTCGAGAACATACCTTCACCGAAGAGTCAAGCAGTATATTGCTCCCTCCTACGTATATCTCGCGAGAAGACCCTGAGGATAAAATCAGAGAGATTAGAGCCCACACAGAAGCATACCGACAATCCTTCTTTCCACGAACAATACAAGATTGGAATAGAAGGGAGAACCGATAGAGGTACTCAGGGTACCCTCCGCCACACACCGTCAGGTGGTTTGCGGAGTATGGATGTAGATGTAGATGAAAATCAAAATCTTATTTTGAAATATTTAATTATTAACTAATGAATGGCACTTATGAACTGCAGTGCAGATAACTTTTTTTCTTACTCGTACTGTATAGAAAAGCTTATGATTTTTAGCACAACACTTGCAGCAAGAACGATGAAAATACAATAATGGCAACTACTCTTGCTTCAGTAACTATTGTCGACTGCCGGTTGTGGCGCATGACCTCGACAATATTTCTCACCAGTAAGGCCAACCAAAAATTTTAAGTTACCAACACATAGTGAAATACGAAGCTGGTCCGACTTAGGCAAAGGTCCCACTTCCAACTTCAGCAACCCTCCCCTATGTGGTTTGCCACAACTGCAAATTAATTCGTACACTCCCACTATATGGAGGCGGGTAGCGGCGTCAGTCGTAGGTAGGACGAAGTCTTAATATTTGTTGTTGTTGTTGTGGTCTTTAGTCCTTAGACTGGTTTGATGCAGCTCTCCATGCTACTCTATACTGTGGAAGCTGTTTCATCTCCCACTGCGTACTGCAGCCTACATGCTTCTGGACCTGCTAAGTATATTCATCTCTTGGTCTCTCTCTACGATTTTTACCCTCCACGCTGCCCTCCAATACTAAATTAGTGGTCCCTTGAAGCCTCAGAACATGTCCTACCAACCGATCCCTTCTTCTAGTCAAGTTGTGCCACAAACTCCTCTTCTCCCCAATTCTATTCAGTACCTCCTCATTAGTTACGTGATCTACCCATCTGATCTTCAGCATTCTTTTGTAGGTCTTTATATTATGTTGACTGAAAGACGTAGTCCTCAAACCAGTCTTCCAAAAGATTCGGTGTATGCAGTCTGATACGCTAGACGCAGACGATAATCTTATAGAATATGCAAGAGGATCCTTTTTCTTCTTGTTGACATCATTTTTATTACCGCTTCATTTGAAAGATAGTCGTAGCCGCAGGGAATCAACACTTTCTTAGGGAAATCTAGATCTGATCGCAAGCTCCTAGTATCGCTGATGTGGAATGAAAGCGAAGACAGAGTGATCAGAGCAGCTTTCTTCTGGACTCAGCGGTGTTGTGAAGCGTAGATACAAGTTTTTGTTGATAGGTCCCCTATAACTCTGTGACCTAGACTATTGTCACATATTCGGTACGTGATATTGGGAAAATGCAGGAATTGATGAAGCTCGTCACTGCGGTGTGACCTGTAGTTGGCTCTGAGAAAATTTGTATTTACGGTCTAGATGCTTGTATTGAGTATAACCAGCAAGAGTGCTTTCGTTCTGGATTAATTAACACCTGTTGTTCGAAATTCTCCTTAAAGCTCTCACCTGCTATTGGTGAGCCCATATAACAACAGCAGGTTGTTTATCAAATTTCTCCCTATTTTAAAAATAATTCTATAGCGTTCATTGTTTGATCAGGTCACACATGTGTAGAGCAATATTACTTCTAATGATACCCATGGTATTTGCTGCTGGGTTGTTAGCAAATAACAATTTGACACCTAAGTTCACCAGTATATCAGTTGCGGGTACTTTTAGTGTGAGTAATACTTAGTAAAAAAGGCTTCAGTGGCTGTCTTCAGTAAATTTCAGGTTCAGCATGCCATAGTCATGAATGAAAACCTCCATTCTCCCATACATAAAGAAAAACTTTCCTCAAGTAAGTAAGAAGTAAAGACCTTGTACCTATATAATCTGAAAGCTTTTGTAAACACAAAATCATGAAGTTTCTGTTATATCATAGGACTAATAAAATCCCACTGCCGTCTGACGATGGGCTCAGTATCGAGAGTAGTTATGTGTGAAATAAAGCATTCACCAAAACGTGTGCCTGGCTGCAAGTTTTTCTTAGGTGGTAAAATACAGCAAACTTAAACAGAAAATAACTACAGTTAGAAGGCATAAAGGACATGAGAGAGAAGTAGTAGATGAGTAGAAGGTAAGCTTATTCCTCCTGTCCATTGAGCTAGCATGAAGTATATCAACAGATAAAATTCAGAATGCAGATTACGGTTCAGGGAGATGAAATAAAAATTTTGATGATCCATGACTCTGCAATTCTGCCAGAGACGACAAGGAACTTGGATAGTCTCATTAAATCAGGTTATAGCTTGGGAATCATCAAAAGGTAAACAACAAAACTGAAATGTAGTCAAATTAAATTACATGAGACCGAGAGTATTAGATTACTGAATGAGATCTAGAAGTAGTCTATGTTTTTGCTAACGGTATTTTGTCAGCAAAGTAACTGACGATGGTCTAGGTAGAAAGGGCACAAAATTCACACTGTCAATAACAGAAAATACGTTTCTAAAAAGGAGTGTTATATTTTGCATCGAATAAGTAAATCTCACATGAAGATGTCTTCTTCACTTCGTCTGGTTTGCTGTTGTGACACAGTCAAACGAAAAAAGTTTCTTCTCATTAAGGCACTCTATTAATGGGAGATATCTGATGTAACTATTTCGGGACTAATCGATGAACATATTTGTAACTCCTATTAGCTGTTTCTGATATCTTGTGAGCTGAAGATGATAAGAACTCTGAAATATGCATTGATACAGATCTGTATTACGTGAATGCTCACTTACGTGTCTAGATCTCCCTGCCCTATAGCTTCAATTTTGTCTCGCCGCCAGTTGGTTCTGGGAAAACTTCTGTTAACTGTCTGACGGCTTGTATCGAGGTTTGTTACTCTGTATTTTTCTGAAAGTGTCACGTATGCGACATCCTTTAGTACCTGAAATGTTTTCAATTTAATGCTTTTGAATCATGGTTTCGTTTCAAGCACATTTCTAGAAGTGAAGAAACCGCAAGACAGTTTTGGATTCCACAATATTTTGTTGTATATACGACCAGTTTCTGAACACTCAAAGTCTTGATCACTTCGGCCGGTCATCTGGTGTAAAAAATAAAATCAGTATTTTACCCATACATAGTTTTTCTGTTTGTGTTCCCAAACTCGCAGGACGGGAGAGTGGTTGTTATGGAATTTTTGTCTCTTTTATTCTTTTGACATGAGATCTGTAGTTTCCATTGCAAGACTGGAGTGACGATGATCTCAGATGATTAAGTGATTTTATTTTTTACACTAGGTGATGGAACTTTAAGTGTTTCGAAACACTTAAGATTGTTGATTAAGCAACTGTCCTGCTGCTTCAGTTGTCGAAATTGACTTGTACGGTTGCACCATAAGAAGATTTCTTTTATCTTCCTAATACTTGAATAAAGGTTTCCATCAATTTGTGACTTACTTTATTTAAACTGCTTTGCATAGTGCCATTACGAAAATTGCCCCAAAATTGACGTTAACGTATACAAGACTGATAGAAATTAATATATAAATTTATAAATGAGACAATTTTTCAAATTAATAGACATGATTTACATTATTACTCACTTGAAT
This sequence comes from Schistocerca serialis cubense, assembly GCF_023864345.2. Classification (NCBI taxonomy): domain Eukaryota; kingdom Metazoa; phylum Arthropoda; class Insecta; order Orthoptera; family Acrididae; genus Schistocerca; species Schistocerca serialis. The sequence goes on along the minus strand of NC_064641.1, from coordinate 403,717,407 downwards.
GGGGAAACTCCATTCCGCATTATATTAACATCTCTCCCACGCCATCCCTTCATAACAGTTTTGGCGTTGTGACGCGGCTAAATTTAGTATAGTGTGAATATATACATTCAAAGTTTGAAGATTAATCTCTCTTTCCCTCTCTCCGGAGCAATTAATTTCGATAAATCTGCTGTGAAACGCCAACGGCCCCAATTGCGTCGAGTCTCCGAGGCCGCGAGCTTTAATATTTTTTTCATGCAACCTTACAGATAAAATGCGTATTTGTTTTCAATTTCCAACAGTCGCCATATTTTATGTTGTTCTTTTTACTCGCTTACGCTCTTTATATGGTCAGGTTGGACAGTTTCCATGAATACCTCACATTTGCCTTGCACTTTGTGGAGTTATACTTTTATTATTATTTGAGTAAATACTGCGTTCTTTGTTTCTATATGGCTCATAATATGGCCAATAAAATTTGATTTACTCAAATTGGCTCCTGTGAGTATAAACATATTAATAACAGTTCTTTAGCATTTCAATGCAGCTATAATTTCAACGGAAAAAATTTGAAAGTGAAACAATCACGACTAATTGTTCTTTTACTTCTCAGATTCTGTTCTTTCCATTATCCACCTAGAGACAAAGCCTCTGAGAATGCAGTTGTACGGAAAATGAGTTCAGCTCAACCGACTTGCTAGAATAATAAATAATTGGATAATAAGATGAAAGAAGTAGCTAGATTAGTGCTTAATGTCGCCAATGACGTCCATAGAGACGGTGCTACATGGTTTCTCCTAACTTTTTCCCAAGTTCTATGCAAATATTCATCGAATATAATAGAGAATCTCTTAGCCGATCGAAAGGAAGTCGACGTCCTTTTTCTGGTTTAAGAAATTAAATAGACATGTTGCGTTATTCATTTCCAGTCTTGTAACGTCTTCAAGTTAGCTGAAGACCGAACACGAAAATACCTTCTTAACTAATTTAAATTAGAATCGTGAGTTTAAAAAAAAATATGGTTCAAATGGCTCTGAGCACTATGGGACTTAATAGCTGAGGTCATCAGTCCCCTAGAACTTAGAATTACTTAAACCTAACTAACCTAAGGACATCACACACATCCATGCACGAGGCAGGATTCGAACCTGCGACCGTAGTGGTCACGCGGTTCCAGACTGAGGTGCCTAGAACCGCTTGGCCACTCCGCCCGGCTCGTGAGTTTCATGTTGTAAATTAGGACGTGATTTGAGAGTTGGCAATTGAGACAGGGATGTGGACAGTGAATCTTTGGAATTCTTACAGCATTTATCGAACTCAGTGAAAGATGACACTACTGCAGTGCAATGGCACCTTTTTTTCATAAATCATAAAAATACTTTCTTCTACGTTATTTCTGATGCGTGTTCAGGAACCAAAGTGAACAGTAGCTGTTATAATTTTTAATATACGTAGAAGCATGACAAGCTCTAGACCAAACAATTTACAAAAACATTATCTACATCGCTTAGTGGAAATACCGGACTCGCAAAAGCCATGTGTGCTTTGGGATATAATTACGTCAAAAGGCTGTAAATGTTATAGTTAACATTATTTCTGGTAACTGCTTAAATATAAAAAAGGCAATTGATTACAAAATTTGGCTCGCATTATAACTCTTATGAGACAAGTAGACTTTTTTTTCTGTGAGTCATCAGTCTTCTGAATAATTTGGTGTGGACCACCACGAATTCATCTCCTGTGCCAACATTTTCATTTCATAATAGCACTAACAACCTACGCCTTCAATTATTGGGTGGGTACATCACAGTCTCTGTCTTCCTCTAGAGTTTTAGCTCTCTACAGCTCCATACAGTATCACTGAAGATACTTGCTGGTGTCTTAACAGATGTCCTGTGATGGTCTCCCATGTTCTTGTCACTGTTTTCCAAATATTCCTTTCCGCTGCCGTTCAGCGCACTACATCCTCTTTCCTTACCTTATGGGGATACCTAATTTTCTTCTTCTGTAGCACACATCTCCCATGCTTTGATTCCCCTCTGATCCAGTTTCCTATATTTCACTTCCTTCCAGTGCTGTGCTCCAAACGTACATTCTCAGAAATGTCTCCCTCAAATTACGGCCTGTGTTTGATACTAGTAGACTTCTCTAAGTCAAGAATGTCCTTTTTGCCACTGCCAGTGTGTTTTTCATGTCTCCTTACTCCGTCCGTCTTGTGTTATTTTGCGACCTACTTAGCAGAATTCCTTCAAATCATCTAATTCGCGATCACCAGTTCAGGTGTTAAGTTTCCAGTTTTTCTCATTTCCGCTGCTTCTCATTACTTCCGTCCTTCTTCGATTTACTCTATCTATAATCTGTACTCATTAGACTGTTCATTTCTTTCAGAAGATCCTGTAATTCTTATTCACTTTCATTAACGTCATGAGCGAATATTTTCATTGATATTCTTCCACCTTGAATTTTAGTCCCAATCTTGAATCTTTCATTTATTCCGTAGTTTCTTCTTCGATATACAGATTGAACAGCAGGGGTGGGAGACCACATTCCTAGTTTACACCCTCTTTAATCCGAGTACTTCGTTGCTGATCTTCTAGTATGATTGCTCCCTCTTGGTTCCTGTATGTGTTGTATATTACCCGTCTTTTCCTGTAGGGTACTCGAGTTTTTCTTAGAATTTTGAATATGCTGCACGATTTTAATCAGTGAACGTTTTCCTAGACCTCCAGATCCTATGAATACGTCTTGATTTTTCTTCAGTCATGCTTCCATTATCAGCCGCCTCAGAACTGCCTCTCTGGTGCTTTTACCCCTCCTAAAGTAAAACTTAAGAGACCCTCAATTTTCTTTTGCATTCTCGTACATATTATTCTTGTCATTAACTTTGATGCATGACCTGTTAAGCTGATTGTGCGATAAATCTCACACTTGTCAGCTCTTCTAGTTTTCGGAATTGTGTCTATGACGGTTTTCCTAAAGTCTGATGGAATATGGCCTGTCTCTTACATTCTACGGGAATAGTTAGTGTTGCCACTCCTTCTTTGAATCTAGACATTCAGATGTAATGTTATCTATCCCTAGTGCCTTGTTTGATCTTAAGTCTTTCAAAGTTCTTTAAATTTTGATTCTAATACTGGACCCCCATCTCTTCCCTATCTCTCCACTATCGACCTACAGATATATTAACATATTAATGTCGCTGCCTGAGCTTAAATAGACTTGGTACAACAACTAACAGCAAAATCGGAAGTACTAGTAGTGTCATAGAACATCATTAATGTGATCTGATTCCAGCAGATGAAATTAACGTGTCACGGACAGCGTTCGAACACAATGTAGCTGTACACTGACGCAGAACTGCATTGAATAGATGTGTGAAGAAAGTTGTGAGAATTGTATAGGTAGCATGGAAGTACGTAAGCAATAAATTGTTTTCTCACTGTACTACCTATTTCGCAAATATTGACCGAGTACGAGCATGGGTCGTAAACATCTACACAACTGGGAGGAGTGCGAACATCGAAGGAGAGTCTCAGCACGTTGACATGTTACCCCAAATAATTAACAGATAGACAATGGATACAGCAACTGGAAAGTACTGCAAGAATTAAAATAGGGCGTGAATTATCTTGATGTTAATGCATGTGCATCTATAACCCACCCCTTTTTTGTCTGTATATGGAGGCTGATATCGTGAACTACTGTAGGGACGTTGATGCAGTTTTCACTAGTAGACTGAGTGAAGAAAGTTTGTGTAAAATCATTACCACTAGACCAAAAAAATCTTTCGGTCATCAATACGTAGTGCTACCCATGCGAAGTCGAGACAGGTCGTCAATTCCATACTAAGTTCGCAACAATATCTGGAAGACAGACTGAGGTGGCAGTATTACGTTTTAGGTAGCAGTAGATAATTGTGTGTTGTGTCAGGTTTACCGAGTAGTGATATTTATTGAGTTAATTTTTTTGGACAGTTTAATAGTAAGGAAAATGTCTGTTCATTTTTTGGCTCTCGTGATATTCGTTAGTAACAAAAGAAGATATTTACATTTTCACCAAGCTTTGTTGTAGTAATGAAAATTAACATATATCCATTAACTGTGTCCGACGTTGTTTGAAATGTAGGTACTATTGTTTATCAAATACGTTTCAATTTTAGACACTTTAATACCAGCAGCATTACAGTAGGAAAAGTGAAAAAAATTTCTACCCAATAGTGTGTTCACTGTGAAGCAAATATTCTCTTAGAAGGTCCTTATAATAGTAAAATTACTGACTCACACAATAATTCATTTGAAGCTTTATGAAAGTGACACGCTGCACAATGATCATCAAAATTGTTGCTCGATCCGTTAGTTATGCCTGGAGTATGAGAAATGTTACTAATCTAGCAGTGAAAGGCAGTTTAGTTCACTTAATATATTTCAAATATTTCTCTACATAGTCTCGGGTTAGATAAACGAACGTTGTACAACATTTTTTCAGAGACTGAGTCCCGAGCGTCAGCAGTAGCCTGAAAAGCATGGAAGGGTGTTGCAGTGTTGGTTACGCCGAGAAATAATTGTCAAGAAAAAAATTCGATACGTTGCACCGTTTACTGTTTAATTAGTATTGGAATTATACAATCCAGTCCTTGCAAGCGGAAATCCGAGCTTTTGCACACTGTTAGAATGCGGTAATTGGCAGAAGGAAGTGGAGTCTTGAGTTATTATTTGTTCGAATACTCATTACCATTAAAATGCACCTTTTTCGGAATGTAAGCTAGGCTAGCGAAAGCTACATTGCTACTGTTTGAGGAAACCAAAGGAAAACACATTTGGTGACACTGACTGTGGCGGGAAGCTTGAATTTGCGTGTGTGACGACCTGATTGGCTAACTTCGATGCTAAATAACCCGGTACCGGCGCAACGTATAAATTTTTTTCTCAACAGTTACTTCTGTGCACAATCTACTCTGTAATACCCCTACAAGATTTGCCACATTCTTTCTCTTACCCTGTATGTACTTGTGAACAGTCATATGGAAATATTATAATTTTCCTTGATTTTTTGTGCAGCGAGTTCCTACGATTTGGCTAGTTTTCCGGACTTATTATTTTACTTTTCAGAGAGTATTATGTAAGAATTATCCCTCTTTTAAAATATGCTATAGCTTTTCATCGAAAACAGATGGGATATTGTATACGCACATCTCATGTATAGTGTTAATTGGTGTAATAAATCTCACCCTATTACGTTTGAAACGGTTTATAAGTGGATGAGAATTCTGAATTTGATTTCCGTTAACTAAAAAGAAGTTATACGTATAGCACAAAGCTTAGCAATCCTTAATTTTTTTAAGCAAATCGTAGCGCCTTACTCTTCGTTTATACGTATGGCTCAAGCTATTTCACGAACTTTTTAATCTCATATACTCCAATACGATATCGTGTTCTTCCTACATTTTGTTTGTTGCAGTCATCCTCCACATGGACCATTATCAAGAAAAGCATTTCCACGTTCAGTTTAATTTACTCATATCTTTACTGTCGAAAACGAGGTTTCAGACTCCCTATAAAATTTTGTCAGATTAAGACGAATGCCACCAGGCGATGAACAGTCCAAATACAAGAATGTTATCGTAGTACGCTACTACATCGTTATACATTTGAAGAAAAATTGTCTGTCCAAAGTACGCGGTACGATCATGTTCGGTTTTAAGTAATAAGATGTGTTGATTGTTTATGAATTGGTTTACTGTATCTGTGTATCATATGTTTTTGAGCGCGTCTTCTTTTCAGTAGTACGTGACGTAATGTGCAGTTCACGCTTAGTCCTATTTTATCTTATGGCAAATCTAATGATGGTAGTCTGCCGCAATGCACTATCCGTCTAAAGAAACTAAGTGCTAACTGGACAGGCAATTTTTACATAAATCCAGGTTGAGGGCAGACATCTATAAAGATTTCCTGCCCTCCATTGTTTATTCACTTCAACGGAAGGGAAAGAACATAATCATTTATTTTTTAAAAAAAACTTATTTTTCCCTGTCCGTCTCTGTGATGAGTGACCAGCCTACGTGGCTCCATGCAGAGGACCAGGCTCGATTCATGTTATGGCCAAGGATGTTTTCTTGGGAGGAGGACTGCAGGAGGACTGGCACCGGCTCAATTCAGTTTCGTGATGCCAATAAGGACCAACTTGACTAAGTAGTAGCCGATCCACGCTATGGAAAGTCTGCAAAACGGTCGAGAGAGCAGTGTGCCGCCGACATGCCCCCCGTAACGCATCATCATGGTGCAACAAGACAGACGATGACACGGCTCATGGAAGACATCCATTGAGCATTCACGTCCCGCCGAATAGCTCGTTTTACCCAAACTAATATTGTACTTGACATATTTCACAACTTGTAGAATTGCAGCACCAACATCGTTAAGTTGAAACAATGCCCTCTCAAAATATATGTTATGCATCACATGAGATCTTACATGCATCGTAGAAAGTAGATAACTACATACTGACTCATGTACAGTTATACAAAAATCATTCTTCGTATGGAACTTAGGACGTTTTTTTACATGTGGGTAGCAAACAGATTTCAGCTTTCAGGTGACGGGCCGTTGTGACCTAGCGGTTCTAGGCGTTTTAGTTCGGAACTACGCTGCTGCTACGGTCGCAGGTTCGAATCCTGCCTCGGGCATGGATGCGTGTGATGTCCATAGCTTAGTTAGGTTTAAGTAGTTCTAAGTCTAGGGGACTGATGACCTCAGATGTTAAGTCCCATAGTGCTCAGAGCCATTTGAACCATTTTCAGCTTTCAGTTAGTTTATGAACAATAAAAACTGCGTTGCAGTAGCTGGGAATAGAAAACTGTTGCTAAAAGGTGGAAGAGTCAGGCACTATCGACAACAGAAGAATGCATTTAAGACACATAACATCTACTCACCGGACGTGTAGCATGTAACTAAAAGTGTGATCATGATTTATCCAATGGTACAAGATTCCGCATTAGTCGGTCATTCAGATCTCGTCTACGTTACTATATTAATATGAAGGCACCCACGAGAAAAGACTATGAGACGAAAAGGTAAAATTCCATGATTCGGAACGTGGAATCTTAGGAGTTAGAAATTGGTGGGAAAGATAGAAAATCTGAAACCTTGAATGGAAAGGATCTTTCTGGATTGAGGAGGGATTAGCAAAGTGAAATACAAGGTGATAATTTGTGGTAAGATGAAAATAAGGTAATATCAACAGCAGCAGAAAGTTATATAACGACAGTAAGATTTGTTGGGAATAGAAAAGTAGAGCTTAGGGTTCCGTAGTAATGATATTGTCTTTGGAATCGATGACAAAAGAACACCAACAACAGTACTTCAGGTACAAATGCAACATCGCAGATACGACGAGATAAAGAGAATATATGGAGTATATTGAACACATAAATCAGTGTGTAAAGGGAAATGGTAATACAATCATCATGGGGCTTGGAATGCGGACGTGCGGAAAGCAACCGAAGAAAAAGCAATGGGAGTATCGGGGCATGGTGGTAAGAAAGGGAAAAAGAAAGTTTGAGCTACACAGTAAATCTCAGTTTATAATATTGAACACATTGTTGAAAAATCGCGAAAGGGGGAGATTTACTTGGAAATGCCCGGAGACAAGGGAAGATTCCTGCTCGACTACATCATGGCGAGGCAGAGATTCCTAAATCAGATTGCAGAGCGTGTTTAGCAGCACATATATACTCAGATCACAATTTAGTAATGATGAAGTGTAGGCTGAAATTTAAGAGACTCATCAGGAAAAATCTATGTGGAGAAAAGTGGGACACTGGAGTACTGAGGATTGGTGAGATGGGATTGAGATTGCGTAATGGTGTAATTATTCCTCTAGTTAATACCACAGCATGCAGTTCACTGCCGAGCAATGGATGCCGCTGAAGAGGACACTCAAAGACACGGGAAAGGCACAGGTAAAAACAAGGAGACGGCGAAGAAACCTCGTGTAACAGAAGTAAAAGTTCGGTTGATCGATGTAAGGAGGGAGCAAAAATTACGCAGAAAATTTCAGGCAAAGAGAAACAGTAAAGAAATAAATTATAAGTGCAGTGAAGTCAAGGCGAAATGGCTGCAAGAAATATGTGAAGATATTGAAAAGGTGGTTGTCGGTCTGGTTGACTCAGGATTTAGAAAAGAAAAAAAAAAAAAAAACCTCGGTAACTTGAAAGCTATGATTGCAACATTAACAGTGGAATGGGAAATCCAGTGTTGAACAAAGAGGAAAGCAAATACTTCGAAAGGCAACGTATAGAAGGCCTCTGCAGAGGGAGGACTAGATTGATGACGTGCTAAAAGATGAAACTGGAGTCGATATATAAGACGTGGGGATATAATATTAGGATCAAAGATACTGGGAAGACTGGCGGTTAAACAAGGCTAACGGTATGGGTAACATTTCTTCGGAATGTCTAACATCATTGAGGCGAAATGAGAAATAAACGACTATTATAGTTCGTGTGTAAGGTCTTTGAGACATGCCACATACATCAATCTGTCGGGCGGCTGTGGAGAAAAATGTATATTATCTTAATAGCGGGCGAGTTTTTCGCTTCTGCTAATTTTTAGAAGTTACTATTGCCAAGTAGTAGCGTCGTTGGCTGCAACGGCCCCTGCGATTGTTGCACTGTAAATTACTCGAATGCAGGTTAATTCAAGGAAGGCGGACATGAAATCGGGATCACCTCTTACAAATTGAATGTGAACAGTAATATTAAATCAATATATTATTCGCTTAATTTGTACAAATATGTTCACATTTGCCAGCACTCGCAAGATGTCCGTCTACACGCAAACAGTACAAGAGAAGAAGTAAAGACGACTAAAAAATTAACAAAAGAGCACATCCTGTCGTCTCTTTAGACCATTTTGTTTTCATGTTTCTTTGCCCTCTAAACTTACACAGAGCAATTATTATAATACGGGTACATGAGAAAAATGTATGTTCGCCTGAGCGGCAAGTGTCCACATATTATTCAGATCTTAAATGTCTCTTCTTGTTTTAAGCCTTTTCTTAGTATTTCACTGGGGCCGCTACAGAGGAAAGGCGAATAATATAGAATATGTACAAAAACCAGGAAGAAACAATAAGACTGGAATGCTAAGAACGAGACGTAGCAGAAAAGAGTGCGACGTATCAGAAAAGAACGTAAAATGGTTATCACGAAATAGACGAAGCTAAGGAACTCGGATGTCTTGGAAGCACAGTAGTCCTTGACTTAAGAAGCAATGAGGACACAAAAAGCAGACTAATACAGGAAAATAGGGCATTCCTGGTCAGGGGAAGTCAACTGCTATGGAAAGGCGGACTAAGTTTGAGGAAGAAATTTCTGGGACTATAAGTTTGGAGCACAGCGTTGTAAGATAGTGATCATGGACTGTGTGAAAACCGTAACCGAAAGGAATCGAAGCTTTTGAAATGTGGTGCTACTGAAGAATGTTAAAAATTAGGAAGGGCTGGGATTGATGATGTTCTCCTCAGAACAAGTCAATTAAAGAAGATACGGAAAATACAGACGAGAAGAAGGGACAGTGTGATAGAACACATGTTAACACATCAGGAATAACCTCGATGGTACTAGAGGGAGCAGTAGGGGGCAAAAACTGTAGAGAACGACAGAGACTGGATTACATCCAATAAATAATTGAGGACTTAGGTTGCAAGTGCTACTCTGAGAAGAAGAGGGTGCTACAGGAGAGGAATTCATGGCGATCCACATAAATCTAATTGTAAAATTTGTGACTACAAACAAGTACCTAGCCCATTAGTTAAGAATCTTCTCCTAAGTTAATATGATGACATATTAAATAATACAATGAATTACGTCGTGTGTATTCGTTGCATACCATTTGTTGTCATATAATTCCTGTAACCGTTAGCGGTATATATCAGCATTTTTCACATTTTACGATTCCTATGGGTATTCAGTAACTGTTGGATTCATTTCATAATGTGTCAAAATCCTTTACTAACAGCGAGTATGAGGAAGAAACATGTTACTATTATTACACCTTTGTTCTTTATGTGTAAAGATTATTGGGGTGTCGGGCCAATAATAACCTTGGAATTCTGGGATCTGTTTTATGAGAACTTAAAATCATGATTCAACCTATAAATTCTGGTACTATATTGAGATGTCTCTGTCTCATTATGCAGAATGTCACTAAAGACGCTTATCGAAAGCGCATACCGTTATTAGCAAATTTGACTATCACAGAATCGACTGTCTCAGCAGATAGGAGTTACTGAAGTTCGGTCGGAAACGGAGTAACAAACTTTTTCTTGTTGCTTTTCATTTAATATCTGTGAATTGTTTTGGAATGTTTGGGGTTAAATGTTTGTCAGGCACTTCACTATTATTGTGAAGTAACTTTTACTCAAAATGTTTAATTGCTTAATTTATGCCATACGTTAATCATTGGATTAGTAACGGTGAATGAAGTGAAACATTAAGGTCGAAGATCCACCAGAAGGTATTACAATATTTCATAAATTGCTGGACTTTCATTGAGAATCATAAAAACGAAAAATGTAGCGTAACTGTACGCTTTACAGTTTTCCGCCAATCTACGATACTGAAACATACGGGAGCTAGTGTCATCAATGAACAATTAATTAGGGATGTGGAAGTTTGAGTTGAAATATCAGTAGCATTTGTTGTCACCTGATTCACATCTGCAATAAACATCGTATTACTTTACATGAAAATTCGTAAATGTTTCGTAGATGTTACGTCTATGGGAAGCGAATCATTGTTTATTTAGTCAAAACCAAGTATTTTCCTGCACTTCTAATAACGTTTATAACACTTCAACAGCGTATTTATGTAGCTTATTCAATCAAATACCAAGTTGGGCATAGCACATACGATGCCCCAACAGAACAAATCAGTCCTGTCACGGAAAAGCCACGTATAGCACTGCCGTCTGCTACTGCTGTACCATAACCTTAAAGCTGGAAACAGGTTGTGAAATAAAACTAATTTGTTAAAGCAGTTATGGTATAAAGCAACAGAGCAGTGTTACCCTCTGAGAGGAATTTTGTTATGTTGACCATGTTGTACCTAATGGAGGTGGCTTATCGGAAAATGAAAGTCAGAATTACGTAAACATTCGAACAGTAACTAACAAAATTTTGCCTATCTGCACTGTTTAACGTATAAAGAAAACGGTCGCCAGCCTAACTAGGCAAGAAAATGATTAACATTCTCGTTCAAGAAAATAGTTATTAGTAATTTTAACGGATAAACACCACCTATACTTTGTCACACGCGAGTGCAATGAACTCTGACACATACATATGTTTACGGTAAGATTGAAACTAACAGTTAGAGCAGCACAAACTATTTGCAAACACATAACAGATACCGAAACACTCTATTACTTTCAGGACTTGTTCAGACTGAATGGTCTTTATATCATTACTGTTAACATTCACTGCAGGATTATAAATTGTACATAGGTTAAGTCTCTCTCAGTTAAATACTTTACTATTTAAAATGAAAGTTGACTGGAATCCACTAACAGGTTGCCACTCACTAACATTTGAATAACGATATTATGGTTTTCCTAGTTAGTGGTCTTTCCGTTACTTGTTACCGAGCATTAACACAATAGACAAACTGTTGAACCTGTTATACTATTAATATGCACTTCTAATACACAAGAGAGACAAACACTTAGCAAACATGAGTATATAACGTTTCACAACTGCAGTTTTCCACTTTTGCTACCGTGAGACACAAAATTAACATATATATAAGATACTGACTCACCTTCTGCGATTTACAACAGGCAGTAATGTGATCATTTACTAAGCAAAACCTTATAAGCCTCAGTCTTAAGAACTTTTAATTTGAAGTTGACAACAACACATTCATAAGCAGTTTTACTAGGAAAATTATTTTCATCAAGCATCATTAACTTTAACTCACTCTCTTGCCACATTAACTTTAACTTTCTTTTTACTATATTCAAGAGGCATCAATTAGTAAAACACTGGGCTTTAATGTTCTTTCAGTATGGACACTCGGATATCACTTTAGTTCAAACGGAGAGGAACCTGAGCGGTGTTATGATAAGGAGAAAAATCAAGGTACGTACATAAATTCAGATATAAATTACCTTATATTTCAGCACACTAACATATCCATTAGGCTGATCCTTCACTGTACATCATTGTAGAATTCCTATCCTATGATTGCGCAATTTGGTGGCAACTGCATGTTGGTAGATGGAATTGCAGGTAGAATTGGTGGACTCTGTCAGTTCTTGGTGGCTATGATAGATACAACTTCCAGAATAGTTCTAGCTATTTATCCATCCATCCGAGGCATTGGAAAGTAGCAGAAAAAGCCTCTCTCGGAACCAGCACAATATGCATCTTTTACATGGCAGTGCACAGTTTGGTAGCTCGTCCCCGACTCGTAGCTCGTCCCCGACTGACTCTTGTTCCACCTTTTCCACCTAGGCCAACCACAATTTTTCGCGCGCTACACAGTTCCGTTCCCGAGGGGAACCACAACAACTTTTACATACAGAATAACTAAGAATACTAAGTGAGGATCAGCAGTTTACATAACAGCAAACAAACATTTTAAATAAAACAGAACATTTGAACATATTGACATTTCTAGAAAAAATTATTCACACAAAAATATAATTATATATAGTAAGTGTTGTTCCCTCCAAATAGGACAAAGAATTTAAATGACAGATACACTACATTGCATAGAATCGAATCATGGCATCAAAGTTTGTACAAAGAAAGGTGTATACAATTTTGTGTTATCGATTCAATCAAACACATTTCCAGAAGCTTAACGATGTAATATTAAATGAAACAAAAGCAAAGTAAATCAGTAGAGTACTAGAGCTATGGTGTTACACGTTGTCTGGTCTATATTCTCTGCAATTCTGAAGTAGGAGGAATCAAATATATCTGCATCTGTATGTAATATATTATCGTTATCATTTAGTAAATCTCTTAACTAATTTCCAAACTACCATTGATACTAAGTGTGTGAGCTGCAGTAGGAAAGTTAGTCCAGGGGTTTTGTGCAGCTGTTGTGGCAGGTGGTTTCACTGGGGAAATTGTAGCGGCGTGGGAATTGGGGAAGCAAACGAGACTCTTCCATCCTTTTGCAGGGTTTGCTCAAGAGACAGGATTATAGCTGAACAGGAGGAGAAAACTAGAGCCCTACAGGCTGATTTGGACAGAGCGGGGGAGGAACTGAAGAGATTAAGGGGGGAGGAGGGTAAACAGCGATGGGAAGTGGTAGCTGAGAACAGGGGTCACAGAAAGAGGACAGTGTCTGACAGTTTCCCAATTGGCACAACCAATAGATTTGCCTTGATACCACAGTTCCAAACTTCCAAGGAAGAGGCTCCAGTAGGATGCAACAGAATCTCACTAGGAAACCAACTGTTTCAAAAAAAAATAGAAAGTAAGAGGAAAGTTCTGTTGCTAGGTAGCAGCCATGGAAGAGGTGTGGGCCAAATATTGCAGGAAAAATTAGGTGACACTTACCAGGACACAAACTTTTTCAAGCCAAGTGCATGTCTTAGCTAGGTGGTAGAAGATATAGGTTCCTTGTGCAAGGATTTCACAAAGCAGGATCATGTGATGATAGTGGGTGGAATGGGAAACAGTATTGATACGGATCAGGGCTACAGTATTGAGTGTGACCTAGTGAAAATAGCCTCTGCAGCGACCCATACGAGTGTTGGGCTGATACCTGCTTTCGTGAGGCGTGATCAGCCCCAGTTGAATCGCTCTGTCAGGAGGGTAAATATGGAGTTGGATCAGTTGCATATGGTGGCCACTCTGTCAGACATTAGATTGGTTTCAGTCGAGGCTGTTGATAGGGGGGATTTCACAAGGCATGGCCTACACCTCAATAGGAAAGAGAAGGGTAAACTGGGAGGGTTGTTAGCGAAATCCATAAGGGGGGACACTAGTAACTCTTTTTTAAACTAATAACAGTGTCCAATGAGAAGTTCAGGCAGGCAGGTGCTAAAGAGGTACAAAACTCACTAAATTCTCACAACAGGGAAGTAAATAATAATGTTACCATATATAAGTAAACTATTGGTGGATTAAAGAAAGAAGTAGATTCTCACAAAAGTAAAGTAAAAAACAATGTTTCCATTTTCACCAAAATATTCTGGAATTGAAGAATAAAGTAGATAAGCTCCTAGTTTGTTTAGATAACATTGAATCTGATAATGTAACAGATATACTATGCCTTTCTCAGCATCACATTGTGTCTGATATGGAAAAGGTAAATATCAGTGTTTATAAACTAGCTGCACAAATGAGTAGAGAGGGGAGGAGTTGCCATATATGTCAAAAGTTATCACTGTGTAAAAAGCTTCGATACAAAAAAGTTTTGTCTAGAGCAACATATAGAAGCATGTTCTTGTCAACTTAAACTGAAGGAGGGCTCTTTTATAATTGTAACAGTATATAGGTCCCATTCAGGAAACTTTCGTTTAGTCCTGGAAAGCTTGGATGCCTTGTTGTGCTATCTGTGAGATAGGGGAAGGCAAATTATTATTTGTGTGGACTTCAGTGTTGATTCACTGAAAGAGTGTAATAGGAAGAATGACCTGGAAGTCTTGCTCGGTTCTTTCTGTTTGATATCTGTCATTAATTTTCCTACTTGGGTAGTAAAGGACAGCAGCACATTGATAGATGACACTTTTATAGACCAAGATAAGTTTAAAAACATAAACTCTTGTCCTGTTGGGAATGGCCTTTCTGATCATGATGCTCAGATAGTTACAGTGTTTGATACAGTTCCATTCAGTAATTCAAAACTACCCTCCAAAGTTGTGCGTTCAATTAACGATTCATTAATTAGTAATTTCAGAGAAAATCTTCAGTAGTTAGACAGGGATGAGGTGTACAAGGAACCTGATGCGAATTTAAAATATAATATATTTCATGATACACTTGTAAGAGAATTTGAAAATTGTTTCCCCAAGAAAGTAGTCAAATCTTATTATAATAAACCATGCAAAATACCTTGGCTTACTAAAGTAATAAAAATATCTTGTAACCACAAAAGGGAACTGTACCTATCAACAAGAAACAGTAATGACCCAGAAACAGATGACGATCAGTTTGACTGTAGGAAATATAAATGTACAGGAGAGGCGTTACTGAGGTTTTTCTCAATAATGGTTCAAATGACTCTGAGCGCTATTGGACTTAACTGCTGATGTCATCAGTCTCCTAGAACTTAGAACTACCTAAACTTAACTAACCTAAGGACATGACACATATCCATGCCCGAGGTAGGATTCGAACCTGCGACAGTTGCGGTCGCGCGGTTCCAGACTGTAGCGCCTAGAACCGCTCGGCCTTGCCGCAGTGCTTAAACCGGTTCCCGTCAGATAATCGAAGTGCGCTGACGGGCTAGGCTAGCACTTGGATGGGTGATCATCCAGTCTGCCGAGCGTTGGTGGCAAACGGGGTGCACCCAGCCCTTGTGAGGTAAACTGAGGAGCTACTTTATTGAGAAGCAGCGGCTCCGGTCTCGGAAACTGACATACGGGCGGGAGAGCGGTGTGCTGATCACATGCCTCTCCATATCCGCATCCCGTGACGCCTCTGAGCTGAGGATGACACGGGGGCCGTTCAGTGCCGTTGGGCCTTCATGGTGTGTTCCGGAGGAGTTTTAGTTTTCATTAGGATCCTTGGGTACTAACTTTACATAAGAAAAGATTTATGAAGGTTTTTCTGGAATTTTTATTACTAAAACGTTACCACCGTTGTATCTCATGTCAATATGTACCGTATGTCGATATGTCACTTAATAGAAAACCTAACTGAACGAATGTAATTGCTGCCGAAATTTCTTTCTTCCGAAACAGAACATTCTAATGCTACCAGTTATGTCACCGTGAGTCTCAACATGTGTGAGATGATGACCATCGACATTAACTAGTGTACTACTTACAAACCTTAAGTAGGAACTAAACTGGAGGTACTTTTCTTGTGGTATGCTATTTTTGTTTTGCATTGACATTTCATTATTCGGAACATGTTTGCATGCACAACGTCTAAAATGAAGTGCATATATGTTTTCATTAACGTGTCCCATTTACGTTGTCTCCACTATAAATAATCAACTGCACAGTGCAGTTGCTACTACTCACGCAATGTGTCCCATGATATGTAGTTGACAAAAGAGTGTGTGAGGTGCAATTAGCGTCCAAGAACATATTTGCATTTAGTTAAATTTAGATCATACGGGAAACAAATCTTATCTGACAGGGCCACGACAGAATAGTCCAGTTTCACGAGTACGCCACGTTTGCATATCTGTCACTTCTGAGAACATGCACCGTTAGGGCAATGCAGCCTGCTGTATTTCATTCACTGGTTGTGTGTACGGGGAATATTATACGTAACGCCATTTAAACGTGTTTCATATTTCCGTTGTGATTTCAACCTTCTTAGCTGATCAGCAAGCAACGATGTTATGCTATCATCATAATATATGATTACACTTTTTTGCCATTACATCAATAACCAGGTATATTTTACATAGAGCCATACACTAGGTCATCCCTGCCCATGTATTTAGCTTCATAAATGTTGCTATATCTTAACGTGTTGCAAAAAACGTATACAGGACATAAAAGTTGGATGTATTGTGGAGTATTCATTGTGAGTTCGAACGCATTATTATGAAGACTGATTGATGAATAGGATTGTTAAATAGAGACGTGGTATAGCTTAGAGGAAACGAATCGCAAAAGTACATTTCCCTTTTTCTACGATGCATACATCTAATACATTAGTCATAGATCAGCAAAACAACAATGTAGTTCACCCAAGAACAGGCAGGAAGTCTGTTAAATTTACGTAAGAGTTACTTCACAATGCACACCAGGCTACATAAACGTTACATTACAATAAACTAAAGCACATTCCTATGCTCAGAACTCGCAGTTTTTCTCAAATTGTTCCATCTTTTAATACTGTTCTACATCTACATTTACATGGATACTCAGAAAATCAAATTAAAGAGCCTGGCAGAGGGTTCATCGAACCACTTTCACAATTCTCTATTCCCCCAATCTCGTATAGCGCGCGGAAAGAATCAACACCTATATCTTTCCGTACGAACTCTGATTTCCCTTATTTTATCTTGGTGATCGTTCCTCCCTATGTAGGTCGGTGTCAACAAAATATTTTCGCATTCGGAATTTCGTGAGAAGATTCCGTCGCAACGAAAAATACCTTTCTTTTAATGATGTCCAGCCCAAATGCTGTATCATTTCTGTGACGCTCTCTCCCATACTTCGCTATAATACAAAACGTGCTGCCTTTCTTTGAGCTTTTTCGATGTACTCCGTCAGTCCTATCTGGTAAGGGAATTGCTTAACTTTTTCTAAACTTATTGAAGCAGTACTTCATTTAACTTTATTTTTAAAAAATTCAGAATAAGTAAGTGCTAACTCAGGGCTTTCTGAGTCACTTATTTTCTCGTGAACATTTGTGTTATAGGAAAGAGTGACAAACCTCTGTTGCCACGCCAATAATTACTTGCTGAAATGTCGTTGTCATTACCTTTCTTAAGATTCTGGAGATTCATTTGCCTAGAAGGATGGCGACTCTTCAGTTATCGCCTTTTCAGCTAATCCGCATTATTTTTTTATCAATATTTTCTGTATTAAAAATATTACATGGTACCCTTTTTCCCCCGCGTGGTTGGTGAGCGACTGCACCCATTGCAAGCTATCATCTGTAAGCAGATTACGTTTAGAGTAGATTCTTCCATCAGAGGGGTTCTGTTGTACACTTTCCCCCTACTAACCGCTACAATTTTCCATCGGTAACGAGAGCCGTACTCACGAAAAATTTCATTAGACGTACGCGATAACCGTAATTTATATCGCACTCCAGTAGGCCGATTGGGAAGGCGGAGGTTAAAGAGTCATCATGTTGCACGAGAAGTCCCGCCCCCACACTATCAATCGGACCCAGTTGACGCTTCAGCGATTTAGGTGGGAAGCACTGCAGTATCTCCTGTACAGCCCGGATCTTTCACGGTGTGATTTTCAAATCATTGGCGACCTGAAGAATGTCGTATGTGGAAGTTACTTTCCGTCGGGCGTGGAACTGGCAGAGTAGGTGCGGTTGCTGATCCGTCAGCGGCCGACCGCTTTATCCGAAAAAGGAACTGATCATCTCGTCTCCCAGTAAAATAAATTACATGGATTACTTATAGATTACTTTTGAATGGAATTATTCCATGGTCCCATAGTAGCCGGAGTTTCGTTTTCGTTCGACTGACCTTTACACGTTCATTATCTTACTTTTCCTAATTGTTCTATATCCTCGTGAAATTTATCCACAGCTTTTACGTTCAAAAAACATTTACTAATTTAATATTTTGATGCTGCTTCCCGTGGCACATTTTACAATAGTGCTCTACGTGTCAGTTAACAGACGGAAACTCTAAAAGCGTTCAGCTCTGTTCAGTAAAAATGTAAATCAGTGAAAGTAAATTGATCCACAAGGAAACTGCCTTGGAAAACATTATCGCTACGGTAGAAAAGCAGAAGCGAAACAGAGTCAATTTGCACTCTGACCATTGTTTTGGCTGTGGCAGGTGGAAACAAGGATAATGATAGTGGTATTCGTTGCAAGCATTTGGAGAGCCACACAGCTTCGTCAGCATTCGCAAAAGTCACACATCGTAATTAGGATTAGCCAAACACACAAAGCTTTGTCATTAACCACCGAACCATAATATCTTCGTCACTAATTTCAGACCCCACATAACTTTCTCAGCAATGATACCACATTCGCGCAGCTTTGTCGTCAACCGCAGAAAGCACACAGCTTTGTCAGAATTCACAGCCTAGTACCTTATCTCCACAAAAAAAATAGTAAATACCCCTTCTTATACCTGCCACCAAACAACGACTGTGATTCGATCTTTGTACTCATTTGGCGAAAGGCAAAATGGACCTTCAAATTAAGTACCAGAACGTGCCATCCTCTCACACAAAAACACAACGTCACTCATAAACTCACTGACGGATTACAGGGAAAAGAATTGCAGTCAGCGGTTGAAAACTTCATGTACAACAAAGGGTCTCACCTACTATGTATTTGGGCAAGGTATTGTACATCTCTGTACAACAAACGAAAGTTTTACTGTAGGAGAAAAGGTAGAAATTTCGTCTGCGAGAAGTCTGACCTACTGACAAAAGTTCGATCTTTTGACCAAATGTAAAACAGCACATCAAAAGAACCGTAAACTCTATAAATCTCCTGTGGCTTACTTCATGGCACTACTAGTGTAACTTATTTGGTGCATGACACCCGGCTGTGGTAAGACCATTGTATGCATTTGGTGCAAGGCAGAACACACTCTCAACATAATTGTCTCAATAATTCTTCCAGCCTCCCCATCGCGAATTTACCTCTGCTAAGCTAACCTCTTCAACTCAGCGTTCCTAATTATTTGTTTGGAAGTATCCCAGTCTCTGTCTTTCCCGACAGTTTCTACCCTCCCCAGCTCCCTCAGGTATCATGGAGGTTATTCTCAGATGTAATACGCACATAAAATTAAGTTTTGCATCACCTCGGTTCCGAGAGTTCCGGAACCTGTACAGAAAATTGGAATAGAGATCAACATAAACAACATTTACGCCCGTCCTTTCATTTCTTATGAACACCACACACTGCATGTTGTACCACCATACAGTGAGACCTTCAGAGGTGTCAGTCTAGATTAGATTACACACTGGTTCCCCTAACATCCAGTAGCACGTCCGCTTGCATTGATTCATGCTATCCACAAGTTCATCCAGGCACTGTTGGTCCATATTGTCCCATTCCTCCACGGCGATTCGACGTAGATCCCTAAGAGAGGTTGGTGGATCACGTCGTTCATAAACAGACATTTTCAATCTATCCCAGGCATGAAACTTCCTGACAGATTAAAACAGTGAGCTATACCGAGACTCGAACTCGGGACCTTTGCCTTTCGCGGGCAATTGCTCTGTCCCAGGCATGTTCGATGGGGCTCATGTCTGGAGAACATGCTGGCCACTCCACTCGAGCGATGTAGTTATCCTGAAGGAGGTCATTCACAAAATGTGCACGATGGGGGCACGAATTGTCGTCCATTAAAACGAGTGCCTCGCCAATATGCTGCTGATATGGTTGCACTATTGGTCGGAGGATGGCATTCACGTATGGTTACGGCGCCTTCCATGACCACCAGGGGCATACGTCGGCCCAACAGAATGCCAACCCAAAATAGCAGGGAACCTCCAGCTTGCTGCATTCGCTTAACAGTGTGTCTAAGGCGTTCAGAATGACTGGGTTGCCTCCAAACACGTCTCCGCCGACTGTCTGGTTGAAGGCATATTCGACACTCATTGGTGAAGAGAACGTGATGCCAGTCCTGAGCGTTTCCTTTCGGCATGTTGTTGTCCCATCTGTACCACGCAGCATTGTGTCGAGGTTGAAAAGATTGACGTCGCATTGGTCGTCGAGAGTGAAGTTGCGCATTATGCAGCCTATTGCACACTGTTTGAGTTGTAACACGACGTCCTGTGGCTGCACGAAAAGCATTATTCATCATGGTAGCGTTGTAGTCACGGTTCCTCCGAGCCATAATCCGTAGGTAGCAGTCATCCACTGCAGTAGTAGCCCTTGGGCGGCCTGAGCGAGGCATGTCCGAACAACATCGCTTTGGTACACACCAAGAAGCCTGTACACTTCCCTTGTTGAGAGCCCTTCCTGGCACAAAGTAACAATGCGGACGCGCTCGAACCACGGTATTGACCGTCTAGGCTTGATTGTTGTTTACATCTTTGGGCGGGTTTACTGACATATCTGAACAGTCAATGGGACTGAGTCTGTTATACAATATCGACAATCAACGTCTATCTTCAGGGGTTCTGGGAACTGGGATGATGCTAAACATTTTTATGTATGTATCTGCTCTCCTCAAGTTTCCATAACCCATCCCAAACCATGAGTATGCTTAAAACCCTCGTACACATGGTTCATGCACTGTCGGATGCAGATTAATACGGGGTACTCACTGGAATTACGGAAAACGTGGAAGGGAGGACCCACCAATAAAGAATGAGATTTTCACTCTGCAGCGGAGTGTGTGCTAATATGAAACTTCCTGGCAGATTAAAACTGTGTGCCGGACCGACATTCGAACTTGGGACCTTTGCCTTTCGCGGGAAAGTGCTCTACCATATGAGCTACCCAACCTCGACTCACGCCCCGTACTCACAGCTTTACTTCTGCCTGTACCACGTCGTTCGCGGGAGAGCTTCTGTAAAGTCTGTAAGGTAGGAGACGAGGTACTGGCAGAAGTAAAGCTGTGAGGACGGGGCTCAGATGGGAGAGCACTTGCTGCAGTGGCACAGTGGCACAGTTTTGTGTTTGCATTCAGGAGGTAGATGGTTCGATCCTGGGTTGAGGTATATGGTTTTTATTTGGTAAATATAGTCCAGTTGGTACAATATCTGGCATCTTAATCGTGTACTGATATTGTGGCGGGTCCTCTAGAAAACGTTTGCACTTACATACAACAACCGTACAAATGGAACATTGGTCAGCTTTGAAAGAAGCCCTTTCCACGGCGTGGGCGTGTAATTTATTCGCACCACTTCATCTACTAGATGTGAAACCTGTTTTCTTTGTACCCAACTCCAATGGTCCCATAGATTAGTACCAACTAATATTCTTGCCTCGGTCAGGCCCATGACATTTTGTTAGAGCCTTACGTTACCAGTAGGACTAGCAACGTGCTTTGCATTATCCAAACTCGGTTACTATTTGTATGTGTTATCACCATGGTCCCACTAATTATGCCTTTCAACAGTGAGTCTGGAAACTGCATGCTGTTCAGTATATATCTCAGTGCATTATTATTATTATTATTATTATTATTATTATTATATCGGTGGGATCGTGGAAACATCACGTCTGTTACCGTTAGGAAAACAGCGTAATTCAAAACCGAACATTTCACAATTAGCGGTGTTGGGATGAATAATGCAGAACGATATCTGTCAGATGGGTAATGCATGTTAGGTGCAACAGTGAGCTGGAGTGACAACGCGCTTATATTTTATGCACTGTCCACCAGACAGGGACTAGTTGCAAGTGGAGTAAAGCGCCTGTGACAGACTCCAATGTACATGCATACGCATATCGAATTTTCTCATTCTAAACCTCTAAACCATTGTGGCAGACGTATGGCATAAAGATGAATATGTAGATATGATTCGGGTCCTTGATGCATCTGATAACTGGACTGGTGTTGCTGCTTGTGAATATGCTTCTAGATAGCCTTGTCGACGTCATCCAGATGAAAATTTTCGTCGCCTGGAGCTGCATCTTCAGGAGTCAAGTTCTCCTTCCACCGTATCGTGACAGATTTTGTCCACTGACTCACCGTACTGCATCTACTGAGGAAGCTATTCTGGATGTCATATGCCAAGAACCTTAGTGAAGTACACGTAGCGTAGCAAGATAGCTGCGTGTCTCACAACACACAGTCGTTCACATGCTGCACAAGCATGGGCTGCACCCCTATCATTATGCTTTCATGCAATACTTGCATCCTGCAGATCACTACCACTGGATAAATGTAAATGTCGTGTGACTAGGGCTTCCCATCGGGTAGACAGTACGCCGAGTACAAGTCTTTCGATTTGACGGCGCTTCGGCAACTTGCTCGACGATGGGGATGAAATGATGATGATTAGGACAACACAACACCCAGACCCTGAGCGGAGAAATTCTCGAACCCAGCCGGGAATCGAATCTGGGCCTTTAGGTTTGACATTCTTTCACGCTGACTACTCAGCTACTGGGGTCGACCATCAGTGGATGCCATTCTGTGAATGGCTCCAACAAAAACAGGAAGCCAATGATGACCTTGTGAACACTGTAATATATTCGGATGAAGCAGCCTTCACTCGTGAGGGTGTGTTCAATATGCACAATGCCCACCATTGGTGTAGGGTTAACCCACATGTCACCCGCATCCGTGAATATCAAGTTTTCTTTCATATCAACATCTGGGCCAAAATATTGAGTGACAGGTCTTTGGGCCCCTACATGTTGCCTGACCGGTTGACTGCACAAAGGTATCATCCATTCCTCTAAAACTATCTACCTGATGTGTGGGAAGATGTTCAACTGCATGTTCGGTAGAGGAAATGGTTCCAACTTGATGGTGTACCTCCACACTCTGTAATTAATGTGCGACAGTATTTGGACAGAACATTTCCAGGGAAATGGCTAGAATGTGAAGGTGGAGTTGTATGGCCACCACTTTCATCTGACCTTAATCGCATGGACTTCCTTCTGTGGGGACACCTGAAGAGGCACGAGTACATAACTCCGCCGTCAAATGTTGACGAATTGGTAGGGACTGTTCATACTTCTCTTGTTACTGAGGACGCAGCTTTGTTGGAAGGGTCAAGAGCTGTATGGTCCAGTGGGTTGCGCAATGTCGGGACATGGAGGGATGTCACTTTGGCATGTGTTCTCTTGTGAAGATAATGTGGTCATTAATATGGTCATCATTGTTGTCACTCGTTGCTAATATGCGACATCTGGAGCGCTCATATAAGATGTAGTATAAATGACAAGTAGATGTTGTGCTACTGTGCTGTGCTATCATCTTTAGGATCTCGAATTTGATATTGTTTTTGTAGTTATTCTGTTCTTTGCTTCAACTATTTCCTATTTGCCAAACGACGGATTTGTTGTGTTCAACATTACAAAACATAGTAAATTTAGGATACATGTGACCTAAGAAACAGCGTATATTACAGTATGAAATATCAGAAAGAAATCAGCAAATAAAAAATATGCACCCCAACCCAGGATCGATCCCTCGATCTCCTGCATGCTAACTCAAAACTGTATCCACTGCACCAGTTGCACAGCATATCAAATAGGTACTAACAGAGGTCGTTACCATACATGTGGCTACAGTGTTGCCAGATTGCCACTCTTTAATGTCCTTTTCCTGCCAGATGTACTCGCTGGACGAAATTTTGTGACACATATTTTTTTATTGCTGGCATGTGACGAGTCGCGCTGTGAAGCCCGAATGCGAGTATTTCGCTTCACTCTGTACATCGGCAAGCAAAGACCTTCTAAGGGCACAACCCACAAATACCAACTCTTTCTCAGAGATATAGGCAATGGGGCCGCAAGAGGGATAGTCGATACTACAGATGAACCAGTGGCGTCAGACAGGTCTACTAACTCAGTGGTCCCACGGCTCACAGCTAGTGTACTTGAAGAACCTCAACATGTAAGGACGGTGTTCAGAGACAATGGATATTCGACCCGGCAAATTAACAGGGCATTCTCAGCTAAAAGCAAGAACAGGTAAGTGGATAAAGAGGAGAACATGCCACCAAAGTCCCTAGCTCTGCTTCCCTTCGTTGAAAATATTTCCTTCAAAATGGTAAGAATCCTTAATAATTTTAAGATGAAAGTGATTTTCCGCCCATCACTTAAGATTTCGAACCTGATGGGATCAGTGAAGAATAATTTGTTGTTGCGGAGGGCGGGAATTTACAAAATACCTTATTAATGTGGTATGGCCAATATAGGACAACCAACAAGCACAGTGGAAGAACGTTGCACAGAACATAAATGTTGCACTCGCCTTCTGCAGGCTAGCAAGCCTGCAATTGCGGAACATTGTAACTCCAACTGAAATTCAATGGAGTATGACAAAACATTAATTTAGGCCACGGCAATAAATTTTTGGGACTCCATTATAAAAGAATCCGTGGAAATACGCATCGTGGAAAATCTAATGAACCGCTACAGCCGCTACCAGCTGGATAATGCGTGGACTCCCCTCATCTCCGAGATTTTCTCCAGACGAAGACGCCGGAATACTTCGGTAACTGCGGCGAGCCGCAAAGCCGAAGACAGCTAATCCTTGCAGTTCGACCAGTGAGGGCGCTGCCTCCAGGCGGTGTGGTCCTTCCGTCAGCGTGACTCTGACGCATATGCGGCAATACTATTAGCCGGCTATGTAAGGCAGAGCAGAGAACGTCTTCGCGTTCCTCTGGGTCTTTCTCCCCTCCCTCATCGTCACATCTATGACCGCTCCACTGCGCCTGTTTCCTATGACTCCGTTTCCCACGCTAACCGTACCTTTTCCACCTATGTGATTGCCGCCATCATCAACATCTACCACTACCCCCCTGCCGTCCTTCGTTGATGGTGTCAGTTCCTTCCCACCCTCCAAGGTGACCTTGTTCCCCTTCCTCAGCACAAAAATCCCGAAAGCAACACCACCCCTGATGTTGTCACTGCCTTTGCCAACCTCTTTGGGCGTTTTGCCATAGACATACTTAACTCCACAAGTAGCGACCACCTCCCCACCCTCCCATAATGTATGTTCACCACCCGCCTCTGGCTCCCCATCCTGTGCCCCTTCCCAAAGTAGTCCATGACTACCATCACGCCAACTGGAGTGCCTAACGGGGAGTCCACTGCCACTCAGGTCGGAAGCCACCCCCTTACCTCCACTGTCCCGACGACATCATCCAAGCCTCCTCTGTCCTTCAGAAGGCCATTACTGACCCTGTGGAGGCCCATGTTCTTACTAAAACCATCCACCCCCACCATCCCATTCTTCCTCCACGGGGTGTCCTCCTCCTCCGCGAATCCCGCCACCTCTATCGCTCCTTCCTGTGCACTCGTGACAGGGATATACTATACCACTACTGGCAACTCCAGCGACACGTTCAGGACTTGATTACAGCATAGAAATTCCGGGATCGGCGCCAGACCTACATGAAACTCAACGCCACCCTCCCTATAAACGTCTCCAATTACTGGTAGGCCTTCCATCGCCTTACTGGTTCCCATTTAGCACCCCATTACCTCCTTCTCCATAACGACCGGACCCTTTCCAACAACCTCACTTAGGCAAACCACTTCGCTTCCCACCTTCCAAGGTCTTCCTGTCTCTGATGATCCCCACTTTGGTTTTTCCCTTTTCCCCACCATCATGAAACGCGCCGATACCTTGGTCACTCCACTCGCTCCCAGCTGCAGTACTTGGGGCAGTTACCCCCTCCAACATTAACACTCCAAACACAGCACAAGAAATTAAACTTATCCTCTGATCAGAATGCAACATGGCCCCTGGTCACGACTTTGTCACCTACCGCCACCATCCTGACTGTCCTTGCCGATTTACACATCCTCTCCACCGGCTTCTAACCCGAACTGTGGAAGACTTCTCACACCCTCTTGTTCCTCAAACCCGACAAACCCACTTCAGCCACCTCTTCCTATCGTCCCATCTGCCTCACCTCCATCTTCGGTAAGGAATTTGAATCCACCATCATATCCATCACCACCTTCTCAACACCATCTCCTCCCCATTACCCATTGTGGCTTCTGACCCTCCTTCTCGGCCAATGACCAAATCCTTAACCTTGTCAGCTTCCTCTCCTTCCAACTACACTCCTGAAGCTCCACCATTTTAGTTTCACTCGACCTCCAAATTGCTTAGACCACATATGGCATCCCAGTGTCCTCTTTGAACTCAAAACCTACACCATGCCTATCAATTTTGTCCATCTGGTCGCTTCCTTTCCCCAACACTATCCTTTCTACGTTACTCTCCATGATACCATCTCCTGTATCTTTTATTCCACAACTGGCGTCCACTAAGGCTCCGTCCTCTCCCCTCTCCTCTGTCTCCTGTACACCACTGATATACTGATATGCCCAAGCCATCCCCACCTGTACGCCTCCTCCAATATGCTGACGACTCTGCATTCTTGGTTCTTGATCCGTCCCCTTGAATAGTTCACCCTCCAAACCCACCTTGACCAGTTCACCACTTCGTGCAATCAGTGGTTCTATTGTATCAACTCCTCAAGACTAAGGCAATCATCACAGGCCACATGACCTGCTCCTTCTGTCTCCATGATTTGTACCAAACCATTTATGGTCATCCCATCCAGTTCACCAACACCTTGAGATACCTTGGCCTCAAACTTGACTGTCACCTAACCTGGACCCCTCATCTCTGCCATACAGCAGAAAGCCCATACCTGCCTCCACTTACTGAAACTCCTGTCTAGCTGGACAAAGGGATTACATCCTTCCACCATCCTCCACACCTACAAATCCCTCATCTATCCCATCCTCTGTTATGCCAGCATTGCCTGGATCTCTGGTCTTCCCCTCTTTTATAAGGCCATCCAAGTCATTGAACGCCATGCACTCTGCCGTGCCTTCCATATCCACCTTCTGGCCCCCATATGGCTCCTGTATGACCTCGTCCCCTTCTCCCACCACCTCCTTTTCCTCCAACGTATCTGCAACCTTTACACTGCGTGAGGGCTTGATCCCCCTCCCACCCCATCTCCTGGTGTCCTCCTTCCTCTCCACCCCCACCCATTGCTGCACCCCTATCGCTGTATGCCACTCCTCTCCCTCTACGTCCACACCATCCATCCCCCTCATCAGGGAAATTTTCAGCGCCTCCCCCTCACGGATGATGAACTTCACAATGGCTGCTACCCTTCCTACCAACTATAGGCTGGCCTTGTTTCTCTCTCTCTATCGAGAGCACCCCTTTCTCCTCCCCTCCTTATCCCTGAGTTTTTTTCTTCCCTCCACCTCTGTGCACTCCCTCCTCGGATGTTGCCCTCTCCCATACTTTCCTTCCTGGTCCCCTTTGGCACGCATCCCGCCCCATCCCCCCTTCTCTCCCGACACTCTAGCACCGCCATTCTCCGCTTTCTTTCTTTCTCCCTCGTATCCCTACCCCTGGCAGATAATCCCAGTTTGTTCTTCGTCATCAGTGTGCTACGACTGAGACTCGAACCTGGGATTTCCTGCTTACATGGCAGACGCTCTACCCATCTGAGCCACCGAGGACACAGAGGATAGTGCGACTGCAGGGACTTATCTCCGGCACGCTCCTCGTGAGACCCACACTTCCAACTTACTGTCCACACACTACATTTGTAGTGCCCTTGCTCACTATACTCATTACTCGCGGCAATCTGTCTACAAGCCACATGGGGTAGCCGGGCGGTCTGAAGCGCCTTGTCACGGTTCCCGTGGCTCCCCCCCCGTCGAAGGTTCGAGTCCTCCCTCGGGCATGGTAGTTAGTTCAAGTAGTGTGTAAGTTTAGGGACCGATGACTTAAGCAGTTTTTTACCATAGGACTTTTCTTCACAAATTTGAACATTTTTTGAAGTCAGTCTACCGATTCCCGTAAGAGTTTGAGCAAAGATAGTGCATCCGGAATTAAGAAGAACATTGGCTGGTAAACCTTATCTATATGAAGATGGTATCTGTTCTTTACGCATTATCTGATCGTCCACAGTTCCAAGACATCGTAGGAGGGTATTTCTTCTGCGTTCAGCAGTCGAATCCCTCTTGTACGCTTAACGGTGACACATTAAATATGGTTTCGGCATTCCAATATGTTGAATCACTGCTTCCACCAAACACAACTTTCCGCTTTCTTGCCATTTTACCTGTAGCTGTTTGGCCTTAGGATTCCTGCATTTTCAATGATCCCATTCATAAGTTTATTATGTTGCAGAGTCTTTTGATTTAACTGAACTATTTTTTCTTCATTCTATTGTAGGTCAGTTGTTTTCATATGTAAAGCAATTTTTTTTTCACATTTACTTTCCTCGTACTTACATTTGTCTGTGGGCATGGATGTGTGTGATGTCCTTAGGTTAGTTAGGTTTAATTAAAAAAATGGTTCAAATGGTTCTCAGCACTATGCGACTTAACTTCTGAGGTCATCAGTCGCCTAGAACTTAGAACTAATTAAACCTAACTAACCTAAGGACATCACACACATCCATGCCCGAGGCAGGATTCGAACCTGCGACCGTAGCGTTCACGCGGTTCCAGACTGAAGCGGCTAAACCGCACGGCCACATCGGCCGGCTAGGTTTAATTAGTTCTAAGTTCTAGGTGACTGATGACCTCAGAAGTTAAGTCGCATAGTGCTCAGAGTCATTTTGAACATTTGTCTCTTAATGAATTAAATCAAGAAATCAGACAGTAACATGTTCTTTTGATGATAAGAAAGGCGTGTATAATCATTTCTTTTTTTCACCGAAAGCAATACTAAATTATTCGTGAAGGGAGGATCAATGGATATTTACCAGTGTGGACACTAATTTATATAGCAATTTTCGCCAGATATGCACTTCCAGGCATGCATCACCCTTAAATTTTGCAGTCTCCGGTCCTGAAGAAAAGTATCATAAAGATGACGACATCTTCATGTGGGCTTCACATTGCCTTCGTAGATAACTAGGAGAAAAAATGCCCTGAATGCTTTGAAAATGTAGGTACTTATGTAAGCCCAGATCCTAATGAGACAGCTGCATTCCATGAGCAGTGAGACACAGGGACTGGTGACGGCTGCGCAGACAAATGGCGTCTGATATCAGGGGCCCGCGAAAGGCGCTGCGTCCCATTTCCCTCCCGTCACTCTGTGCTTCGGAGCGTCTCTGGCGGAGACACCTCAGACGACGCCCAGTCTTTGTGTGTTTCAACGTTTTTCCACAAAGTGTACTAAAGATCCATAATGAATTCTCTTCATATTTTTTTCTAGATCCGTTATTATACCGTAAATAAGTAGGTTCATTGTTAATTCAAGTTCAATGAAATCCTGACAAGTGATGGTGTTGTGCTTACTACAGGTATTGATCAATGAGAGGATACGGAACGAAAAAGTTCTAAAATGTTCGAAAATGCGTGGTTTCCACGCCAGAGACCATTTATTCAATCATACTTTGTTACAGAGACTTCGGTCTAATAAGCGCTGCATCGTGCAGTCACAGTTGCAGTATGCAAAGTTTTCTCCTAGGGCGTGGTACTGTTCCTCATACACTATGTGATCAAAAGTATCCAGACACCCCCAAACACATCCTTTTATATATTAAGTGCATTGTGTTGATACGTGCCTCCAGGTACTCCATATCATCAACCTCAGTATTCATTAGACATCGCGAGAGAGCAAAATGGGGAGCTCTCGGACATCCAACGTGGTCAGCTGATTTGATGTCACTTGTGTCATACGTCTGTACGCGAGATTTCCACACTCCTAAACATCCCCAGGTCAACAGTTCCCAATGTAATAGTGATGTGGAAACGTGAAGGAATACGTACAGCTCAAAAGCGTAAAGGCCTATCTCGTCTGTTGACTGACTGAAACTGCCGTCAATTGAAGAGGGTCATAATGTGTAATAGACAGACAGCCCATCACACAAGAATTCCAAACTGCATCAGGATCCAATGCAAGTACTATGACTGTTAGGCAAAAGGTGAGAAAACTTGGATATCATGGTCGAGGGGCTGCTTATAAGCCACACGTCATGCCAAGTGATGCCTCGCTTATTGTAAGGAGCGCAAAAATTGTACGATCGAACAGTGGAAAAAAGTTGTGTGGAGTGACGAATCACGATAAACAGTGTGGCGATCCGATGGCAGGGAGTGGGTGTATCGAATGCCCGGTAAACGTCATGTGCCAGCGTGTGTAGTGCCAACGGTAAAATTCGGAGGTAGTGGTGTTATGGTGTGGTCGTGTTTTTCATCAAGAGGGCTTGCACCACTTATGTGGCACTATCACAGCACAGGCCTACGTGGATGTTTCAAGCACCTTCCCACCGTTGAAGAGCAATTCGTTGACGGCGACTGCATCTTCCAACATGATCGAGCACATGTTCATAATCCACGGCCTGTGGTAGAGTGGTTACACGTCTTTAATATCCCTGTAATGGACTGGCCTGCACGAATCCTGACCTGAGTCCTTTTAGAACACCTTTAGGATGTTTTGGATGCCGACTTCGTGCCAGGACTCACCAACCGACATCGACACCTCTCGTCACTGCAGCATTCCTTGAAGAACGGGCTTCCATTCCCCAAGAAACCTTCCAGCACCTGACTGAATATATGCCTGCGAGAGTGGAAGCTGTTATCAAGGCTTACTGAATCCCAGCACTACTGATGGAGGGTCCCGCGAACTTGTAAGTCATTTTCAGCCAAGTGTCCGGATTCTTTTGATCACATAGTGTACCTCGTGCCCTAGCACCCTCTCCTGCCATAGAAATTGGTAATGTTGTGACTGACTGAATTCTCTTGCTGACTCACCTTGTAGTGGATTATACACAACTGTTTCGTATTCGAATCGAGAGTTTACCGACGTGGAGTTTACTTACGGAAAGGCAAATGCCAGCGGGCGGCGGATAGAAAAGTTGTATCAGGAGACTTACCCCCGCTAACAGCCAGAGCATTTAGTGTTTGCAACAGTGTTTCGCCGTTTCAGGTCGTTTCAGGAAGCAGGAAGCGTGAAGAACATACTTGAAATGTTCGGACAGCAGGCTTGGAGGAAAATGTGATTAACACTCTGGAAGGTGACCACCCTGTCAGTACCAGGAAATTGGCCCGTCGGTACAGGATAAACCAGACTACCATATGGAATATTCTTCATGACTATTGTTACTACCCTTATCACTTACAGCGTGTACCGACTTGCGAAGCTTATCCCCTCCAGAAGATGTTGGTAAGTTAAATAATAAAATAATGCATGTTTGAGATCCAGAAGATGTTGGTAAGTTAAATAATAAAATAATGCATGTTTGGGAATTTTTATTGATATCCATTGTTTGGGGGTTGACATTCTTTCGAAGTCGCACCTCCCTGTAAAAATGTTGTTATGTCGCTGGATGTTTCCATATCGCGTTTCCTCTTTGCAGTCTCTATTTCCAGAGACAGATTGGAAGGCTGTTTGGTCCAATATCGGCCTAATAATTTTTCCAATGGAAGTGGGCTCCTCGTGGTATCTCCTCCGCACCAACGATCGACTCTTCCGCTTTGGCCTTAGTGCGACAGAGCGATGCAGTCGTTGCCATCAAACGGATACGTTATGCCTTCGGTTGGTCTGCTACAGACACACTGGAGAAGGGTCCGTCGGCAATTGGTCTCTCTTGCCAGGACCACGGAAACGGCGATCGCCAGGGAGATTCTTCTGAGTCCAGATTCAGCCCTAGTTCCCCGAACGAACAACAATATAGTTATGTTGCTTGTGCGGAGTTGTGTTCATTATTTGGGGGGGGGGGGAGGGGGGAGGGGGGGAGGGGGTATGACTCGGACCGTTCTGATTTTACAATTATATGGTTGCTGCCCATTGGACATGGCAAAGACTGTCATGCTATCGTGAGCTTCTTACGAATTTGCTGTCTGTGGTATTTCATGGCCAAGGAGACGCATGAAGAACAGAATCCCTCTTGTGTTCGAATGTTTCATTCTTGTTACCTTGTTTTTGATAAATTTGTCAAAAAGTATGAGTTAACCATCTTGGTATTTTCGTGATGGTCCCTTGTCAGGTGTATTGTTGAACAGTTTATTTCATTTCTGTGGCCCTGTTTGTTTTTGGTTAATCAATAAAAAAATAACGAAAAATAGCTGCAGGAAATAATTTTTTTTTCCCAGTGGAGAAAACCATGTAGGATTAAGTCCGATATGTTTCTTTCTTTTTAGAGTAAAACAAAAGTGAGTAATGTATTTTATTCCTAAAGAACATGCTAAAGTGCCATGAATAAACATATTACTGTTACTATAAAAGAAATCTTTAATTCTTCTTCCTTTTACAATAGTCACACCGCAGTTTAATAAGAGGAGGACCATCGATCAGATACGATGCACTCATAACACAATTTTTGTAACCAGCCTCATACTAAGAAAGAAGCAGATGATTCTTAAACACTTGAGGCAGCCAGTTAAATTTGTTTGAAATATCACACATGAGGGTACAAGCTGTGTAGGAAATACATATAATAGTGAATGGCATTTGAACTACGAAATCTGCCTTATGTTTCTTATAAATGTCTAAAGCACTTTAAGCAGTAACAAGCGCAGGTGACTCCTGTATACAAGGAGGGTAAAAGAACGGACCCGCAAAATTACAGATCAATGTCCCTAGCTTCGGTCTGCCGAAGAATCCTTTGAACATATTCTCAGCCGAAATATAAAAAATTTCCCTTTAAGACATAGAAGCTTATGTCCGTGAATCAGCATGGTTTTAGAAAGCGTCGCTCATGCGAAACTAAGCTTGCCATTATCTCGCATGATATTTGACGAACTATGGATGAAGGGCAGCAAGCGGATTTCATATTTCTAGATTTGCGGAAAGCATTTGACACAGTACCCCCTCGCAAGCTGTTAATGGAGGTAGGAGCATATGGAATAGTTCCACGGAAATGTGGGGGGCTTTAAGACTATCTGAACTAAGTATATTATCCGCGACGGCGAGTGTTCATCAGAGACAAGGGTATCGTCACGAGTGCTCCAAGGAAGTGTGATAGGACCGCTGGCGTTTTCTTTGTACATAAATGATTTGGTGGACAGGACGGCAGTAATCTATAGTTGTTTGCTGATGATACAGTGGTGTACCGTAAGGTGTCGAAGTTGAGTGACTGTAGGAAGATACAAGACGATTTAGACAAAATTTCCAGTTCGTTTGATGAATGGCAGCTAGACCTAAATGTACAAAACTGTAAGTCAGTGCGTATAAGCAGGAAGATCAAATCTGTAATGTTCGGATGCAGTATTAATAGCGTCCTGCTTGACACAGTCATGTTGTTTAAATATCTGGGCGTAACGCTGCAAAGTGGTGTGAAAGAGAACCACAATGTGAGGGAAGGCAAAAAGTCGACTTCGGTATATTTCAAGAAAGTGTGGTACATCTGTAAAGGAAACCACAGATAGGAGGCTGGTGCGACCTATTATTGAGTACTGTTCGAGTGTTTGGGATCCGTAACAGGTCAGTTCAGAGGAAGACGTCGAAGCAATTCAGAGGCGAGTTGCTAGATTTGTTATTGGTACGTTCGAACAAAACGAAAGTGTTACGATGCTGCCTCAAGGAGTCAAATGCGAATCCCTGGAGGGACACTAATGAGAAAATTTAGAGAACCGCTATTTGCAGCTGACTGCCGAACGATTGTACTGCCGAAAATATACATTTCGCGTAAGGACAACGAAGATAAGATACGAGAGAGGGCTGGCGGGGTATCTACGTAGATGCAGATGTAGCAGATCCTCTCCTTCTTTTCCCTCTTGGAAACCGCAGTTTTCCTGCTGAATCACCATAACATATTCAGAAAGAATTAATACCAGAATATATAGCAGTTCTGGAGTAAGCAGATTCCTTGAATACACTACTGTCATGCAATCAGCATTCTCCTTAAAGAACAAGGTGATATACTCGTATGTTTCAGAGAGCGAGCAGATGCATCAAGTTCATAACTTGCAATATTCCCTTCGTACCCTCAAATGTGTGCGAGAAATGTTGCCACATATTCAACACGTTTAATATCAAGTCGGGTTCTGACCCATGCACAGCTTATATTTTCAACAAAAAAATGTGATACTCATGGGGGATTGGAACCAGTTGTAGAGGAAGAATAGAAAAATGAATAAAGGGGAGAATATGGGACTGGTAACAGAAATAAGTGAGGAGAAAGAGTAACTGATATCTGCCATAAATGCCGGCCCTGGTGGCCAAGCGGTTGAAGGCGCTACAGTCTGGAACCGCGCGACCGCTACGGTCGCAGTTTCGAATCCTGCCTCGGGCATGGATGTGTGTGATGTCCTTAGGTTAGTTAGGTTTAAGTAGTTCTAAGTTCTAGGGGACTGATGACCTTAGAAGTTAAGTCCCATAGTGCTCAGAGCCATTTGAACCACTTTTTCTGCCATAAATTTCAAATGGTGAATGTGAATACTCTGTTCAAGAATCACGAGGGGCAGAAGTGAATTTGGAAAAGAGCCGGAAACACTAGGTGATTACAGTTGTATTATATCATGGTCAGACAGAGATATCGAACCAGATAGTGGGCTGTAAGGTGTACCATAGAGCAGATGTAGAGTCTAATCACAATGATGATGAGCAGAATGAAATTTAAGATATTCCTCGTGAGGAATCGGTGTGGAACGAAGTGGACAATGAAATACTGAGGAACTATGAAACACATTTGAAGTTCGTTAAGGATGTGGAGAATACAATAAGGAATACCATAGTAGGCAGTTCTGTTGAAGAGGGGTAGACATCTCAAAAACTGATAATAACAGACAAACGTTTGTACAAGGAAAGTAACTGCGAAGAAACCTTGGGCAACACAAAAAATACTTACTGGCCGACGAGTAAAACAGAAGTGATTTCATGCGTTCCCCAAGGTAGTGTTTTAGGCGCTTTGCTGTTCCTTATCTATATAAACGTGTTTGGAGACAATCTGAGCAGCCGTCTTCGGTTGTTTGCATATGACGCTGTCGTTTATCGACTAATAAAGTCATCATAAGATCAAAACAAACTGCAAAACGATTTAGGAATGATATCTGAATGGTGCGAAAAGTGGCAGTTTACCCTAAATAACGAAAAGTGTGAGGTCATCCATTTGAGTGCTAAACGGAACTCAAACTTCGGTTACACGATAAATCAGTCTAATCTAAAAGCCGGAATCTGAATCTGCGCCAGACGTCATGGACGTCGAAGACCCATAGAGGTCTCGGCACCATCGAGCCGCCGGCCACGGTGGTCTAGCGGTTCTAGGCGCGCAGTCCGGAACCGTGCGACTGCTACGGTCGCAGGTTCGAATCCTGCCTCGGGCATGGATGTGTGTGATGTCCTTAGGTTAGTTAGGTTTAAGTAGTTCTAAGTTCTATGGGACTGATGACCACAGCAGTAGAGTCCCATAGTGCTCAGAGCCACCATCGAGCCGTAAGCTGTGAAGGCGCGCGCCTCCTGGCCCGCTTTTAGTGTGAGGGTGGCACAGTGGAACATGTCGTCCCAGCGTCCAATAGCGGCGATCCCGATAGCGTACTTACGTGCCTGCCTCTCGCTCAGTCAGCCGTAATCCTCCACGTCCCCCCCCCCCCCCCCCCCCAACTGACCTTGGCTCGGGAGTGTCATCTTTGTGCCGACATTTTCGTGCAGTGTTTTACAGTGAGTGTTTTACAGTGAGTGTTCCGTGTTGTGTCTTTTGGGAAGTGTTGTGAACGGCAATCATACTGTCGCTGGGTGTGATTTTTTATCTCTTGCAAACAGAAACCAGACTATCGCCATGTTTTTTAATTGTGTGTCTACTATGTTACTTGTCTGATTCCTGTGTATTTTATTAACATTGCCAACCCCTTTTGCTTTCTGTTTTAACTTTCCGCATTTTTCCGCCATCTTACACTTTAAGTCACCGTTTTATCGCCTGTTTTTCTTGTTTCTTTTCGTCTTCCGTTTTTAAAAAAGTCTGTAGGCTATAGAGCAGCGTACTAAGCTGCTGCCAGCCCGCCCCCTTCGGGGGAATTGATAAACAATAAAGAAAAAAAAGGCTCAGCCAGCCAGTCTAATCTCGCGTACGTCGGTTGACACATCGCTTCACGCTAGACAGCTTCCTTCCTTTTTGTGTGTACAAATGGACGCGTTTGTTTCCTTGTGACTCTGTTGTTCGATCTTCGTTCTGTCCTTCGTTGGTCGTGTCCGTCCTCTCCCGTTGTGTTGTTGTTCGCGGGCCTCTCCGCGTGTCCCGCCGCGCTTTGCGTCATTGCTACCCCGCGACCGTCCCGGTCGCAGTTACAACAGAACTCGTTAGACTTCGGTTACACGATAAATCAGTCTAATCTAAAAGCCGTAAATTCAACTAAATACCTAGGTATTACAATTACGAACAACTTAAATTGGAAGGAATACATAGCAAATGTTGTGGGGAAGGCTAACCAAAGATTGCGTCTTATTAGCAGGACACTTAGAAAATATAACAGACCTACTAAGATGACTGCCTACACTACGCTTGTCCGTCCTCTGTTAGAATACTGCTGCGTGGTGTGGAATCCTTCCCAGATAGGACTGACGGTGTACATCGAAAAAGTTCAAAGAATGGCAGCACGTTCTGAATTATTGCGAAATACGGGAGAGAGTGTCACAGAAATGATAAAGGATTTGGGCTGGAAATCATTAAAAGTAAGGCGTTTTTCGTTGCGACGGAATCTTCTTACGAAATTCCAACCGCTAACTTTCTCCTCCGAATGCGAAATTATTTTGTTGACACCTACCTACATAGGGAGGAACGATCACCACGATAAAATAAGGGAAATCAGAACTCTTACGGAAAGATATAGGTGTTCATTCTTTCCGCGCGCTATACGAGATTGGAATAATAGAGAATTGTGAAGGTGGTTCGATGAACCGTCTGCCTGGCACTTTAATGTGATTTAAAGAGTATCCATGTAGATGTAGACATAGACGAAAGAAAGAAGTGCAAAAGTGTTCAGGGAAAGACAGGAATACATCGGCATGAATCACATAGGAATGAAGTAAATACGAAGTGTAGCGTTTCCAAGGCTGAATGGCAGCAAGAAAATGTGAAGAAATAGACAAAGAAATGATCGTCAGACACACTGCTTCAGCATATAGAAAAGTCAAGACAATCTTCAGTGAAATTAAAAGCAAGGGTTGTAACGTTAAGAGTACAAGTGGAGTTCAGATGTTAATCGCAGAGAAGAAAATGGACAGGTGGAAGAAGTGCATTGAAGGCATCTTACAGGGGAAGGAGTCGACCGACGAGGTGATAGAAGAAGCTGGATTCGATATGAAAGACATAAGGGGTGTAATATTAGAGAATTTAAAAGAGTTATAGTAGACTTAAGATCAAATAATGCAGAAATCATAGGTTAACACGATTACAATTTTTAAAATCATGGGGGAAGTAGCAACCAAAAGACTATGTCAGATGGTGTGTAGACTATATGAAACAGGCGAAGTACCATACGACTTTATGTAAAATAACATCCATACAATTCAGAAGACAGCAAGGGCTATAAGTGCGAGAATAGTCCCACATGCAGCTTAAGAGCTCACGCAACCAAGCTTCCGACAAGAATAACATATGGAAGAATGGGAAGGAAATTGAGGACTTTTAAGAGGACGATCGATTTGGCTTTAGGCAAGGTAAAGACATCAGAAAGGCGGCTGTGACTTTGCGGTTGAGAACTGAAAAATGGCTCAAGAAAAATCAAGACACGCTCAATTTATTTTTCGATCTATAAGAAGCATTCGATAATGTAAAGTGTTGCGAGATGTAAGAAATTTTGAGGAAATAGGAGCTCGGTACAGGAAAAGACCTCCCCCATGAACCATGGACCTTGCCGTTGGTGGGGAGGCTTGCGTGCCTCAACGATACAGATAGCCGTACCTTCGGTGCAACCACAACGGAGGGGTATCTGTTGAGAGGCCAGAGAACGTGTGGTTCCTGGAGAGGGGCAGCAGCCTTTTCAGTAGTTGCAGGAGCAACAGTCTAGATGATTGACTGATCTGGCTTTGTAACACTAACCGAAATGGCCTTGCTGTTATGGTACTGCCGTAATTTTTCCCGAGGGCATGCAGCTTTACTGTGTGATTAAATGCTGATGGCGTCCTCTTGGATAAAATATTCCGGAGGTAAAATAGTCCCCCATTCGGATCTCCGGGCGGGGACAACTCAAGAGGACGTTGTTATCAGAAGAATGAAAACTGGCATTCTACGGATCGGAGCATGGAATGTTAGATCCCTTAATCGGGCAGGTAGGTTAGAAAATTTAAAAAGGGAAATA
The DNA here is from genome assembly GCF_023864345.2 of Schistocerca serialis cubense. Classification (NCBI taxonomy): domain Eukaryota; kingdom Metazoa; phylum Arthropoda; class Insecta; order Orthoptera; family Acrididae; genus Schistocerca; species Schistocerca serialis. The sequence continues at coordinate 403,678,710 of NC_064641.1, read as the reverse complement.
GATAGGTTAAAGTTAGATATAGTGGGAATTAGTGAAGTTCGGTGGCAGGAGGAACAAGACTTTTGGTAAGGTGAATACAGGGTTATAAATACAAGAACAAATAGGCGTAATGCAGGAGTAGGTTTAATAATAAATAAAAAATAGGAGTACGGGTAAGCTACTACAAACAGCATAGTGAACGCATTATTATGGCCAAGATAGACACGAAGCCCACGCCTACTACAGTAGTACAAGCTTATATGCCAACTAGCTCTGCAGATGACGAAGAGATTAATGAAATGTATGATGAGATAAAAGAAATTATTCAGGTAGTGAAGGGAGACGAAAATTTAATAGTCATGGGTGACTGGAATTCGAGAGTAGGAAAAGGGAGAGGGAAACAAAGTAGGTGAATATGGATTGGGGCTAAGAAATAAAAGAGGAAGCCGACTGGTAGAATTTTGCGCAGAGCATAACTTAATCATAGCTAACACTTGGTTTAAGAATCATGAAAGAAGGTTGTATACATGGAAGAACCCTGGAGATACTAAAAGGTATCAGATAGATTATATAATGGTAAGACAGAGATTTAGGAACCAGGTTTTAAATTGTAAGACATTTCCAGGGGCAGATGTGGACTCTGACCACAACCTATTGGTTATGAACTGTAGATTAAAACTGAAGATACTGCAAAAATGTGGGAATTTAAGGAGATGGGACCTGGATAAACTGAAAGAACCAGAGGTTGTGCAGAGTTTCAGGGAGAGCATAAGGGAACAATTGACAGGAATGGGGGAAAGAAATACAGTAGAAGAAGAATGGGTAGCTTTGAGGGATGAAATAGTGAAGGCAAAGAGGTAAAAAGAGGAGGGCTAGTAGAAACCCTTGGGTAACAGAAGAAATATTAAATACCGGCGTCTCAAAATTGAGATCGATAGGAAGTGCAAAGTGGCTAAGCAGGGATGGCTAGAGGACAAATGTAAGGATGTAGAGGCTTATCTCACTAGGGGTAAGATAGATACTGCCTACAGGAAAATTAGAGAGACTTTCGGAGAAACGAGAACCACTTGTATGAATATCAAGAGCTGAGATGGAAACCCAGTTCTAACCAAAGAAGGGAAAGCAGAAAGGTGGAAGGAGTATATAGAGGGTCTATACAAGGGAGATGTACTTGAGGACAATATTATAGAAATGGAAGGGGATGCAGATGAATATGAAATGGGAGATATGACACTGCGTGAAGAGTTTGACAGAGCACTGAAAGACCTGAGTCGAAACAAGGCCCCGGGAGTAGACAACATTCCATTAGAACTACTGACAGCCTTGGGAGAGCCAGTCCTGACAAAACTCTACCATCTGGCGAGGAAGATGTATGAGACAGACGAAATATCCTCAGACTTCAAGGAGAATATAATAATTCCCATCCCAAAGAAGGCAGGTGTTGACAGATGTGAAAATTACCGAACTGTCAGTTTAATAACTCACAGCTGCATAATACTAATGCGAATTCTTTACAGACGAATGGAAAAACTGATAGAAGCCGACCTCGGGGAAGATGAGTTTGGATTCCGTAGAAATGTTGGAACACGTGAGGCAATACTGACCCTACGACTTATCTTAGAAGAAAGATTAAGGAAAGACAAACCTACATTTCTAGCATTTGTAGACTTAGAGAGTGCTTTTGACAATGTTGATTGGAATACTCTCTTTCAAATTCTAAAGGTGGCAGGGGTAAAATACAGGGAGCGGAAGGCTATTTATAATTTGTACAGAAACCAGATGGCAGTTATAAGAGTCGAGGGGTATGAAAGGGAAGCAGTGGTTGGGAAGGGAGTGAGACAGGGTTGTAGCCTATCCCCGATGTTATCCAATCTGTATTTTGAGCAAGCAATAAAGGAAACAAAAGAAAAGTTCGGAGTAGGTATTAAAATCCATGGAGAAGACATTAAGACTTTGAGGTTCGCCGATGACATTGTAATTCTGTGAGAGAAAGCAAAGGACTTGGAAGAGCAGTTGAACGGAATGGACAATGTCTTGAAAGGAGGGTATAAGATGAACATCAACAAAAGCAAAGCGAGGACAATGGAATGCAATCGAATTAAGTCAGGTGATGCGGAGGGAATTAGATTAGGAAATGAGACACTTGAAGTAGTAAAGGATTTTTGCTATTTGGGGAGCAAAATAACTGATGATGGTCGAAGTAGAGAGGATATAAAATGTAGATTGGGAGACCAAGAGGTGAATACAGTAAGCAGATTCAGACGGATGTAGGCTGCAGTAGGTACTGGGAGATGAAGAAGCTTGCACCGGATAGACTAGCATGGAAAGCTGCATCAAACCAGTCTCAGGACTGAAGACCACAACAACAACAACAACAGGAAAAGAAGGGTAACGTGTACTATGTAGAAGAGACAAGAAGGATCAAGATGACTGGTTGACTAAGAGCGAACTGCTCGAACTAAAAATAGTGTAAGGGAAGGATGCACTCTTTCACCTTTACTGTTCTCGCTACACATCGAAGAAGCAAGTACGTAAATAAAAGAAAGGTTAAAGAGTGAGATTAAAATTCAGAATATCAATTATAATATTCTCTGACGACTTTGCTATCGTTAGCGAAACTGAAGAAGAATTGCGGGACTTTTTGAATGGAAGAACACTTTTATTTGTAAAGAACATGGATTGAGAGTAAAGCGGGACAAGTGGGAAAGTAATGAAATGCAGCAGAAATGAGAGTCTCGAGAAATCACAAATGTAAACTCTTTATAACTACAGTATGGTTTCTGTATGAGTTGTAGAGAACCATTAGCTAACTGTTTTCATCTCTGGAAACGTCAGAATTTTTAGAGATTATATATTCTAGTGTACTCACTATAAAGCCTTATGATTCGTGAGCCACATTAAAATTTACTGTGTGGCATGGTGACTATATGTACTAGAAAGCTACGAACCTGAATCACAGTGGATACAATCCCACCGTCCTGCTCGAGACGTACCGAACACAGTCATACGTACAAATACTGCTGTAGTTAGGCAACAAGTAGTTTGGAAACTGTGAGGGAATAATACACAAATATGTAGCATTAAGGCTAAGTTACCTGAAACTCTGAAGCATAGTATATCAAGAAACTGATACTTAGAAACAACAGGAAACTCTGGAGACAAATGTCTAGAAGATATTGTAGTGTTTCATTTACCGCTGAAGCCAGATACGTCACTCTTGTTCAGTGTTAGACACTCTTATTTAGTGTCTCTATTGGTTGACCATTCACTGGCCTACGACAACCTTTTACTCTGTGCTGAAACATTTCTCAAAGTCTTGAGTTTCCCAGTGGCACGAAGAACGCCACCGAAGTTATGGTGCCGAAGAAATCAATATTTATTTCGCTATAGCTTGGGAATTTCGGCTATTAACTATTTTCAAATGAGCATAGACACTAGATGTTATTGAAATGGTTCAAATGTCTCTACGCCCTATGGGATTGAACATCTGAGGTCATCAGTCCCCTAGACATAGAACTATTTAAACCTAACTAACCTAAGGACATCACACAAATCCATGCCTGAGGCAGGATTTGAACCTGCGACCGTAGCAGCCGCATGGTTCCGGACTGAAGCGCCTAGAGATGTTATTATTATGTATTTCTTTGTAATTAATATCTTACGTCTGAGTTGTCCCATGTGACATATAACTTTACACAAATCGGACAGCTTCAAGCAGAAAGGAGTAATGAGATCGTTTAGAATGGTGTCAGTTTAAGCAACTCGATGGAATCTAACGCTAGAGGATTTAGCTTCACTCTGTACTTGATGCGACGACGTTTCTTCGTGAAAGATGTCAATTGCATTTTATACGTTGTTAAATTTTCGTCACTGAGGTACTTGACTGAATCGTTTATTGCTATCAGTTCCCAAGTACACATAGGTTAATTTCGAGGTAAACACAGAACTGTGTTTAGCGATCACAGATTCTACAATAAATACAGTTTCTTTGGATTTAGAAGTAAGGAAGCTATAATATACCGAAATCCGTACAATAATTTCCTTCAAAGCTAGAACATAAGAAATCTGCATTTCTTTTCTAGCACCGCATATTTAAAAATTTATCATCTTCAAATCGCAGGTGTTAGAGGAACGGCTATGACGTATTTAAGTTATGAAACTAACACATAATACTGCAAATTGTGTGAACGAAAGCATATAGTAACGTCATAGTCTGTGACAATAATCATCTTCCACAAGGACTCTCGGTGCATTTTCGTAATACTGTATGAGATGTATTTCATAATCTTCTTTATGTTTTCTGGTTTCATATGTTTCACTGGAACACTTATGCTTTTTTTTTTTTTATTTTGGCAAACTGGAGTCGAAAGGTGCTTTAAAAACCCGATAATGAAATGAAAGGCAGGCTACACATGAGGATTGTGAACGTTGTATCAGAATTCTAATTAACCTATGGGACTGAATGTTACCGTTGGCACCTTCCAGTTCTGTTCTTCATTGTTTCTTTTAGCAATTTGGCCATGACATGTTAAAATCTATAAATTCATCGGAAATCACCATGTAGACTGCAACTAAGCGTTTCTTTGGGCGGTTAACAACGATGCTCCATCGTAAAGGGGGAACGACAGGGTGACGGACGAAAATATTGCTCAAATTCTGGATTTTTTCCTCCGTACTGGAATGCAGTACACAAGTGGGGTTTGCTGCGATGAATGAAGCACACGTTGAAGTTTTTATTGCTATTTTTATCGCCAAATATTAATATCTTCACTGTGTGATTGGGATTTTCCGCAGCTCTGAAAGAAGTAACATCGACGGTTGTCACTGTAACTCCTGTTGTGGTTATCTGAAATGTGAAATTAACGTATTACCACGATGCTTACAAATATAATTTTAGCTCATTGCAGGGATTAGCAAAGAAAAGTTTTTGGTGAAGTTATAAATATTTGAAAAAAAGGGCCATTTTAGACCCTCTTTTTGGCCGGAAAAAATACTAAATATCAACATAAAGAAATCGGCTACTATGAATTTGAAATCAGAAATAATTAAAATCGAACGTAAATTGTAGCGTGGGCGGCGACTATCACGCCGATAAACATGGAGAAAAACGCGTTTAAAGTTTGACAAGTATTTATCATATAAAAAAATGACGAAGCTTAAAACTTACGCGATATGATCGATGCCTGGTCCGTAATAACTATTTCCCCGTTTAGCGGATGGCCACTTCCTGCTACTTTGACCTGATAAGCCCTCAACTTTGAGGGCGTTTTCGTGCTCAAAGTCATTTTTGTCGCTGAGCACATCGCCGCTTGCGTCTCTATCTTCATAGAATCGGCGCATTTCACTGCCGATTATGATTTGAATGGCATTTGTCGCATGCATTAATACAGTGTGACCTACATTGAGTAGACGTAAGGCCAAATTTGAATCAAAGTTAACTATTTGCCATCGGCTGGATAATATTTTTGGAGACTATTGAAATTTTCTTTCACATTTTGAGTAAAACCACACAAACAACGTTCCAACAAATCAGGTTTCCTCAACTCTGTACAAACAGGGATGATGGCATCGATAAGGACTGATAGCAATGGCATTTTATGTTTGTAACTTTGCAATTCACAGTTTGCTTTGGCTTCAAACGCACACAGAATTGATTTACTTTTTGGAGTTCGTTCATAATATTTTGAGGAATAATTCTTCAATGTATATACATTTCATTTCCATAACAAAAAATTCCAATTTTTTCAAACGTCACCATGTCGCTCCCCGTTAAGTTTCATCATCTCCCGGAGATGAGATCTTTCATAAACTGAGTGAAACAATTGTTGGCCTACCGTGTCGACAATGACTGCAGGATAGAGCTCTCGTTAATACCATGCATCTGATACCGGAGGACCAAAAACAGTAGTTAAACAGTTTTACCAAAAATATGAGAAAGAGCCTTTTGGAATTGGTCGATTCCATTTTAGTGTTATTTGAGACTGTATGAGAAGAAAATTGATATAAGCGAGATATAGTCAATGATTTGCGATCATTTATTGAGATCTTATGACGTTCGATGTGTTTACATAACTCAGCGTTCATTTCGTTTTACAGGCTTATGTGAAAATTGCTTTCACCCCTAGTTTAAATTTGTTTCAGTCATGAATTAGCAGCCATCGCTGGAGATCAGTCCAAACTATAAACTGGTCAATAAGTTTCATTCGCATCAACATTTTGAGCGAGCTTGAACTTAAGTTTTTAGGGTGCTGTGAGAATGCGCACGTCGATCGTCATTTCAGTATTTCAACTCCAACAGGGAACTGTATTTATTGAGAGAATAAATAAATTAATAAAACTGGTCCTTTTAGCAAAGAATTGTAACACTGATGTACAATATAGACTATACCTATATGAAGTTATTTCTTTCTTTTCTTATACTTAATGTTACATGTGCGTCACTATGTTCTTTGGTTAGACATCTATTTAAGAGTCTGATAGTGTTTCCCGTCAATTTAAGGCACTGTGCATGTAACCATCAAATCCATGTTTTATTCGAATGTCGTTATGTTAAAATGGTATTATTAGAACTGGTTCATGTTTAGTGAACGTCGGTTTGTTCTTACGTGGAACCTGGAGTAGCCTCTCGGCTACGAAACTAGCTTGGTGAGAATACGAATAATGGTGGAGTTAGCGATATAGTAGCAAGGAGAATCTGAGGCACAGTCAGTCGGTGGTTAGTCTGCACAATGTTCACATTTTGTGGGATGAATGAGGCAAGGAAAACAGCAAGGTTGCTTTATAATGCCTTTAATGTGGCGCAAAGATAGTAGTTTTCAGAGCATTTATAAATCAAAACCCACGAGTACGTTTGTCGACTTCATTTTAGTGACGGAAGGTTGCACTATGACTACCAGCATCTAAGTAAAAGTTTAATACTATATTTACTTACATGGACTACATACTTCCATTATTTGCAAATAATAATTCTCTTTATTTCAACTTGGTGTTAGGAAAGTTGAAGCACTCCTTTGTCATTTTACTTGGACAGCATCGTTTTCCTAGTGGCGCAGTGTATCCGAGTGTCCTACGTGATTTGACTGCAGAGTATTTATTGCTTTAATAGTGTTCAATATCTTTTGTGGAGTAGGAAGATCCTTAAGTAAGCACTTAGTTTTGCTTCTGGAGTACTACAAGAAAAATTTCACAGGTGAATAGTTAAAATTTTGCCTAAGTGTAGATGCAAAGAAAAGAACTAATTTCTTCACTTAAAAGTTATTCAGCATTAAAAATAGTTGACTAAATCAGTGATCATAACAAGTGATTATTGATCATTGCAGTTTAAGGACCAGCATAGTGACTACCGGCTGCACGACCTTCTGAAGTGTTTATGTTCTTGTATTCGTGTTTAAAAGTGTCCCCTCATTGAGTTTTATTCCAGGGATCCCAAGCTAGTATTACAATCATTATTAGAGTAAAAGTACTTGTGAACTATAGCAATCATTTTAATATCGATGGTATTCTCTAAATTTTATCTTGCTACAACTGTTCAGACTACAACAAATTTAGGAGCCCCAAGTTACATTTACGATTTGTTTAACGAGAAGAAGTACATACTCCCTAAGGAAACATATGGTGATCAAGTCAGTTAGTACAGAATGATTATAATTAAAATTAAACTTTCAAACCGCTGTGGAAATAACACCTCCGGTCAGAATGACGTCAAATTGTGACGGAATATTACCGGAGAAGGGAGAAAATGTATGGCAGAAGTAAAATAAATAGTTAAAAAATGTTGCAATAGATGGCGCTTTAAGCATCACAATTTAATACTGATCGACTAGAAATGACAAATGACTCATACAACAATGCCTAAAGTGTAGGTTTGACGTTAAACAAACTATACTACTCAGTGTGCTTGGGTGTACAGTTGTGACACTGTTAGATCCGTAAGCCCATCCACCACGCAAAGTCATATCACATAGGATGGGAAAAATCGGTTTTTAATTGTCCTGAGGCCAAAAACCGCTTAAAAAGCATCAATCACATCGGTCTTTAATTGTCCTGAAGCTAAAAACCGCATAAAAAGCATGAGTCACAACAATTTTTTACTGTCCTGAGGCCCAATCTGCATAAAAAGCATTAATCACGTCGGTTTTTAACTGTTCTGAGGCCAAAAACCACGTAAAAAGCATCAATTAAAATCAAAACAGACTATAAATTCCGATGTGACTGGCGCAAAACATGTTCAATATGCTGTCCACCTTTTTCTGTAACAAGTTGAAATCGAGAAACAGCAAGTTCCATAAATGATAGAAGTGTTTCCGGAGTCACGTTCAGAATGTGTTGCTCAATGCGTGCCTTCAATGCAGCTAAGTTTGCAAACGGAATACTTAACACATCTTTCAGATAGCCCCACAGCCAGAAGTCACAAGGATTAAGATCAGGTGATCGGGACGGCAAGGCTGTAGGGAAATTGGGGTTGATAATTCTAGCATCTCCGAAATGGCGCTTTAGCAACTGCTTAATTGGATTTGCAATGTGTGGAGGTGCGCCATCTTACATAAAAGTGATCCCATCCACACATCCACGCTGTTGGAGAGCTCGAATAACGTTGTTGCGAAAAAGACACACATAGCGCTTAGCAGTGACGGTACAGGTAACATGACCGGAAGAACCTCTCTCTTCGAAAAAATATGGCCCTATGATAAATGATGCCGTAAGCCCGCACCACACAGTGACATTTTCAGGACGAAGTGTTACTAGTTGATTGGCATGTGGATTTTCCGTAGTCCATATTCGACAATTCTGTGTATTGACATATCCTGTCAGATGGAAGTGGGCTTCATCTGCCCACAAAATCTACCACGGTCAGTCATTGCCTACTTCCGTGCGACAAGAATTTCTAAGGCATAGGTCTCTCTTGCTGGCAGGTCAACAGGAAGCTACTCGTGCACATGGGTATTTTTGAATGGATAGCAAAGAAGGATGTTTCGTAGGACATTATGCACCGTGCTCACGGGTATGTCCAACATTCGGGCACTTCTCCGTGCACTACATGTTTGCACAGCACCACTCGCCTCCTCCTGCAATCCTGTGGCTGCTGCTTCCACTGACGTCGAATCAGGTTGCACACCAAAAGAACCCGTATTTTCGAGTTTCCGAATAATTTTCTCCAGTCCCACGGCAGTCATCGGACCAACGCCTTTTGTCAAACCCTTCAGTCTCCGGAATGTTTGCAGAGCGACGTGTGCACAGTCACCATTCTTGTAACACAGCTTTACAAGCAGAGCGCGATCCTTCATTGAGGCACCCATGGCGAACGTCGCAGACGCGAAAGGAGGAAAAGCTGTGTACCCGGCGTGTCTATACCAACTTCAGTGGGTCGTGCGCCTGACAGGTGTTTCCATTTACGTGTTCTGACACATACGGCGCCGTCTATTGTTCAATTTTCACAGTATTTTTTTTCTGCCATGCGCTTTCCCCCTTCTCCGATAATATCCCGTTGCAGTTTGATGTCATGTCGACCAGTGGTGTTATTTCTATAGCATTTTGAAAGTTTAACCTTAATTATAATCACCTTGTACATGAATTTAAAGATCATTTGTACGTCAGTGTTTTTAAATAATTAACGGGTAATAGCTTCTCATGTCCGTTGGAATTTTGCTCCTTCCATAGTAACTGACCAGTAGCTTTCGTACTTCAAATACAGACAGTAATTTTTAGTGAGAGACAATTTGTTGCCCAAACTGTGTGGGTAATGTCAAATACACCACCAAGACTTGCGACGCTGCGCTACTGTTTTGTATCCTGTTTGTAAGACTTTCTTAACGAACAGTGTAATCTCTTGGTACTACTTTCTCTAATTAGGAAGGTGACAATTTTTCTTTCTCTTAATTATAGTTTACCTTATAACAACCAGAACTTTGGTTGCGCTAGTTCAACTACCGTTCCTTATCAAAACATAATCTTTTGGTTCAAGTGGCTCTGAGCACTATGGGGCTTAACATCTGAGGTCATCAGTTCCCTAGAATTTAGAACTACTTAAACCTAACTAACCTAAGGACATCACATACATCCATGCCCGAGGCAGGATTCGAACCTGAGACCGTCGCGGTCGCGCGGTTCCAGACTGAAACGGCAAATTGCTACAGTACCGGCAGCCGTGAGTGTTATAGGCTGAGCAGCTTATACTGGAAGAGATCTTATGAAGCACCACGGAGGTTTTGAACGAAAATCCAAGACGCCAAAAATTATGGCAAGCAATGATCTCTAAAAATTTTAGAAAATGGTTCGGTGTCTGAGTATGAGTTGTTCCCTGTTCAGCCTGTACTGTCTAGAGCTACTTCAGGTTGGTCATGCAGGTAGAAAGATAAAGCTTGTATAATTTTGTGAGCATGGCCACTTGTATTTTGGGGTGAAAAGGGAAGATATCAGTGTCATACAACACTCGAAAATTAAAATTTTACATCATATTTGAAACCTCGATGCTTTAAATGCGTAGTTACCGCGTATTAAAAGTCCTTTTAGCGTCAGAAACCGATCATTAATTCATGCCTGTCATTACGAGTATGTATGTGATGATCTCTGCCATTAGGGTGCACAGCACTTGGATTGCTCTGTGTTCCCACTGATGTAAGGAACTGATGCGGCAAGTCTTCTGAGGCTGCTTTTGTTACCAATCAGAGCAAGTGATCGTGATTTACAGCAACGCTAGATGAAACCAATTGTGTTCACGTTTCAGTGACGCCTGCGTATAACATCACTTACTATGCAAGACAACGTCATCTGTGGTTGTGAATCGTGGATAATGGGAAAACCGGTAAAGAAGAGGAACTGAGAGTTCATGATGTGGGACTGCAGAAGGAAGTTGAAAGTTACGTGAACTAACAAGATAAGGAAAAAGAATTTTGCCTACAGAATCAGCGACGAAAGGACCAAATGGAAAGCACTGACAAGAAGAAGGGACAGAATGATGGGATAACTTCCATGGTTCTAAAGAGTGTTGTGGAGGGTTAGAAGTGTAGGGCAAGAAAGAGATATAAATTAATGTTGAAGTAGAGTGCATGTGGCAGCCTGAAACGGAAAAGTTGGGAAAAGAGGGAAGTAATTTGTCAAATTTTCAGTAAATGCCTCCGTGATAGTGCGTGGCAACGTATTTGCTGCCATCCAGTGAATCACTTTATATAGCTCGCGTAAGCATGTATTTTATTGTACATGAGGGTTTACGTGCCGTTGTACATTTTAATATCCGCTTATGGTTAATGTGCACGTGCTTCATCGGTACTGAAATATCTGAGCAAACGCTTACAGCTTTGTTCATTAGGTGACTACATCGTCTTCGATTAGGACTTTGGTTTTTACGCTTCACACAGACAGGCGTTGGACAAAACTAAGGAAACACAATGAGAAATACACGCTTAACATGCATGCAGATGCTAGTCAAGCCTGCAGATTGTATTTGTGTTTGGTGTTTCTAGGGGCATCATATAGATTTGTGCAGCAAATGGGGAAAGCGGGAAAAATTCATCCTCTAAGTTACACGTCAGACGAATGTGTGTGGTGAGTGATGGTGACGGACTTTGACGGTCATTGAAGACGAATGTGACGAGAAATAAGAGGAAAACAGTAGAAAAAGTCACTGCAGACCTGAATGTTGCAGTCGCGGGCACTGTCAGCACAAAAACAACAGGAAATGATAGCTTCATAAGAAGGGAATTGTACGGCGAGCTGGAATCACAAAACCAGTCATCATTTATGCAAGTGCCTGTAACAGAAAAACGTCGTGTTGAAGCCATTAAAACTGGAGTATGGAGCAGTAGAAAGTAGTCATTTGTCCGGATGAGTCTTGTTGCGTTCTTCACAATTTTTTGTCGAGTTTTCGTCCAAGAGTGAAACTTGGTATAGGTAGGGTGATGACTTGGACACCCATATCGTGGTTTTCCATGAGCTCATTGTTACTCTGCAAGACTGCATTACAAAGGTCACCATTTTGGCCAGTCATATCCATCCCAGGGTATACTGTTTATCCCCCAACGGTGATGCTATGATCCATGACGGCAGAGCCCTTGTTCACAACAGCTCGCATCGTCCACGACTGGTTTTGTGGTCACGACGATGCCCTGTCGAAACTCCCGTTGGCCACTGCAGTCACCTGATCTCAGTGTCACTGAGCCTTTGGAGAACAGGTAGCGTGATTACTACCCACCCCAATTATCGTTGCTGGAATTTGCACTGTTTAGCCGAAAGAATGGTATAAGATATCCTTGAAAACCATGCAGGACTTGTATTTCTCCATTCCTGGATGCTGGAAAATTTGTGGTAAGTTCCTATGGGACCAAACTGCGAAGGTCATCGGTCCCTAGGCTTACACACTACTTAATAGAACTTACACTAAGGAAAACACACACACCCATACCCGAGAGAGGAATCGAACCTCCGACGGGGGGAGCCGCGCGAACCGCGACAAGGAGCCTAAGACCGCACCGCTACCCTGCGAGAATCCTGGAATTTGTTTTGATTGCCAGTGGATTAGGAGATGGTAATGTTTTACGCATTTTGTGTTTTCGTATTGGTGTCCACCACTACACGTGTGCTTTGCACTCCGTTAGACGCATCTTCTGTGTCTACGAATAGCAGTTTGTGTTTGTGGGTAGAATTCCTGTTCGTGCCTGCAACAGAATTCAGATTAAAAGCCGATTTCCTTGAAACCTCACGGGGAAAATACACGAGACAGATTAAAAGCCGATCTCATTGAAACCTCACAGCAAAAATACACCATACAGAGGACATCACTTAAAAAATACAAAATGCAAATCCAGAGGCAGATTACGCTTTTCAGTTTAAAACTGTATCCTTTTTAGGTCAGTTATCAATAATTAAAAATGTTAAAAGCAATTAAATTAGTTTTTTTCCGATTTTAATTTAGTCTTCAGCAATATAACCCCTTCCTGTCCACAGGCTACACCTTAGTACTGCACCGATTCTTTGCATGTGCACCTCGATTGAGAAATGAAAAGTGGCAAATAATATAGGTTCTAAAACATTAGATAAGAAACTGATGGCAGCTGAACACATAGGTAACATTTCCAGTCAAATGATTTTAGCATCAAGTATCTAGGACGAACAGTATGCATGTAGGAAAAATTCACTGTTTTTCTAAGCATTCTAGTCAGTAAGACACAGGTCAACGTTATCACATTCTGTACATGTACATTTAGATTCTTCATGCTTCTCCTGAAACAACATTTTCTTCGATAAAGATCACATTCGATTTATTCCCATATCCTGAAACCTAAACAATTTCTCTCCCATCAGAGTACGTACCTCATATCTCAAAGAAATTTGGTACTGTCAAATTGGAGCAAGCGTTCAATACTGAGAAATATTTTTTCACGGTGTTGTACTAACCGAATTTAGTCGACAGTCTAGCGTATTGAGTCTTATGAATCATTATCACACCCATGAATAAACTAAACAGTCATCTTGCGTCATCATTGTCACTCAAAAACGGCGGATAACTATCTCACTTGTTACTCTTGCAATAATGTAATCGTTTCTATGGTGACTCACAAGAGTCGAAACAGGTACATAGTTATATGTCGAACATGTGATCATGCCTATTGTGAACAAAAAGCGTACTGGAAATCTGCTAGGTGACAGGCCGTTAAATCTCTTCTTCCTCCATCTCATTTTAAATCGTTTGTATTGTCGAAAAAGATGATCTGCTGCGATATTGTAACTTCAGGCTTGGCAAGTCATTTGCGCACCAAATTTTTCACATGACTATGTCAGTACAAGATAATCGGCTCCCCCCCCCCCCCCCAACTGTGAACATAGTTTACGTATTGGGTAGACGAAGTGCATATATTGCGCATTATTTTTTAAAGGAAACCAACATATTCGCTAAAATATAAAACTTATCCTTGGGAGTCGACTTCCATTGTTATACTGCGGATTCAGTTGTCATTGTATAGTACTTCCTCCAACAGCGACCAGTAACTGTTGATATAAGAGGTTTATAATTTAAACAAGTGATAAATAAGTTTAATATACGTTTATTTAAATGAAACCATTACAATTTTGGATTTATTGCAAATCATTCTTCAAATGGCTCTTACATATTTTCTTGCTTTCCTTCTGGGGTCCCGTTTTGTACTCGTTATTTGTTTTGTGCACAGAGAAAAAACGTTTCAGGTTCACAATTCAATAAACCCACGAGAGAATTTATGATTTTGACCTTTACAGAAACATTTATGAAATTATTTTAAAGTTAATAAAAAATGAAATGTGGCGAAATATTACGCTGCGTAGCCTTCTCTGCCACGAACTTGACCGGTATTTGTGTTAAGCATTTCAGAGTTACGAAATTTTTGGGAGTGCACTATGTGAATGCTGTTGAATTGTCCCAAACTGCTTTAACCCAGAGTATTCAACGTTTTATGGTAACACACACACTCAAAATTTACAAAACGTGGAGCAGCTTCAAGTGAGTAACGAATACGTTCCAACTACATCTTGAGTCTTTAAGATGTTATAACTGCTGTAAGAGGTTTACGGCCACAGTAAAATATGTCTTTGCTAGACCGACAAAATTAATGTAAAAGTCGAGAAGAGAATTAAAATTATGTACTCTAAATTCTAACATGACATTATACTGAATGGCGGAGATTACACATGACCGAGCGGTTCTAGGCGCTTCAGTCTGGAACCGCGCGACCGCTACGGTCGCAGGTTCGAATCCTGCCTCGGGCATGGATGTGTGTGACGCCCTTGGGTTAGTTAGGTTTAAGTCGTTCTAAGTTTTAGGGGACTGATGACCTCAGATGTTAAGTCCCATAGTGCTCAGAGCCAGAGATTACTTACTTACTTACATACCGGACTCGAGAGTCCATTACCGCAGCACCGTATTTTCGCCATCTGTCCCTGTCTTGGGCTATTTCGTTCCATTCACCTTCAATACCTAGTCTCCTCAAATCGGCCTTCACATTGTCCTTCCACCTATTTCTCGGTCTCCCCACAGGACGTTTCCCTTCTTGGTGCCCTACCAGTACTTGCGCGCTGCCCTGCCCTCATCCATTCGAGCTACGTGACCCCTACGTCGCAGCCTACGTGATTTAATAATACTGATTATGTCAGGACTTGAATAGAGTTCGTGAACCTTGTCGTTATGCAGTTTTCGCAACTCTCCGCTAATGTCATCCCTTTTTACTCCGAAAATTTTCCTAATAATTTTGTTTACAAATACTCGAATCGGCTTTTTATTTTGCACTGTGAGAAACCAAGTCTCACACCCATACAGCATATCTAGTAGAATAATAGTTTTGTATATTCTAATCTTTAAATTCCTAGACAATATCCGTGATGAAAGTAATCTATTCAGTGAGAAGTGGCACGCATTTCCCGCCCATAATCTCATCTTCAGTTCGGATTCAATCTCATTTCTGGAAGTGATGTCCACCCCTAGACACTTAAATGTGTTCACTTTTTCAAACTGCATGTCTGCAACTCTTAACATTTCCTGATCTACTGCTGTTGGCAATCTAGTAGTAACCAGGTATTTAGTTTTGTCTTCACTTATCCTTAGACCAACATCTTCACTAGCCTTGATTAACGCATTCGCATTTGCTCTTACAGATTCTTTCCTATCGCTAATGATGCTCAGTCATCTGCATACCCTAATATCTTAATATTTCCATTTAACTCCACACCCTCTGAATTATCTGCTGCCATTCGTACAATATATTCTAGGACCAAATTAAAAAATAGCGGAGACGGGGCATCTCCGTGATTAAGTCCGTTTTTTATTACAAATTCTTCTGACTCCAATTTCCCCACGCGTACTCTAACTTTTGTGTTTTTCAAACTCGCTTCTATAAGTCCAACATACTTCTTTGGTATTCCAAGTTCCAAAAGAATTCTGTACAATTTTGATTGCAATACTGAATCATATGCTTTTGTAAAATCTATGAAAAGATTATGAACTGGTTTATTGCATTCCCATTTCTTATCCAAAATTTGACGCAGGGTGAATATTTGGTCTATAGTTGATCTATTCCTCCGAAAGCCGGCTTGGTAATCCCCCACAGTTTCATCTGCATATGGTGTAAGCCTGCTTAGGAGAATATTCGAGAAAATTTGGAACATACTGGTAATAGCGATATCCCTCTATAATTACTTCAATCAATTTTTACACGTTTCTTAAAAATTGGGATCGGAATCGACTCCTGCCACTCTTTAGGTATCATCTCTGAGTTCCATACTTCAGTTATCACTTTGTGAACTACTTCCACCAATTTCTGTCCCCCATTTTTAACTAATTCTGCACTTATGCAATCTGATCCTGGTGCTTTATGGTTTTTCAATTTGTTGATTGCATCTCTTACTTCCTTTAACATTGGCTCAGGTATCTGTGGTTCTGATGAATGTATTTTGTACGCCTGCTCATTTCCTGCTTCTAGGTGTACATTTAATAGATGCTCAAAAAAGGCCCTCCATTTACTTAATATAGCACTGGGGTCTGTCAGTATTCCCCCAGCATCCCCTCGAAGTGCATTTGTCCTAGCCTTGAAGTCCTTCCTACACCCATTTATGTCTAGGTAAAGTTCCCTAATGTTTTTTGTTTTACAGTTTGTTTCCATTTTTGTAATTTGATTGTTCAAATAATCCGCCTTCTTTGCTCGTAGCCAACGACCAACTCCCCTTCTCAAGTTCAAGAACTCCCCTCGTTTTCTATCTTCCATTCTATCCCAATCTAATCGCTCTTTTCTCCATTCCTCTACCAATTTCTTGCATTCCTCATCGAAACACGGTTTCCTCCTGTTCTTCTTAATTGTACCTCTTGTGACCTTCGCTGCCTCTTTGATATTATTCCTCACAATGATCCACTGTTTATTTATGCCCTCGTCTTCATCTTCGTGTGTCCTGAGAGCATTAAACCTATTTGAAATCTCTGTCATGTACCTTCTTCTAAAGTTTTCATCATTTAGCTTGTCAGTGTCGAACCTAACAAGTTCTGCATTGTGACACCTTGATGTTGCTGTAGATAGCCGTTGGTGAACTTTGGGCAATTACAAGAAAATGATCAGAATCGCAGTCTACTCCCCTGATAGTCCTAACATTTTCTATACTAGTGTGCCATCTCCGATCTACAAGAACATGATCAATTTGGTTTCGGGTGTGTCCATCCGGAGAGACCCAAGTTGCTTTATGAATGTCCTTCCTTTTGAAATATGTGCTCTCAACAATCATGTCTTTTGAAACAGCAAAATTAACCACCCTTGTGCCATTATCATTCGAAATGTTATGCAAACTTTCTTTCCCGATTGTAGGCCGGAATGCTTCCTCCTTCCCTATCTTCGCATTAAAATCACCTATGATTAATTTTGCATCATACGAGGAGAACTCATCCCACAGTTGATCTAGTTCTTCATGAAAGCCGTCTTTAACAACCTCTTTAGTGTCCTCAGTTGGTGCGTGTACATTAATTACTACTAGTATACTCCACCTGCCGGACAACACTATAACTGATAGTCGGTCACTAATGAACCTTATGTCTCTGATTGCGTGAAGCATTTTTCTCTGTGCTGCGAAACCTGTTCCGAAACTGTGAGTCTCCGCGCCTCCATAGGAAAATGTATAGTTACCCCTCTTTATGCTACCCTCCCCCTGCCACCGAGTTTCTTGAATAGCTTTAATGTCTACATCGTATCTATCTAATTCGTCTAATAATGTCTGCAACGTTCCTGGCCTGTTCAAACTTTTAACGTTCTATGTTCTCAACCTGAAAGTTCCTTTCGGCCCGAATCTCTTCGGAGAAGGTTCCGCCCGGAGATCCGAATGGGAACCTAGTTTACTTCCGGAATATTTTCCTTCAAAGGGACCCATGCCCATTAATGTTGCTGATTCTTGATGAATAGATTTGATAGTAAGAGAAGAAGAAACAGAGATGGTTCATCACGCCATCGCCTGCTCCCCACCGGCTGTCCGCGACTGCTTATTTTTTGTATTCGCAGCTATCCTTCATATCTGAAGGCCGTATCCCCTATCCGCAACCTGGGGACGCGCTGTGCCGTGGTGGTAGGGGCCCACGAGACAGCAGAGATTACACAAACAAATATTATATATAAGCAATGAAGTATTTATCGGTTGAACTATCTAGTCAGACCTAATGTGTGTTAAAATTCGAGCGGATAAGGTATTTGTACACTGCGCAGGATCAGAGTTGGACATGGGCATTACATGTCTAATACTGTTTGAAGTACACAAGCGTAATAAATTATGTTTCATTTTTCTTTTGTTGTACAGTGAGAAAGCTGAGTACAAACTTGTAATCTAAAGTAGCGCTCTGTAACATAAATAATACTGCAAAATTTTTATTATATTATATGTAGTTATAATATAAGACATTAGTACGTTCAACGGAATCAGTATTGGACATGAGCGTAGAAGACCGACTCTGGGTACAGTAAAAAAACACAGTAAGATATGTTCCCATTACAGTGATAAAAATGAGTCTGAACGTTGAATGTAAAGATGCAATCTACGTTATAAATAGTAACATGGCATATTCTACTGACTACCCATTTGTAGTAGAAGAATTAAGTTGTAATATTTGTTTATATAAGCCTATGATTATTGTAAATTAGTGAATTTTATAAAAAAATATGTACATAGTTTACACTGTCTTCGAGCACAATGGGTAAAACATATAAATGCTTTACTACGTTTAAAATCATTTCATGAAGATTACTGTGGAAGTCAAAATGAATAAATCTACTTTTGTTTTACCGAATTGTGAAGCAAATACTTTTTCATCACTGTGCACAGAAGCAACAATGAGTGCGAAACACAATTGCAACGGGAAAGCAAGGCAATCTGTTAAGAGCCATCAGAACATCGATTTGTAGTAAATCCGAAACTGGCAATGGTTTGATTTGAATAAAGTTTTTAACACTTTACTTGTGGCTGGTTGCTGTCAAAATTATGAACCTCACAACTGTAGTACGGTCAAGTTTCTGAATATGTAAATTTTCGAAAATACAGTTTTAATATACTGGCTGATTAAAAAAGAGGGAACAGATTTCAGATGTTTATTAAAAACTATGAAAGATGTCAGATACCTTAACCAAGCATGTAAATTAGAAAATTTAAAAAGGGAAATGGATAGGTTGAAGTCAGATATAGTGGGAATTAGTGAAGTTCGGCGGCAGGAGGAACAAGACTTTTGGTCAGGTGAATACAGGGTTATAAACAAAAAATCAAATAGGGGTAATACAGGAGCAGGTTTAATAATGAGTAAAAAAATGGGAGTGTGGGTAAGCTACTACAAGCAGCATAGTGAACGCATTACTGTGGCCAAGATAGACACAAAGCCCACGCCTACTACAGCTGTATAAGTTTATATGCCAACTAGCTCTGCAGATGATGAAGAAATTGAAGAAAAGTATGATGAGATGAAAGAAATTATTCAGGTAGTGAAGGGCGACGAAAATATCATAGTCATGGGTGACAGGAATTCGAGAGTAGGAAAAGGGAGAGAAGGAAACATAGTAGGTGAATATGGATTGGGGCTAAGAAATGAAAGAGGAAGCCGCCTGGTAGAGTTTTGCGCATAGCATAACTTAATCATAGCTAACACTTGGTTCAAGAATCATAAAAGAAGGTTGTATACATGGAAGAACCCTGGAGATACTAGAAGCTATCAGATAGATTATATAATGGTAAGGCAGAGATTTAGGAACCAGGTTTTAAATTGTAAGACATTTCCAGAGGCAGATGTGGACTCTGACCACAATCTATTGGTTATGAACTGTAGATTAAAACTGAAGATACTGCAAAAAGGTGGGAATATAAGGAGATGGCACCTGGATAAACTGAAAGAACCAGAGGTTGTACAGAGTTTCAGGGAGAGCATAAGGGAACAATTGACAGGAATGGGGGAAAGAAATACAGTAGAAGAAGAATGGGTAGCTTTGAGGGATGAAGTAGTGAAGGCAGCAGAGGATCAAGTAGGTAAAAATACGAGGGCTAGTAGAACTCCTTGGGTAACAGAAGAAATATTGAACGTAATTGACGAAAGGAGAAAATATAAAAATGCAGTAAATGAAGCACGCAAAAAGGAATACCGACGTCTCAAAAATGAGATCGACAGAAAGTGCAAAATGGCTAAGCAGGGATGGCTAGAGAACAAATGTAAGGATGTAGAGGCTTATCTCACTAGGGGTAAAATAGATATGGCCTACAGGAAAATTAAAGTGACCTTTGGAGAAAAGAGTACCACTTATATGAATATCAAGAGCTCATATGGAAACCCAGTTCTAAGCAAAGAAGGGTAAGCAAAAAGGTGGAAGGAGTATATAGAGGGTCTATACAAGGGCGATGTAATTGAGGACAACATTATGGAAATGGAAGAGGATGTAGACGAAGATGAAATGGGAGATACGATACTGCGTGAAGAGTTCGACAAAGCACTGAAAGACCTGAGTCCAAACAAGGGCCCGGGAGTAGACAATATTCCATTAGAACTACTGATGTCCTTGGGAGAGGCAGTCCTGACAAAACTCTCCCATCTGGTGAGCAAGATGTATGAGACAGGCGAAATACCCTCAGACTTCAAGAAGAATATAATAATTCCAATCCCAAAGAAAGCAGGGGTTGACAGATGTGAAAATTACCGATCTATCAGTTTATTAAGTCACAGCTGCAAAACACTAACGCGAATTCTTTACAGACGATTAGAAAAACTAGTAGAAGCAGACCTCGGGGAAGATCAGTTTGGATTCCGTAGAAATACTGGAACACGGGAGGCAATACTGATCTTACGATTTATCTTAGAAGAAAGATTAAGGAAAGGCAAACCTACGTTTCTAGCATTTGTAGAGAAAGCTTTTGACAATGTTGACTGGAATACTCTCTTTCAAATTCTAAAGGTGGCAGGGGTAAAATACATAGAGCGAAAGGCTGTTCATAATTTGTACAGAAACCAGATGGCTGTTGTAAGAGCCGAGGGGTATGAAAGGGAAGCAATGGTTGGGAAGGGAGTGAGACAGGGTTGTAGCCTCTCCCCGATGTTATTCAATCTGTATATGGAGCAAGCAGTAAAGGAAACAAAAGAAAAATTCGGAGTAGGTATTAAAATCCATGGAGAAGAAATAAAAACTTTGAGGTTCGCCGATGACATTGTAATTCTGTCAGAGACAGCAAGGGACTTGGAAGAGCAGTTGAACGGAATGGATAGTGTCTTGAAAGGAGGATATAAGACGAACATCAACAAAAGAAAAATGTGGATAATGGAATGTAGTCGAATTAAGTCGATTCATGGTAAGGGAATTAGATTAGGAAATGAGGCACTTAAAGCAGTAAAGGAGTTTTGCTATTTGGGGAGCAAAATTACTGATGATGGTCGAAGGAGAGAAGATATAAAATGTAGACTGGCAATGGCAAGGAAGGCGTTTGTGAAAAAGAGAAATTTTTTAATATCGAATATAGATTTTTGGTGTCAGGAAGTCGTTTCTGAATGTATTTGTATGGAGTGTAGCGATGTATGGAAGTGAAACATGGACGATAAATAGTTTGGACAAGAAGAGAATAGAAGCTTTCGAAATGTGGTGCTACAGAAGAATGCTGAAGATTAGATGGGTAGATCATATAACTAATGATGATGTATTGAATAGAGTTGGGGAGAAGAGGAGTATGTGGCACAACTTTGCAAAAAGAAGGGACCGGTTAGTAGGACATGTTCTGAGGCATCAAGGGATCACAAATTTAGCTTTGGAGGGCAGCGTGGAGGGTAAAAATCGTAGAGGGAGACCAAGAGATGAATACACTAAGCAGATTTAGGAGGATGTGGGTTGCAGTAAGTACTGGGAGATGAAGAAGCTTGCACAGGGTAGGGTAGCATGGAGAGCTGCATCAATCCAGTCTCAGGACTGAAGACGACTACAACAACAACAACAACATGAAAGGTAGAAACTCATTGCCCATGTCACTGGATAGAGGTAGAATCGAATTTTTTTCATAGCTGCGCTGTCTGCTTGTAGTAACATGGCGACTGCACCACAAGAGTAATCAGTTTTTGTGTAGGAACTCTCAAGAAAACGGTCCATTGTTCAAGTGCAACGGGCATTCCGCCGTCGAATCAGTAAGAGGCTGCTTATGCCCAAGAACATTTATGACTGGTATACAAAATTCTTGGAATTTGGTTGGATACGCATCGGGACGAGCGCTGGCCGGCCACGCACGTTTGATGAAAATTGCCGGGGGTATCCGAGATGCGTTCACATAGCGCTCTAACAAGTGCACAAGACAGGCAGGCCAGAAACTTCACCTTACTCAAACAACGGTGTGGCGTATTCTGAAATGGCGACTCCGTACGAAGCCATAGAAGCTGCAATTACAGTGGCAACTGCGTCCGGCGGCCATAACAGTTCTCCAGGGTATGGCAGGGGACACGTTTTTTGATTCATATTTCTGGTCAAATCGACGTTTCACCCAGCGGGTAAAGTAAACCAACACATTGTAAGAATTTGGTGGTCACAAAATTCTGGTGGCGTCGTCTGAGCCGCTTCCGTTCACAAATTTTGCGGACGTTTTATGCGGAGTAAAATGTACAGAAATATCATACCTCAATATATTTATTGCAAAACTGGTTGTTTCCATAACTTCACGAAAATTTCAACGACTTATTTTTTATCCTGGACGGCATCCCACCTCACTTTCGCCTTGAGATGTGGCGTTGTTTTAAGAACACTATCTCACAACGTTGGATCAGAAAAAGTGGACAACAAGGCTTCTTCATTGCTTTGGCCTGCCAGGTCACCAGACATCACACCTTGCGATTTTATACTGTTGAAGGAGTCTTTGTCAAACCTTCAAGAGCTGAGAACTCGAATTGTTGAAGCTGTCAATTCAGTATACAGAGACCAGTTGATTTATGTATGGAATGAAAAGGATTCGACGTTTCTCGTGGAACGCTTGGTGCTCATGTTGAGTGCATGGTATATAGCGTCTGCGCGAACACAAAGATTTGAACATTCCTCTACCCAGTCGCACGCGCAATGTGTTTCTGTTTTGTATACTTTGTCTATAATTTTTAAAAAATCGGTTCTTCCTTTTTGAATCGCCCTGTACGCTACAAAAGTTCGCACATAAAATGACTGAGCGTAGCCATGCAATACGAAACACACACACATACACACACACACACACACACACACACACACACACACACACACACACACACACACACACGCACAAAATGGCTCAAATGGCTCTGAGCACTGTGGGACTAAACATCTGAGGTCATCAGTCCCCTAGAACGTAGAACAAACCTAACTAACCTAAGGACATCAACACACATCCATGCCCGAGGCAGGATTCGAACCTGCGACCGTAGTGGTCGCGCGGTTCCAGACTGAAGCGCCTGGAACCACTCGGTCACATCGGCCGGCCCACACACGCACACACACACACACACACACACACACACACACACACACACACACACACCAGTTTCGTCAAGATGTGAAACGATATCTGCTCATAGAAAAATTAATGTCTTACAATTGCCTTTCAATTAATTTATACCTACGATTACATTTACAAAATGCCCTACAATCATCTAAACCTATTTGATATTTCGTGATTAAATATTGCGATACTCATTCGCATTATGGATGATCCGAATTAATATCTGTCATTAGTACGTAAAGTTTATCACATGAATGGTTAAATGTTTGTGGGAGATAGTGAGTAAAACGTCGCCCTTTAGTTGGAGCTGAGATTATTCCTGCGCGGCGCGAACCGCTGCCTCGTTTGCTGTTTCGGAGTGCTGTCCGCGGGGAATTGTGGGGTATTTCGTAGCCTGCTCGCTTAACGCTGTGCTGTGTGCCCTCAGGGGCGAAGATAGGCAAGCCGCAGATAGTGTTCGTAGCTACAGCAACAGCGTCGGGGGAAATTATGTGCCGAGTTTGTGGCTGCATACGCTCCGCATTTATCTGCTACAGCATGAAGGATTGCTCCACATCACATTTCCACTACACACCTTTACAATAGGGCGCGAATTTGCGAAATTACTGCGCATGGTTAATCACAGACGTTTAATGTAACTACAGTTTTAAAATCCTTATTCGAAAAATTCCAGTTTAATGTGACAGGGGTACCGGAACATTAAACTTAAGTGAATAACGCACTCAGTATTAGCCTTATCAGCATGAACCAATTGATTGTAGGAAGAATTAATTTGGCGGACTGTGGTAGGTACTCCCGAAACTGTAGACACGTGCGTTACTTCTGATGTGCGAAAACACGTCAACGGATCAAGAGTGACACTCTTACCTACCACATTGCTGCCTAATTTATCACGTGGTACCTGTAACAGGTTGTGACAAACGCAGTTATTTGGACGCACCCATAACAAAAGAGTTGTAGGAATGACTGAATTTTAAGAAATGCAACAGATAGCTACATCGCTGATTTATCCTCTCGTACGTAGGCAGTTTCTCGCACATTGTACGCCATCACCACATTTTTTTTTTTTTTTTTTTGGTTTACCATTAGTCGGATTGGTTTGATGTGACCCACTGCGACCTTGTCTCCTGAGCCACCCTCGCTTCCACTTGAAGCCAATGTCCTCAGTTATCTGTTCGATATATTTCAGTATCTGTCTTTCCTCGACAAATCTCCCCCAGTACTATGGAATTCATTCATCTTGGTTATAACACATGTCACATATATAACACATGTCACGCCCCTACTTGTCCTTAGAGTTTTCTATATATTTGTCTCCTGGCTAATTTTCCGGAGAACCTCCTAATTTCTTATCGTGTCAGTCAGACTTAATTTTCCATATCCTTCTATAGCATCATACCTTAAAAGCTTCGTTTCTCTTGTTTTCTGCTTCTCTCACCGTCTATAATTCACATCCGTAGAAGTCCGTGGTTACATTCTCTGAAATTTCTTTCCCAAATAAAGGCAATAAAGGCAGATGTCTGCCACTAGTATAGGTCTTTTGTCCAGGTACAGTCTCATTCCCTGTACTAGCCTGTTTTTAAGTTCTTATTGTTTCATCTACACAAATTTTATACCGTTTCGTTACTGCTCTCATTTCCGCTATTCTTCGTTACTTTCCTCCTCCTTCGGTCTACTCTCAAACCATACTTTACAATCAGTAGGCTCTTCATTACATTCAATAAATATTATAATTGTTCTTGGCTTTCATTGAGGATAGCAAATGACATAAGCAAATCTTATCATACATAACTTTTAAAATCACTTTTTACTCCACTGCTGAATCGGTTTTTTATTTCTGTCATTGCTTCTTCCATGTGTAGATTTAACTGTAGGGACGAAAGGCTATATGATTGTCTTACAGCCTTTCAATTAGAGCACTTTGTTCCTGACCTTGCATCCTTATTTTTCTCACTCTTGGTTCTTGTACACACTGAACATCACCCATCACATGATTTCGTTCTTTTGTTAAACTCATATATATATGGGGAGGATGGACCAAGACTGCAAACAAGAAAATGTCTAGTAAACATTAGATCGAAAAGGCATACCTTAAGAGCTATGAGCACTAGCTCATCTTCGTTTCTGTGAAATACATCAATTCTATTGCAAGCTCTTTGCTTTCCGCATTTTTCGAGGAGGTAGTATGGACTAAGCAAGAAAAAAGTCCACTACAGTATACGAGAAGTTCCAGCCTCTGTCTCAATAGTACAACGCCGTCCCCGTGAGGAAGGTTTAAAAGCGTGCACAGAGGCCAAGAAACATTTATTAGGCAAACAAAATAAATTTAAAACATTGCGTTGAGTACCGTAACATAAAAATGGACGCAGGGTAGAAAAGACAAATGTAAGGAACTGAAGAATACCATTTGTCCAAATCATTCACCTGATTTAAATACAAATGATTCACCTGATTTAAATCCTATCGAAGTTTTATGGGATGAACATGACATTTAAGTCAGAAAACTCTCATCTGATTCTGGCGATTTAAGGAATAACTAACTGACGTTTCGGACTGAAATATCTGCAAAAACGCTGCAAAATCAAGAGCAAAGGGTGAATACTTTGAAGAAGCTAAAATCTAAACCATTATATGTATATTCACCCTTTGCTCTTGAGTTTGTAGTGTTTTTGTAGATATTTCAGTAAAATACGTCAGTAAGTTATTTCCTAAATCGCCAGCATCAGATGAGAGTTTTCTGACTTAAATGTCAAGTTCATCCTATGAAACTTCGATAGGATTTATATCAGATGAATGATATTTATTTAAATCAGCTGAATGATTTGGACGATATTCTTCAGTTCCATACATTTGTCATTCCTATCCTGTGTCCATAAAAAACGTCTTGGACCGTTGCTGCAGGGTCCATATATAATATAATGACGGCGAATAATCCGTCCCGTGGAAATGAAGTTCGAGCTTGAACTCTAACGGGAATCGGACGAAATGGCGCGAGTAATGGGCTTAGTGAGCAGGGGCTCTGCATCAGTAGTGTGTGGTGTAAGTTGAAAAAAATACTTCAAATCGCTCTGAGCACTATGGGACTCAAGATCTGAGGTCATCTGTCCCCTAGACTTAGAGCTACTTAAATCTAATGACTTCACACACATCAGTGCCCGAGGCCGGATTCGAACCTGCGACCGTAGCAGCAACGCGGTTTCGGACTGGAGCGCCTAGAACCTCTCGGTCACCGCGGCCGGCGGTGTAAGTTGAGAAGCAGGGTTTGACGGGAGACGTGCTGGGATAGTTCGTGCTGTGTTGGTGGCCACTGTGTATGGATAGTGTAGTGATCAGGACATCTGCTTAGTAAGCAGGATACGTGGGTTCGAATCCTGTTCCAGCACATATTTTCATCTTGCCCCATTGATATAAAATCGATGGTCACTGGCAGCTAATGTCTTTAATTACTTTGTGTTTCGAATTGTTTTGATGGTCTATTTACTGTTTATCATGTGTGTGTTTACTTTGAAATAAATTTAAAGTCTTCATCGTAGGTGATCAAAAACTTTTGAACAATGCTTTAGATATGTCAGTGTATTTGTTGTGGTGTATAACTATCGTACCTGTTTCAACCTTCATAACACATAATATTCCACCTCCTTCATGTATCACGAGATACCTTAAGAGGATGCATCTGCTACCACCACTGTGTATGTGTGTGTTAGTTTGTGTGTGTGTGTGTGTGTGTGTGTGTGTGTGTGTGTATGAGAGTGTGTGTACGTGTGTGTGTGTGTGTGTGTGTGTGTGTGTGTGTGTGTGTGAGAGAGAGAGAGAGAGAGAGAGAGAGAGAGAGAGGGAGAGAGAGAGAGGAAGCACATATGCAAGTGTACCACTTATGAAGCTCTCTGACTGATCTGTTTCCAAGAAAGGAGGGTAGCTTAAGGAGCTAAAAAACGTAAATGTTTGTCTGCATTTGTGTCAGTGTGTGTTCTTCTGATGTAGCTGTGTGGATTCTAAGAGTAATAAAAATGTATCTAATAAAAAGGTATCCCACCTCTCTCTTCTCTGCATAACGGCCTTGCCATTTTCTACACTGCGAGTAATAACTGGAGTGCATATCTCATCCAAATAGTACTTTGCTTTCCTACTTAAATTATTCACTGGTAACTGTATTAACACCCAAGTGTTCTGCGATACAGGAAAGAAAATGTTCGTAAAATAACTAGTCACTGCCGATTAGTGGTTATTACAACAAATGCACAAACAGCATAAGAGAGAAAAGGTGAGTAATGTGGCCTGTAGTTATTTTGGTTGAGGAAATCGGTTTCAAAACGAAGCTTCCTATCTCGCTGTTACACAAAATTTATACAATCAGCGTGCAGCGTACATACCAGCTTTTATGACACTGATATTTGTAAACTACTCAAACTCCAAACGTTGTTTGGCAGCCAACGAAAACGGTCTTGATGGGTATCACTGGTAGAGACAGGAAAGAAACAAATTGATCTGGATACAACCTGAAGTAAATGATGAACTGACTGTGATCTAAATGAAGATGTGTGAGACATACAATCAAGTGCTTTCATGGTAAGAAGACAAATGAAGTTATGAAGTTATGTACTGGATTCAAAGAGAGAAGCAAAATCCAAGACTAGAGCCTCATGGAAAAAGACCAGATCGCAATAACAGATATGAAAAAGTGGACTGGAGATATGGTATTGGAAATACAACGGTTGATTGTGGCTGCAGCTAACGGAGTGTGGTGCTGCCTAGAACGAACACAAATTCTGCTTTGACACCCATGTATGTGACCGCGTGACCACTATGGTCGCAGGTTCGAATCCTGCCTCGGGCATGGATGTGTGTGATGTCCTTACGTTAGTTAGCTTTAAGTAGTTCTAAGTTCTAGGGGACTGATGACCACAGATGTTAAGTCCCATAGTGCTCAGAGCCATTTGAACCATTTGAACCCATATATGTGTCCATGATGATTTACCATTTTCAGTGGTTCTGTCTCGTTGTTTGCCGTAAAACATGTAACATATTATATACTGATGTGTAAAAATCCATTCATGTTATTTGCTAAAGAGAAATACTGGTTAGTTGCAAACTCTTAGCTCTACTACAACTGACAGAAACAGAACCATCAAAATGTAATATTTAGGTGTCGTCTTGGACTTTCCTTCTCTCTTTGGATCCGGTAAGAAATTTCCCCCCAACTGTTCGCTTCAGTACATATGTCACTCTTCTTCATTTAATTTTCCTCACAGTCCTAATTATTTCTTCCGCTCCACGCTTTTCTGTGATCCACTTGTTTCTTTTTCGATTCTTTTTGTTTGCTCAAGGCATAATTATAAATATTGAAGCAAACACGAACAAAACGTGAACTTCAGGATACGAATATGACCACAATGTTTGGAACAGCATGAGAAGCGTTGGATTTACTAAAAACCGTGCAAATTTGTGACACTTTGTCGCTTGTTGTAACGTAAAGAGAGACAAATATCTACTGCAACATTTACTTTCCGCATACATGGAATTTTATAACCTTTATCCTTTAAGTTTGAAAACAATTAAAAATTATTTGGAATGAGGTATTGAGAGTATGCGACTTCAATTATCACAAAGTTAGCATCAAGTACACGAAGACATTGCGCCATGCGGCCTGAGGCAAGGAAAGCAAAGCTAAAATCATCTTTCAGAAAGATGGCTGGCCTAGTTTTACCTTATGGCACCCAATAATAACTCAGTTACAACTTTGTCAACTTCTACGAGTTTTCTTCTATCCACATACAGAAAAACCGTTGCCTCGAAGTTTGCTATCTTGTTGAGATCTTTTTCTGATTTTCTTTAGACGTAGATAATTTTAGGCCTATCTTCATTGAAACAAAATAAGAATGTTACAAATAAACTGTCTGAAGTAATCAACAAAACATGTACACACATATTTACATATCTGTATAGTGATACTATATGCGGAGGAATAAAGTTGAAACATATATATTTAACACAGTATCCATTAAGTAAGATAATCAATTGTAATTTAGTCATTTAGTTACAAATCCAATGGCAGGAGAACAAGCAAAATCATAGCTCAATTAATAAAATATTCTGAGAAACTGTAAGCTATATTTAGAAACAAAGCTAAATATCGAAAGAAATCGAAGGCTCTTCTACTAAATCGTTCACAGATATCCTTATTTCGTTAATGAGACATGTTTTTTTTTCATTTCAGTTGTTACACTTGCTTTTGAGACATGTCTGCCTGATGAAAATTTTTGTATATATAACTCTTATGCAGGATGGTCTGCACATATAACTTAAATAATCAACTTACATTCAGTTTGTCAGTGCTTCGATGTTTTACTGGGAGCAGCAGGAAATTTCCAAGAAATTTAGTCACTGTTTTCCATGTTGTTGTTGTTGTGGTCTTCAGTCCTGAGACTGGTTTGATGCAGCTCTCCATGCTACTCTATCCTGTGCAAGCTTCTTCATCTCCCAGTACCTACTGCAACCTACATCCTTCTGAATCTGCTTAGTGTATTCATCTCTTGGTCTCCCTCTATGATTTTTACCCTCCACGCTGCCCTCTAATACTAAAGTGGTGATCCCTTGATGCCTCAGAATGTCCTACCAACCGATCCCTTCTTCTGATCAAGTTGTGCCACAAACTCCTGTTCTCCCCAATCATATTCAGTACTTCCTCATTAGTTATGTGATCTACCCATCTAACCTTCATCATTCTTCTGTAGCATAACATTTGGAAAGCTTCTATTCTCTTCTTGTCCAAACTATTTATCGTGCATGTTTCACTTCCATACATGGCTACACTCCATACAAATACTTTCAGAAATGACTTCCTGACAAATAAATCTATACTCGATATTAACAAATTTCTCTTCTTCAGAAACGCTTTCCTTGCCATTGCCAGTCTACATTTTATATCCTCTCTACTTCGATCATCATCAGTTATTTTGCCCCCCAAATAGCAAAACTCCTTTATTACTTTAAGTGCCTTATTTCCTAATCTAATTCCCTCAGCATCACTCGACTTAATTCGACTACATTCCAATATCCTCGTTTTGCTTTTGTTGATGTTCATCTTATATCCTCCTTTCAAGACACTATCCATTCCGTTCAACTGCTCTTCCAAGTCCTTTGCTGTCTCTGACAGAACTACAATGTCATCGGCGAACCTCAAAGTTTTTATTTCTTCTCCATGGATTTTAGTACCCACTCCGAATTTTTCTTTTGTTTCCTTTACTGCTTGCTCAATATACAGATTGAATAACATCGGGGAGAGACTACAACCCTGACTCACTCCCTTCCCAACCACTGCTTCCCTTACATGTCCCTCGACTCTTATAACTGCTATCTGGTTTCTGTACTGTTTTCCATCTGCAAACGAAATATCTTTATAACAAGTTCAACTCGTATGAAAGATTTGAGAACTATTTCCGCAAGCATGTCAGTAAATCTAAATGATTGTGGCACTTCCACGTACGAGGTGCTTTCAACAGATCTCCATCTCAGATGACACAACCACCAATGAAATGCCGTGGTGAGAAACGTGAGCAAAATTGAATCTTTCAAGTACACTGTTAAACACTACATGGAGAGGAATGTACTTTCTTAGCTCAGTATGTCATCTCGCTTAACAGTGGGAGGACCGAGAGGCCAAACTGGCCTCGTTTCGAGCTTTTCACTTGTTTTTTGAGAAAAATTTAAACTTGACTGACGATATTCTGTGACTTTTCATCAATTATATGAGATATTAGCCACTTTTTTGTGTACTATTTTTATTAGATTGTCAAATATGAAGCATGCTACCGAAAAGGATGGCGGGGCCAGTTTGTACCCTCACACCATTTCTCTGTATTTTTAGGCCACTTCTTTGCAATACTGCGTGTGAAATCATATCGACTGAATCTCTTTGTTGTTCAAATCTGCGACAACAGTGTCTCTAAATCCGGCACTTATTGTTAGTTAGCTGAAGCAAGTATTTCAGTTATTGTCTGTTATAACGGTATCTGACAGTCATCCCATCAATCATGAACTATGAACGCAAGAAGCGCCTAAGAGACGCTGATATACTAGAAGAACTGAGAAGAACAGTTTTGATAACTATTATATAAAACACTTATAGCGTTCATAACTACCGTTTGTTTGAACCGTTGGTTTCATCGTTCTATCTAAATTTGTTTTCAAGTTATTCGGTTTTAATAACGGTGAGTCCGTTCTTGGACACCCTCTATGTGAGCCATTATGTTCAACGTCACGAATTTTCCAGTGAAGTAAATATGCTGTGTCGTAGAGGAAACCAGCTGCAAACACAAAGGCAAAACAGAGAGGAGGAGGAGTTGCTGACAATGGCGCCATGAAGTTGCTCTCGCGGTAATTACTTTGTGGTGGGGCCGCGGCTGACGTGACATCACGGTCACGCCTCGAGCGCTCGCGTTGTTACAACTCCCCGGCGTTTAATAAGTCCGGCTGCCGCAGCCTGTGTGTGTTTGCCCTGTAATTAACGCTTCCAGGAAGAGCGGCCTACCGCTCTTACGGCCTGCTGAAAGATATTCACATCACCCGAGGCAGCGCCCAGTAGGTCACCAGGACAGCTAGTGCACTATTGTAAATGGATTTGCACCTCACGGAGTTTTACTTCTGCAACCACTATACAGACTGTGGTGAAAAACAGTCTTGGTTGCAGAATTTATTTTAGTGCTTTGTTTGTTCGTGACGGGTGTTTCACCTAATACAAGGCGTTTTCAAGGTAGTTACAGTAGCAGATATGAAATAATTCTAGTTTCTTCCATGCGAGATATTGTTGGACAGGGCTAAAAGAAGTTACTAACCACGCTACTTGTTCTATCTGAAGCGTAGAATTAGGCGAAACACGCATCATGAATAAATAAAGCAATAACATCAGTTCTACAACCAAGACCACTGCAATAACATCAGTTCTACAACCAAGACCACTGTTTTCACCACACCAAGCTATTCCTCCCTTTTTTATCTTCCAGTCTTTGGAAAACATACTTTAGCTCCAAAAACGATGAAATAGTTCAGCGTGAACGTATGAGTTTAAGGGCTGACGAAAGACTTACGAATAATTAATTGAAAAGGTTAAGATGCTTAGGGTTGTGTTTGTTTTGAGGATACAAAAAAAAAAAAAAATAACGAATAATAGTAGAAGAGTAGTAGAATAACAAAGCTAGGGAAGGTACAGTAGCGGAAACGAACTAATTCTAGTTCGTATGAGCAAGACACTGTTGGACCGGGATAAAAGAAGCTATGAACCACGCTGCTTGCAGGGCGAGCTAGATCATTCAAGAATTACTTTCACGAGAAATAGCTGCTCGGACAAGGAAATAAGTAGGGCACTACATCCTTCAAGATCTACAATTTTGGCTTAATAACCAATTTTTTTTGTCAAAATGACCACAAATCGTATCAGAAGTGTGCTAATAAGTCTCGGTATTGACACAGACACTAAAACGACAAGAAATATTGTGAATATTTTATGAAAGCAATAGGTATGCACTACCCACTTGCCACCAAGTTGTATACATAATCCCTTGTACGTGTGGTCAGATTTAAATCATAACTACTAGAAGAAGAATCAACATCTGGCTTACAGAACGCAAGAGCAATTTTCATCTTTCTAAAGATACAACTGCTGAAGTAGAACATGCACTGGAATCAGGGAGCACCAGATCCGACTCGACTCGATTAGATTCTCTGAGATACTGTACTGCGATTATTACTACATTTGGTTGTAAAAGAACACCACAAAAATTCCAGATCACAAAACAAACTTCCACATAAACGATTAAGAACTGAAATTAGACAAACTTCAGTGTTAGTGTTAAATAGAGTAAAAGACGCCAACGATTCAGCTGCACAAACTCTGTAACACATGTTGGCACCACTTTGCGGTCTTTATTAGCGGTCGATGACACCTTGGTGAGCTCGTTCCAGTTCGAAAATTAACTGTGTAGTCGTAACTGCTGAGGTTGTCTTCAGCATTACAGGATGAAACATTAATCATGGAAACGTGCACCAGAACGTGAGCTAACAGCATAAAACAGAAATAAACAGTGCGTCGGCTTATTAGGATGATAATTCAAAAATACCGTCCGTTTGAAGTTAGTAAAAACAAAGAGACAATTTTCTTGATAAAAATTTCAATGAAGATTTATTTATTTCTCTTGATAATCACAGTTTTGGGTAATTATTTCTGCGATCTCTCCACAAGCCTTAGAATTCTGTTGGCTGCCGCGCGGGATTAGCCGAGCTGTCTGAGGCGCTGCAGTCATGGCCTGTGCGGCTGGTCCCGGCGGAGGTTCGAGTCCTCCCTCGGGCATGGGTGTGTGTGTGTGTTTGTCCTTAGGATAATTTAGGTTAGGTAGTGTGTAAGCTTAGGGACTGATGACCTTAGCAGTTAAGTCCCGTAAGATTTCACACACATTTGAACATTTTAATTTCCGTTGGCTGCCGTCAGTCCACCAAGCCTGATGTTCATTGGAGTTTCCAGTTCGTCATTACCTTGAAATGGTGCCTTTAACAATGTCTTTCCTTCATTAACTCGTCATGCTGTCTGTGACGACTGACTGACACTGGACTGATCTCTCGTCGTGCACATTTGGTGGCCCAGTATAGCACATTTTAATATGAATTTCTGATATTCATTTCGCCAATTATTGCAATATCATACTCTTCCTTCTGCAGATGATATATTCCCGCTGATTTCAAATTAAGAGTGTTCAGAACACCACTGACCTATGTAACGCGACAGCCCATTTTAAAGGGAACAGTCGCTTTCAAGCACTAACACGCGACAGCCGACATTAGCCTTACAGGAGCATGTGGAGGACCGGTTTCACATTAAGCTCCACAAATGAGAAAATTGTCTTTGGACTTCCACCGGCTGCTAAGGTGGCTGTGTCATTCAAGGTCCAGTAGGCTCATTGGAAGCGGAAAGGATGGACCATAAGGCGTGTGAAGACGCGCCTTCAATATCAGCATTAGTTTATAATTTATTGTTGGTTAATTGTTATAAATAAATCCTCAAATGTGAAGATGAACATCTCGGCAACGCATTATGAGAGTTCAACAAACGAGGTGTTACGGATACATCTCGTAGAACTGTATCCGACTGTCATAGTCGATTCCCTGAAATTATTCACATATGTACATGAGAGGCCGGAAAAAGGATTTCGCGCACTTAAAAACACCTTTTCTCACCAAATAAGTAAAGAAACATTGAAAATAGCGGCAGTAGTGTAAACTTTAGATGTATAGCAAATTATTTAATGTGTAATTTAAATAAATGTTAATATTTACACTAATAAACCATAGAAATAATTCTTCATAAATAAACTGTTGTAGAATAAGAGAAAACTAATAAGAGCACAATATTTCTCGTTTAAATAAACTATCGTAGAAAAAAGAAAACCGATAACACCACAATATTTCCGTGTGATTTGATGCATAATATGTGTATAACAGGGTAAAACAGAATCTCAGCAATTTTCACGTTCAGTAGTTAACTGACTTGAGTGGCGCTTGACCGAGATTTCTTGGGTGAACAGAGGAAATTTGAAGGGGAGTCCAGTTTCGGACGCCGCTGGAGGCGGCCGGACTGTGTTAGTCTGTGTTAGCAGAAGGTTTTATATGGGGAGTGGTGAAATAGTAGCTAGTTCGCGTGTAAATTATTCAGAGTTCCTACTTTCGAACAAGGATATTCTTCAGCTTCTGATGAACACGCTACTTTTCGAGTTGCGTGTGATGCAATCCTCGCTTGCTTCAGTGTGTAACCATTGTGAAATTTTTTGTGTGATATACTGTGGAACTTCAACGGTTTTCTAAAGATAACTCACGCAATTAATCTTTGATTGTTCAACCACCTCCAAGATCTTAAGGAAATCGGTCAGACTCTGAAATTATTTTATTTTGAATCTGACTTTCGATTTTTTTGAGTTCATATTGGAAATTAGATCGAATTTGTGAAACTTTAAAAAATATCTGAGTGCGCACGTGATTTTTGCGTAACAAATCCATACTGCATTAATATTAAATATTTTTGTGAAATATTGAATACATTGCGACGAATGCGAGTTGGCGCCCCATAGACGAAAAGTAGTCAGACTGGTAAGTCGAATCACATTTACGAGGGCCCGTTAAAGTATTTATGCTGTGTAATGTGTGGGTAAATCTTTTCATGCATTAGCAAGTGGTGCTCCGAGCTGATATAGAACAGTTTAGAACTTTGATTTTCGGTGATTTGATGAGAGAGACTGTATGTTATCTCGTCAACCACGCCACATGCGCTTTCCCAGACAACCTGTTCGTTCGCGCCTAACAGTCGGCGACACTATCTATCGCACAGTAAGTTTTAAACAATCACAGAAAGCACAGTAACAATTCATTTCGACTGACCCTTTCCCCGCCCTCCACAACACTGAGGCAAGACTTAGAGGAAAACATTCGACCTTAGAAGCCTGAAATCAGTCTACACAGCTGGAATGCCAAATGGACCGCTATTCCTTAGAGTGATGATTGAGTGGAGTGTCCTAAAACTATACTGTTCCTCTTGTATATTGTCCAATAATTCCCGCGCGGCAGAGTAATTCCGGTCTTGAAATCAAGAACAGTGAAAAAAGATGAGAGTAATCCTAAAAAAGAACAAGCAAATTTGTAAATGGACCACGAACGTGTGTGAAAGTGAAAGAATTAGTGACCAGAGATCAATGTGGCTATGGGAAGGGTACGTGCCGTTGTAACAATGAGCTCTGGTTCGCCGACTGTTACAGGCTCACTCGTGTGAAGTGACTTCAACATTTTAGTTATCATAATCGATTTCGTTTCTCTGTCGTCACCCAATAAATCCGTCCATATTACGGTTGTTATTTATGAGTGACTCCCCAGGATTCAACCAGACTGAAGGATGATCAAGGCACCTCTCTGACAATCGCGGACCTGTGGTTCAGTCCTGGGGCCGTTGTCAACGTTTTTTAAGATTCTCACCCACTCCCACCCACCTCTCACTAATTTAAATTGCTGCCACTAGTACTCTAACATACCACGTATCTTAATGATTATAACAGCATCAGTGAAATATTTCTTTACAATAATCATTTGTGTACATCAGTGAGCAAAGCACACCAGCGTATCTTCACGGAAATATTCCTTTAGGGCATTTAGATAGAAGCCGTCCAAAAATTTAAGAACTGTATAGCACACAACTGATTTACGAACTGTAATAGCAACTAATTCAAGCAATTTTCACATCAAAATTCAACAAAACATAATCAAAGTATGCATTCACCACTACCTGTATTTAACTTAAAAGCACATATCGAACACAGGGCTGCAGATTACGACCATATGTACATGTAACTGATAGGAATAGTCTTTCTTTCGGACATTGTCTGTTTCCTTAATCCTTGCGTAATGATTTCTTCGCCTTCCAGGGACTCCATTTCGTTCTTTCTCAGCTTACTTAACTTATTATGGTTTACCCATACAATCTGTAGAATCTAGAACCATGTTTTATGTGCTGTCAGAAACTAATGCTCTCAACCTGTGATTGTGGGCCTTTACTTGTCTGGAATGTTCTCCGCAGGCAATCGGTACGGAAGCCAGTCAAAGTGGACGAGGAACGAGTAGCTTGAAATTTTTAAGATACTTATATATACAGGGTGTCAGAGATATAGCTACAGCCATATTGATCATTTTTATCTTAATATGTACGACGTTACGGTTTATAATGGAAGCAATACTGAAGAATAATCAAGGCACGTTGGTAGGAACTGTAGACCTGTAAAAAGCGTTCGACAATGCAAAATGTTGCAAGATGTTAGAAATTCTGATAAAAATGGTGACAAGCTTTGCGGTAAGACTGGTAATTCGCAATACGTACAAGAACTGAGAGGGATCGATATGACGAGAGAACCAAGAACAAAGTGCTCGGATTAAAAGGGTTTAAGATAGGGATATAATCTTTCACCGCTAATGCTGAATCTGTGCATCGAAGAAGCAGTTTGGTAAATAAAAGGAAGGTTCAAGAGCATGATTAAAATTTAGAGAGAAAGGATTTCAGTGATAAGATTTGCTGATGACATTGATGTCCTCAGTCAAAGTGACGAAGTATTACAGGATGTCGTTGAGTGGAATGAACAGTCGAATGAGTACAAAAAAAGGAATTAAGAGTAAATCGAAAAAAATTGGAAATTTGTAGAAAGGACTACGGACCAAACTGGTGAGGTCATCGGTCCCTAGGCTTATGCACTACTTAATGGAACTTAAATTAACTTACACTAAGGACAACACACACACCCACGCCCGAGGGAGTAGTTGAACCTCCGACGGGGGTAGCCGCGCGCACCGTTGCTTGGCGCCTAAGACCGCACGGTTAGCCCGCAAAGGAGCAAATCGAAGAAAGATTAAAATAATGAGGAGTAGCAGAAATGAGAACAGCG
This sequence comes from Schistocerca serialis cubense, assembly GCF_023864345.2. Classification (NCBI taxonomy): domain Eukaryota; kingdom Metazoa; phylum Arthropoda; class Insecta; order Orthoptera; family Acrididae; genus Schistocerca; species Schistocerca serialis. Next base: position 403,640,824 of record NC_064641.1, on the reverse strand, counting down.
AGGGAACATCAGAATTGGGGGTCACGAAGTAGACGAAGTTAAGGAATTTTGCCATCCAGACATCAAACCTATGAGAGACGTAGCGAGGACGTAAAAAGCAGAAGAGCACTGACCAACAGAAGTCTGCTAGTTTCATCCGTAGATCTTAATTTGTGGGCCGGCCGGATTGGTCGGGTGGTTGTAGGCACTACAGTCTGGACCCGCGCGACCGCTATGGTCGAAGGTTCGAATCCTATCTCGGGCATGGATGTGTGTGATGTCCTTAGGTTGGTTAGTTTTAAGTAGTTCTAAGTTCTAGGGGACTGATGACCTCAGCAGTTAAGTCCCATAGTGCTCATAGCCATTTGAACCATTTAATTTGTGGAGGAAATTTCTAAGAATGTATGTTTGGAACACAGTACTGTGTGGTAGTGTGACATGGATCGTGGTCAAACCGGAACAGAAGTGAATCGCCTTTAAGATGTGATGCTACAGAATAATGTTTAAGATTAGGTGGACTGACAAGGTTATAATGAGGAGGTTCTCGGTAGGATCGGAGAGGAAAGGAATATGCTGGAAGCACTGAAAAGAAGAAGTGACAGGATGATAGGACAACTATTGAGACATCAGGGAATACCTTCGATAGTACTGAAGGAAACTGTAGAGGATAAAAACTGGAAGAGAGACAGAGATTAGAATACATCACTCAGGTAGTTATGGACGTATTTTGCGGGAGAGTAATTCGTGGAGAGTAGCATGAAACCAGTCAGAAGACTGATGACTTAAAAAGGTACCCACTTCAATATGTCAGTTTTTCTCTCTTTGTGTCAAACCGATTTGCCGCAAATAAATGACGTAATTTAATAACTGATGTATTTTGCACGGTCGTAACTGCACTGTGACGTTGGTTATGCCTGTCAGTATAGGCTATCCGTTTTGCGTCCCTTGTCTCCATCATTCAGTACTTTGCATGCTTCCCGGGGAAAGTAAACATTGACGGCTTCCATGCCTCACACGTACTTGGAAGTACTAACCAACCTGAAAAGATACTACTCTTACTCGTAATAGCTATAAGTATTCATCTGCAAATGAATTAAATTCTGATGTAGTGTTATTCAATACACTGTCCTCAGTCGTCAGCAGAAATTTCTGCACTAATACCACTAACACTTTGTATATAAAAATATAAACACTGTCATGGAAATGATTTTTGAACAGGTGCCATGAATCCCATGAGCTCCAACCTTCAGACTTGGATCAGCTCCCGATCTCTCAGCGCAAGGGCAGTTGCTGATCAATGCGTACTGCTGGAAAGCAGTTCTAAAATCAAGAGAATATAACAGGATTTAGCGACAAATCTTACATTAAGAAAAAGACTGACCGACTATCGAAAATATGTGGGGAAAATATTTCTAAGGCCGTAATGAAGATGTATCAACTTATTCCTTGACCTTTATTGTCACGATGTCGGTGTCGAAGATGATGATGCAGTGACAAGAGCCAAAGATACATGATAAAATGTGAGTCATAGAACGTTAAGCACTGTTCATTATTTTTTTCGTCTACAACAAATACTAAATACGTAACTGAGTGCAGATGTAGGTAATTATGTAAGTTCATTCTGTGAAAGAATACCCAGCGCAAACTGTGTGCCGGGTAAAAAACTTTCCAAAGGAAATGGTCCTAGTGTAGAGTTACACTAGGACCATTTCAATTGGAAAGTTTGTTACACCATTCCGGGTTCAGGTACTTAGCTGTCAGAACGTGCACGAATGCAAATCTGCGTAGGTGCTACAAAGATCGTAGCATGTACATTCATTCAGCCAGCCAGGCACCCCTGAAATCTCTGTTAGCCCCCACCAGGAGACCAAAGATAGTCACAGAATGGCGACGATCCCTATGGGGGACACAATAGAGTAAACAGAGTAAAGTTGCTGTAGTCTCTGGTCACTCGGTTATTGGTAACGAATAAAGCGATAAGGTAGTCAGGGTGGGGGCAGTGCCACAGTTGTTGGCACGGAACCTGTTTTCACTATCATTAACGTGATGACGCAATCTGAACTACATAGTTGGATAAGAAGGCAGCAGTTATCATTTTCGAATATGAGACCAGAAAAAGAAGTGGAAGCTAATGATGCCGAAACCATTTTTAAAACGAAGATTTGTCATCCTGCTCTTGAAAAGAAGACTTATTAAACTCATGATGAATATAAAATAGTGGCCGTGAGAACTTTAAGGAACATATGTACATTACGGCAATAGAGAAAAAATCTCCCTAGTGTAGGCTATGCGCTTTTGAGATAAAACTGCACCACGTTTAATCTTCCAATGAGAAGTACTGTGGACCGAAAGACAAAAATATTTGGGTCATATAGTCCTGAAGGCATTATGTCCAACAGACACCAAGGTCTCCTATTACGTTTTTAGGTTATCGGCTGGCTTTACAAGAGTGACAGGAAGAGATACCGCACAGTGAAGTTAATTTCGTTGCAAGTAACAGGTGGCTAAACACTCTGTTGATTTGTCTTCCGGATTAAGTCAAATTAGATGGTCAATGCGTCCGCTATATTGCAGGAGGAAGCCATTTTTCGTTAGTTCTACAGATTTCTGGAGATGTTGAAAGCTCCCCTTAGAAAAATTAGTGAATGACTGTGCTGATAAACCTCTTACACTATTAGATTTTCAAACAGCTGAGCAAATCTGAACTTACTCAGACATTTCGCTCTTTACCTGTTCTGATCAACACTAAACTGACACACATTATTTTTTAGCGCAGCGCAATCTGACTTTCAAAAATCCCTACAAAAGAATGGTCCTGACTAACATTAACCTATACCTTTCACAAATCACTTACCTCACAAAAATCTTCATTACTCGAACTACTGCAATACAGCGAGCGCCACTACTGTCAGCTAAATGAAAGATTCAAACTACAGAAGGCACTAACCACTCATAGGCACAGTTAGCAAATGAAAGATTTTGATGGAGAACAAACAATGTATTTACCTTAACAGTGTTCAAAAGTCATAATATATATAGCAGTTCATGACATCCATTCTTACAAATGTACTGTTTCTGATGGACACACTTCCAGATCATCCACTCTCAAAAATCCGCCATCTCACTTCCCCACATCCACCACTGCTGGCAGCTCAACTCCAACTGCGCAACGCTATGCGCTGTTAACAGCCAAGAGCCCAACACTACAATGGCGAGTATTACAACAATCCCAACTAGCCTCAGACTGCACACAGGTCAGTCAGTGATTTTCATATAGAGCGCTACGTGGCAGTGGCGTTACCAATATAAGAACCTAAACAGTGTGCTTCCATAGCCCCCATGCTCCCCACAAAAAAATTTACAAATTGTTTTGGGCAGTGGCCAATACAGATTTGAAAAAAATTTTCATCGTTACAATAACAAAGAAATCAAATGCACACACTTATTGATACAATGTTGGTCAAAAGCTAAATTTTTCTCACAGTCCATAAAGACAGTCCTGATCATTCATCACAGCAAAATTACAGCGTTTTCGTTTTCTCAAAGTCTGAGCAGTAAAAGAGAATGCACACGGAAGTAGTGGAGTTCCATGCAGTCTTGAAGAAGTAGTGTTGTCCTCCCAACGGAAAGACAGTGCTGACTCTTGACGTGCAGACAGGTAATAGGCCACAACAGAGCAAACGCACTGCAAAGTCAGTCGAAGTTTTGAAGAATGTTGGTAGGTAGGTCACCAAAGAGCAGACCCACTGTAGTCCTGGTAGAGATTACGGTATTGGTGGGCCACCAGAGGTGCAGAGCCAGTGCAGTCCTTGTAGAAATAATGGTATTGGTGGGCCATCAAAGATGCAGACCCACTGTAGTCCTTGTAGTAATAATGGTATTGGTGGGCCATCGAAGGTGCAGACCCACTTCAGTCCTTATGGAGACGGCCAGCAGCCATCTGTTGCGACTGTGCAGGTGCACAATCACCATCGAAGAGTCTTGTGGACAATATAGCAAGTCCATAAACCACCACATGTGCACAGTTTTTGGAATTGTCCTTAGAACCAGCAATGCTGTATCCAGTCCCTTGCTGAATTACACACCTGGAAATTGAAATAAGAACACCGTGAATTCATTGTCCCAGGAAGGGGAAACTTTATTGACACATTCCTGGGGTCAGATACATCACATTATCACATTGACAGAACCACAGGCACATAGACACAGGCAACAGAGCATGCACAATGTCGGCACTAGTACAGTGTATATCCACCTTTCGCAGCAATGCAGGCTGCTATTCTCCCATGGAGACGATCGTAGAGATGCTGGATGTAGTCCTGTGGAACGGCTTGCCATGCCATTTCCACCTGGCGCTTCAGTTGGACCAGCGTTCGTGCTGGACGTGCAGACCGCGTGAGACGACGCTTCATCCAGTCCCAAACATGCTCAATGGGGGACAGATCCGGAGATCTTGCTGGCCAGGGTAGTTGACTTACACCTTCTAGAGCATGTTGGGTGGCACGGGATACATGCGGACGTGCATTGTCCTGTTGGAACAGCAAGTTCCCTTGCCGGTCTAGGAATGGTAGAACGATGGGTTCGATGACGATTTGGATGTACCGTGCACTATTCAGTGTCCCCTCGACGATCACCAGTGGTGTACGGCCAGTGTAGGAGATCGCTCCCCACACCATGATGCCGGGTGTTGGCCCTGTGTGCCCGGTCGTATGCAGTCCTGATTGTGGCGCTCACCTGCACGCTGCCAAACACGCATACGACCATCATTGGCACCAAGGCAGAAGCGACTCTCATCGCTGAAGACGACACGTCTCCATTCGTCCCTCCATTCACGCCTGCCGCGACACCACTGGAGGCGGGCTGCACGATGTTGGGGCGTGAGCGGAAGACGGCCTAACAGTGTGCGGGACCGTAGCCCAGCTTCATGGAGACGGTTGCGAATGGTCCTCGCCGATACCCCAGGAGCAACAGTGTCCCTAATTTGCTGGGAAGTGGCGGTGCGGTCCCCTACGGCACTGCGTAGGATCTTACGGTCTTGGCGTGCATCCGTGCGTCGCTGCGGTCCGGTCCCAGGTCGACGGGCACGTGCACCTTCCGCCGACCACTGGCGACAACATCGATGTACTGTGGAGACCTCACGCCCCACGTGTTGAGCAATTCGGCGGTACGTCCACCCGGCCTCCCGCATGCCCACTATACGCCCTCGGTCAAAGTCCGTCAACTGCACATACGGTTCACGTCCACGCTGTCGCGGCATGCTACCAGTGATAAAGACTGCGATGGAGCTCCTTATGCCACGGCAAACTGGCTGACACTGACGGCGGCGGTGCACAAATGCTGCGCAGCTAGCGCCATTCGACGGCCAACACCGCGGTTCCTGGTGTGTCCGCTGCGCCGTGTGTGTGATCATTGCTTGTACAGCCCTCTCGCAGTGTCCGGAGCAAGTATGGTGGGTCTGACACACCGGTGTCAATGTGTTCTTTTTTCCATTTCCAGGAGTGTATTAACACACATGGAAATGCTAACAGTCCGAACTTCTAACATATTGTGCATTACTATAACCAACAGATACATGTGCACTGAAATGAATGCTTACAAGTTACTTAATTTGCTGAACTGGTGTCCATTACAATTTTATAACATGAGAATACAATTACAAAGACACAGAAAACATCATTAAAAACATAATAATACAGACAACATTTGTAGTAATACAGGCTTTACATTAGAATAGAAATAAACATATACATCAGTGTTACAGGAATTATGACATCAGTAATTATGTAAAATAATGAGAATAGTTTTCGAAATATTAATTTCACGTATGAGCATTGAAACAGAACAGAATAAATAATGTCTAAACATCACTACAAAGTAAATAACATATTATTAGAAAAATTCTACAACTTAACTCTTATTAGCTAAACACATAAAGACAGGAAAAACACAAATTCACACAGCATAATAACACAGAAGTACAGGACAGGGTTTGTTTTCAGTGTGACATTTGGTACTACAGTCAAATGCAAAACTTCATTCCGTAGATCTTTCCCCTTATTTCAACATTTGTTTCCACCTAAAAAATCCTATCCAAGCATGCTTTCTGTATTTATATGTTCGCATATTTCTTACCTCATTATTTATTTTCCATTATCTTACCTTATCATTTATTTCCAAGAAAATCCTACCTAAACCTGTTGTCTCGAAACCCTACTTTTTGGTTCATATCCCCTTTCAAAATACTTTTTTGGCCAAACCATTTTCTTATAGCTTCTCAATGCATTTCTCCCAATTCATCACAACTCGTTCTCTTATATATCCCACCCTTTCTTAAGCTAACTTAAATCTAAGGAGCTCAGATGCTAAACTAAGAGACGAGGCAATGCAGCAGCATGAAACGATTAAAACACAAACAGAAATGACAAAAAATGTAAATTGGCAAAGCAAGCAGCAGGAAATCTAAATTAGCAAAGCAATTGCAATATTACAACTAATATAAAGCACTGTGCAGCAAACAAGAAAAATTAATCAGTAGTAAAACTGGCTTAACAGAGTAACACAAAGTCAATTTCAGTAACACTATGCCTGGCAAACAGCAGCAGCAAATTCTGTAACTTATACCTAAACATGACAAAGCTCAAGTAGAAAAACTATTACACTAAAGACAACAATGCAGAAAAGGGAAATGTCTATTCACATCTTAATATCTATGTCATTAAAGTGGTGCACCACAAGAAGTTATTCTACCAAAAAAAATTACCAAGTAGTTGAAAAGAAAATTATGTATGCAGTAACTGTTATTAATCCCTTCTTATTGTTCTTTCCTTTCCAAGTGCTCCTTTTTCGAAGAACGTGGGTCATAAAATTATTATATAATAGATCTTTTGACAGAAATTGTTCACATTAGCAAATGCATTTAATTTTATTTTATAAAATCAATGTTGCAACACAGCTGGAAACCAGATATCAAATGAAACAAGCAACTACGTGCAAAGTAGAGCATAAAAATATCATTGAATAGTCATGTGGCATTTCATAAGTTAGTAGAAATTCTCTCAACTCTCGTAGAAAGACACTTGTCATGATCAGGTGTGCAGATATAGTAAGTATCTTTCCAAGTAATGAGCGTGTCGTATTTGCGATGCTTTCTAGAAAGGAATGGCAATAGCAATGTTAATGGCTTCTCCTTTTTTTTCCACCTGTGCCTGTGAAAGGCACACACTAATGGCTTTTTCCCAAGTGACTGTCGCACAACTGGGTGCTTACAGTGACCTACTTTCCTTACCAAAATATTTACGACATCAGTTTCCGCTACAGTGACAGTTTGATACAAATAAAATTTCACAGGTCGAAATATTTGCGTTACAAATCTGTAGAAACAAAATCCTATAAATATAACAATGTCTAAAAATATTTCGCCCGCATTGTGATACATTCACCCATGTACACATATTTCATAACTCATAAAGTATGATTCTTGGTTTCCAACATCCTTTTTCACGTATCAGAGTCCCTAACCACTACTCATTATTCCTTACCTTATTACACATATACATATTCGTCGACACTTCTTCAATATTTCATCATAACAGATACATAGCATAATCAAATTCCTCATATAGTATCAGCTTATTGATCATAAACATACCTCAACAGCATGATACACATTGTCATCATAATAATAACATCATAAAAACTCAGCCAAATCTCAATAACGTCGTAGCTTTCCGCAAAAATTTCAAAACCTAAAAAAAAATTCTCTGCTCATTTCAATAGTGTCTTCTACCTCGAACATACCTTAAAAATCATGATCCCATACCAAATACATCATTCAAAGCTCTCATAGAATCACAATGGTTCCAAAAAAATATGAACAGTTCACACAGTACAGACAAAATACAATTTCATGAGTGTGAAGTTATCCAACTGTGTAATTGTGTAAACATGTGTCACTGACGTAGGAAAAAGATGTTTGTTTCTCTCTCAAATCATCAGATAGCTGTGTAATTCTGTTTTAGAGGAATATGGTACTGATGTGTAAAGTTGTATAAGCAAATACCATATTAGCTAGGGCTCCTTGTGTTTGCCACACACATGGTTCACAAAGTAAGCGTGTACCCCTCTAAGGATTAATGTAATTATATCCTCGGGTGTTACAGATTACAGCAATGGAATGAAATGTATCACGGAAAACTTTCTTTGTAATTCAAAAATCTTGAAAAACAAATGGTTTAAGTACAAAATTAATCACTCGAATGCGTGTCCTGTAGCGCTAAATTTGCGTCTTGCTGTAAGATAATCTCTGTGGAAGTGTCGTGGTTATCATCCTCCAGAAGCTAAGTTCTGCAGAAGTCAATGTACTTACCTCATGATAAACAAAAGTGAAATGCTTTGCGTATAGATATCTTAGTTATTACGCTTATTGCCATGATGAAGAAAGTACCATGCTGTGACGTATTGTTGTGATACGGAAAAGGCTGTCTCATTGTAGCTATACCACAAAAGTTACTACTAAAACATGTTTTATTTTCCAGAATAATACAGAAAAATGTGCAGATATAAAATAGAAACACCGCACAAGCAACATTGTAAATAGTCACTCATTAGTAGCGTCGTGATAAAATCGTGTAGCTGTCACATAAACTAACCACTGCGTCATCTGGCGTCCCTTAGAAAGTACTTTAAATCCAGAATGTATTTTCAAGTAAACCAAAATGTTGCATTAAAATCTCATTAGCAGTACCAGTATATGTTCTAAGTATGTAACCCTTATAGTCGTTACGTAATCGTGCAACTAACAAGCAAGAATGTACACACACAATATCACTGTGATGTCTGTTCAGTATAACAATGCATTCGTAATTTCTGTTTAAGTAAGTTCTCTTGGTTCTTGACTGGATATTTAACTTCAAACATTGTTGCATGTCAACAGATTCTAAGCCTGACAAAGCATACTAGTAACGTAAAGCGAAAAATTTTATACTAAAGACTAAGTTAAAAAGCATATTATCTCTCAATAAACGGTTTTACATGTGAAATGTGGTGCAGTCCTTTACTCTTCCTAGAACACAGAGTTTCAACTTCAACGCAATTATCATGTTGTACACGTCGATAAGAAATGCTAAAATCTTTCTCAAGGTTAGCGTCTATGTTATTTTTCGCTGCGCCAGCTGGCGCACGTGGCTGCCTACGGTGTGAGTCATTGTCTGTCTCTTTGTTTTCGCGCGTCGTTATTGGGATTTGGAGACCTAACTTCTACAAATTCACCTTGCCTAGAGGGCCCTGCACTGTTTGAATCCCGCCAGTTCCGATGAAATTCAGGTCTGTCGTTTTGTCAGTAGTTAACATAGTTTCCTTTTTGTCGGTCACGTGGTGGAGAATTTCTCCCTGAATCGTAACTGCGCGCTGAACTGTTGCGTCTGACGTTATTCTGCCTACCTTGATAATAACTGTTTTGGTTCCCATATTGTTTGTTTCTACGGTTGTCTCTGTCACATCCATTACTATGGAAATGCGATCTTTCTCTGTAATTATTACTACTCTGCCAACGGTTTTCATACAGGTGGTGTCTGTTTTGTTCACGATTTGCGTTGTAAGAATAGCCTTGTCGTGTCCAGTTATTATTTCTTTCGTCGCATAATTGTGACGGATGTGACCTATAATTGTTGTGTTCCTGTTTTCGCGTTCCGCGATTGTCAGTGTCAATTTCTAATTCTTGTAAGAGTCCCTGAAAAGCTTCAATGTTGTCTTTGCATCGCCCTGCCAAAATAATATGTCGTAAATGTTCAGGCAATTTGATTAAGCAAACATGCAAACATGCAAACATGCAAACATGCAACATGTCTTCAAAATATTTCACAGGACTGGAAAATTCAGATTGTTCGAAATGTTTCATCATTATGATGCTATGTTTTACTCGGTCTTGTGTGGCTTGAGACCAATATGTTGAGAGGAAGGCATGATAGAATTCTCCTTCACTGTGGCAATCGTGAATGACCTATCGCATTCTTACAGCTGGTTCATTCTCTAAATAGCCACACATAAATTCTAATCTGTGCTCTAAATACCAGTTGGGAGGAAAACAATGAGAGAGTTGATGGAGCCACGCTTGTGGATGAATGTCGTTGCCAGAATTCTTAAATGTCTTGAATTTACGTGTAGTAATGAACAGCTTATAGTCAAAATCATCATGTCGGCGAGTCGCATATCGGTCATTGTTACGTCGTGTCGGCGGTTCCATCGCAAAATTAGGTGCACCTTGCCAATTTCTTTCATAATTTCCGAAATGCCCTGTGTTATTATTTTGTGGCTTTTCCGTATTTCTAAGTCCGTCTTCCCGTGTCGGAGCGCGAGTGTCCTCTGAAATATGCAATTCTTGTACTACTTGTGCCAACTGATCTTGTACTTCCCGGATTTCTCTTTGGTGTTGCTTTTTAATTTGATTCTGATTTTGTTTGAATTTCCTAATTTGTTCGTACCCTTCAGTGTCGTTAAAGACTACCGGCCTACCGGTCTTGCGTCATTGAGATTATCATCTACCTTCGTAGATAAATTATTTAGCAGATCCGAAAGTTCGACTACTTTCTCTGATAATGAACTAATTTCCTCCATGTGTCTTTCGGAACCAATTTTAAGAGTATCTACTGTGTCCTTTAAGTTTTCCTGAGTTTTTGCAAGTAGCGTAACCGAATCGGTAGATGCAACTGAGTCAATTTTAGCCTGCAAGGTCTGATGATTTTCATGCACAATAGCTTGCAGTTCTTTTACAGATGCTTCGTGATTCTGTAATGAATTTTCATGCCACGAAAAAATATTTTGAAACTGCTCACAAATTTTTGTTTTTACGTCATTACAGACTTTTTGACATTTCGATTCGATTTTATGAAACGCAGTAGTTAAATCTTTACGTGTTTGTTCAAGTGTGGTGTCTAACTTTGAAGCTTTTGTTGTGTTTGTCTTTGATTTTGTTCCATTGTCTCTAACTTTTGAAGCTTTTGCTGTGTTTGTCTCTGATTTTGTTCCATTGTGTCTAACTCTTGCTGTGTTTGTCTTTGATTTGGTTTCATTTGTTGCATTAATTGCAATAATAATGTATTAGTGCCTGGAAGCTGTTCCTCTATGCTTTTCGGCAGTGCATTTGCACCGGCAACATTCACATTTTGACAAGCAGAAAACGTGTCTTAACTTATTTGAGAAAACGGTGAGGACGCAAAACCTGAATGTACAGTATCTGCAAGCTTGTGTCCTGTCATTTCGGATTCCTGAGGCGAGCTTTTGACGACCGATCGATCGATAATGCTTGCCTGTTCACTAATTCTTTCACTGCCTACACCATTATTTGCAGCCCGCTCCATTTCCCTATGCACAATTACCAAATTACTACTTTGAACAATAGTTAATTCATTACTCGGCGGCGCTAACACTCTGCTTCCGTCTTCACTGTCATTTCTCAGTTTACTTTGGAGCCTATATTACGTTTTTCACACGCCATTATTGTCACAATATTTCACACGACAACACAGAAAAGCACAATTTGAAGAGAAAAATAAGAAAACACATTAACATAGCATTTAAAATAATATCTCGTTAATTGCAAGCGCAGCTGCGAGATACTTGGTGCAAATCTACACGCATGACACAACTGTTTTACTGTACAAGAATGAAAAACTACAACTACAAGGGAAATTCTCTCTACAATTACGCGCTAGCAATAAACAAAGGCTGCACTAATTACACAAACTACAAGAAAAAAATCAGAAGATTCCAGTGAGGTATCCTCGGCTAAGGGTCGACATATGAAACGTCCCCTTAGAAAAATTAGTGAATGACTGTGCTGATAAACCTCTTACACTGTTTGATTTTCAAACAGCTGAGCAAAACTGAACTTACTCAGACATTTCCCTCTTTACCTATTCTGATCAACACTAAACTGACACACAATATTTTTTAGTGTAACGCAATCTGACTTTCAAAAATCCCTATAAAAGAATGGCCCTGACTAACATTAACCTATACCTTTCACAAATCACTTACCTCACAAAAATCTTCATTACTCGAACTACTGAAATACAGCGAGCGCCACTACTGCCAGCTAAATGAAAGATTCAATCTACTGAAGGCACCAACTACTCATAGGCATAGTTAGCAAATGAAAGATTTTGATGAAGAACAAACAATGTATATACCTTAACAGTGTTCAAAAGTCATAATATATATAGCAGTTCATGACATCCATTCTTACAAATGTACTTTTTGATGGACACACATCCAGATCATCCGCTCGCAAAAATCTGCCATCTCACTTCCCCACATCCACCACTGCTGCCAGCTCACCTCCAATTGCGCAACGCTACGCGCTGTTAACAGCCAACAGCCCAACACTACAATGGCGAGTATTACAACAATGCCAACCAGCCTCAGACTGCACACAGGACAGTCAGTGATTTTCATATAGAGAGCTACGTGGCGGTGGCGTTACCAATATGAGAACCTAAACAGCGTACTTCCAACGTTAGTTTGAGTTAATCATTGAAACTCTAAGAGTCAGTGTTATCACATTAGCGCAGAGGGTGCTATTGAAATGAAATCACAGAATTGGCTTGTGCCTTGGACGTGTTTTGAAACAAATGGATTGCAAAATGTTGCATATTTTTTGCAAATGGAAGAGCAAATTTCTATTATTTGAAATGGAATTACTTGTAGATCATATGTTTCATCATAACGGCCACCCAGAAGATCAACCCACTTGGTATTGCCTGACTGGTATGACGCAACAACCTGGAAGTGTTCGTTGGATATCATCGGTTTACGCCACACCCACATACGAATTCGACTGAGTTAACGCGCAGCCTATCAATTTCAGGTAACACAGTTATTGGGTCGGGCACGTTGGGTGGCGCCCACGCAGATCCCACAGAGGAAACCTTTGCGGGAAGTCTCATGTTTCATACGAGCTGCACCATCCGCAACAAATATCTGGAGCCCCTGTATCGGCCACGAAAGCTTCCGTGTTTATCTGCCAGATATATCTCACATTTCATGAGGTGGTGAAGGCTCTTTTCCTCCTAATGTGTCCCCTGCGGTCTCTGGCGGTGAAACGACTAGCATTCACCAGTTTACATTTCACTGTTTACGCTGAAGGTATTTATTTCTTCCATCAAACCATGAAACAATACACAAATAAATAAACAAATATTCTACTACATGCAATGATTTATTAATATTTATCATTACTTTGAGTTCGTGCATGTGATACATCATGTCGAATGTTACTGTTATAAATACATTAAATTCTGTGCAAGTAATAACGAAGGAAACGCTAAATCTCATTATAGTCTCATGAACATTTGTTAAGATTCGAATTTAGCTGCACTGAGAATCATAACAATCATATTTATCTGATTTAACAATAGACTCACCGTTATACAGCGTATCCCGTTTATCATGCTCACCCAAAATAAATTTTTTCCTGTGCATTAAATGAAAAATGTTATGATGATCTCTCTATTGGTAAAAGATTCCGGAATAATCCACACTTCGTATCTTTAGAAGGGGACTGCCAAGAGGGAGTTGGTCATGAGAAAAAGATTGAATAACCAATGAATGTATAACGTTCTACGAGTCGGGGTACAGAATGTCAGAAGCTTGAGCGTAATAGACAAGCTAGAGAATCTGTAAAGGGAAATGTTGAGGCTCAGTCTAGATGTAGTGCTGGTCAGTGAAGCGAAATGAAAAGAAGACAAGGATATCTGGTCAGACGAGAACAGGGTAATGCTGACAGCAGCAGAAGACACTACAACGAGAGTAGTGTTGTTTACGAACGGGAAAGTCAGAGAGTGTGTTACTGTGAATAGTTCAGTGATAGCGTTATTCTTTTCAGAAATGACAGCAAACGAACACCGACAAACATAATTGCAAGATGAAGATAAACGACAGAGAAAGTATGCGAGGACATTGAAGGTTAATACAGTACATAAGAGGAGGTGAAAATCTGATGGTCATGGGGGACTGGAATGCTGTTGTATGAGAAGGAGAAGAAGAAAATGTGCAGAAGAATATAGGACTGGGACAAGGAATGAGAGAGGAGAGAAAATAATCGATTTCTGAAATTAATTTCAGCTCACTATTGTGATTACTCTGTTCAAGAAACACAAGAGGAGAAGGTATACTTGAAAAGGCCGGATGATACAGGAAGATTTCAGTTAGATTACATCATGGTAAGATAGAGATTCCCAAACCAGATACTGGATTGTAAGGCGTTCCCAGGAACAGATAAGACTCAGACCACAATTTAGTAGCAGTAAAGAGTAGGATGAAGTTTAAGAGATTAGTCAGGAAGAAACAGTACATAAACAAGTGGCGTACGGGCTCTAAGGAATGACGAGATTGCTGGAAGTTCTCCTAGGTTGTCGACACAGCAGTAGGGTGTAGATCAGTAAGCAGTACAGATGAAGGGGGATGAACATATCTAAACAGTGCAATCACTAAAGCTGGAAAGAAAAACGTAGGTATAACGAAGGTGACCGCGAAGAAATCATGGGGAACAGAAGTAATACTTCAGTTGACCGATGAAAGAAGGAAGTACAAAAATGTTAAGGGAAATTCAGGAATACAGAAACACAAATCGCTGAGGAATGAAATAAGTATGAAGTGCAGGGAAACTAATATGAAATGGCTGTATTAAAAATGAGAAGAAATCGAAAAAGAAATGACCGTCAGAAGGACTGACTTACCGTACAGGAAAGTCTTAACAACCATCGGTGAAACTAAAAGCAAGGGTGGTAACATTAAGAGAGTAACGGGAATTTGCAACCGGAATTCCACTGTTAAAACCAGAGGAGAGAGAGAGGGGATAGGTAAAAAGGGCACATTGAAAGCCTCTATGAGGGGGACTTTTGTCCGATGTGATAGAAGACGAAACAGGAGTCGTTTTAACCAGGATGAAGACAATCGAACTTCGATGGAAGTTATTTAGAATCTTCTGACTTACCACGTCCCCGTTGCTTCCTTCTTAGCAGGAATCATTCAGTCAGGCTCTGCTCTTTGTTGGCGCTAAGACTACAGGACTACAAAATTTAAGCAGTCTGAGCCATTGTGTTTATAATTAACAAAAAAAACTATTTTTTGAAGGGCGGTAAGTGCTTCTTTCAATAGCAACATATCCCCTAGTGCTATAACAGACATCTACTGTCACAACCAAAATTCCTGCGAGCGATATATTTATGTATTAGTTTGTAAGGATCTACATTTGTTCAAAATAAAACCAAGTGGGAAATCTTTCAACATAGTTGAAAATTATCAACATCGCAATTGAAAGCTGCTCCACTCATGTCTTTGCTTTAATGTCACTAAATAACTGAAAAAGTTCGTTGCCTGCAGAGGATACAAGCGTACTGAGATTCTGAAATTCTGTGCTAATCTAACAATCCATGCTGCCTTAGAAAGGAACATTAAAGATATAATCCTAATCGAAGGCATCACATTTTGCCTACCACGAAATAGAAATGTTTTTTTTTTCTACTATTTCATGTTATGTATCAGACCTTACTGTTCCCAGTAATTCTAGCCATATCAGTTACAAATGAGAGTGTTCAGTAGCCACCCACACAAGATGAAGGTCATAACAAGCACACCAGTCCACTTACACCTTACCGTAATACAGCAACTGGTGGTTCGTACCAATAGCACATCAAATCAGGACGGCAGGCAACAAGAGTGGTCAACTCATTTTGTGCGGCAAATGAACGTGCACTCTTCGCTATTTCCAGTAATCACTAACAGTGAAACATGGCCTTCTATCAGTACACATGCGACAGCGTGAAATACCTAATATGTTCCAAAACTCCGCCCATAAAAACGGGGTTCTCCCGGGGCTCATACCTCGGGTTATATTGGTGATAGAGATGTATGGTCCAATGGTTTGAATAGCCCTTGGGCTTGGCATTGTTTGTGTACCCAACAGAAGGCTAGTCTTAGTGTTCACGGTCAAAGTTCGAATATTACACACTTCCTCTGGCTTAGGCGAGCAGAGCAAATCGTTCCGTTTTTTTTTTTTTTTTTTTTTTTGATGTGGTCTAAATTCATCGACGGTTCCTTAGAAAATCCCAAAAAATATCTTTCTTACAATTCTTCCGTATCAGAACGGGCCGTGGATTCAAAATCGGCTATGCACAGAAAATGGCTGAAATGTTTACGGTATATTTCCACCATCCTTTCATCGAACAACCTCAAAAATTTTCTTGATATTTCTATCCGTACATGTAAAATACGCACGTAATACTGGGTAAGATTCGAAATGTAAATAATAAATAATCGCAGCAAATTACTCAAATCTTAAAAGTATATTATCTAGGTATTTGTCTAAAAGTGACGTCTTCTCATTTTCAAAAATATTTGCTAGTTTATGGATGGTTCCTTAGAAAACAAGCAAAATGAACGTAGTACAGAACCAAACCGCGGATTTCAAGGCGGCTATGCACAAAAAATAGCTGAAATTTTTACGCATTTTTACGATATGTTCGTAAGATATTGATCCTGAACCACGCTGAATATTTTCTTGATATTTTTTTATCGGTTTCTGCAATACAGGAATTCAATGTTATTAGGTCATGGGCGGTTCCTTAGAGAACTCCCCCAGAAGCGTTTTCTACCATTGTTTTTCGCACCAAAGCCGAGCCTTTGATACCAAGACAGCTATGTAAATGTAATGGCTGCAATTTTTGCGATATATTCCTAACATTCCGATTCCAAACAAAATTGAAAATTTTATTGATATCTTTTTCCGTATCTGAGAAACGCGTAAAACACGGACGTAAAATCCAGTGTGAGACGAAAACGTAATTATAAAGTGACGTAGCACGGAGAAATATGCTGTAAAGTGTCTCTGTTATATTCATAAGGGTTTTGGAAGCTCTATGCAGTAATACTGAAGCACATGAAAAATTTTGTGCACTGGAAATCTAATGTGAGGTGCAAAATTAGTTTTGATTTGTTTCAGTTTTATATAATTAAACTATCAAAACTGTACTGATTCATCAAGTTTTTTTCATATGAGTGACGTGCCCTGCTGCGGCAAGTAAAAGAAGGAAAATAGCGGAAGAATGCTCCTATCGGAGAGCAAAAACCGTACATGTTCCATGACGCTGAAAAGTGGGGTGCCAGCAGCCTCATATTACCTTCCTCAGCACTTCTAAAAAATTTCCGAAAACTTTGGGTATGTCAACATTTTCGTGCATTTTTATGCTGAGAGAGATGGAGACAGTGGAAGTGGGAAAGAGACTCAAAAGAAATAAATGAAGATAGCACACTGTTGCTCGTCCGCCTCTCGAACACCTTTTCTCCAACCGTCCATGAGCCGCAATGCCGTTTGCGATCCGCGTGCAGCGTGTGCTGGAGTCACTCATTGTACGACCTCAAATGGTTATAATGACTCTGAGCACTATGGGACTTAACTTCTGAGGTCATCAGTCCCCTAAAACTTAGAACTAGAATCTTACTAACCTAAGGACATCACACACACCCATGCCCGAGGCAGGATTCGAACCTGCGACCGTAGCGGTCGCGCGGTTCCAGACTGTAGCGCCTAGGACCGCTCGGCCACCCTGGCCGGCCAGTACGACCTCAAATCCAGGGTTTAAACCGTCTGCCGCCCTGGTTACTGGAGAGACCAAGAGTGATTTTAGATTTGGTGTGGCAAGGAGAGAAAAGACGCCTGCTTCCGTTTTCAAAGCGATATTTTCTGACATTTTATCTGAGCATTACAACAATGTACCTTTTTTTACTGATGGGTCGAAACAGGGGGATTGCCGTGGCCATAAAATCCGACTGCGTCAAGCCTATACTGTCTTTGATGCGAATTTATATGCGATCTTGCGTGCACTGGAGCACCTAAATTACTTGTCTGTTCCGATTCTCTGCGTGCCCTTCACTTGCTGAAACGTTTATACTCAGGAGACAAAGTACTTCAGACTACCCAGGATACCCTCTCCAACTATATCGTCTAGGGACGGAAGTGTCTTTCTGCTAGATACCAGAGCACGTGGGAATTGCGGTGAACGAAAGGTTGGATCTATCAGCGAAGGAGGAGTGTCTTGATCCAGGTATTTAAGTGTGCCATACCCCAGTTCTTTTTAACATAGTAATCAATAGAATAATCCAAAAAGTAAAGCTACTACAAATTGGAGCACAACTGGAAAGCAAAATTAACATTGTAGCATACGCTGATGACATTGCATTATTATCTGACAGTGAGAATGATTTGAAGCTTCTTACAGCACAATTAATTAAAGCCACAAATGGCACAGGCCTCCAGCTGAATACAGACAAAACAATGTACTTTATCTTATCCCGCTATCCATCAAATAATAATGTACTGCAAATTAATAACACAGCTTTCACAAAGACAAATGAATTTAATTACCTTGGTACAATAGTAACCTCTGACAACTCCATAAAAATTGAAATAGAATCACGAATTCAGAAGGCTAACAAATGCTACTATAGTCTCTTGACAGTTTTCAAAAGCAAGTTAATTTCTAGGAACACCAAACTACAAGTATACAAATCATTGATTATACCAGTACTCACCTATGGATCCGAAACCTGGACTCTCACAAAAAAAGAGGAAAACAGATTAAGAGTATTTGAACGAAAAATTTTGAGAAAAATATTTGGACCCATAAGAGATAGGATCAGTGATGAATGGAGATTGCTAAATAACAATGAAATTTACAAATTATATAAAGACTCCGATATAGTGGCCAAAATTAAAGCCAAAAGACTGAAATGGATAGGGCATGTCATCAGAGCACCACCAAACAGGACCATCAAGAAAGTGACTGAAGAGATTCCCACCGGAAGACGACCTCTTGGACGCCCACGCATGAGATACTTGGACAATATTCAAGACGATCTCAGAAAACTAGGACATGACAGACAGTGGCAAATTACTTGTAAAGACAGAGCAAAGTGGTTCAACATTGTCCATTCTGCAGCAAAAAGCCTTCATGGATTGTAATGCTTAATAATAATAATAATAATAATACCCCAGCATGCTATGACCTCGCTCTTGAACTCTAGCGTCTTGCTTCTTCGGGAGGATGAGTGGTTGGAAGTGACCGATGATAAGCTCTGTGTAGCAAAGCCCATCACAGAAACTGTAAAGACAAACATAGGTACAAATAAGGTAACTGCGAAGAAACCGTGGTTAAAAGAAGAAACACTTCAATTTGTCGGTAAAAGTAGGAAGTAAAAAAATGTTTCGGTGAACTGAGGAATTCAGAAATACACGTCGCTGAGGAATAAAATAAATATGAAGCGCAGGGAAGCTAAGACAAAATGGCCACATGAACAATGTGAATAAAATGAAATAAATGATTGTTGGAAGGGCACTCTGAGCTTTGAAAGACTTTAGATCAAGTAAGGCAGAAGGGATAGATAACATTCCATAAGAATTTCTAAAATATTTGTGTGAAGTAACAATAAAACGAATATTCACGTTGGTGTTAGAATGTATGAGTCTGGCGACATACCATCTGACATTCGGAAAAATATGATCCACACAATCCCGAAGGCTGCAAGGTCGGACAGGTGCGAGAATTACGAACAATCAGGTTAACAGCTCATGCATCCAAGTTGCTGACAAGAATAATATACATGAGAATGGAAAAGTAAATGGGGGATGTGCTAGATGAGAAGCAATTCTGACGTGGCGGTTGATAATGGAAGCAAGACTACAAAAAAATGATGAGACGTTCATAGTATTTGTCGACCTGGGAAAAGCGTCCGACAATGTAAAATGGTGCAAGATATGCGATTTTAATAAATATAGGGGTCAACTATGGGGAGGCATGGGTAATGTAAAATATGTACAAGAGCCAACAGGGAATAATGAGTGCTGACCAAGGTTTAAAAAGAATCTAACACAGGGCTGTAGTCTTTCGCCCCTACTTTTCAATCTTTATATCGAAGAACCAATGATGAAAATAAAAGAAAGGTTCAGGAGTGGAATTATAATTCAAGGTGGAAGGATATCAATGATACGATTCGCTGATAGCTGACGACTATGGCCGAACGGATCTAGGAGCATCAGTCCGGGACCGCGCGACTACTAAGGTCGCAGGTTCGGATTCTACCTCGGGCATGGATGTGTGTGATGTCCTTAGGTTAGTTAGGTTTAAGTAGATCTAAGTTCTAGGGGACTGATGACCTCAGATGTTTAGTCCCATAGTGCTCAGAGCCATTCGAACCCCTTACAAACTGTTTACTGTTTATTGACACTACTCAACATAGATGTATGTATCTATGTGAACAAACCTGGTCAGGTTTTAGTATTCGTGGCGGGCCGCATCAGACCAGTCAGAAGATCCCAGTTATCTGAATAGGATGAGATACCTTCAATTTGTAGTACTGGTATCGTTGAAATCACTAGCAGCGTAGGTACGGGACCATAATGTCAACTGAGGAAGAATTATTTGTTTGTATACCTCTATCGTTTGTTACCTGAACAGTGTAGGTATGGGACCATAATGTCAAGTGAAAAAGAGTTATTTGTTTATATATCTCTATCGTTTGTTGCATCTCAACGTTGAAAAATTAAACTGAACAAGATTATAAAGCGGTGCTACATGAAAGAGGGAAAACACAATCTTTAGTCCAGTATCCTCGTGTGGCTACTGGCACGCATCATGAAGTGAGTTTTGGGGCTACAGGGAGGAACGAGTGTATGAAAAGAATGTAATGACATGACAAAGTTTGCTCATAAAGCCAGGACGAAAACCAGCTGCATCGATCACCATATTAATATTGAGAAGAAATTCATCACCCACGCAAAACGAGCTAATACCACCCAGTTTATATTCATGATTAGTTCTTTCAAAGCTAGAACATAGGTGCGATCAACTAAGGTGTGGTACTTTCACGAACTCATCCTACAGAATGTAGTGATTTAGCTGAAGTTAAACTGAATGAAATCTGTTTCTCGAGACTGTTGTCTTTGTAAGAACACATGGTACTGAAATGCACATGCTTACCTCCAATGCTGATAATTGAATCCATTTGTACTTCGTTTCGTAGCGGCTTTCTTTTAGTCAATTGCATTGTAGCAACAATTAATCCGTCTGCCAGGTGAACTACTGTTAGCAAAGCGTATCCACAATACGTGCAATTATGGAAAGTACCTAGTGGATCAGAGAGAAGCCGATTTTCTGTCATCGCCTCCTAGCAAAGTTGACTGAACACTTCCACATATGAGTATTAGAGAGAAAATACAATGTTCAAGGAAGACAGAGCGCTTCATTTTTTTTTTCGCGTACAACAATCCGGCACTCCGTTGTAACGAAATTTGGGGCTTTTAGAAAATAACCTGTTTATAAATTATACAGCGTCGCAGTCAGTCGTCCTTTTATTTGCAGGTTTTATTTGGAAAATCCAGATTTCGGCTAGTGCCTAGCCATCTTTTATTCTAGTCTCAATGCATATCAGTTTCCTGTCGTTCGGGCGTCAGTCACAGTAAAACTGTGAACCTTTATCGGAATGCATTAGTGGAATTACTACTGAACTGTAGTTCTGAAGTCATTATTTACCAATGATTTCTTTCATCTCTTCACTTGATTACAATCGCTAATTTAATCTTCAAGTTGCTGTCCCGCGAAACTGCTGTCAAGACAGATTTCATTGACTCAGGACATAAGTCAATGGCTTCCAGAATTCCAGCTCTGGTGTCAATTATCGAATTAGCACCGTGCCACGCACATACTTGAAACAGAGAATCTTTCACAAGTGTAACCGAAAGCTATTTCACTGTCAGTTTTCAAAGCTGTTTGCTTATTTCGCCCTTTCTTGAAACCAGCCTGTCTACCACAAGTTCTGACTTTGGACTGAGAGCAATCAGAGCAGTCACTCGCTATGCCAGAATCAGGAACACTTCGATACTTTCCGACACTGTTACAACTATGGACATTCTCACGTATGATCTTGCGCTGATTCTTTTATTTTCCGACTAACGATTGCATAGGTTTGTAAAAACATTTGAGTTTTCACAGCTCTCGTTTAATCAGAGCTGAATGTGATCATTAAGTGATCGGGACTAATTATCATACGTGCAAAATTCCATCTGTAGTTATAAGAGACTTTGACATCAAGAGAATGGCACAGATGAAGAGACCGTGAAGAACTACATACAACCAGTCGTAAGGCTTTAATAGATGATAAAGAAATAGTAAAGAAAGTACAGGCCGACGATCGACTCGAATAAAAGTATGAAGAACAGATTCCCTGTTTGTCCCAAAAGTATTTCAACAAAACGTAAATCCTTATCTGTTGAAGTTTCTCCTACGTACACCGTCGCGTACATATTGACTAGCTTTCTCGTAACGAAGTTTAGTATCCATATTACGCTACGTTGCTCAAGCCTATTATTTTTCGTACTCACTACATTTGGTACGCAGTAATAATAAAAAATCCTACAAATTGAACCGCGTGAGTGTACACAGTCTACATGTACTTGTAATGCACACAGTTTTGATACATGTTGTTGTGTAGAGATCGGTCCATTAACAGAACTTTCAGAAGGATTCTGTAGCTTTGAATGAGTCTTCTCAGCTGCATTTCAGTTTGTTATAGCAATGTCTCTCAATAAATATTCTACAATTTACAAAATATTGAACCATTAGCGAATGAAGTACAAGAATTTACGCAGTAAGCCGGCCGGAGTGGCCGAGATTTTCTAGGCGCTACAGTCAGAAACCGCGCGATCACTACGGTCGCAGGTTCGAATCCTGCCTCGGGCATGGATGTGTGTGATGTCCTTAGGTTAGTTAGGTTTAAGTAGTTCTAAGTTCTAGGGGACTGATGACCTCGGAAGTTAAGTCCCATAGTGCTCAGAGCCATTTGTACATTTTGAACGTACAGGGTAACAACCTTTGGTATCATCAACACGCAGGAAGATAAGAAACACGGTGAGTTGTAGAATGGTGAATTATTGTTCCCAGGAACTCAGAGCACAAAAAGCACCAACCACGAGAGGCTTGACTGTCGTAAGAAACCTATCGATAGTGGATGATACGAAACACAGGCAGCTACCTACTTATTTTTCATTAGGGTAAATTAGCAGTCAGTACTTTGTACGTAAACGGCAAATGAAAACTTAGGTACGCCTGTAGGTTTGATTTGTATTATTCATGCCAAATCCCTTTCTTAAAAATTATCATTTGCAGTTCACAGACTGCAATCAGTATCTTACTGTGTAAGTTTTACAACTAATGATAAAGAAATGGTTGTTTATGTCATTGTAACTACATAAGCATTTCATTAGGTCATATTGGGAAAAAGAAAAGGAATAGTTCAACAGAATGTCATGAAGTGATATAATCTTGTGGTTAGGCTACGCGTTGGCTTCTATAATGCAGAGAATAAGCAATATGTCGATATTAACTGAGATACATGTATTGGTAAAAAAAGCTTCCGATAAAACTGCTATCAATTAAATGCATAGGTTACATCATCTTGAATAAATCAGTGGCCATTTTATAAGTTGGTTTTTGTAACCTGAGGCATAGTAGAATGACTGTAAGAAAATAATATCTAATTGATGAGATATAATGCTCGTCACGGATTTTCAATCTATTCGTACTCCCAGAGAAAGCTGGTTTCAAAACTGTTCTTATCGGTTATGTAATCAACGAGCTGACTCACGAAACATTGAAACCTGTGGTGTTAAGGGCAATGTGGAAATGACAGTCAGCTCTTAACATCACTGTCCTGAAGTGTTCAGCAGTTGGTTTCATTGAACGAATAACTCCTGGCATTTGTTATTAACATTAAACTGCGTTTTATGACCTTACAAAATCAAAACGTGTAATGTCTCATTCAGAGTTCTGTACTGAGAATCCAATACATCTAAACGGAGATTAACGACGATTTTTGAGAAAGGAGAATTTAATTACGAGTTTATAAATTTCCTGGAAGATTAAAACTGTATGTATGACCAATACTCGAAATTAAGACCATTGCTTCTCGTGTTTGCATTGCTCATTGTCAGTCGGGAGGGCACTTGCCAGCGAAACGTAATAATGCCAGGTTCGAGTCACGTTCCGAACACAGTTATAGCCTGCCGGGAACTTTCAATGTAGCTCGCACTACACCGCAGTAGGCTTTAGCTCTTAACAAAGGACATATTACTCGTTACTCACAAACGCACGGTTCAGTGTCGAAGATTCAGTTGAGCGCGTGCGGCCACAAAGCAACGCCAGACGTCGGACGGAAGCGCCACTGCATTGCGTAGCATTGCGCCGCGTTTCCTTGTACTGCGTTGCTTTGTACTGCGTTGAGTTGTGTTGCTTGTCGGCACACGTAGTGCGTGTTGTATGGTGGCCGTATGCGGAGCCCGCCTCGCTGTTGCTACGGCGAATGTGAATGCAACCTTTCAGACCTGCGGTGAGGCAAATTATGCGAGAACCGGGGACACGTATACCGTGAGCCTCTCTATCTCGAGCAGAGTAGTACAGAAGCTTTTGTCCAGGCCTTGAGCATCTTTCACAAAAACCAGCGCTGAAGAACTGAGCCTGACTGGGCACAGATAGTTAAATTCATAATCATTACTCACTCAGTTTATAGCGCTTATCATTTCAGAAACATTCATCCAAATCCACAAGGTTTTATCTTCTACAAAAATGATAGAAAATTTGGAATACATTTCACATAAATTTTCTCAGCATGTTATAGTCTTAGGTGGAGATTTCAATTTACCAGATATAGACTGGGACACTCAGATGTTTAGGACGGGTGGTAGGGACAGAGCATCGAGTGACATTATACTGAGTGCACTATCCGAAAATTACCTCGAGCAATTAAACAGAGAACCGACTCGTGGAGATAACATCTTGGACCTACTGATAACAAACAGACCCGAACTTTTCGACTCTTTAAGTGCAGAACAGGGAATCAGTGATCATAAGGCCGTTGTAGCATCCCTGAATATGGAAGTTAATAGGAATATAAAAAAAGGGGGGAAGGTTTATCTGTTTAGCAAGAGTAATAGAAGGCAGATTTCAGACTACCTAACAGATCAAAACGAAAATTTCTGTTCCGACACTGACAATGTTGAGTGTTTATGGAAAAAGTTCAAGGAAATCCTAAAATGCGTTTTAGACAGGTACGTGCCGAGTAAAACTGTGAGGGACGGGATAAACCCACCGTGGTACAACAACAAAGTTAGGAAACTACTGCGAAAGCAAAGAGAGCTTCACTCCAAGTTTAAACGCAGCCAAAACCTCTCAGACAAACAAAGCTAAACGATGTCAAAGTTAGCGTAAGGAGGGCTATCCGTGAAGTGTTCAGTGAATTCGAAAGTAAAATTCTATGTACCGACTTGACAGAAAATCCTAGGAAGTTCTGGTCTTACGTTAAATCAGTAAGTGGCTCGAAACAGCATATCCAGACACTCCGGGATGATGATGGCATTGAAACAGAGGATGACACGCGTAAAGCTGAAATACTAAACACCTTTTTTCCAAAGCTGTTTCACAGAGGAAGACCGCACTGCAGTTCCTTCTCTAAATCCTCGCACAAACGAAAAAATGGCTGAAATCGAAATAAGTGTCCAAGGAATAGAAAAGCAATTGGAATCACTCAATAGGGGAAAGTCCACTGGACCTGACGGGATACCAATTCGATTCTACACAGAGTACGCGAAAGAACTTGCCCCCCTTCTAACAGCCGTGTACCGCAAGTCTCTAGAGGAACGGAGGGTTCCAAATGATTGGAAAAGAGCACAGATAGTCCCAGTCTTCAAGAAGGGTCGTCGAGCAGATGCGCAAAACTATAGACCTATATCTCTGACGTCGATCTGTTGTAGAATTTTAGAACATGTTTTTTGCTCGAGTATCATGTTGTTTTTGGAAACCCAGAATCTACTATGTAGGAATCAACATGGATTCCGGAAACAGCGATCGTCTGAGACCCAACTCGCTTTATTTGTTCATGAGACCCAGAAAATATTAGATACAGGCTCCCAGGTAGATGCTATTTTTCTTGACTTCCGGAAGGCGTTCGATACAGTTCCGCACTGTCGCCTGATAAACAAAGTAAGAGCCTACGGAATATCAGACCAGCTGTGTGGCTGGATTGAAGAGTTTTTAGCAAACATAACACAGCATGTTGTTATCAATGGAGAGATGTCTACAGACGTTAAAGTAACCTCTGGCGTGCCACAGGGGAATGTCATGGGACCATTGCTTTTCACAATATATATAAATGACCTAGTAGATAGTGTCGGAAGTTCCATGCGGCTTTTCGCGGATGATGCTGTAGTATACAGAGAAGTTGCAGCATTAGAAAATTGTAGCGAAATGCAGGAAGATCTGCAGCGGATAGGCACTTTGTGCAGGGAGTGGCAACTGTCCCTTAACATAGACAAACGTAATGTATTGCGAATACATAGAAAGAAGGATCCTTTATTGTATGATTATATGATAGCGGAAAAAACACTGGTAGCAGTTACTTCTGTAAAATATCTGGGAGTATGCGTGCGGAGCGATTTGAAGTGTAATGATCATATAAAATTAATTGTTGGTAAGGCGGGTACCAGGTTGAGGATCATTGGGAGAGTGCTTGGAAAATGTGGTCCATCAACAAAGGAGGTGGCTTACAAAACACTCGTTCGACCTATACTTGAGTATTGCTCATCAGTGTGGGATCCGTACCAGATCGGTTTGACGGAGGGGATAGAGAAGATCCAAAGAAGAGCGGCGCGTTTCGCAACAGGGTTATTTGGTAACTGTGATAGCGTTACGGAGATGTTTAATAAACTCAAGTGGCAGACTCTGCAAGAGAGGCGCTCTCCATCGCGGTGTAGATTGCTCGCCAGGTTTCGAGAGGGTGCGTTTCTGGATGAGGTATTGAATATGTTGCTTCCCCCTACTTATACTTCCCGAGGAGATCACGAATGTAAAATTAGAGAGATTAGAGCGCGCACGGAGGCTTTCAGACAGTCGTTCTTCCCGCGAACCATACGCGACTGAAACAGGAAAGGGACGTAATGTCAGTGGCACGTAAAGTGCCCTCCGCCACACACCGTTGGGTGGCTTGCGGAGTGTAAATGTAGATGTAGATGTAGATGTCCGTAGAAAAGTAAGGAAGGGCAATAATTGTTCTGAGCTCCTGTTGGCTGCTGCTGTGACGTCGCTAAGGAACAGGGTCGAGAACCGCGATAAATACAAACGTCACGGGATAGCGATAGGTACATGTACAGATGGCGGTAGTATCACGTTCATAATGTATAAGAAGTCAGGTGTTTCGTGTGAAAAAGGCTCCTAATTCATTATGGGTGCATGACGGAATTTAACAGACCTTTAAAACTGAATAGTAGTTGGAGATACCTGCATGGGACATTCCATTTCGAGTCGTTAGAGTCGTCAAGAGTAAACCGAGAACATCAAATTTCAGACATTGTGTCTCACCACGGACAACGCAAGGTTCGACGACTTTCGGTTAAGGACTGAGAGCAGTGGCGTTTGCGAATATTTGTCAGAGGTAATAGACAAGCAACACTGCGTAAAATAACCGCAGACATCACTGTGGGAACACGACGACCTATGCGTTAGGACAGTGCGGCGAAATATGGCATTAATAGGCTATGGCAGCAGACGACCGACGCGAGTGCCATTCCTAACAGCATCGCAGCAACATCTCTCCTCGGTTCGTAACCATACCGATTGGGCCTTTTCTTCACATCATCAATCTTCTGACTGGTTTGATGTGGCCTACCACGAATTCCTCCTCTGTGGCAACCTATTCACCTCAAAGCAGCACTTGCAACCTACGTCCTCAATTTATGTTGGATGAAATCCAATCGCTGTCTTCCTCTACAGTTTTTGCCCCATACGGCTCCCTCTGGTGCAATGGAAGTTATTCCCTGATGTCTTAACAGATGTCCTATCATCGTGTCCATTCTCCTCGTCAGTATTTTCCACATATTCCTTTTCTCTCCGATTGTGCACAGAACCTCCTCATTCTTTACCTTATCAGACCACATAATTTTCAACATTCGCCTGTAGCACCACGTCTCAAATCTTTAGATTCTTTTCTGCTCTGGTTTTCCCACAGTCCATGTTCCACTACCCTACAATGCTGTGTTCCAAAGGTACATTCTCAGAAATTTCTCACAAAAACTAACGACAATATTTGATATTAGTACACTTCTCAAGTCCAGGAATGGCCATTTCTCCAGTACGTCTGCTTTTGATGTCTTCCTTGCTCTGTCCGTCATTGGTTATTTTGCTACCTAGGTAGCAGAATTCCATAACTTCATCTCCTTCCTGACATCAAACCTGATGCTGAGTTTGTAGCTGTTCTCATTTCTGCTTCTTCTCATTACTTTCGTCTTTCTTCGATCTACACTCAGTCCATATACTGTACTCACTAGGCTGTTCATTTCATTCAGCAGATCGTGTAATTCTTCTTCACTTCCTCTCAGGTTACTAATTTCTCCAGCGAATCATTTCAGGGATATCCTTGCACCTTGAAATTTAATTCCATTCATGAACCTTACTTTTCTTTCAATCATTGCAACAGTAGGGGAAAAGACTACATCCTTGTCTTACACTGTTTTTAATCCGAGCACATCGTACTTGGTCTACCACTCATATTATTCCCTCCTGGTTCTTGTAGATGTTGTAAAATACTCGTCTTTCCCTATAGGTCACCCCCATTTCCCCCAGGATTTCGAACGTCTTGAACTATTTTACATTGTCGAACTCTTTTCCAGGTCGACGAATCCTATGAACGTGTCTTTATTTTTCCTTCGGCTTGCTTCCATTATCAAACGCAATGTCAGAATTGGCTCTTTGGTGCATTTACCTTCTCTAAAGCCAAACTGATAGTAATCTAGCACATCCTCAATTTTCTTTTCCATTCTTCTGTATATGAAAGCGTGAGATGTTAAGCTGCTTGTGGGATAATTCTCGCACTTGTTAGCTCTTACTGTCTTCGGAGCTGTGTAGATGATATTTTTCCGAAAGTCAGATGGAAAATCGCCAGACTCATACATTCTACACATCAATGTGAATAGTTGTTTTGTTGGCGCTTTCCCAATGATTTTAGAACTTCTGATGGAATGTCATCTGTCCCTTCTGCCTTATATGATCTCAAGCTCTTCAAAGCTCTCTTAAATTGTGATTTTAACACCGGATCTTCTATATCTTCTAAATCGACTCCTGTTCCTTCTTCAATCACACAGACCACCCTTTTAATGACACCGCAGATTGTTTTGACATTCCTGTATGCTGACTCAGTCCTTTCGACAGTCATTTCTTTTTCGATTTCTTCACATATTTTATGCTGCCATTTCATCTTAGCTTCCCTCCACTACCTATTTGTTTCATTCCTCAGTGACATGTATTTCTGCATTCCTAAATTTTCCTGAACATTATTGTATTTCCTTCTTTCATCGATCAACAGAATTGTTTCCTCTACTACCTATGGTTTCTTCGCAGTTACCTTCTTTGTACCAACGGCTTTTTTCCGCGATTGCCCTTTTAGAAGATGTCCATTCCTCTTCAACTGGAATGCCTACTCAGCTATTCCTTATTGCTGTACCTATGGCCTCAGAGAATTTCAAGCGTATGTCTTCTGTATCCCACTAATCTCCTTAACTTCATCCCACCGTTCATCACTAATATATTGCGATCTGAGTCTATATCTGCTCCTAGGTATGCCTTACAATCCAGTGTTTGATTTCGGTATCCCTGCCTGACCATCATGTAATCTCACTGAAATCTTCCCATATCATCCGGTATTTTCCAAGTATACGCGGCCTCTTGTGTTTCTTGAACGCTGTATTCGCTATTACTAGTTCCGATTTGTTACGGTATTAGTCTTTCTCCTCTTTTATTCCTCGTCCCAAGCCTATAATCTCCTGCAACCTTCTTTTCTACCTCTTCATCTACAACCGGGTTCCAGTCCCCATTCACTATTAGATTTTCATCTTTTTTATGTACTGTATTACCATTTCAATACCGTCACATACTTTCTCGACCTCTTCATCTTCAGCCCGCGATGTCGGCATGTATACCTGAACTACCATGGATAGTGTTGGTTCGCAGTCGAGTCTGACAGCCCTACACTGAACTGTTCACTGTAATACTCTCTTCGCCCAACCTTTCTGTTGATAACGAATCCTACTCTCTTTATAGTATGGCTTGCTGCTGTCGAAGTTACTCTATACTCATCTGACCAGAAATCTCTGCCTTTCTTCCATTTCACTGACCACGACTGTGCCTATGCTGAGCCTGTGCATATCCCTATCAGACTTTCTAGCTTCCCTAACATATTCAAGCTTCTACCTTACCACGTCCCGTCTCGTAGAACGCTACTCTTGCGTTAATTGTTCAGTCTCTTTCTCATGGTCACCTCCCCCTTGGCAATTCCCTCCTGGAGATCCGAATGGAAACTATTCTGGAATCTTTGGCAATGTAGAGATCATCATGACGCTTTTTTCAGTTACAGGCCACATGTCCTGTGGATACTCGTTACGTGTTTGTAAAGCAGTAGTTTCTATTGCCTTTTGCATTCTCATGTCGTTGACTATTGCTGATTTCTCCACCACTGGGGACAGTTTCCCACCCCTGTGACAAGAGAATTCCCCGAACCTCTGTGTGCTCCCCGATCTCTTTGAGAAGGCCGTTGGAACAATAAGGGTGATTTTCTATACCGGAAGTCTTCGACCACCATTGCTGATTATTAATCAAAATTTAATTGGTTGCATGTTTCGAGGGCATTTTGAACAGTAATCAAAAACACTGCCCCTAGAATATGGGGTCATCCAACTGGACCCCGTACGACTGGAAAACCGTGAACTGATCACATGGGTCCAGACATCAGATGGTAAGAGTCGCTGGTAGGATTCGGGTCTGGCGTAGACCCCACTACGCCACGGCCCTAAGTTACCAACAAGGCGCTGTGCATACTGGAGATGGCTCCATAATGGTATGGGGTGCGTTTATAAGGAACGGACGGGGTCCTCCGGTTCAACCGACCCGATCATTGACTGCAAATGGTTATATTCGGTTACTTGGAGTACATTTGCAGCCATTCATGGACTTCGTATTACGGAAACAATGCGCAGTGTCACCGGGCCTCAATTGATCGCGATTGGTTTGAAGGACATTCTGGATAGTTCGAGTTAATGATTTGGTCACCCAGCTCGCCCGTCATGGATCACACGGGACATAATCTACAGGTCACTTAGTGAAAAAAAACCTCGACAATTATATACGGCTATAGACGTAGGATGGCTCAATATTTTTGCAGGGGCTTCCAGTGACTTGTTATCCCACGCGACGTCGAACTGCTGCACTACGCCTGGCAAAGGAAGGTCCAACACGGACTTAAGAGGTATCCAATGACGTTTGTCACTTCAGTGTAACGTGTGGGCCGCACGTTTATGTGATGTATTTGTGGCACGACGTTTTACTTTCTACCGAAGTAATGAAATGTAAATTGCTTTTCTGCTATTGGTAAAATGTCTCCTCTACATCGAGTAACTTAACCACCTTTCAGACACTGCTGATTTTTAAAAAAATTCAAGCCTCCACGAAAACAAAATATGCAAACAACGAAACGTATAGTGCATTTTTGCAGTTTTCTGTCAAAGCAAATATTCAAAATGAACTCGCAATTTTCGAAGTTGTTCATGAGAAGAACTTTTACGATTAACATATATAATTCTGAGTTTCATTTTGTATTCATTACAAGTTTAAAGAAATTTCAACTAAAAGGTGGACACGGTCGTTTTCGTCCATGAAATTATACAAGTGCCCTATTTGTAGAAAGTATTTCAGCTATAACATCCTGAAACTGCGATTTATCGAAGAAAGTAACATTGAAACAGCAGGTAGGGGATATCTAAATTTCTTTCTGAGAAAATTAGAGCTTTTCTACGCAACGATGCACAAAGTAATCGACCAGCAACATTCTGATATCTTTGACCCGTAGAATCCGTTTTGACCACTATGACAAACATCTAATTTGATTGGGTGAAAATATTTTGACAAGTAAGCGATTAATTTTATGAGACGCAGTTGCATTTTTTATTACTATCTCCATTGTGAAAACGTCATTTCGTTGATAATAACCGACTTCGAAGGTCTTTAATTCGTGATTGCAGTGTGATTGCAGTGGCTGGAAAGCGTTTGCTTCTGCGCAGCGTTTCCTGCACCCTCACCCCACCCCCGGGCCTACTTTTGCGCCGATTCACTTCGTTGCCGGTGGGTGACTTACCGGTGCAGCTAGCTATCTCACACCCCCGTAATAACCCACTTTGCATTTAGCTGAGATTGGAAAAGTGAGGTGCTTGAACTCCTCTATTCCAACAACTGTTACTCAGCTTGAGCTGTGCGAGGTGATATTTGCCGAGAACAGAAACTGCAGGTCCTCCGGCGTAACAAGCGAACACGTCTCATATTCTGCAATCTCTACGGCGCAACGGGCGAACAGTTCTCACATTGCACTGTTAGCCACCGAGGACACATGATCTGTCACTGGTTTCTTTGTTGGAGTTTGTGAAAGAAACAGGGTGCTTCCTTCTCCTTCCAACAACTGTTCTTAAACCGTTACATTTCCTGTCAACAGCAGTGAATGCCGTAATTACAGACATGCGCGCAAAGCTATGGTACAAGTTTGACTATCGTCACGTTGTTTGTCGTACATTTAACATTTATAATACGCAAATAGTGGCGTTATAGAAGGACGTCGAAAATTAGCTGCAGCGATAGCGAATGAGGAAACGTATAGACAACATTGACATGAATAAGGTACGGAATGCTGTGCATTTATCAAAATATGATGGAAAAACTTCCGTGGTATTAGAGACAGCTGTAAAGGATCAAAACCGCAGGGGAAAACAGGGATTGTACTACGAGTACATCCAAAAATAATTGCAGCGCATGATGCAGATGTTACTGTGAGGTGAAGAGGTTGTCACAGGAGAGGAATTGGTGCCTGTCGCACTCAGGCAAGTCACATCAAATAAGTCAGGGGAGAGACAATTGACAAATTATAGATTAAAAACTTGTTTGGTCTCAAAAATTTTTGCCAAAATCACAGCAATCCCGAAGTTACAACTAAGCTCAAATTTATATGCTCTACAGGAATGAAAATAGAGACGAGTGAATTCACCTGTATTTATCGGCGGCCACACTATTTCCAAACACAGAGTATCAAAATAAGTGAGAATGCGCGGTTAAAAAAAGTCATTATTAAATGTTGTCGGCAGAGAGTACATAAGAGGCGGCACCGTACTTATACTTTAGTATGGCTCCATGTTGCTCCGCCTGAAGTTAGCCAACGCTTGCTTCACTATAAGTTTTCTGTCACATGAAGGAGGAATGAAAGTAGCGTAAAAGTCTTAAACAATGGAATGTGCATCCTTACTCTGGTTTGACCCTTTTTTCCGCCGTTCTCCTCAGATAACCGCCAACACAGTACCTTCTATTTGTAGTGGATTAGTTGCTCTATATTTTTCAACTATTTCCTGTTGTTAATTTTGCTGTTGGTGTGGTGTTTCTACTTGCCGTCTACGTATTTCTTTCGTCGCTGAGAAATGTGTCTTCAGATTTTATCAAAATCGTGCGGAAAGATCAAGTGAGAAAGGGGGTCCGCTGAAAGGCAATGAAAGCAGTTTTGTGTGCGCGGTGATGGATTATCACCAATTACGAAATCTGAGAACGAACAAGATTCCTTTCCGTGACTCTGAGCTCAACAGACAAAGTAGTGAAGGTTTATCAGGGATATTTTACGAATACCACTATCGGTACTAAGTACCGATGTGCTCTGGTGGTTTGTTACAGAGTATTTTAATTATTATTTTGATTGATCGATGAACATTTGACATAATTCATGCAAATTCGAAATTTGTAGGAGAAATACAACGATAGACCTCGCAATCCCTATTACCTCATGTCAACCAAACAGACTCCTTGCAGATCATTGTTACACAGGGCAAGTAAAACACCTCTAAATTGCAGTTACCATGATTGTAATGCTTCCATGGTTAGCGCAGTTCTAGGCAAAGTGAACAAATACATAAACCACACCACAGAAGAAAAACACAAGACAAACCTGTACCTAGCGTAACATACATTGGCAATATATAACAGAAAATTTGCCAGTATTTTCAAAAATACACCACGAAAATAGTGTTCTACACCTTATAAACTACAGCAAATGCTAATGCATAACATAAAGTGTTACCATAACAATACTCAGACTCAGGAATATACAATGTAACAAGCCAGGAATGCTCTGCGTTCTACAGAGGACAAACAACCTGAGCGCTCAACACTGTATACATATATATATATATATATATATATATATATATATATATATATATATATATATATATGACAGTAACACACCATCAACAGTAGCCGGACACATCCACAATACAGAACAGCCATTACAAAAAATTTGTACTTCAACAACTAAATAAAAGACATGGAACTGATCTGCTAGAAGAACGGGATATGCATTCACATTACAGAAAACATGAAGATGAAATTTTAAAGGAAAAACTTAAAAGTGAACCTGTGAATTCCTTCTGATGCTTCGACAGTATACTTAAATAGCAACAGTAATATATAGAAGTGAGCACTTTTGTAGACAGATACGCACAAATTACGATGCATAATGTTAAGACAGAAAAGTATATCATGCTGTTTATATATCTATAGTATTATCTCTCTTGACTACATGTAAAAACATATTTATAACTGTCTGTTTATGGAAGTTAGCTATTCTCAATGTATATTGTGCCTAGGAACTTGTGTATGCTGTTTAATATGTGTGACATTTTCCAAAAATGAACAATAAGAAAACTTTCAATACATCTTCCTCCGAATTTCGCCACTAACTATACAGGGTGAGTCACCTAACGTTACCGCTGGATATATTTCGTAAACCACATCAAATACTGACGAACCGATTCCACAGACCGAACGTGAGGTGAGGGGCTAGTGTAATTTGTTATTACAAACCATAAAAAAATGCACGGAAGTATGTTTTTTAACACAAACCTACGTTTTTTTTAAATGGAGCCCCGTTAGTTTTGTTATCACATCTGAACATATAAACAAATACGTAATCAGTGTCGTTTGTTGCGTTGTAAAATGTTAATTACATCCGGAGTTATTGTAACCTAAAGTTGACGCTTGAGTACCACTCCTCCGCTGTTCGATCGTGTGTATCGGAGAGCACCGAATTACGTAGGGATCCAAAGGGAACGGTGATGGACCTTAGGTACAGAAGAGACTGTAACAGCACATTACGTCCACATGCTAAGACCTTTTTATTGGTCTTTTTCACTGACGCACATGTACATTGTGATGAGGGGTGAGGTACACGTACACACGTGGTTTCCGTTTTCAATTACGGAGTGGAATAGAGTGTGTCCCGACATGTCAGGCCAATAGATGTTCAATGTGGTGGCCATCATTTGCTGCACACAATTACAACCTCTGGCGTAATGAATGTCGTACACGCCGCAGTACATCTGGTGTAATGTCGCCGCAGGCTGCCACAATACGTTGTTTCATATCCTCTGGGGCTGTAGGCACATCACGGTGCACATTATCCTTTAACGTACCCCACAGAAAGAAGTCCAGAGGTGTAAGATCAGGAGAACGGGCTGGCCAATTTATGCGTCCTCCACGTCCTATGAAACGCCCGTCGAACATCCTGTCAAGGATCAGCCGAGTGCTAATTGCGGAATGTGCAGGTGAACCATCATGCTGATACCACATACGTCGACGCGTTTCCAGTGGGACATCTTCGAGCAACGTTGGCAGATCTTTCTGTAGAAACGCGATGTATGTTGCAGCTGTTTGGGCTCCTGCAATGAAGTGAGTACCAATGAGGTGGTCGCCAATGATTTCGCACCGTACATTTACAGTCCACGGTCGCTGTCGCTCTACCTGTCTGAGCCAGCGAGGATTGTCCACGGACCAGTAATGCATGTTCCTTAGATTCACTGCCCCGTGGTTTGTGAAACCCGCTTCATCGGTAAACAGGTAGAACTGTAACGCATTCTCTGTTAATGCCCATTGACAGAATTGCACTCGATGATTAAAGTCATCACCATGTAATTGCTGATGTAGCGACACATGAAACGGGTGAAAGCGGTGACGATGCAGTATGCGCATGACACTACTTTGACTCAGTCCACCGGCTCTCGCAATGTCCCGAGTACTCATGTGTGGGTTCATGGCAACAGCAGCTAACACACCAACTGCACCCGCTTCTCCTGTGACGGGCCTGTTACAGACGCGTTTGCGAGCTACGACCATACCTGTTGTACACAGCTGGCGGTAGATGTTTTGCAATGTGCGGCATGTTGGATGCTCTCTGTCCGGGTACCGTTCTGCATACACCCTGCAGGCTTCAGCTGCATTTCGTCGACACTCGCCATAGATATCATCTCCGCCTTTTCAGAGTTCGAATACACCATGGTCACAGTTCCTCCAACACTACACTATCCCAGACGTCTGGTAACACGGTGTACTACAGTTGGTCTGCGTGCGGAGACGAATGTAGAATAACAATAGCAGCAAGCGCTACATGCGGACACTGCGTCAACTAGACCAAACCACAACAGTGCACTACAGCCACACTCGTAAACACGGTCGTCATCGTAAACTTGTCCCTGCAGATGCTGCTCGCCGACTGTGGTCCGTGTTTGTTACAACACGCAACTGAACGTCGGATGTTTCAAGCTTCAACTTTAGGTTACAATATCTCCAGATGTAATTAACATTTTACAATGCAACAAACGGCACTGATTACGTATTTGTTTATATGTTCAGATGTGCTAACAAAACTAACGGGGTTCCATTTAAAAAAAACGTAGGTTTGTGTTAAAAAACATACTTCCGGGCATTTTTTTATGGTTTGTATTAACCAATTACACTAGCCCTCACCTCACGTTCGGTCTGTGGAATCGATTCGTCAGTATTTGATGTGGTTTACGAAATATATCCAGCGGTAATGTTAGGTGACACCCTGTATACAGTGCCCCTCACGTTAACATAACCACCTTTCAAAAGCCTGAATAACCAGCTTTAACAGCATGGACCACTGCGAGACAAGCAGGAAGAGTGTCAGTGAGGCTGTGGAACGTATCGAGGTGGATGTGGAGCCATGCCAACTCTGGTGGCATGGCCGGCTGCACTGGGTTTGTCGTTTGAGCATCCATGGGATGAACAGACCGGTCGGGGTGATCGAACAGATCCTTCATATGGTTTAAATTGGGTGATTTTGGTGACCAGTGAGTAAGGTTAGCATTGGGGCAAGGGTGGTTCTGGTGCACTCTGTATTGTTGCCAGATGTATCCAAGATGGCTGCGATGACGTCATCCAAGACCATGGCGTGTAACCTTCATAACAGCACATTATGTCATCAAAGGTGGCAGCTCTGACATCATCCAAGATGGCATATTTAGTGGGGAGATAGGTTAATTGGGCTACCTCCACTAACCTAATCCCTTTCTCCTCCCCTCCGACCAGAAAAATTGCAGTAAGGTCAAAATCCAACAGGATAATGCATCACACCATGGTTATCTCTACTGACCTAAGAAAATCGTGGGAAAACAGGTCATTTGGGCTATGTCCACTAACATAAGTCATCCGACCACCACTTTTCCTAGAAACTGCTGGGAAAAGGACTCAGCCTGTGCTGGACATAAGTCATTATTTTGCAGGCTGACTTTATTTAAACAATTTGAGGCAGTAGGTCCATCCAGTGTGTTCTCCCTGACGTCCGGATTACAACTGACATAATACACAGTACCACCACCAGAGGACACTGTTGTCTTTTCTGTGACGTATTCCAAGATGGCCACTGTGATGTCAACTGATGATGCCAGTGCCTTTACCCAAGATGGTGCGAAACAGTCTGTTCACAACAAGGTCTGGGCCTAGTACACAGTACTGCCACCAGAGGGTGCTGTCATCCATTCTGTGATGTAATCCAAGATCGTGGCGAAAAATGGTGGGACAAGGACTCTGCCTGTACTGGACATAAGTCTTTATTTTGCAAGCAGTTCTCCACCATGAGATTGAGAGTCCAGGTGACCTAGTACGCAGTACAGCCACCAGAGAGCACTGTAATCCGCTACGTCACATAACCCAAAACGGTGGAGGAAATGGCAGGAAACAGTGTTGTTGCCACCAGGTATGGACCCAGTACATAATAATTTCACCAGCAGGCGCTTTCATCCATTCCACATTCCATAACATAACCCAAGATGACAGTCAGGAGACTGCACTGGGCTGCTAAAGAGAGGAAGGAGTGTACTTTATTTATTTTGGAACAATTTATTTAGGGATGGAGTATATTTATGACACTGATACAAAACACAGACTCTGACATGCTTAGGGCCATGCCACACAGCCCACAGATTTGTAACTATTAGTAAATAGCGATCTGCAGATGCACAAACAACTCCTAACTTACCAAAATAATTTCAGTACAGACATGCAAACTCCTCATGTTCACCTAGGCACCATTGCTGATGCCACCAGACAGGAACGAAGACTTATTAGTTGAGTGTGTCACTGCCCCCATGAGCCACTGCCAGATGCAAGCCACCACTGCCGCCTACAGTGGCCCAGTAAAGAGTTTCTTCTATTTTCGATTATATAGTCAGTCTTATACTGACGCCAGAGAACTCCAAGGCGCTCTCACACTGGTCTCATATGCGAGGCACATCTGGGCAGCATGTGTGTTTAACGTTGATGACAGAGTAGCACAGAGTGCATTGTCCCTAGCTGGACATGTGAGCTATGTCTAACTGTGCTTAACGGCCCAGTGTGCCTGAGGCAAAGCCACGAAGTGCATGCATGTAGCTACAAACCATTGGAAGCACAGCTAACATGTTTCTGAATCTTATACTGAGGTCACATTCCTATGTAAAATCAGAACCAAGTCAACCTCTAGGAAACTGTATAGTGTCCCACAAATAGTTAACGCTCGCTTTCTTGGTGTGTCAGCTTGTATGCATGGGAAATCTTGCCCTAACAGTACCTCTTTACAAAATTAGTACAGAATAAGAACGAATGCAGTCATCCTCGCAGACCTAATGCAATACCTCATCCATCACATGTTACCCTTTCTACTTTCAACACACACAAATGCTCCCTCCACTATGTAGAGAATCCCATATCACAGCACACAATAACATCGGCAGCGGCTGTGGCCGAGCGGTTCTAGGCGGTTCAGTACAGAACTGTGCTGCCGCTATGGTCACAGGTTCGAATCATGCCTCGGGAATGGCTGTGTGTGATGTCCTTAGGTAAGTTAGGTTTAAGTAGTTCTAATTCTAGGGAACTGATGACCTCAGATGTTAAGTCCGATAGTGCTTAGAGCCATCTGAACCATTTTTGAAAAGAATGTCTTGTGAATGAATTGAGCATTATGATTGGCTCTAATGGAATTTGCCCTTCTAATTACTGATACGAACAGTGGGGATGCACCATCTGCCTTTGCTTTCTTTATGCAGATGAGGCATTCAGTGGGAAAAATACTATTCTGTACAGATAGGCATATGGCATCGACAATTAAACCCTGCAAAGCACCGCTACATATGGTCAAATATGACAAGACTTTTACTCTATTACACGGCTCTCCAACTGAGGACAGGAACTTGAATATTAGCGCATGAA
Organism: Schistocerca serialis cubense; assembly: GCF_023864345.2. Lineage (NCBI taxonomy): Eukaryota > Metazoa > Arthropoda > Insecta > Orthoptera > Acrididae > Schistocerca > Schistocerca serialis. The sequence continues at coordinate 403,601,135 of NC_064641.1, read as the reverse complement.
ACCAAACTCCAATCCGGCAATATACCACTGCGTACCATGTCGATGTAGTAAACATACAAAATCGCCCCTTTTACATCATTCGTACTTATACCACGAAGAGAGACAGCACAGTACCTATACTCGAGTCTCTAGGGTATTCACGCCAGATGGGTGGCCACAGCACCCTCAGCAGACCGAAGTCACTCTAACAACTGTTCTAAAAATTCGGCCTCGCTTCCCCTCGGCAGAAACGCGTTACTGTTTCTGGTCCGGACCTTCTTGATTGTTGCCTTTTCTACACCCATCTCCAGGCTTTGGGATTACAAGAGCACAAGTATTTTCACATGGTTTGCCATAATTTTATACCATTTTCATGGTACTTCTCAATATCAAGCACAGAGCATTAGCCTGCTGATCGCTCACGCAACATAATACCAAAGACATAGACTGGAAATTATTTCTCTACAAACCCGAAACTTTAGCGCTTATCCCGTATGCGAATACCTTTGCATGAGAACACGAAACCAATATAGAAACACAATATTTCCACTCGTGAAGATCGATTCGGTGACGTAACAGATTCCAAATCATCCCTATAATTTACAAAGTCAACTAAGGTGTTTCTCATGTCAAGAGGAAAGCAAACGTCTCTATCACCTGCTAAAGGCATACACCACAACCGATCTTCTCTCATATAAATAAAGGCGCGAAATGTGCAGAAGCAGTCAACCAAACAATTTACATGGTAGGGAATAACGGTCCAGCGCAAACACACCTCCTTATTCAGTCTTTTCAAATTTTCATGCGATTACAAAAGCTACCCAACACATACTAAATATTGGTTCACTATTCTGCCCTGTAGAGGACGGTAAATATAACTCAGATACATTTCTGCATTACAGCAGGCCTTTGCATTCGGATGGCTGCTGCCGTTAACAGGAAACATGAATCATTCTGGCACAGGTCACTGGTGCTGCAGGCCAAGAACACCTGGAATGGCCACATTGGAATTTTACTGTAGCAGCCAGGTTTTACAAAGATGACTCGTTTCGAAATACCAGAGCGGCAGAAATATGATTGGGTAGTGGTTGTAATCATTAAAGGACTTGTCAATAGGATCCAACGCATGTATATGCTTGAATGGAAAGACCTGATTCCAAATTGTAGACATCATTTCTAGCAGATAGCGTACCACTGGGGATTTGAGAAGTTAATGTACATTTTTTTACGACCTCATTCAGCACATCATCTACTACTACTGTTTGGATCCTTCTCAGTCAGTCATCGCCTAGATCTCAGTGGATATATGGCAGAACCTCCGACATAGTATCGAGACAGAAAACGTTACAAGTATTATAGAAATATCCAGCTCGGGAGGCGTGAGGGAGTCGCAAATACCGCTTACATACTGCATTCCTTAGCCGAATCACTTTCTAAAATTCAGCGATTTTATTACGAGGTTGCACCGTCGGAGACGTATAACCGGAATGCCGGTCTGATAATACACATTCCTACGATCACCATCTTGGTATTTGTCCGGAAAAACCACTTCATTCACAGGTAATGTCATACCTCGATTTATAAAGCCTGTATAGCATTTAACATGGGTACTTGTGTGCACCTGTAGAACCAAGACCACTTGTGACAGCACCATTCAGTAGCTGTTTGGCCCGAACTTTTTTTTAACATCTGGTGGTTAATCCTCTCTTTCTAGGACATGGTGGTAGCACTCGCCAGAAAAACTTATGAGACATGTCCACCCATGGTTGATTTTCTCTCAGTATTATTTCGTATCGCCAGCGATCAGTTATTGACGAAGTATTATACATAATAATAGGGGATGAGTGATATGTTCGCATTTGAGCATCAGGCTTATAAAGTATGTGTTTGTGTTCCGAAATGTGCGAAGGAAATGACTATGTCCAGTTGTAAGGAAGGTGTGGATCTGACGTGGATTACTGTAAAAGCAAGGGAAGAGAATGTCAAGTCATATAAATTGATACCAATATTTCTTTTTCCAGAGCCACAGCCGTCAGTGTGGTGTATTTCCGCTACTTCGCTCATTAACGAGTGTCATTCAACTGAGACCGCAATGCTAACATTTAGTTGTAAGTACAGGCATAAAATATGTATGTGAGCGAATTCATAAGATAATTCTGTCTATGTGTGCTTGGCCTGCAGCGCCGGTGACCTGGCTCGGAATTAATCACGTTTCCTGTTAACGGCAGCAGCCAACCGAATGCAAAGGCCTGTTGCAATGCAGGAATGTACCTGCGTTAAATTTGCCGTCCTCTAGAGGGGAGAACAATGAACTACTACTTAGTATGTGTTAGGCAGCTTTCGTGACCGCGTGGAAATTAGAGAAGATTGAATATGGAGGTGTGTTTGCGCTGGACCGTTATCCCCTAACATGTAAATTGTTCAGTTGACCGCTACTGCACATTTCGCGCCTTCATTTACTTGAGAGAAGATCGGTTGTGATGTGTTCATCTAGCAGGTGAAAGAGACATTTGCTTGTTCTCTAGACATGATAAACACCTAAGTTGACTTTGTTAATTATAGGAATGATTTGGAAACTCTTACATCACGGACATCGATATTCGTGAGTGGAAATATCATTTTCTTTATTTCTTTCGAGTTCTTAAGCAAAGGTATTTGCATACGGGATAAGCGCTTAAGTTTCAGGTTTGTAGAGAAATAATTTCCAGTCTATGTCTTTGGGATTATGTTGCGTGAGCGATTAGCATGCTACTGCTCTGTGCTTGATATCGAGAAGTACCACGAAAATGGTATAATACTACGGCAAACCATGCGAAAATACTTGTGCTCTTGTAATCCCAGTGTCTGGAGATGGAAGCAGGAAACCAATCAAGCAAGCTGATCCCGACCAGAAACAGTATCACGTTTCCGCCTAGGAGAAGCGAGCCCGAATTTTTAGAACAGTTGTGAGAGTGACTTCAGTCTGCTGAGGGTGCAGTGGCCACTCATTGGCCGTGAATACCTTAATACCATGTGTATAGGTACTGTGCTGTTTGTCTTCGCGGTATATGTATGAATGATGTAAAAGGGGCGATTTTGTATGTTTACTACATCGAAATGGTATGCAGTGATATATTGCCGGGTTGGAGTTCGGTTTCATGCTCTAATATTCAAGTTCCTGTCCTCAGTGGGAGAGCCGTGTAACAGAGTAAAAGTCTTGCCATATTTGACGATATGTAGGGGTGCTATGCAGGGTTTAATTGTCGATGCAATATGCCTATCTGTGTAAAATAGGATTTTTTGCACTGGGATTCTCATCTGCATAAAGAAAGCAAAGGCAGATGGTGCATCCACACTGGTTGTATCAGTAATTCAGAGGGTAAATTCGATAAGATCCAATCATAATGCTCGATTCATTTACAAAATATTCTTTTGTGCTGAAATATAGGAGTATGTACATAGCGGAGGGAACGTTTGTGTGTGTTGAAAGCTGGAAGGGTAACATGTGATGTACAGTGTATCGTGTTAGGTCATCAAGGAAGGCTGCGTTTGGTGTTATTCTGGGCAATTTTTAAAAACAGGTTCTGTTAGGGCAAGAATTTCCATGCATACATGCTGAGACATGAAGAAAGCGAGCATTAACTATTTCTGGGACACTATACAATTTCCTAGAGGCTGTCTTGATTCAGATTTTACATAGCCATGTGAAATCAGTATAAGACAGAGAACTTTGTTAGATGCACTTCTGATGGTTTGTAGCTATACACTCGTACTTCACGGCATTGCGTTAGTCATGTTGGCAGTTAAGCATGTTTAGACACAGCTCGCATGTCCAGCTAGGAACAATGCACACTGTGCTACTCTGTCATCAACGTTACACACATAGCTGCCCAGAGGAGTTTCGCATATGAGACTGGTGTGAGCGCACGTTGGAGTTCTGTGACGTCAGTATAAGACTGACTGTATACTCGAAAATAGAAGTAACTTTCACCGGGCTGCTGTTGGCGTCAGCAATGGCTTGCATCTGGCTTTGGCTCTCGGCGTCATCGACGTGCTCCGCTAATAAGTCTTTGCCTCTGTCCAGTCACGTGCGGGACCCGAAAGGACAGCTGAAGGCCATGTCACTCCATGAGGCTGTTGGTAGCCTCCTGTGAAGTCCAGTGGGCAGGGGGCGGCGGACCGTGCTTGTGTACATTGATTGCATGTCTGTTGAATTATTTTGCAAGTGGGTCTGTAGTCTGCGCTATGTGATATTTGGACAGTTTATGAGTACTGAGTGTGTCTACACATCACTGTGCTGCATTACTTAGGAGGAATTTGCATCTCTGTACTGAAATTATTTCGGTAAGTTAGGAGTTGTTTGCATGTTTGCAGAACGTGATTTAGGAGTAGTTTACAGATCTGTGGGCTGTATGGCGTGACCACAAGCATGTCAGAGCGTGTGTTTTGTACCAGTGTGATAAATGTACTCTATCCATAAATATATTGTTTCAAAATAAATAAAGTACACTCCTTCCTCTCTCCAGCAACCCAAGTAACCTATTTTCTGGCGATTTTCTTAGGTTAATAGAGATAACTGTGGTGTGATACTTTATACTGTTGGAATTTGAACTTCCCCCGTTTTTCTGAATGGAGGGGAGGGGTGTTTGGTTAGTGGAGGTAGCCCAATTGGCCTATCTCCCTGCTAAATCTGCCATCTTAGATGACATCACAACCGCCAACTTGGATGATGTCATCCACTGTTGCCAAGTCTACACGCTCTCATCCCTGATAACGTCTTTGCTGCCATCTTAAATAAGTCTAATAACAATGCAGTGTGCCAGAACCGCCCTTTCTCCAATACTAAGGTTAACTCATCCTTGTGTTCTTTGAACCATGCTTGTACAATGTGAGCATGTGCCATGTTGCATTTTCCTATGGCTAAATGCCTTTTTGCGAGGTAAAACAAACAGTTTGTAGGTGTGGACATGATCCACAAGGATAGATGCATGCTTGTGTTGATCCACTGTGCCTGTGCCACCCTACAAAAACATTCTCAAACCCATAACCCTCCGTCCTCCGGCCTGGAACCTCGTGGCTAGACATTTCACACCTTACACGACGACAGACCTCTGTGAGATGGAGCATCAAATTCAATGTCGCCACTGAGAGGACATCCACCCATCGTTGCCGATGAACAGCAGCCAACATGGATGCATTAACCAGATACCTGCTGGGGGATTTCGTATGCAACAAACTAAACCTCGTTGAGAAGCACTGCTGGTACCTTCTTAGTTGTTGCAGTCAGTCAGTTGCTCAAGAGTTGCATGTCTATTCACCTGTACACATCTTCGCAGCTATCTATTACCCCTGCGCCCATGGTACACCATGGTTGCTTCGGTGGCTGTTTCACATAGCTCCAGTTTTTCATGCACGGTATACTTTAATCAGGGCGGCACGTGAACAGTTAATAAACTTAGCCATTTGGGAGATGTTTCCACCCTTGATCCAAAAACCAATGATCAACTACCTCTGGATATCAGATAAATCACTCTGTACCCACACTGCTACTATGACTGTACTGTATTCGGTATCCCTCCAATATGCTTTACATACACTCTGCTGGCTAGGGCGTCCACCTACTAACTGGGTGTTATTATTGCACGTTGACATCGAACATATGGCGATGGTCATATTAATGTGATTGAACCCAGTATGAAGATCGACAATCAGCTAAGTATTGAGCGTTTTTTGTATTCTGCAATAAAGTCTACAGAGCAATGCATCAAACAAATTACATAAAAATGCAATCATAGGCATATAAAAGGCACTTGAAAGTAGGAATCATTTTCCGAAGAGCGTCGTATAAAATATAAATAAAAAATCATGACAACAGAAAATTGATTTATAAATTGTACCATTTGTTACCCAGTTACTCTTATTTCTGTTGAAAAACCTTCGCAAAAATATAGGAGTCTGGTATATGGAATTAATAAAAACGCAACAGTCTTGAGGTGCAGAAATACTGTGATGCGGCTGACATCACTGCGAGAACAGTGCAGCAATGCGTCGCTGTTTGGATTCTGCATTCCATTCACTGAACACACACAACTTGCATATAAGCAAACAGTTCGTTAGTAAACATGTCGATACTGCAGTATATACTGTCAGCCTACTTCTACCACTGACAGGAGGTCAAACCCGACGTGCAGCTGAACATTACTCTACGCAATCTTGAGAAAAACAGTTAAAGATGGGGCTTTTTATGGGCCTAGTGTTTTCGGCTAGTGCTGTGACTGAATTGAGCACAGTACATATGATCAATATTCAACTGCAGATTCTGCGAATGTACCTCAGATAAAAGGCTAAACGAGGGTAAGAAATCAAACTCAAAGCAATTATTCTGTAACGATCCATCGTAAGCCACGTACTGTAACGTTAGGACTATGTAGGCGAGTTATTCATCCTCATAGGGCTGGTATCGGGGAGACCAGAATTTGCTTGCTTGGCTGGGTACGAACCGACGGGACAAGGAGGTCGCGCGACTGCCGCAGACGAGTACAGGTGCAGAGACAAGGAGCGCATGGCTGGGGAGAGGGGAAATACTTAAGCTGGGGATTGGGGCTGCTGTTACTCTTTCGGCTTTTGTGCAGGAGATGCTCCAAGAAATGGCGGAGTGTCAGACGATCATAAGGATGGCTACGTTACAGTTCACATCAAATAATAAGGGAAATGTGAATACATTTGAGATGTCAGTAGAATGAGGAACAGCCATGACACAACAGTATCTCCATAACTTTAAAACTACAGAAGCTAAAATTTCACAAAGCGAAACAACCTTAAAACCCTTCATGCTATTTCCACAAAAGATATCTACGATATCTCAGATGATAGCATTGCATATAACCATCATCCCTGAAGGCTACATATCTGTGTCTGTTTTATTTACTGATTTATGACATTTTTTCCTGTTTTTTTATTAAGCAAATACTTGCCAGAACGTCGTATTCTTCAAATTTACACAGAAAATTAACGCGCCTTGAATACCTCATATTTTGTCAAACTTGTATAGTTATTTCCTGGACATTGTACTTTTTTGCCAGTAGCTTTATTCCAATTTAGATTGAAAATGCTATTAAAATGTGTGCTGATTTATAGGCGGGCCTTTTCATGTGTTAGCGGAAACCACGATTAAAGAGAAACAAAAGACACTTCCGTCAAGAACGCATGAATAACTGTTCAAACGATATTTACGGACAATCTGTTGTCATCTACCATGAGCACACTTGCGCAAGAATGCTGCCTTACTTATTTATGAATCAACTATTACCTAAATTTCTTGTACATTATCTGAGTGTAAGTGAATGTTTATGAAATTTCTTTATTAAATATTGTTGCAGCACGTTAGTTTAGTCGAGGAAGTGGTCAACTTAAAACATGCCATGCGTTGGGTTGATTTTGGTGAGAGAGGGTGGGGGGGGGGGGGGGAAGGGACCAAAGAGCGAGGTCGTTGGCCGCATCGGACTGGGGAGGGATTGGGAAGGAAGTCGACCATTTTCAAGGAAACCATCCCGGAATTTGAGTGATGCGATTTAGGGAAGTCACGAAAAACCTAAATCAAAGTGGCCGGATGCAGGTTTGAACCGTCGTCCTCCCGAAACGAGTCCACTGTACTAACACTCGGTGTTACTTCATGTCTACAGAGCTTTTGGTGGGGGTGGCTTTCAGACTATGTAACAGCAGATAGTGCCAGAACACTACGGGATTCAAGTGGAGACTGGGACTTCTCAAGTGAAGAGCTCAATGGTAGAGTTATGTGCACTTTATGTCGGGTTCTCTAAGAAGGCAGACCCGCCTGAGGTAACGTGCGTGATTCTGTCAGATAGGTGCTTCATTCTGGGTGGTGAACAGCCGCTACCGTACCATACGTTCTGAATGGATTTTATATTTCGACGGTTTTGAATGTGCGTCAGAATATGAGTCTAAATTTTTCCACTTGTATTACGGGACTGAGGACAGACAGAATATGAGTTTGTATTCTCTGTATCACACGTGTCAATTTGAAATCTGAACTGCTTTGAACCGATGTTTATTTTGTGTATTGTGAGTACGAAATGGAGTTTTTGCATATCTTTGATTACAATTTAGTTTAGGCATTTTGCGACACATTCTCGTAATGCTCTTGACGTAACTTTACTGCATTTGATCAGGGTATTTTCTGCCTGTATTTCAAGCGAATATCGTAGAACCACTTTCATTTGTCTGAGATATCCTTTCTTGAATAAACATTATTTAACATAATTCTCTGTCGTCTACATCAATTACAGGTGTTGGAATAGATCCCTTGACATCAAATAATTCATTTAACTCTCGTTTTATATTATCGTGTAGTTTATAAAATCTCAATATTAACCAGTGCACTGATTATTTAACTGCAGGATCACAGCTACAGGTTATTATTTGCAGCCGATTTGCTGCGGGGCAAAAAAGCAGATGTGCGTGGCTCGATCCTGTAACCACATCGAGCTTTTCTTTTGAAGCAGAGTCATGCATAGCCCAGGTACCTATATTACGAACTACCGCAGGCAGAGACGCACCTGGTTCGGTGGTATGGGATGCTGCTTAGAAGAGCAATTACTCAGCAGTAACCGACGGGCAATGTCGCAGTATCCTTTATAGAACAGTATTGAGAAAATTATTCTACAGCAACCGTCATCACTTTGTTCTGTTGTTCGTGTTCATTCTGATTAGGACAAACCAACTGAACCATGCAAGAACTTGGCTGTAATGTCAACGGTACGTCAAATTTCTTCAGCTGAACGACTCTAATGTGGCTAAACATTTTCTCTTTTCGTTTCATTGACTGCATGACAACATCCAGATAACGTCACAGCTTCAGTCTCTTGGGATTATTTGGTGATGGAAGCAGTGCAATTGCAACTGGCAGAGAGCCTGATCAACCGGGATAGGGGCCTCCAATCACACAGTTCCTAAAATCCACCTATATCATAAATTCCTTCTCATAGGAGCTTCTGTTTACAGTTATCGCCGAGTGTCTTTCTGACCCATCCCACGAGATTACGTTAATCAACCAACTGATACCTAAACATGATGACTTTTACGCCCTCGAGTGACTCAATAATTGCAAGTATTTTATCTTTGACCTCTTGCTTTTATTTGTGATGTGCGTTGCTATGGCCGCTTTTTCAACTGGTAATGTAGCTTTGAGTGACGTCGTTCTGGTAACTCCGTAAATAACAGCTATTTTGTTAGATGTGGTGATTATCAATTTCCGCACCTTGGCAGTAATTGTAAGATAGTCTAGATGTCGGAAGAGACTGAAATGCAAAATCACTCAGGGAAGTTACGGATTACCATAATTTAATTTTAAAATAATTATATTTTGGACCGAGCTGACATTCTAGACACAATTCGTACTCTTATATATTATTTAAAAAAAAAGGAAACGTAGCTTGAAAGTGGTTACACATAATTGAAATATGTCCGACAGTACATGCATTGATTGTCACTTGCAATATATCTAAGATCAACCACGGACCTTGCCGTTGTGTGGGATAGCTTTCGTGCTTCGAGGACACCGATATACGTTCAATAGGTCCAACTACGACGGAAGGACATTTGTTGAACGGCCAGACAAACATGTCGTTTTTGAAGACGGGCAAGAGCCTTTGCCGTAGTTCCAGGGGCAACAATGTAGATGATTCATTGATCTGGCAGTCTACCATCAACGAACTTGGCCTTGTTGGGTTAGTTCTGTGAAGGAAGGTGAAACTGCAGCCATTATTTTTACCGAGGGTAGGCAGTTTCACTGTTTGGATAAATTGGAATGGCATCCTCTTGGATAGAATATTCCAGAGGTAAAATAGTCATTCATTCGAATATCTTTCAGATATCTGGGCGGTTGCCACTCAGCTGAATGTTGTCATCAGGAAAGACAAAAAAGGTGTGAGCGTGGAATATTAGATCATTTAATCGGGCAGCTAGGTCAAAAAATTCAGGAAGGGAAATTATGAACGGAAATAGCGACGTTCGGCGGCTGGAGGGACTGGACTACTGTGAGTACACTGTTATGAATACAAAATGAAGATTTGGTAATGCGTGAGTAGGTCCAATAATGGATAACAGAGATGCTGGTAAGCTTGCACGAGCAGGTCAAATAATGGATAAGAGAAATGTTGGTAAGCTACTATAACCAGACAGTGAATGCCTTATCGTATCCAAGACAGACACGACACCAATATCCGTTACAATTTTACAAGTTTTACGCCAGTAGTTCCGCAGATGATGAAAGGATAGTAAAATGTTTCATAAGACGTAAGATTACTATGGGAAAAGAAAGATAAGGAAAAATTTTAATTGCATTAGGACAGGGAGAAGGAATAAAAGAAGAAGCTGAATTTAATCATCAGTAACACTCGTTTATGAATCAATAAAGAAGAACGTATACGAGGAAAGAACTTGGTGACACCGGAATATATAACGATGACACACAGATTCTGGAACCAAATTTTAAGCTGTAAGGACTCTGATCGTAATTTATTGTTTTACTATTAATTCTCCTCTGTAGACAGTTTTTTCTCCAACATAACAAATACCTGGGAGTTATTACATCTTTTACATAAAATCATAATTTATCTCCTCAGGATGTCCCTCCAGGTGCTTCGATCTTCCGAAAGATTTAGTGGTTTCGAACTGTAAATTAATACCGAAGAAATCGTAGAAAGGTTGGAAATTAAGGAGATATACCCTGGTTAAGTTGAAAGAACCAGAGCTCGATGGAATTTTCAGAAGGAACATTCGACAACTTTTAACTGAAACAGGGGAAAGAAATTGAGTAGAAGACGAATGGACACCTTCGAGACATGAAATAGTGAATCCTGCAAAAAACCAAAAACATAAATTGACAAGGCTTAACAGAAATCCTTGGATATTACAAGAGATATTTTGATGAGTGAAGAAAATATAAAATTTCAGCAAATGAAGTGGGTGAAACAGAGTACAAACGTCTAAGAAATGAGGTTGGCAGGAAGTTAAAATGGCTAAGAAGGAATGGCTAGAGGACAGCTGCAAGGATATAGAAGCATATATAACTGAAAGAAGGATGGAAACCGCTTATATGGAAACTAAAGAGGCCTTTGAAGAAAAGAGAGGCAGCTGTATGAATATGAAGAGCTCAGAAATACCTATACTAACCAAAGTAAAGAAAACTGAAAGGTGGATGGAGTGGAGGAGCTATACAAGGAAAATGAAATTTTAAGCAGTGTAATAGAGAGGGCGTAGATGAAGGTACGATTCGAGATACGATAATGCGAGAAGAATTTGACAGAGCATTCGAAGTACTAAGCCGAAAGAAGGCCCATGAAGTATACGACATTCCGTCCGAACGGCTATTCCACCTGATGTGCAAGATGTATCAGACAGGCGAAATAACCTCGGAATTTAAGAAAAATGCGATAATTGAAATTCCAAAGAAAGCAGGCGCTGACAGATTGGAAAATTACCGAACAATCAGTTTAGTAAATTATGATTGCTAAATACTAACGCTTTTTATTTAGAGAACAACTGAAAAGTTGGTAGTTGTGTACTTCGAGAAAAATCAGTTTGGATTCCGGAGAAATGAAGGAACACACGTGGCAATACTGATCCTACGACTTACCTTAAAAGATAAATTGAAGAAAGGCAAACCTACGCTTCTGACTTTTGTTGACACAGTTGATTATTCCTGTTTGGGCAATAATTGATGATGACTCAAGTAGAGATGATATAAAATGTAGGCTGACAATGGTAAGAAAAGCGTTTCTGACGAAGAGAAACTTGTTAACATTTAATATAGATTTAAATGTTTGGAAGCCTTTCACGGATGTATTTGTCTGGGGTGCAGCCTTGTATGAAAGCGAAACGTACACGCTAAACAGTGTAGACCAGAAGGAGGAAGAAGCTTTTCAAATATGGTAATACAGAAGAATGCTGAAAATTAGATGGATAGGTCAGTTGAACGTATGAGGAGCTACTGAATAGCACTGATGAGAGAAAAAAAATTTGTTGCATAACCTGACTAAAAGAAAGGGATCGCTTGATATGACACATTATCCGTCATTAAAGGATAACCAGTTTAATACTGAAGGGAAGAGTAAGGGGTATACATTTTAGAATGAAATCAAAAGATCAATACTGCTAGCAGCTTCGAGATGATGCGGGTCGCAGTAGTTATTCGGAGATGAAGAGACTCGCACAGGATACAGTGGTGTGGAGAGGAGTCAGACTACAGACTGAAATAATAACGTCTCGTAACTGCAGAAACATCACATTAACTTTTTGTGATCATCTGTTCATTTTCCTCGCTTCCTTTTTAAACATTTGCACGTCAAATTCTCTTCGACAGACAAAGGAATTTCATGCTATTTTTAAGCTTCATCGACAAAGTTACAGTTTCCTTAAATAATTGAGGATCGTTTCGCAAAAATCCAGAATAAGTGCTATCGTACGTGGGTAATTTAGTTCGAGAGCATGTGAATTACTGGGTGACGTGTAATAAGCATCTAACTTTGATGAATTCTGTAGCTCACTTAGATCAATATACTACAGTGAACAGATATCTACCATCATGTATAGGTTCTAATTCACTATTGAAAAACCGTTGATTAGACGGCACGCACGAATAACAGTTTCGTCAATGTAAGGATGTAATATACTGATCTGGCAGTTGAAGAAATGTAAATAACTGCCTGTATTAATTTGAGGACGCCAAAAAATATTAAGAACTTTTGGTACTTGTCCAGGCAGAATACAGTATCTTAATGCTTTACGACGAAACTTTGAAGTGGACACAAGACTTTCTTCTAAATTTTTCCAAAGTGTGTTAAAATGTTTCTTATTACCCCTATCAGGAATCGCAACTGAATTTTCTACGTTTTATCTAGTCTATTATCAGAACATAGAGAACTCTTACAGTCAATAAAAAGTAACGAAATTTTCAAGTGATAATCCTTTAATGGTGGTATCTTTGCCTATCACGGAAACCGCAACAAGCGAAGAGCGGGTGGTGGTCTCTGCACAAAGCGTATTTCCCGAGAGTTCATGTGTTTCCAGAATTGAATTCTTTAGTCTGCGACGGATTGTACGCTACATTGAAATTTACTCGCATATTAAAGGTGTGTACAAGCCGAGGACTCGAAAGTGGGACCGTGCATATCGAGGAGAATGTTACGTAATGAGCTGGCATGCACACCGCACGAACCCTTACTCCGCATCAGCTTCGCTCTAACCAGTAACTCTCCTCTACTATACAAAATTCACGGTATGCAGTATAGCTTAACGAATTTTGGACAGTAGCAATGTGGTACAAAAGGAGAGGGAGGAGGAGTGAGGTTGACTCGTATTGGCAAGCTCCACTGATTACAACATTACTTACAAAAAAACAGTGTCCCAGGTTCGAATCCCGATCCGGGAGGAAGTTTTAAACTGTCAGGAAATTTTAAGTCTTATCTGTGGTTTAAAACTAAAATAATAAAGAAAAAATAAAATATTTTCAGTTACCTTTGGATGGCGGCCGCGCTCTAGACGTTCAGATGACATTTCTTTCCCCCTGCGGAATAAGTCCCCTGGAAAGCGTGCTGCTGCTTATGGGCACAGGTAGACGAGTTTAACTACAAAGCGATTATTCCTGAATTTCTAGTCTCCTTTCTGTTATGACATACATCTCCAGGAATACTAGGACCAGTGTTTCGGAAAACAATTTGTTTTCAGAGAAATTAACAAATGAAAGGTCCACAACCGGTTTTTTCAAGAAAATTCAGCATTCTTTCCAAACTCGAGAACCATCGTACTCCATCCTTCGATAGTGCAACTGTTTGACTGTGTTAACAAATTCATAACAAGGTGAAATCTTGGTGCCCACATTGCATTTCGTACCTCACAGAACAACCTAAATCGTAATCTTAATCGAATTCATGAGTTTCCGCCGTAGCCTAATAGGTTTCTAAGACTTCGGGCAATGTGTGTGCATCCGCACAGAAGATGGTGTAATGGCCGTGAGCCTTAACTATATATGAAGATGGTATCTTCATATATACTACGCAGTTGACGCTTAAGTGCCTCGCATCGAAGCACCACTCTCGGAACCATCGAGGGATAATGAAAGAGCCTGCCGCTATGACCGAGCGGTTCTAGGCGCTTCAGTCCGGAACCGCGCTGCTGCTACGGTCGCAGGTTCGGATCCTGCCTCGGGCATTGACGTGTGTGATGTTCTTAGGTTAGTTAGGTTTAGGTAGTTTTAAGTCTAGGGAACTGATGACCTCATACGTTAAGTCCAATAGTGCATCAAAAAGAATCATCAGATGTAAAAAAAAAATCATAACTATTATATTCTTGGGATATGTGCGTGAACAACGTACTATTGGAAAGAGCAAATTCTCGAGTTTTACACGGTTCCCGCTCAGTAGCAGAAGTGGACTCCCACTTCAGCTCTAGTGAAAATGGTATCGGGAGAACAGAAAGCGTTTACTGTTCTACCTCTTGCGCAGTGCGGGTAAGTAATAACTGTTCAGCGTGTCTTTCGTACTAGGTATGCTGTGGATTCTCCTACAGCACAGAGCGATGCCATGAACAATTCCGAGAAACCGGTTGTTTGTGTAAAGGCAAATCGCCGGGCAGTACCCTAGCGTCTGACACAGACACGCATGCGCAATAGTTTCAAAAGGAGTCTGCAGAAACCCGTTCGCCGTGCAGGGAATAAGTTTCAAAGTGTGTGAGTGGTACGTTACATTATACACTCCTGGAAATTGAAATAAGAACACCGTGAATTCATTGTCCCAGGAAGGGGAAACTTTATTGACACATTCCTGGGGTCAGATACATCACATGATCACACTGACAGAACCACAGGCACATAGACACAGGCAACAGAGCATGCACAATGTCGGCACTAGTGCAGTGTATATCCACCTTTCACAGCAATGCAGGCTGCTATTCTCCCATGGAGACGATCGTAGAGATGCTGGATGTAGTCCTGTGGAACGGCTTGCCATGCCATTTCCACCTGGCGCCTCAGTTGGACCAGCGTTCGTACTGGACGTGCAGACCGCGTGAGACGACGCTTCATCCAGTCCCAAACATGCTCAATGGGGGACAGATCCCGAGATCTTGCTGGCCAGGGTAGTTGACTTACACCTTCTAGAGCGCGTTGGGTGGCACGGGATACACGCGGACGTGCATTGTCATGTTGGAACAGCACGTTCCCTTGCCGGTCTAGGAATGGTAGAACGATGGGTTCGATGACGGTTTGGATGTACCGTGCACTATTCAGTGTCCCCTCGACGATCACCAGTGGTGTACGGCCAGTGTAGGAGATCGCTCCCCACACCATGATGCCGGGTGTTGGCCCTGTGTGCCTCGGTCGTATGCAGTCCTGATTGTGGCGCTCACCTGCACGGCGCCAAACACGCATACGACCATCATTGGCACCAAGGCAGAAGCGACTCTCATCGCTGAAGACGACACGTCTCCATTCGTCCCTCCATTCACTCCTGTCGCGACACCACTGGAGGCGGGCTGCACGATGTTGGGGCGCGAGCGGAAGACGGCCTAACGGTGTGCGGGACCGTAGCCCAGCTTCATGGAGACGGTTGCGAATGGTCCTCGTCGATACCCCAGGAGCAACAGTGTCCCTAATTTGCTGGGAAGTGGCGGTGCGGTCCCCCACGGCACTGCGTATGATCCTACGGTCTTGGCGTGCATCCGTGCGTCGCTGCGGTCCGGTCCCAGGTCGACGGGCACGTGCACCTTCCGCCGACCACTGGCGACAACATCGATGTACTGTGGAGACCTCACGCCCCACGTGTTGAGCAATTCGGCGGTACTTCCACCCGGCCTCCCGCATTCCCACTATACGCCCTCGCTCAAAGTGCGTCAACTGCACATACGGTTCACGTCCACGCTGTCGCGGCATGCTACCAGTGTTAAAGACTGCGATGGAGCTCCGTATGCCACGGCAAACTGGCTGACACTGACGGCGGCGGTGCACGAATGCTGCGCAGCTAGCGCCATTCGACGGCCAACACCGCGGTTCCTGGTGTGTCCGCTGTGCCGTGCGTGTGATCATTGCTTGTACAGCCCTCTCGCAGTGTCCGGAGCAAGTATGGTGGGTCTGACACACCGGTGTCAATGTGTTCTTTTTTCCATTTCCAGGAGTGTATACAGAAAAAGTTTTCGATTTTGCAAAATGATAAACAAACTGCACTAGAACGTAATGGCGCGGATTCTTCATTGGCATCACCACCCCAAGGAAGTTTTGTCAGATGGGGAAACAAAACTCAAAATGTAATGTAAAACGTGAACTAGCCGTCTGAAGATGAACCTATCGGTTCGAAACCGGTAACGGCGCTATTCAAGGAAATAAATGCCATCATAAAAAGTGGCTGGTTGCTATAATCTTCTGTGTAAGAGTCAACCTATGTTTTGTACACAGCCACGGGCTCAATATGTCAGTTTTTGACAAAATAGCGTAATTTAAAATACCTGTAAGATAAATCGACTGTTTCAAATCACAGGTACTCAAAACCCACTAAGTTCATAAAACAGACTAAAAATGCAGTTTTAATGTTTTTGACGGTAACAATGTTATTTTTATTTGATATTTTGACGATACATTGGCGAGACTAATGATTATCGTGAACGATATACCATGCTTGTCCACGACCCTGTGTGTTGTTATTATGAAGCGTCCTGCAGTTGACACTAACACGTCAACATCTTGACACTGAGAGGCAGCCGCCGCCATTACCGGCGCACGGACGCTTCAGTAAAAGCGAGAGGGATGGGGAAGCGCCCGCAAACAGCGGAGAGCGGTCGTAATTACGAGCGGCCGCTGCACGTCCGCTGATGAATGCGAGGGGTCGCCCTCGTTTTCCGCAGAATCATCCCATAACCAGACCGCACGGACGACCCGCTAACGCCTCGGTTTGTGGTGCTAGTGTTCGTGGTGGCAAGCCGCAAATTTCGTTACTAGTCGCACGAGGGTACTGCGCAAAGGGTAAGTCTGGATGAGTTATTCTAGAAACTCCAGTTGGCTATCCTGATATTTCAGAGCTTATCACGGCCGTTCCCTGACGTTGACGGTGAACAACGACTCACCTCCCATATGAAACGCTAAAAGAGGTTGGCGGTAGTTGGTGCAATAATTCACCTGAAACCTAAATTCTGAGACCAACAAGATATTCTACAGCAAGGCACCGGACGTTGTTCATTTAACGGAACACATTTCGGAACGTGAACTGCGTCTTAAGGTCACAGTACTGTATTTTAGCTCGTTAAGAATGTTCTTGGCAAGGAAACGTCATTAGAACTTCAATGGATTTCACGGATTTGTGGTCAGCATTTTCCTTACTGCGTGCTGATTCTGTATTAAGAGCTGTGCTGTCGGAGATTTTGTTCGGAAGGTGAAGAAGAATGTTGGAAACTTGCCATTCTCTATACGATAGATATGAGTAAGATTTTTATTCTTTAAAAATAGTTGTTAGCGCATGGATAACTTACTATGTTTATTTCGATTACAGGTTTCGACCAATGTTAGATATCTTCAGATCCAAATCTAATTACTGCGACTAGCAGTTCCTCACCAGAGATGAACTGGAACGTCTCTCATGACGAAAAATAAGTCTCTGTAAATGGATGTTGATTTGAAGATGAACTGTGGCAAAAACTAAAACGAGTCTTCCAAAGAAACATGAAAATACCCCAAGTGATTAATGAATTTTGTTCCTTTCTGAGGAACCACAGACATGTAAAACATTTTAAAAGAAGCTTCCGCCATTTGATTGTATATTAATATTCATTTATCTCACACAATCATGATTAAAAACCGATATCATGACTGTGTGAAGTACATTATAGAAATTTACAGGCTAATGGCAGAAATTTCTTTCAAAGCAGAAGAAATGAGACAAAGTGTAGTTTTTCATTCTGTGGTGAGCGGCCATGGTAATTATCATTATCGTATTGTATACTGGTAGTAACAATGGAGTTGAAAGTATTATAAGTTGGTGTACATATCTATCTACGCGTTCTTACTTCTTACAGTGACGAGATCAACAGACTCAGTCTTCTGGTAAAAGTTCTGTTATTTGCTGTGCTGTGAAGGCGTTTCAATTTTTTGCCCGAAAATACAAACAAAAATTGTTCTGGTCGCTTTGGAACATATCCCGTGTTAACTGTGTGTGACAAGTTAGCGATTAGATGAGCATAACATAATAAACTAACGTGCTTGTTGCAGAGATTTAGCGTACCATAGTTGATGCAGGTGGCAGCTTGCGATAATGAAAGTAGACTGGTGGACGGTTCGTACCCCGCTGTCTCTGTTTTTATTTATTACTATCTTTTTTTACTTCCACGATTTAAAAAGATTGTGGAACTTCCTTATAAAATCAATAGAAATAATTTCTTCGCATAATATTTGCTGTTATGGGAAGATAAGCACGCTCTCTGTCAAGATTGAGGTTGTTCGATTTGGTGGACATTTATGAGCTGATGTCCTTACTACCTGGAATTTTATCTCTCCTGTGATTTTACATGTTCACAAATATCGAAGTTTTATTTATGTATACCTCAGACAGAACAACATGGCTAGTATATGGGCGACGGTGGAAATGTGCATAACAATAGACTTCATTACGTATTTTACGTATCTCCTATTTTGTGAATAAACTGTAAAGTTTCCTATTCAGATAAAACCGATAACTGCCGCAGAAAATAGTTAAGAGAGCAAAATCACGTTAACCAGCTCGTTTCGTGCATTGACGGAGCTGTCTCTCGTGCTGTGGGTATTCCGTCTGCGTTACGTCAGCGTTAGCTGCCTCATCCCGCATGACAGCGGATTTATGCTTCCTTATCTCAGGAGGAGCTGTTGCGCACGTTCTATTACTTGGTAAACGGCACATAGTACAGCATCCACTTCAGCAGATATGATACCGAACGTTTGCCGAAAAGAGCCTACCTTCTTTTAATTAAGAGAGGTTATTTACTGCGTGTCAAATTCACAAACGTTATATGTTATTTGTTGCGTGTCAAATTTATAAACGCTATGGGTTATTTACTGAGTGTCAAATTTATAAACTTTATGTTCTAGTCACCCAACATGGAAATATTTTCTTTATTGCGCAGTTTCTTTTTCATTTCTCTTCCTGCCTCAATCCTGTTGTGATATGAGCAGCTGCAGGCTTTGTTCTACTTCTGATACAACAGTTTTTCCCTTTACTGTCCTGACGTACAAGTGCCATCGAAGCATTAGTAGCAGTCTTCAGTCTGAAGACTGGTTTCGTACAACTGTCTACACTGTTCTAACCTGTGCGAACACGTTCATCCCCGAAAAATCATCAATTTGAATGTGGTTACCGAAATCATCCATTGGATTACCTCTACTGTTCTTAACCTTCCCTGTTCCCCTCCCTTACCATATGCTTTCAAACATCAGAACGTGAGCTCTTCTATTAGTCCAGTTGCGCCACGTTTGCACTTCCTCCTTAATTCCGTTAAATAAATTCTCATTAGCTACTCGATCTAATGGTATGATCTTCGATATTCTACAGTAGCAATTTTTTTTCAAAATCTAGCGTCTTTCTTATCTTAACTGCTTATCCCCGTGTCATACATAAGGCCTCGTTCAGTAATGAGTGCTATAACCAGTCTGTGTTTTTCATCCTCCCGTTGGCAGCAAGGCTCCTACATTTAGGGCTTCGTTATCTAATCTATGCTGCACAATACAATTAGAGGATCACACTTCTGAAAACCCAGTAATTGTGTCCCATTGAGAAGAAGCATGACGTCCTACGATGTCAACATCTAGTTCGGTGGCGCTTGAAACATCAAGGTGTTGACACGTGCGGAAATGAAAGAACTCTGAAGTTCATGTAGGATGTAAAATGGGTTAATGGTGTCACAGTGGCACCAAAAGTTCACTACAATTCTGCCCAACACCACCGTCACTGTGTCACACAATGGGAAGATCGTCACATCATTTCTTACTCACATTGTGTCCCTCCTTCTGACTCCTCTGCCACGGAAGTGAGAACCGCGACGCCCAGCGTTTTCTTATGGGTGGTCGAGGAAAATATTTCAGACGCACCGCTGCTCTGATTTTACAGGAATAAGCCTCAGGGGGTGGCACTAAGATATCAATGAAAACATCACTTCCCATGAGGTGTCGATTCCCACACATTTCGTATCCTAAAACGACGGTTCACAGTGCCATGAGCAGCAGGACGACGTTGTTGACAATCTGAGACACTGCTGACCCTCCCTTCCCTTCCCTTCCCCCATCCCCACAGACGGTTCAACCCTTCTCTAGGTATATCGTAGGCCAGCAATCGCATTGAAAGAGATCGCACCATTTTGGAGCGCAGTACGACCGTAATCTTTGCTCTGGTGTACGGGGTGGAACAACTAGGGACCGTTATAAAACATTCTTCGAAATTTGAAGTTGATCCGAAGCAACGGGTACTTCTACTTTTTCGTCATCCTGTTTCGTGCCCTCCTATGACGTGATCACTGAGGGTGCGACATTGACACAAGCAGGAATAAAACGGGAAAGTCCGTCTAAGATTATCCGCCAACACCTTCGAATCCTGTGAGTAGGCTGTTTAAGTTTTTTTATTGGTAACGCCACGTGCGCCGACTGGCTCAGAGAAAAATAACATGGATGCTAACATTGAGAAAAATTCCAGTATTCTTTACCGACGTATACCGTATGATAATTGCGTTCAAGTTGAAACTCTGTGTACTAGGAAGAGTAAAGGTTCACACCACATTTCACATGTAAAACCGTTTATTGAAAGATAATCTGCTTTTAAACTTTGTCTTTGCCATAAAACTTTTCACTTCACATTTCTAGTAGGCTTTGTCAGGCTTAAGAAACTGTTCCATGCAACAATGTTTGAAGTTAAATATCCAGTCAAGAACCAAGAGAACTTATTTAAACAGAAATTACGAATGCATTGTTATAGTGAACAGACGACACAGTGTTGTTATTTGTACATTCTTGCTTGTTAGTTGCACGATCACGTAACGACTATAAGGCTCGCATACTTAGAACATATACCGGCACTGCTAATGAGATTTTCATGCAACATTTTGGTTTACTTGAAAAGACATTCTTTATTGAAGTACTTTCTGTGGGATTAAAGATGACTTAGCACTTGGTTTCTTTGACAGCTACACAATTATATCATGACAGTACTAATGTGTGTCACAATTTACATTGTTGCTTTTGTGCTGTATCTGCTTTATATCTGCACAGTTTTTTCTGAATTCTTCTGGGAAGTAAAACATGTTTAATAGTAACTGTGCGGTATAGCTACAATAAGACAGCCTTTTTGTTGTTTTGTAGCACAACAATACGTTACAGTGTAGTACTTTCTTGATCACGGCACTGTACATAATAACTACGATATGTATACGCAAATCATTTCACTTTTGTGTATCATCAGGTAAGTACATTGACTTCTGCAGAACTTAGCTTTTGGAGGACGATAACTACGACACTTCCACAGAGATTATCTTACAACAAGACGCACAGTTTAGCGCTACAGTACACGTATTTGAGTGATTAATTTTGTACTTAAATCATTTATTTTTAAAGATATTTGAAGTACAATGATACAAAGGTTTTCCGTGATACATTTCATTCCATTGCTGTAATCTGTAACACCTGAGGGTATAATTACATTAATCCTCAGGGGGGTTCACGCTTACTTTGTGTATCATGCGTTTGGCAAGCACAAGGAGCCCTGGCTAATATGGTATTTGCTTACACAACTTGACACATCGGTACCATACTTCTCTAACACATAATTACACAGCTATCTGATCATTTAACTGAGAGAGACAAACTTTTTTACTACGGCAGTGACAGATGTTTATGTAATTACACCGTTGGATAACTTCACACTTCCAAAATTGTATTTTGTCTGTACTTTGTGAATTGTTCATATTTTTTCGGACCCATTGTGATATTATGAGAGCTTTGAATGATATATTTGGTATGGGATCACGAATTTTAAAGTACATTTGAGGCAGATGACACTTTTGACACGAGCAGAGAATTTTTTTTTTAGGTTTGGAAATTATTGAAAGAAGCTGCAACGATTCTGAGATGTGATTGATCTGTTATTATTATTACGATGACTATGTGGATTATGCTGTTGCGGTATGTTTATGATCAATAAGCTGATGCTATATGAGTTATTTGAGTAGGCTACGTATCTGTTATGATGAAATATTGAAGAAGTGTTGACGAATAAGGTAAGGAATAATGAGTAGTGGTTAGGGACTCTGGTTTGTGAAAAAGGTTCTTGGAAACCAAGAATCGTACTTTAAGAGTTATGAAATGTATCTAAATGCGTGAATGTATTACAATGCTGACAAAAATTTTTTGGACACTGTTATATCAATAGGATTTTGGTTCTACAGATTTGTAACGCAAATTCTTGAGCTGTGAAATATTTTTATACGAGACTGCCGCTGTAGCGGAAACTGCTGTCGTAAATATTTCGGTAATAAAGGTAAGTGACCTTGACGCTTGACGTAATGCGTCTTGAGCGGCCAGCTGTGTCAGAAGCCTGGAGAAAAAGCCATTAGTGTGTGCCTTTTCAGAGGCACAGGTAGAAACTAAAAGAGGCCATTATCCTCTCTATTGACACTCCTTTGTAAAAATCATCGCAAATACGACACGCTCAAACTTGAAAACATATGATTATACTGTGGAGCTCTTAATTTATGATATTTACTAAAATGCCTAATGAAATGATGAGAAACATTTCACGGCTATTGTCTTGCTAGTTGAGAGAAATGCCATATGGCTTGCTTTATGTATTTATTTACTCATTTTGTTTAATATCTAGTTTCTAGCTGCACTGCAGCATTGGTTAAAATAAAATTTAATAGATGTACTAATATAAATGTTTTATGCCTACAGATCCAGTAAATAATTTTATGGTCTATTAAAAAAAAAACGAAGGAGCATAAAAAGACATTTCCCTTCACAGGAATTGCAAACGGAATTTTCTTTTCAACTACTTGGTAATTTGTTTGGTAGAATAACTTCTTGTGGTGCACCACTTTAATTCCATAGACATTAAGATGTGAATATACATTCCGCTTGTCTGCATTGTTGTCTTTAGCGTAATATTTTTTCTGCTTGAGCTATGTCATGTTCAGATATAAGTCATTGCATTTGCTGCTGCTGTTTGCCAGGCATAGTGCTGCTAAATTTCACTTTGCATTACTCTGTTAAGCTAGTTTTACTACTGATTTATTTTTCTTATTGCTGCACATTGGCTCATATTAGTTGTAATGTTGCATTGCTTGGTAATTTAGATTTACTGTAGCTTGCTTTGCAATTTTCCATTTTTTTGTCGTTGCTGTTTGTGTTAATTGTTTTGTGCTGCTGCATTTCCTTGTCCCTTAGTTTACCATCTGAGCTCAGTAGATTTAAGTTAGCTTAAGAGGGGGTAGCCTATAAGAGAATCAGTTGCGATGAATTTGAAGAAATGCACTGAGAGGGTATACGAGAAAAGTACAGAAAGCAGAAAAAAAATGGCTCTGAGCACTATGGGACTTAACAGCTATGGTCATCAGTCCCCTAGAACTTAGAACTACTTAAACCTAACTAACCTAAGGACAGCACACAACACCCAGCCATCACGAGGCAGAGAAAATCCCTGACCCTGCCGGGAATCGAACCCGGGAACCCGGGCGTGGGAAGCGAGAACGCTACCGCACGACCACGAGATGCGGGCTACAGAAAGCAGGTATAGATAGGACTTTTTGGAAATAATGAAGAATGAAGGGAGATCTCCAAGAAGTAAAGAAAGTTTTCAGAATGAGACTTTCACTCTGCAGCGGAGTGTGTGCTGATATGAAACTTCCTGGCAGATTAAAACTGTGTGCCCGACCGAGACTCGAACTCGGGACCTTTGCCTTTTGCGGGCAAGTGCTCTACCATCTGAGCTACCGAAGCAAAACTCACGCCCGGTACTCACAGCTTTACTTCTGCCAGTATCTCGTCTCCAACCTTCCAAACTTTACAGAAGCTGTCCTGCGAACCTTGCAGAACTAGCACTCCTGAAAGAAAGGATACAGCGGCGACATGGCTTAGCCACAGCCTGGGGGATGTTTCCAGAATGAGATTTTCACTCTGCAGCGGAGTGTGCGCTGATATGAAACTTCCTGGCAGATTAAAACTGTGTGCCCGACCGATACTCTCATCGCAGGAGAGCTTCTGTAAAGTTTGGAAGGTAGGAGACGAGATACTGGCAGAAGTAAAGCTGTGAGTACCGGGCGTGAGTCGTGCTTCGGTAGCTCAGATGGTAGAGCACTTGCCCGCGAAAGGCAAAGGTCCAGCGTTCGAGTCTCGGTCGCGCACACAGTTTTAATCTGCCAGGAAGTTTCAAAGAAAGTTTTATTTGCAAAATACTGCAGTAAAACAAACCCTGTCCTCTCCTTGTGTTATCCCACTATGTGTTTGTGTACCCTTGTGTGTTTATGTTCTTCCTGTCTTTATATGTTTATCTGATAAGACTTATGATGTAGAATTTTTCTAATACTCAGCTACATGAACAATGATGAGGAACACAGTTATCCTCAAATATAATTTGCATTAATAATATGTTATTTACTTTGTAAAGATGTTAGACATTATTAATTCTGTTCTGTTTTAATGCTCATGTGTGAAGTTGATGTTTCAATAATATGTATTTACTTATGTCATAATTTCTGTAACACTGATGTATATGTTTATTTCTATTCTTTTGTAAAGCCCCTATTACTACAAATGTTATCTGTATTATTATGTTTTTAATGATGTACTTTGTACCGTTGTTATTGTATTCTTATGTTATAAAATAGTAATTGATACCAGTTCATCATATTATTAACTTGTAAGTTACATTTCACTGCACACGATTCTGTTGGTCATAGTATATGGACAATATGTGAGAAGTAGGGACTGTTAGTGTTTGCACGTGTGTTAATAATTCAGCAAGGGACTGGATAACTGCATTGCTGGTTCTAAGGACAAATCAAAAAACTTTGTGAGTGCACAAGTGGTGGTTATGGACTTGCTATATTATCTGCAAGACTCTTCAATGGTAATTGTGCACCTGCACAGTCGCAACAGATGGCTGCTGGCCATATCTACAAGGACTACAGTGGATCTGCATCTTTGATGACCCACCAATACCATTATTTCTACAAGGACTACAGTGGGTCTACACCTTTGCTGACTCACCAGTACCATTATTTCTACAAGGACTGCAGTGGGTCTGCACCTCTGGTGGCCCACCAATACCGTAATCTCTACCAGGACTACAGTGGGTCTACTCTGTGATGACCTACCTACCAATATTCTTCAAAACTTCGAATGACTCTGCTGTGGGTTTGCTCTATTGTGACCCATTACCTGTCTGCATGTCAAGAGTCAGCATTGTCTTTCTGTTGGAAGGACAACACTACTTCTTCAAGACTGCATGGAAATCCACTACTTCCGTGTGCATTTTCTTTTACTGCTCAGACTTTGAGAAAAACACTGCAATTTTACTGTGATGAATGATCAGGACTGTCTTTATGGACTGTGAGAGAATTTTAGCTTCTGACCAACATTGTATTAATAAGTGTGTGCATTTCATATCTTTCATACTGTAATTATGAAAAAACTTTTCAAATCTGTATTGGCCAGTGCCCATAACAATTTGTTAAATTTATTGTGGGGAGCATGGGGGCTATGTAAGTAGGCTAAGTTTTTTTATTATTAACGCCACGTAGCGCTCTGTATGTGCTGTGTGCAGTCTGTGGCTGGTTTGCATTGTTGTTGAATAATCTGCCATTGTAGTGTTGGGCAGCTGGATGTGAACAGCGCGTAGCGTTGCGCAGTTGGAGGTGAGCCGCCAGCAGTGGTGGATGTTGGGAGAGAAATGGCGGAGTTTTGAAAATTGTAATACTGGATGTCATGAACTGCTATGTATATTATGATTTTTCAACACTATTAAGGTAAATACATTGTTTGTTCTCTATTAAAATCTTTCATTTGCTAACTATAACTATCAGTAGTTAGTGCCTTCCGTAGTTTGAATCTTTTATTTAGCTGGCAGTAGTGGCGCTCGCTGTATTGCAGTAGTTCGAGTAATGAAGATTTTTGTTAGGTAAGTTATTTGTGAAAGGTATAGGTTAATGTTAGTCAGGGCTATTCTTTTGTAGGGATTATTGAAAGTCAGATTGCGTTGCGCTTAAAAATATTGTGTGTCAGTTTAAGCCCAGTCACGTATATAATTTTTCTAAGGGGACGTTTCAGTCCGTCTAAGATTATCCGCCAACACCTTCGAATCCATCCGTCTGCTGTCGTTGAGCGCTTCAAAAATGTACCTGTACAGAGGCAATCCTTGACAGAGTTTTAGCCATTTGCAGGCAAGCTTTGCTACGGCTCTAGTGTCATGTATCAGTATTGTGAAATCGAAGGATTGTTACGTGATTGCCGGTCTGCAAACTCCTAGAACGCCTTCAAAGTTTGCCTTTGTACAGGTACATTTTTAAAGTACACAACAAATGCCGGCAAATGGCACCAGGGGTGTTTCCGAAATGTGTTTGTGTGTGTGTGTGGGGGGGGGGGGGGGGTATATAGCTCGACTTTTGTCGTTTCATTCACGCATCTGCCATTTTTCCATCCCTCTGTGACCAAGTCACAGGTGAGCGTGAAGCAGAGTGACTGAAAAAGCAAAAGTACCCTTCACTGCTTGGAATCAATTTCAGGTTTCGGCGAACGCATTTGAATAGCCCCTACTGGGTCCTCCGTATACACCTGAGCAAAAATTCTCCAAAGGCGTGCCATCATTCTGTGAGGCTGCTGGCTCACGATTTCCTTACTGAAGCGTTAAATAGTCCGGATACTGCCAGCAGTATTACAATTTGTCAGGAACGACTTCCTGCCGCTCATCATACTACGAACTGTCTTCTCAACAGCAAGTTGTCTGGGAATCTATGTCCCACGTAAAGCTGTGATACCATTGATGTCCTTTATACTCCCCCCTAAGGCCTTTTACTGTTGATTCCAAGAAGCGGTGTGGCTGAAATCTTTCACTCCGTCGCCCATTAGAAAAACGCCTAATTATAACACTGGATGTCGCGGTTCCATCGCAGAGGCGTCAAAGAGGAGGTGAACTTTGGGTAAGCATGTGTTTGACGATCTTTCCATCATGTGGTGTTGTGCAGAACTGTGGTGCAATTTGCTGCCAATGTGACATCATTAACCCACTTTACACCTCAACTGAATCGTCTGAGCTCTAGTTTATTTTTCTCACGAACTGACGCACTGCTGTTTATAGTGTTGCCGAGCCCAAGGGTGACGTTACAGGGTTCCACGGGTTAGCGCCATGACAGAGAAATGTTGAAGGTTACCATTTAACAAAATTCCAAATTTCTAGTTTGCAATAGGAGACTATTAACGGATTTCGAAAATATAATCGTATAAGTGTGTGGCGCAGTGTAATTCCCACTGGCATCGCCTAATGTATTTCGGCTTCAGGGCAGTGCACTTATTTTACTGTAGTCGATGTACAAGTTAGAACTTTCTCACCGAGCGAGGTGGCGCAGTGGTTAGACCCTGGACTCGCATTCGGGAGGACGACGGTTCAATCCCGCGTCCGGCCATCCTGATTTAGGTTTTCCGTGATTTCCCTAAATCGCTCCAGGCAAATGCCGGGATGGTTCCTTTCAAAGGGCACGGCCGACTTCCTTCACCGTCCTTCTCTAATCCGATGAGACCTCCTTCCCCAAAACCAACCAACCAACCAGAACTTTCTCCAAAGACAGTGTGCACTGCATTCAAATGTCATTCCAAGTTCTTTTCTTTCTCTGACAGAACTACAGTTTCCTCAACAGGCTTTCAAAGCTTTTATTTCTTCACCTTGAAATTCAATTCTCTCTCGGATTTCCTCGTTCGTTTCCTCTATTGCTTACTCATTGTACAGACTGAAAAACATCAGAGACAGATTGTAATCCTGTCTGAACTATCACTGAACCAATGCCTCCCATTAATGTCCTTCGACTCTTGTAACTAAATTTTTTTCTTTTCTTTTCCTTATTCTTTTGCAATTGCCAAATAACCCATCGCTCGTATATTATGTCCGAGCTAATTACAAAGAGCTTAGTCCAGTAATCATTTTCCAATTCTTTCTCCAAATCTAAAAGTGCTGCACACACAGGTTTGCCTTTCTCCAGTCTATCTTCTAAAAAGTCGTTGGGTCAGTTTTTCCTCCCATATTCCTACATTTCTCCGGAACTAAAAGCGATACGCTTCTGTAAATAATTCAAGTCGTAAGCTAACCGTCATTATCTGTAATATTAGTTCTGTGAAATTTCCAGCTGTCAATCTCCGAATTGTAACTTTTTCTTAATATCTGATGGGGTTTCGCCTGTTTCGTCAGGTAGTTAGTGGCACGTTCCACAGGTCATTTGAACGACTGATGATTATAATTCTTCTGGGTGCTGTACAGGGTCATTGTATCGAATAATTTAATTACGAAGTCAAAATTAACGTTACGGCCGTGTTACAACGGCCTTACTCAGAACAAGATTAGTTTTGCTGGTGGAAAGAGGGCTCTGTTTATTACAGATGATCGATGTCAACACGTCATTTCTTTTTTTAAAACCTTATTGGCCATAGGATAAAATAGGTTGGGCTGGCCGGCTTGTCAGTGATTGGCGACTGGACTGCAAATTAGAGCTTTGCTTTTGGTGGGCACGTTTCATTCCTGGTGTACGAGGAAATGAACTGAGAGTTCCCTGTAACAGTTTGTTTAGACTTTCGCGTCTGTGCACGATATGGCTTCTGTCTCGCTATAGAGAAACTGTCAGTACATTTTCGAGCACTCCAGCAATAAAATGTGCTCACCAGAAGCCAGGCCCTAATCTGCAGTCTGTCTCCAATCATAGACAAACCGGCTAGCCTAGGAACAGCTTCCTTTTTACCTTCCCCCACTCCCTTTCCGTCGTGACTAGCATATTATATTTCAGGGCCAACAACCATAATTCATGTCAATAATTAAATTAAATTATAAATGAAATTTCTTTATACAATGAAGTTTTACATACCCAAGAAAATTTACTCATCATGACAATGGCTGCGGAAGCCTACATAGTTACGATTTGAACAATTATTTTCTCAAAATGGTGTGGAACGAGTTAGTTCGTAGATATGAGCACATGTTTTACGTTAACATTAAATGACATACTCTTCTTTAGTTCTTCGTATGCAACTATAGCTATTATTATTATTGTGGTCTTCAGTCCGGAGACTGGCTTGGTGCAGCTCTCCATTCTACTTTTCTCCATGCTACTCTATCCTGTGAAAGGTTTCTGGATCTCCCAGTACTTACTGCAACCTACATTCTTCTGAATCTGTTTAGTGTATGCAACTATACCTAAAAATCAATTTTTTTCAGCCTACCAGTGGGCTCGCGCACAAAAAAAATGGTTCAAATGGCTCTGAGCACTATGGGACTTAACATCTATGGTCATCAGTCCCCTAGAACTTAGAACTACTTAAACCTAACTAACGTAAGGACATCACACAACACCCAGCCATCACGAGGCAGAGAAAATCCCTGACCCCGCCGGGAATCGAACCCGGGAACCCGGGCGTGGGAAGCGAGAACGCTACCGCACGACCACGAGATGCGGGCGCTCGCGCACACATTGCGCAGTTCTTAGGGTTACGATGCAGAAGTTTCGCGAGAAAGACCTTACGCATCCTCCATAGGGGCCTCATCTCTAGCCGTGTGATATACATACCTTTGAAGGCCTGAAGAAAGACATTCGTGGCTATCGATATGCTTTGGACGAAGAGGTGCACACGTGGGTACACTCGTACTTCTGCAGGCAACCGCAAATATGGTTCCTGATGGCACTGACCATTTTGTCTCACAGTCACAAACATTTATTAACAGTTGTGGCGACTACTTTTGATATAATAAACAGTTTATTTACACTACTGGCCATTAAAATTGCGACACAATGAAGATGGAGTGCTACAGACGCAAAATTTAGCCGAGAGGAAGAAGATGCCTATCGCGATGGCGGTTTATCGTATCGCGACATTACTGCTCGCGTTGGTCGAGATCCAATGACTGTTAGCAGAATATGGAATCGAAGGGTTCAGGAGGGTAATACGGAACGCCGTGCTGGATACCAACGGCCTCGTATCACTAGCAGTCGAGATGACAGGCATCTTATCCGCATGGCTGTAATGGATCGTGCATCCACGTCTCGATCCCTGAGTCGACAGATGGGGACGTTTGCAAGGCAACAACTATCTGCACGAACAGTTCGACGACGTTTGCAGCAGCATGGACTGTCATCTCGGAGACCATGGCTGCGGTTAACCTTGACGCTGCATCACAGACAGGAGCACATGCGATGATGTACTCAACGACGAACCTAGGTGCACGAATGGCTAAACGTCATTTTTTCGGACGAATGCAAGTTCTGTTTGCAGCATCATGATGGTCGCATCCGTGTTTGGAGACATCGCGGTGAATGCACATTGGTAGCATGTATTCGTCATCGCCATACTGGCGTATCACCCAGCGGGATGGTATGGGGTGCCATTGGTTACACGTCTCGGTCACCTGTTATTCGCATTGACGGCACTTTGGACAGTGGACGTTACATTTCACATGTGTTACGGCCCGTGGGTCTACCTTTCATTCGATCCCTGCGAAATCCTACATTTCAGCAGGATAATGCACGACCGCATGTTGCAGGTGCTGTACGGGCCTTTCTGGATACAGGAAATATTCGACTGCTGCCCTGACCAGCAAATTCTCCAGATCTGTCACCAATTGAAAACGTCTGGTCAATGGTGACCGAGCAACTGGCTTGTCACAATACGCCAGTCACTACTCTTGATGAACTGTGGTATCGTGTTGAAGCTGCATGGGCAGCTGCACCTGTAGGTTCCATCCAAGCTCTGTTTGACTCAATGCCCAGGCGTATCAAGGCCGTTATTACGGCCAGAGGTGGTTGTCCTGGGTACTGATTTCTGAGGATCTATGCACCCAAATTGCGTGAAAATGTAATCACATGTCAGTTCTAGTATAATACATTTTTCCAATGGATACCCGTTTATCATTTGCATTTCTTCTTGGTGTAGCAATTTTTTTAATGGGCAGTAGTGCACTTTTCTCCCATCTCTCTCGCTTTCATTTGGCTGCCCCTTGTGTATCTTTGTATTTCCCATTTAGTCACGACTGCTCTGCCGTTTTGCATTGTCTGTCAATATCTTTTTCAGACGTCTGTATTGCCTTCTGTCGGCCTACAATTTCCTTCGTTTCTTCAGTTATATTCAGTATACCGTGCTTTACCAAAATATGTTTACCAGACTTTGTCTTTTTGCCTATTTGATCCTCTGATGACTTCGCTATTTCAGCTAATAAGGTTGCCAATGTGCGTCGCTTACCCCCCTTTCCATCTATCGATGAATAATGTTTTCTTCAAAACTCTTAAAAACCTTTCATGCTTTCTATTTCTCCACGTCTCATCGCTTTAATGTCCTACCATTGTGCGGTTTGTACAGTTTTAGTATGCAGTTCGTAACCAATACATACACATCAAAAAAAGTATTACATCACCCCGGCTCCCAGAACTCCTGAAGATAGACGTTGACTGTGGATATTGTATCACAGTCCCTTTAACTATTCGGAGATGTTACTAAATCCGCACAAAGATGTAAACAACCACGCATGAGCAGCGTCTATTAGACGGAGGGGATCCTACAGCCGATCAGATCCAGTCATTCCACCGGGAAGGAGGTAAACGGCTCGTGTTGTCTGTAGTTCAACTATGCCTAGACGGTCAGTACCGCGGCTCAATCGCATCCGCATTGTTACTTTGCGGCAAGATGGGCTTTCAACAAGGGAAATGTCTCTGAGTGAACCAAAACGATGTTGTTCGGACATGGAGAGGAATTACAGAGAGATAGGAACTGTCAGACCGCCCATGGGCTACTAATGCACTGGATGACCGATACCTACGCATTATGGCTCGGAGGAACCCGGAAAAATGCTTTTCGTGGAGACACAGGACGTCGTGCTACGACTCAAACTGTGCGCAATAGGCTGCATGATGCGCAACTTCACTCCGAACGTCCATGACGAGGTCCATCTTTGCAATCATGATACCATGCAGCGCGGTACAGATGGGCCCTACAACACACCGAATGGACCGCTTAGTGTGGACATCACCTTCCTTTCACCGATTAGTGTCGCAAATGCCTTCAACCAGACAATCGTCGGATACGTGTTTGGAGGCTGAACGCCTTAGACACACTGTCCAGCGAGTGCAGCAAGGTGGAGGTTCTCTGCTGTTGGGGTGGCATTATGACGACGTACGCCGTTGGTGGACATGGAAGGCGCTGTAAGGCTGTACTATACGTGAATGCCATCCTTCGAACGATAGTGCAACCATATCGGCAGCATATTGGCGAGGCATTCGTCTTCATGGACGACATTTGGCGCCACCATCGTGCACATCTTGTCTACATCTACGAACCACCTTCACAATTCTATATTATTCCAATCTCGTGTAGCGCGCGGACAGAATGAACACCCATAGCTTTCCGTACGGCCTGTGTTTTCCCTTATTTTATCGTGGTGATCGTTCCTCCTTATTTAGGTCGGTGTCAACAAAATATTTTCGCATTCGGAGGAGAAAGTTGGCGGTTGGAATTTCGTGAGAATATTCCGTCGCAACGAAAAACGCCTTTCTTTCACTAATTTACAGCCCAAATCCTGTATCATTTCTGTGACACTCTCTCCCATATTGCGCGATAATACAAAACGTGCTGCCTTCCTTTGAACATTTTCGATGTACTCCGTCACTCCTATCTGGTAAGGATCCCAGACCGCACAGCATTATTCTAAAGGAGGACGGACAAGCGTAGTGTAGGCAGTCTCCTTAGTAGGTCTGTTACATTTTCTAAGTGTCCTGCCAATAAAACGCAGTCTTTGGTTAGCCTTCTCCACAACATTTTCTATGTGTTCCTTCCAATTTATGTTGTTCGTAATCGTAATACCTAGGCATTTAGTTGAATTTACGTCTTTTTAGATTAGACTGATTTATCGTGTAACCAAAGTTCAACGAGTTCCTTTTAGCTCTCATGTGGATGACCTCACTCTTTTCGTTATTTAGGGTCAACTGCCACTTTTCGCTCCATTCAGATATTTTTTCTAAATCGCTTTGCAGTTTGTTTTGATCTTCTGATGACTTTATTAGTCGATAAACGACAGCGTCATCTGCAAATAACCTAAGACGGCTACTCAGATTGTTTCCAAAATCGTTTATATAGATAAAGAACAACAAAGGGGATGAAACATTACTTTGGGGAACGCCAGAAATCACTTCCGTTTTACTCGATGACTTTCCGTCAATTACTACGAACTGTGACCTCTATGACAGGAAATCGCAAATCCAGTCACATAACTGAGACAATATTCCATGAGCACGCAATTTCTCTACGTGCCGCAGTGTGGTACAGTGTCAAAAGCCTTCCGGAAATCCAGGAATACGGAATCGATCTGAAATACCTTGTCAATAGTACTCAGAATTCCATGTGAATAAAGAGCTATTTGGTTTGATAGGAACGATGTTTCCTAATCCTATGTTGACTGTGTGTCAATAGAACCTTTGGTTCAAATGGCACTGAGCACTATGGGACTTAACTTCTGAGGTCATTAGTCCCCTAGAACTTAGAACTACTTAAACCTAACTAACCTGCCCGAGGAAGGATTCGAACCTTCGACCGTAGCGGTCACGCTGTTCCAGAGTGAAGCGCCTAGAACCGCACGGCCACACCGGCCGGCAAGAGAACCTTTCCTTCGAGGTAATTCATGATGTTAGAATACAATATATGTTCTAAAATCCTGCAGCATATCGACGATAACGATATGGGCCTGTAATTTAGTGGATTACTCCTACTACCTTTCTCGAATGTTGGTGTGACCTGTGAAACTCTGCAGTCTGTGGGTTCGGATCTTTCGTCGAGCTGTATATGATTGTTAAGTATGGAGCTAATGCACCAGCATACTCCGAAAGGAACCTAATTAGTATAGTCTGGACCAGAAGACTTGCGTTTATTAAGTGATCTAAGTTGCTTCACTACTCCGCGGATATTTACTTTTACGTTACTGATGTTGGCATCTGTTCTCCATTCGAATTCTGGAATATTTACTTCGTCTTCTTTTGTGAAGGCGTTTCGGAAGGCTGTGTTTAGTAACTCTGCTTTGGCAGCACTGCCTTCGATAGTATCTCCATTGCTATCGCGCAGATAAGGAATTGATGGTTTCTTACAGTTAACATACTTCACATACGACCAGAATTTCTTTGGAGTTTCTGCCAGGTTTAAAGACAAAGTTTCGTTGTGGAAACTGTTATAGGCGTTTCGCATTGAAGTCCGCGCTAAATTTCGAGATTATGTAAAAGATCGCCAATCTGGGGATTTTGCGTCTGTTTCAATTGGGCATGTTTGTTTCGTTGTTTCTGCAACAGTGTTCTAACCCGTTTTGTGTACCAAGGAGAATCAGATCCGTCGTTTGTTATTTATTTGGTATAAATCTCTTAATTGCTGCCGATGCTATTTCTTTGAATGTAGCCGACATCTGGTCTACGCTTACATTATTAATTTGGAATGAGTGGAGTTTCTCTCTCAGGAAGGCGTCAAGTGAATTTTTATCTGCTTTATTGAATAGGTATATTTTCCGCGCATTTTTCGAGGATTTGGGTATTACAATATTCAGTCTCGCTACGAAAAGCCTGTGTTCACTAATCCCTGAAATTGGTTTTGACGCTCGTTATTAAGTCAGGATTATTTGTTGCTAAGAGGTCAAGTGTGTTTTCGCAACCGTTTACCATTGAAATAATTTTCAGAGAATGCGTTTAGCACAATTTAGGATGATATTTTGTGCGTACCTCCGGAATTAAACATGTATTTTCGCCAACATATCGAGGGTAAATTAAAGTCACCACCAACTATTATCTAATGAGTCGGGTACGTGTTTGAAATCAAACTGAAGTTTTCTTTGATGCTTTCAGCAACTGTATCATCTGAATTGGGAGGTCGGTAAAAGGATCCAATTATTATTTTATTCCGGTTGCCAACAATCACCTCTGCCCATGCTAACTCACAGGAAGTATCTACTTCAATTTCGTAACAAGTTAAACAACTTCTAACAGCAACGAACTCGCCACCGCCAACCTTGTTTAACCCATCATTTCGGAACACCGTTAGGTTCTTCGCAAAAATTTCAGCTGAGCTTATATCCGGCTTTAGCCAGCTTCCAGTGCCTATTACGATTTGAGCATCAGTGTTTTCTATTAGCGCTTGGAGCTCTGTTACTTTCCCAACACAGCTACGACAATTTAAAACTGTTATACCAGTGATTCCTGTATCTACGTTCTTCCTGTGTTCAGCCTGCACCCTTTGTGACTGAAAGCCTTATTGTGTTTTCCTGAGACCCTCTAACCTAAAACCCGCCCTGCTACCCGTGTAGCCGGCTCCTGCATATAGTGGACACCTGATCTATTCAGCTGAACCCGAAACCCAACCACCCTTAGGCGCAAGTCGAGGAATCTGCAGTCTACACAGTCGCAGAACCGACTGAGCCTCTGATTCAGACCCTCCACTCGGCTCTGTACCAGACGTCCGGAATCGGTCCTGTCGACCATGCTGCAAATGGTCAGCTCTGCTTTCATCTTGCCAGCAAGACTGGCAGAGTCTACCACTTCTGTTAGCCGCTCGAAGCAAGGGAGAATGTATTCTAGTCCAAAGTGACACACATCATTGGAATCGACGTGAGCAACCACCTGCAGTTGGCTGCACCCTGTGCTCTTCATGGCATCTGGGAGGACCCTTTCCACATCTGGAATGACTCCACCCGGTATGCACACGGAGTGCACATTGATTTTCGTACCCTCTTAAGTCCCTACGGGGCCCCATAACGCGCCTAACGTTGGAGCTCCCAACTACCCATAATCCGACCCTCTGCGATTGCCCGGCTCTTGCAGGCTGAGTGGTTTCCTCTGAAACAGGACAGGCGACAGCATCTGGCTCAGCGACAGTGTCAGCCACAGTGGGCACCTGGAACCCATTTGTCAGACAAACCGGGGAGGCCTTATGTGGGGCCGCCTGGGAGGTCTTTCGCCGCCTGCTTCGCCTCGGGCGACCTCCCACTCGACCCCAGGTGAGGAGTCAGCCTCAGCGCGAGCAGTAACTTGGTTGGTCACCGGTGAGGACCGATCGGAGGACTCTGACGTGCCGGACGTCCGCTGAATCCCCACGGCCGGCCCACAACAGTGGTGCCCATCCACTGCAGCCTCAAGCTGTGTAACAGAAGCCTTCACAGCCTGAAGCTGAGAGCGAAGTGTCACCAACTCGGCTCGCATCCGCACATAACAGTCGCAGTCCCTGTCCATACTAAATACCGTGGAAAACTAAACTATGCAGATAAAATGACTATCGGCACGTGATGCGCGAATCTACTGTAGACTGACGAAAACCCACGAACTGTGTCTAGTAATACGCAGATATTCAAGAACCTAAGTACCGAAGCACTCAGGTGAAACTAAATAATTTTCCCCTGATTAGAAACTTCTAATATGTCACAAAATCGGTTTACTTTCTGACGCAAACGAACTGTGGCTATTAGAACTGTGGCCTGAGGTAGATTGAAAAGGTCTGTTTATGAGCAACGTGACCCACCAACCAGCGTGAGGGATATACGCCGAATCGCCATCGACGGGTGAAACAATCTGGACCAACAGTGCCTTGATAGACTTGTGGATAGTATGCCACGACGAATAAAGGCATGCATCAATGTAAGTGAATGTGTCACTGGGTATTAGAGTTACCGGTGTATACAACAATCATGACCACCACCTCTGAAGATCTCACTGCATTCAGTGTGTGGTTTTAATGAGCAATAAAAAGGGCGGAAATGATGTTTATGTTTATCTCTATTCCAATTTTGTGTAAAGGTTCCGGAACCCTCGGAACCGAGGCTATGCAAAACTTCTTTTCATGTGTGTATTCTGATCAGAGACCACATCTGCTCCGGGAAATTGTCTGCAGTTTAATGTCTGTTTTCGGAATCTCTTACAGTCATGTAAAATATCTGAAATATTCTTCTCTGTCCATGTCTCTATCATGCATATAACATTCTTTCATCGTTTTGTACCATGCTCTGCATAATATTCTACTAGGTGGTTTACCCTTTAATTCATTTCACCCAGTCAATGTCAACCTACTATTTTTCCTCCTTCTCCTTTACCTACTATCGTATTCAAACTCCGAATCACAATCAAATCTTTATATCCCTTGACTGATTGGAAACTTTTATCTCATCATACATTCTTTCAACCTCCTCATCTTTCGTGGAGGTCGTTGGCCTAAAACGTATACTGTTGGTGGTTTTGGCTACAACAATAAGTTCCAATAGTAGGTCCACTTTTCACTAATACAGACTGTAAATTTTAAAGCAGGCAACGACGGTGCTATTTTCTTACCACTGGTATAAAATGGGCGGCAGCAATAAAGATTGTCCGCTATAAGCAATAACTCTTTCTCACGTGAACCTGTCTGGTATATGTAACGGCTGTTTTTTCCCGCCTTAAGCGAACAATATTATGGGTGTAGGAAACAGGCTATTGTGGATAAAAGCCTTGTATCACTTTGATAGAAGGGCAGAAGGCAACAGAGATTAACGTGAAA
The DNA here is from genome assembly GCF_023864345.2 of Schistocerca serialis cubense. Lineage (NCBI taxonomy): Eukaryota > Metazoa > Arthropoda > Insecta > Orthoptera > Acrididae > Schistocerca > Schistocerca serialis. Next base: position 403,563,379 of record NC_064641.1, on the reverse strand, counting down.
CATTTCGTAGATTCCATGGTCACTGAAAAAAGTACTCGTGCTGAATGGACTATCCTGAATTGTATCTCTTTCTCAGCTTACCATCGTCTTTTTACAGACAGGCTCTCTGTCACTTAATTTGACATTGTAGGTAATACTTTCTGATAGTGTTAGACTACAATTTTATCTTGGAAAAGGCTGTTCGCTTAAGTAGAATAACGTGTAATGATTTTTAATTTATTATCTAACGTTTCAGTTATAATATTTATGTTATATAACAGGTGTATAAGATGTCATAAGATTGTAAAATACTGTGCTAAGCCTAATGTCAGCATAGACGGGCAATATAGCTTTGGAATGACGTGTAAGTTGCATCGTGGAACCTTAATGACGTGCCTGGCGTCTTGGCATCACTCATGTCAGAAGCATGCTGTTATCTGAACACGAATCCAGTGTACACGGTTACACAAAATATCAGTGGTTGGGGCTGGCAGAATTGACAGCCGCAGAAGCTCCGTTGCGTCGGTAGGAACTTGAAGGTCGGGGTTGGTAGCGTCCTTCTGGAAGCGGGAGCCACAGTGTTCCGGCGTACCACTAACGGCTCTCGCTCTTGTTGGAGAAATCATTGAGATATTGTTTATGACTGCATATTCGCGGGTTGGTCTACAGTGCGGCTGCCAAAGTACGTGAGCAGTAATTAAAGTGTCATCCGCCTGCCGTTGTAGGTATGGTCTTGGTAACAAGTATCTTCTGCAACGTAATAAGTTTACAGTGATGAAAACCACAGAAATCATTAAATGCTATTCCTTAAAAAGTCCTTTATGGAAACCAAGTAATAAAAGATTTTAGCCAAATATCAACTGATATCCACCATTTCTGTATGAGCACACGACCGAGTGCTTCCACGGCAGAGAACAAAAATCTCTGAAGGTGCAATGTTAATGAATTTCAGAAAAACCACGGGATACGCGAATTTTCACGTCTTCAACGACCGCCTCGCGTGCACGGTAGCTCTATTACAGCCAGAAGTCGTGGTGATTCATGCTGACGCAAGAAGAGTACTGTAATTTTTCATTCCTTTGTTTATCATATAATGGGTGATTATTGGAGACAACAGAAGCAAGTTAGAGAAAAAAAAAACTTTTGAGACGCACTAAGGTGAGATTAAGAAGCATGCCGTATAGAAATGAAGATCATACAAGATGAAACTTCCTGGCAGATTAAAACTGCGTGCCCGACCGAGACTCGAACTCGGGACCTTTGCCTTTCGCGGGAAAGTGCTCTACCTTCTGAGCTTCAGAAGCACGACTCACGCCCGGTGCTCACAGCTTTACTTCTGCCAGTATCTCGTCTCCTACCTTCCAAGCTTTACAGAAGCTCTCCTTCGAACCTTGCAGAACTAGCACTCCTGAAAGAAAGGATTCTGGAATGATGCAAGATATTTCAAATGTCGAAAATATTTCCACCCGACTGACTTGGGCAAAACAAAAGTTAAATCTTCAGACTGATTCTTGATTAAATTTATAAAACAATCTAGTATCGTACGAATGTGAATATGGACAGTGAGGTAACTGCAGAAAACCTAAATTAAAGCTTACTTGCTCTTCTGATATATGAGTTTGCTAAAATCTAAGCGCAGCTGTGAGGTGCGTGTTTAAGGAGTCGTTGAGGTTTGATTACAAGTTGACTGCAAACACGTCTTCAGAATGAAGACTTAAGCAACTGAACAGTTTTAAAAAAGGCGCTACTTTCCTTACAGTTGGTTTCCCTGTTGTGGGTGCATCTCAGCATGTTAATCTGAAAGTGAAAGCTAAAGCGACTGCAGAATCATTCATTGGCAATACCATCAACTTGCGTCTAATTTAAGCTTAGGCTTACGGGGACGTATTGCTGCTGAAGTGATATGCTCGAAGTGACATCTGGCTGAAGGGATCTGCCTGTTAAGTAGTCTGTCAGAGAAATAACTTTCGTAGCCTGCTTTCTACAAGAACGTCCTCGGCGTTTTTCTAGCGTCACGTAATTTTGATTGGTTCAGTAATCAATATTATGAGTGCCGACTAATGAGAAGCTGTCTTAAAGGGCGCTGGCCTCCCTCCCAGACTCTCATTTCGGGTTATTAATCGGTTACGAAGTTTGTAATAATTCGTGCTCCACAACTGTATCTTTGTGTTCATGTGTCGGCCAATAAGGACGACGTCTGTAAGCATTGACATGTTCCTTACTCCCACTTCTAAAATATTTAGGTTAAGATATGGTAACTGTTTCTGCAGTTTGTTAAGCACTTTGTCTTCTGGACCTAAGTATGCTGGCGGTGTCCCACAATCTTCAAAGACATCCTAAACGTTTCTTACTCCCGCTCCATTCTCTCAGATGTTGTTTTAGCAGGATGTGTATTTTGGTGAATTCTGACAGTTACACCATCCACGATACGAGTTCGTACGGGACTCTGACAAAATAGCATGCATCCCCCAAGATCAAACACTGGTTCTTAGTCTCTGTTTCCCCCACACAGACCACGTATAAGATCCGCATTGTGACTTTTAGTGTGTCCGGTGATGAGTTGGCTTACCTCAAAGCTCTGTCTAGCCTGACCTCCCGGGGAGGTCTCCCACGAATTCTGTCGAGGGCTGCTTCCCTGTCGGCGTTTATGAGCCATGGTGCATCCCTCGCCTAAGCCAAGTGCATGATGGTTTCATTGTGTCTTTTTTTAAATGTCCATCCAATTGAATATAAGAAATGATAATCCACACAATTAGGTACCGTCACCCACCGATATGATTCATGTTCCATTTAACAGAGTAGATCAGTTTATTTCAATTTAACTTCTCTTTTTATTTCGAAGTTGTCACCAGTTATAGGACAGTTAAGGACAAACGGTCTCATAGCAAAGATGAGGAGATCTTATGAAAATATGTGAGGAAACTAACGTATGGAAATTTCATATTGTTCCACTTTCCTTTCTAATAGTCACCTTAGAATTCTTGTACTCTTATATTCATGTGATGGAAAGCTGAAAGGGTCACAGAGCCGCCGTTAAAGAATATCTATGTTTCCCTGTCTTCTTCTCTCCTTCTCAACCAATAAACCTTACTTCAATCCCAAATACCTATTATGGGAAGCATGCAAATAATCTCATACTGACGATGCAACTTCTTAACGGATTTCGAACACTTTTCCATCGACAAATTACGTGCGGTAAACTCATATAAGAGACCTTTCAGATTTCCTCCAGCCTAGGTGTGTTGTTGTGATGTATGACTTTTTCATTTTTCTCTGTTTCAAGTTTCTACACAGATATTTCATCGCTCTTGCACAAATGTCCTGACTTTTTTGGTCAGATACTGTTGTAATTTGATTCATCAGAAACGGTGATTTTAACAGAGTGGAAGTATATAAATAATAAAACAAATCAAAAATGTTTTAATTTTTTAATCATCTATACATTTTCACCTATGTCAAATTTATCAACAAGCTGAATAACCTTTATATCCCAAACAACGGAGGTCACAACAATCAGAGGAAACGAAATCGACTTTAACTGCTGCTTCTGGCATTTAATTTTAGGTAGAGTCGTGCGTTAGAAAAAAGTCAATGCTTAATTGATTCATTCTAGATAGTATTGTTCGTCATCTTTGAACAAATAATGCAGACATATCGGGCCAACTTTTCATTTTAAATCTAAAATGAACCTTACGTTTTCTATTGATATGCCTATGTGCGTCTTTGTATCATCGATCTTTAGTAATCACACTGTGTCTCTTTTTTCCTCTGAGGCTGTCGTATTGGAACGCCCTTAACGTGAGTTACCGTCAAGAGAAGTACGACCACTTCAGCACTCAGCCGCCTCTTTCGTAACTGTTAAAAATGAGCTAGGCAAATCCTTATGAAAATTTACTAACATAGATGGCATTTCGTTCTCAGTAAATCTTCTGGTACCAAAGTATTTGTAACCATCCGATACTCCTGTGTACTCACTTCAACTAAGACAAACACTACAACTAGTATAAACATCCATATAAAATATATTGGGTCAGTGGTTTTCGGCGTTCCACAATATCCTACAGATTATGAATCACGTTGAAGAAAATGACTTATTGATGGATAACCAACACGGATTCAGAAAATATCGTTCTTGTGCAACACAGCTATCTCATTATTAACACGAAATAATGAGTGCTGTCGACAAGGGATCTCAAATCGATTCCATATTCCTAGATTTCCAGAAGGCTTTTGATACCGTTCCTCACAAGCGACTGTTAATCAAATTGCGTGTATATGGAGTATCGTCTGAGTTGTGTGACTGGATTCATGATTACCTCTCAGAGAGGTCACAGTTAGTAGTGATAGACGGTAAATCGTCGAGTAGAACAGAAGTGATATCAAACGTTCCGCAAGATAGTGTCGTAGTCCCTCTGCTATTCCTGATTTACATAAATGAACTAGGTGATAATCTGAGCAGGCCCCTTAGATTGTTTGTAGATGAGCAGTAATTAACCGTGTAGTAAAATCATCAGGCGGTCAATTCCAATTACAAAGTGATCTGGAGAGAATTTCTGTATGGTGCAAAAAGTGGCAATTGTCACTAAACAAAGAAAAGTACGTGGTCATCCACATGAGTACTAAAAGAAATGCGATAAATTTTGGGTATACGATAAATCGCACAAATCTAAGGGCTGTCAATTCGACTAAATGCCTGGGAATTACTGCTAGAGCAACTTAAATTGGAAAGACAACATAGGTAATATTCTGGGGAAGGCGAAATAAAGACTGGGCTTTGTTGGCAGAACACTTTGAAGATGCGACAAACCCATTTAAGAGACAGCCTACATTACACTTTTCCGTCCTCTACTGGAATATTGTTACGCGGTGTGGGATCCTTACCAGGTAGGATTGACGGAGGACATCGAAAAAGTGTTATCGCGTAATAGGGCTGAGAGTGTCACTGATATGATAGGCGAGTTGGGGTGGCAGTCACTGAAACAAAGGCGGTTTTCTTTGCGGCGAGATCTATTTACGAAATTTCAATCACCATCTTTCTCTTCGGAATGCGAAAATATTTTGTTGATACCCACCTACGAAGAGAGAAATGATCATCGTAATAAAATAAGAAAAATAAGTCCTCTAACGCAAAGATTTTGGTGTTCCTTTTTACCACGCGTCATTCGTGAGAGGAATGGTAGAGAAGTGGTATCAAAGTGGTTCGATGAACCCTCTGCCAGGCACTTAAGTGTGAATTGCAGAGTAACCATGTAGATGCAGATGTAGATGTAGAAACAAAATTTCATTGATATCCCCATATTTATGCCAGGCACAGAGATAATTAATAGACCTTAATGCAAATACGTTGCCGTGCTAAATTCATGCAAATACGTTGCCGTGCTAAATTCCTGTGAAGTACACGCCTTAGGTCTGTTCTATGTATATTAACAATGGAGTTACTGTCTCCTTCCTGCACTGTGGCTATTGACGAGGTACAGCTAACTGAAAACAGATGCAATTTTTAATTGGCCGATTAGTGGCCAGTGCATTGAACAACTATTTTCCTTAGAGCTCTGTGTACCATTCCATTGCGGGTATCGAACTCACGGCTGCGTTTGCATAGAAAAGAGGCTGCCGCTTTGCGATGGTGTCGAATTCCGCTGCGAGCCGTATCGTTGATGAGTGCTGTGGTAATTAGCGTTGATCCTCTGATGAAAGCAGCGCTCATGACGCCTGCTTAGATCAGGTTGCACATCGTTCATATTAGTGAACGTCAGGTTGTCACTGGTAGTGTCAGAGAGATGATATGATTACAAATGATGATTGTCTAACTTATATCTTTGGCACTTCAACACAATGGATTCTCATCTCCCCCGTTCTAACACGTATATACAGTTGTATAATGGAGATACACACAGTGCGTTTTTAAAAATATGTGATGCTTCAACTATGCTGTTACAATTCCTTTTCAGATGCACGCTTTCATTGCAGATAGGCATATGACCGCACTGGACTGTACATCTGTTGTACTAATACTGAGGGTAACCTTTTTGGCAAAGTGCAGCATGGGCTTTCAAAGCTGGCTAATGAGAATATTTCGGAGGATGTTTTCACCAAAAATATTGATAATTGTTGTGATGGTGTATGCAGCGTTTGTGGTGTGTCAACACTGAGCCTAAACAGGTGCATGAATGTTTGTATATGCCCATATACCCGAAAGCGTTGTTCGAAATGGAAAGATATAATAAATAACCTGTGAAAATTGTTTGCACTTTATTTCAGGTACAAGTGCTGTGCTGTTGTAGCTCAGCCAGTCGTGTTCTGGCACCAAGAAAATAGGGAATGACTCAATTACTAACTGACTCTAAGCTATAATGGCTATGCATTTTTACATGCAGTATAACTACCCGACATGTTTCAAGGTTTTTGCAAATAAAAAGATCAAGAGGGAGTTATATGTATAGTAGTTTTTTTCTCCTTACTTAGTCCATAGATACATATCAATGACTAGAAGATACAGAGATGCATTTACCTTCGTTATATGCCTTAATGATTAGATACTAATGATTAGAAAAAAAAATATAGTGATACGTTCCCTTTGGTTTGTACGTTTTAGTGACTGGAAACTCTTTATACGCTACTACCGAATCTTCCACAGTAGTCAAAATGGAGTGTTACCTCTTTTGAGTACAATATTAGACAAAACCTTCTTTGACATGAAGGATGAGTCACGTAAGACGTAACACACCTTTTATTTCGTGAACGGTTACACCTAGCGATAGGCGGTTTTTGACGAATGTAACTGCTACGGGGAGCACTTTTTTTTGGTCGATTAGTGATTTTAGCGTTGGTATCATCGGAGATATTCAAGCAAGTACATGTCTATTTTAATGGAACCGTATACTTTTTGTAACTGCGTTTATATGTTAGTGTAACTTGAAAACACAATTACAGTTATACGACGCTTGTTAATGTTGACTTAGAAACCTGTAGTAAAAATATTCGACAAATGTTCTAGAATGTGAGAGAAAGGTGGCCGGAAACGTCATTTGCGGTGCAGACACTGCGAAGCAGGCGTCTCGACCAAGTCGCATAGTTGTTTAGTGTAAGGTATGCCTGTGCTACGAGAATAAAGCTTTATTGCCTCTTAAATTAATTTGCGACCTAGATGAAGGTTCACCTACGAATGTTGTATATGGAAACACGACATAGGCTAGAATCTAGCGTATTACAAAGGGCTCAGGAAAATTACTTCATATTTGTGTACCCTCCTATATTCACGTAAGCTGAAATAGAGAAATAAACTGTTCATGCTCCAAAAATAAAAAGGTCTTACATGCAGCAAAAAGCAACTACGGTTAAATATCTGAATGTTAGAAGGAAGACTTGACTCCTTTTTTCCTCTACGTGGCTGTGTGCATATTAGAGGTAAAATAAATAATGTCGGACAACTGCCTCTATCTACCACTGCCCAAAATTATGTCACATGGGATACAACCGTTGAACTAACCATTTTATTAACTCCTACCACTGCCTCTACCTACCACTGCCCAAAATTATGTCACATGGGATACAACCGTTGAACTAACCATTTTATTAAAACATTAATGGAAACTATTTCATTCTGTGGTGTTTCAGGGAATAAAACCACAGTAAGTTTAATCTGCCTTCCTCCATAAAATTTCATGTTGAGCCCAATAAAACTTGAATTTTGATCATATCTATAATATTTTAGGATTTACTGTTAAAATGAAATTAACAAGTTTTGTAACAAAGACCTGAAAACTAATATCTGAACGCTTTGGTCGATCTGAACAGTGGACATTTCATATAAAAAGGCATCATTAAAATGACAAATGTTGTAAATATCAACTCTGTAACTTTATTTGTTTAAAAGATGTAGTGAGTAAATTATCAGTATTTTCAGTTAGGAATCAGATCATCATTTCCTCCACAAAAAACACAGTGACACCTTATTGAACCATTAGGTAATAGAATATTTGTTGTGAAGTTCAGAGCATAATAGTTACTTTTGTTTTTTATCTACTTATCAAGGAAGCACATAGGTGCAAGGATACTGGCCGTGACAGTCAAATTTAAGAAGGAAATCGTATTGGATTTATGTAAAAGAATTTAACCTTTACGATATAGTTGATATTACTGTTACTTAATTTAGAATGTGAAAATGGTCAAGCTTTGATTATTTAAATATCTTAAAATAAAATATAATGAAGAATAAGCGGTAGCCAATCAGATGGACGGCTTCAGGAAATGGAACTGCCCTAGTCAGTTGAGAGAAGATATTCGGCGCGGGGGATACGCGGCCAGGGACGGGCAGAGGGATAGTGCTGATGCAGACGCGAAAGCGGACAGTTCGGCTGGAGACACGAAAGGGTACAATTCGTATTGAGACGCGAAAGCGGAAGGTCGTTCTTCAGGCAGCTAGGAAGTGAAACAACTTAGAAAATTTTGCGTTGTGTGGTATCGCGGGACTTAGTCTCTGAGCGGTGAGCAGCCACGCGCCTGGGTATGAACTCTGACTTTTGGTGCAAATGACAAGGTGGAGTATCGAACTTGGGTTTCGAGATGAGATGTGAATCATCTAACTGTGTCAAATGGCTATGCGCTCGAGTGTAACAGTAACTCTAAATACTACCACGTTCGCTATTATTTTGCTTTCAGAATAAACATTATTCTAACTAAATCGCTACTGTGTTGCCTAAAGCATTTATGGGTCGTTAATTTAGCTCCCGATATCATTAATACTGTTATATTAACGTAATATTAACGTTGTATTTAACAAACTTGGCAGCAGCCAGACAATTTAACCAAAGGCTCACAAGGGTCTAATTTAGGGCGTGTAATGCGACACGTGCTGTTCAACCCCTAGACTAATTTGAGCCAAGACATTACGTCGAAGAAGAACCATATGTGAGCCAGAACATCTTTGGGATGTCAGCTCGCAACGTCCACAACTTATCCACTGTCTAAATACAGCTTATTATCTCAGTGATATTCAGAATGATGTTGCATGTTTCGAAGCTGGTCAACGCTATACTCTATCCCCCTTACGGGGATCGATCGGTAGGAAGGAATTAGCATTTAATGTGTAGAGTAGTTCTTTCACACCTAAAGTGTACGACATCACTTCTACACAATAACTGATACACAGATGTACAGTCGTGGACAAAACGAGCGAGACCCCTCACTTTTCGTTATGCTGATCCGCACAGCTTTAAAGTCTGCTACAATGCATAAAAGGCAAGGCGACAAAGTGCTACCAACATACTATGCACAGGCCTGAAATTGAAAAGCTATCCTAACTTTGTCAAACTGTTTTCAGTCATGTGTTAACTATATTAATGCTGATTAGTGTGTTAAACACAACACGTAAATATAAGATACAAATAAAACAAGAAACGCTAATTAGTATGAGCTGTAGTAATAAAAATGAAGTTCAGCTAATCGAGATAACATAACTGTTTTAGTAAGACAAAGTAACCCAGATCGTTACGAATTAGCAAAATGTTATGCGCATTCGGCCACGAAACGGTCTGTGTCAATGTTCAGACCAGTCATAGTGGATTACCGTTGCTGACCTACCATGAAAGTGTGAAAATTTAGATATGCGTGAAGATTAATAACGAAATTCAGTTAAAAATCATTCAGTGCCACACTTAATTCAATTACTGACAGAAGCGGAAAAAGTAGGCAGTAGCAAGTATGAAATTCTACAAGAGTTTCATATTGACATCCACAGGGCGCCGGTACGGAATAAAGGTAGCAATAAAACGTATTGGGGGCGCGAGAATTTCTTAAAATTTCTTCACTGATAGTCTATCTGCCTCCATCGAGATTAGAACCGAAAACAAACCAAACCTCCCTTGCTGTAGCTAGCACCTTTCACTAGGCTAGCAGACAACCCAGGCAAGAAGCCCTCTGTTACTACCCCAGACATGAATAAGCCGGCAATTTCACAATGAAAATGGCAAAAAGATCTGCAGTTTCTGTTGCATAGAGCTTTCTGGACTCAAAAACATGAATTTTCTACCTTTGTCACCGCTTATGTGACAATCATTCGGGATGTTTATCGAAATAAAATACCGTTATTAGCAAGTAAATTTAATAACTACAATTCTGCACTAACCCAGGAAATAAACGGCTACATAGCTGCCAAACGTATTCTACTATGTTTCGAATTCTCCATTAGACTCTCCACAGCCAGAATACGTTCATTAGCCGAAGTGTTTCTTAAGCTAGCTAGCAATGGGAATGCTCGCACTTCTAAAACGCGGTGGCATTAATACCGGGATCAGAATTACCACGTGTATAGGTAAATGGATTTTATTTGCATTCCTGTAAACGTGAATTGGATCCAAAGCGTCATCATCATCATCATCACGCGATCAGGCCCAGAGGACAGCGCGCCACCACAGTTAGAGCTCTCCATTCGTCTCTGTCTTCTGCTATCTGTCTCCAGTTTTCCGTGACTCCCAGCGGCAACAGGTCTTCTCTCACTCCATCGATCCACCTCTTTCTAGGTCTTCCCACTGGTCTGCTGCCTGACGGGATCCAGTCCATTGTGATTTTGGGCCATCTTGTTGCCTCCATTCTAACAACATGTCCAGCCCTTTGCAGTCTTTTGCTTCTCATCACTCCCAAGATGTTAGGCTCCTTGTACAGCTCTTCTAATTCAGTGTTATGGCGTCTTCTCCATTCTCCGGTAGTCTGATCACTGACTGGTCAAAATATTTTCCTGAGGACTTTCCTTTCAAATGTTAGCAGTCGCTTAAGGTCTTGTTTTCGAGTGCTTTAGGTTTGAGAACCATAAAGTACTACTGGCATTATTAATGTCTTATACAACCGTAGCTTTAGTTGTTGTGAGACACTTCTACATTTTAATACAGGGTCTAGAGAGTGATAGTATCTGTTTCCCGCCTGCAGTAGTGCTTTTATCTCTGCTTCAGTTGATGTTACTTCTGCAAAGAAAGATCCAAGGTATTTGAACTCTTTCACATGTTTATACCTGGTGTTGTTCACAATTAAATCTTGAGAGTTCTGTATCTTCCTTCCTATGGTCATATACTCTGCTTTCCAGAGCTAATTTGTAGACCGATCCTAGCTGCCAATAACTCCAAGGTCTAGATACTTCTCTTCAGATCTTCTTGTGTGCATGCTAATAGTGCAATGTCTTCTGCATAGGCCAGATATGTAATATGTTCATTACCAATTTGAATGCCCATGATGTTTTCTTTGTTGAAATCCCGCATTACCTTCTCAAGTGCCAGGTTGAAGAGGACAGGTGATAGCCCATCTCCTTGGCGTGATCCTGTTACAACTTGGAAGCTTTCTGTCATTTGATTGCCTACCTTAACCTCAAGTTTTGTGTCATTTAGGCATACCTCTACGATTTTGACCAACGTCTTTGGTATACGAAACTCTGTCATAGTTCTAATCGGGCTAGGTCTATGTATACTGTCGTAAGCCTTCTTGAAGTCTACAAACAGGAGATGTATCTCTCGTCCGTATTCGTACATTTTTTCACAGACCTGTTTTAGGACAAAAATCTGGTCCGTGGTTGATCGCCCTGCCTGCAAACCTCCTTGGTATTCTCCAATTATGTCTGTTGCTACAGGTTTTATTCGTTCTAATGGGCAGTTGGAGAAGATCTTATAACAGGTGTTGAGTAGCGCCATGCCCCTGTAGTTGTCACATACGGATTTGTCTTTCTTTTTATATATGGGGCATATCACAGCTACCTTCCATTCCTCTGGTATTTCATATTTTACCCAAATTTGCTCGATTAGCTTGTGGATTTTGAAACAGAGGATTTCGTCTCCAGCCTTGAGAAGTTCAGCAGGAATACCGTCCTCACCTGGACTTTTACCATTCTTAAGGTTTTTGATCTGGTTCCTTATCTCTTCAATGGTGGATGGAGGATATTCTGGGTCTACTGTTACTGGTTCATCAAACTCGAGTAGTTCGGTTGGTTCATCAGAGTGTAGTAATTCTCTGAAGTATTCCATCCAACTTCTTCCAATTTTTTGATCTTCTGTTAACATTCTTCCATTGGCATCTTTTATGAATCTGTGTTGATGGTATGTCCCTCCTTTAAAACTTTTCACTTTTCTATAAAGTTCTTTATACCTATTTCCATGAAAGTCTTGTTCAGTTTCCTCCATGATACTTTTAACATATTTTCTCTTTGCTTTACTCAATGTGGCTTGGGTCTGCCGTCGTGTTTCTTCAAACTTCGATTTTTCTTCTTCTTGCATATTGCTTTGTATCCACAGTAGTTTAGCCCGTTGTCTCTCCCTGATAGCTCCCTCACACTCCTCATTGACCCACACTCTTTTTCCCCTAGTTCGCTTTGGGATTACTTCTTGGGCTGTTTCTTTAATGGTCTCTGCAATCGCCTTCCAGTTCTGATCTACCACAGTATCTCCTTCCTCTTCACTCAAAGCCTCAAAACGGTTTGTTAGTGCTATCTTGAAAGTTCTTCTTATATTATCTTCAGTCAGACTCTCATGGTCATATCGAGTGACTCTTTGCATTCTATTGTGCTTCCTGGCTCTCCATATTGTTTTCATCCTTCCTCTGACAAGGAAGTGGTCTGATCCACATTCCGCACCTCTTGCCGTTCTAACATTTTGTATCCACTTCTTTATTCTCTTCTCTACAATTAGGTGGTCAATTTGGTTCACTGTTTTCCCATCTGGAGACACCCAGGTTCCTTTATATATTCTCTTCCTGTCGAAATCAGTACTACTTATAAACAAGCCTTTTGCAGTCGCAAAGCTAACCAGCCTAGTGCCGTTATCACTGCTCACATCATGTAAACTGTGCTTTCTGATGGTCCCCATGAAGGCTGCTTCTTTAACTATTTTCGCATTAAAATCTCCAAGGATAATTTTGTAATGTTCACTTGGTACATGGTCTAAAACCGTTTCTAATTCCTCGTAGAAAATATCATTTTTGATGTCATCGCTTTCTTCGGTTGGGGCATGACAATTTATATACGTGAGTTTGTGTTTTCCCGTGTCTATGGTTAGGAGTGAGATTCTGGGGTTGATTGATTTAAAATCTATGAGAGTGGTACAGAGTGATTTCTTCACTGAAAAACCAGTTCCTAGTGAGTGGTTTGTTTCTGAGGCTCCATGGAATATGACATAGTTTTCCATTTCTGTAGCTCCGGTTTCGGTCCACCTTGTTTCTTGCAGGGCCAATACATCAATTTGATACTTATCTGCCTCCCTTACTACACATTTTGCAGCCCCAGGTTGGTATAGGCTTCTGACATTCCAGGTCCCTAGTTGTATTTCCTTCCGTAGTCCTTGTTCTTGCTTAGGTCGTTTTACAGAGATCAGTCCTATCCGAGGCTCTTCTGTGATGCTAGTGCCGGTGATTATTTTTTCCAGGACGGGTTGGTAGCCCGTCGCCAACCCCCAACCTGGAGGACGAGGATTTTTCATTCGGGGTTTTCTCCCGCAGAAAGATTGGCTTCTCCACGCCTATAGAGCTCATTCTGCCCTTTTGTACATATACCAGGGAATGACAGGAAAAGGAAATGGTGAGGACAGGTTTGGGATAGGAAAGGGGGGCGATAGATCATTGTGGGACACACTTTGTCTGGCTCCTCCCCTTTGGCCTGTCCGGCATGGGTGACCCTGCTGGTAGCTACGCTACCGCCGGCATAGCCCTCCGGATCCGGAGCATGCAAACCTCCTCGTCCGCACGGACAGTGCTACGTTAAGGCGGTGTCCCCTGTGGAGGGGATCTAGAGCGTAGCTACGATTAATATGCTGATGCATCAACTGCAACTAGAACATTTCGAATAAAGAGTAGGGGGAATGATTTATGCGGCCCTTATCTTCAGTAAATGTAGCTATTTTCGTTGTTAAAATTTCGTCACCTAAATCTTGACCGTCTATCTGTCTACCCAACACACAAAACCCGTTTACTTCGAGAACGGGTAGACATAATAATCGGAAATGTATCGTACTTCCTGCGGTATACGGTTCCTTGGTGGTGTAAGAAAGTGAGCTATGTCAACGCATTTTAAAGATACGGCCCTATATGTAAACAAAATTTAAGCGAAATGTCAAAAAATGGCTCTAAGAACTATGCGACCAATCTGCTTAGGTAATCAGTCCCCAAGACCTAGAACTACTTAAATCTACCTAACCTAGGGAAGGTTTCGAACTGACGGCGCCAGCAGCCGCGCCGTTCGCGATATGACGCCGTTGAACGCACGCCTATCCCTCGCCGGCAAGCTGTTAATATCATTTGGTGTTGCTAAAAAGTTATTCACTTCTGGTGAATGATTTTCTTCGCAGATCATTTAAGATAGAATAACTGAAATATATTTGATGTCTTTATCTATAACGATAGATTCGCAATCTGAGCATACATACTATCCATAACCACACTATAGCGCCAAGTCACAGTCACAGATATGCGAATACAGCAAATTGGCTTATAGTTGAGATATTTAGTTTCCCACGAAGTGGTGGCAGACGATGCTGTGGCGTCTTGGAAGCGCGAGCTTCGCCGGTGCTACCTATCTCAGCATTTCAGCTGAGCGAACGTTTCCTTCCTGCTGCTAGTCAAATGGACAATGGCAACACCGTAGAATATGTTTGACAATATGTGATCATAGATTTACATTCTTAGTGGTTGATAATTACTACTAACTAACTACTAACTCCGTCGTCAGGCCACGAATGGCCTACCGGGACCATCCGACCGCCGTGTCATCCTCCGAGGAGGATGCGGATAGGAGGGGCGTGGGGTCAGCACACCGCTCTCCCGGTCGTTAAGATGGTTTTCTGTGACCGGAGCCGCTACTATTCGGTCGAGTAGCTCCTCAATTGGCATCACGAGGCTGAGTGCACCCCGAAAAACGGCAACAGCGCATGGCGGCTGGATGGTCACCCATCCAAGAGCCGGCCACACCCAACAGCGCTTAACTTCGGTGATCTCACGGGAACCGGTGTATCCACTGCGGCAAGGCCGTTGCCAGTGGTTGATAATTATGTTACTAAATCAACTCTATAGTTTTATGCCCTTTAAAATACATTTGCTACATGATTCGCACTGAATACGTAGGAAATGTATGTAGTTTGGTCCAGGAAGCACGTTCCAACAGAAACTGCTGGTTTCATTGACATTTATGTTGAGAATTAGTCGTCTTATCCATCACACGGACAACGAGGATGTTCTGTTTCGCTACAGTTGTTTCATAGCTTAGTGGTACTGTGTTTTGGTGGCGTTGCTAGTTTACTTACTACGCATGTAACACACAATAAAAGCGTTGGGAGCCTACGTGATCAGTCTACTTGAAAAACATTTGTTGTCATCGTAATTTATGTAACTTGCTCTTCGACTTCCAATTTGACGATTTGTGGAAAATGTTTCACCTTGCTAGTCCTAGTATCAAACAATGTCTGACTGATAAAACGTAGGCATTAAGGAGTCATTTAAAGCAATTATTCGATATTATAGCAAATTTTTGAATCCACTGGCCACTTTAATTCTCTATATTGATTCTGAGAGTTTTGTTATTCCTCATGTTATTTACTGTCTCAATGTCATCCGTGAGAACAACATTAAAGGCAGTGGGATTAGGTTCCTGATCTACATACTGTGTATTAATATTCTGCGCTGCTAAGTAAATTTTAAAAATTATATTCTTAACGTAAAACAGAGTATCGGTTTCAGTCCTAGAATCGACAATAAACTTCAGAAATAAAATTACAGAATAGTGGCATATCGATTATGGCTCCCCACCATCAACAATATTTGTTACCCATAGTTTTGTATGTGCTATTTGACCGTCGTGACCCTTAAGAGACTAACGTGATCTTTCCACAACGCCATTTTTGACTTGCTTCTTAATATTTCCTGTAACTACAGATTTGTTGAAAATGTGAACTGTTAAATACGCTATTCCACAAATTAAAAACTTGGAGTTATTCTTTATATCTTGAAACTAACTACCGTTCACTTTCACCGAAGAAAATATATATAATAAAATGAGATCATAGATTAGAATATCAAAGCATACTGTGAATGGTTAAAATTAAATGAACTAAACATCATCTTATTCTCTAAAACGCGTTAGTGCTCCAGAGAACTTCGGAACCTCTCCAAATTTTCTACACTTCTGATGTTTAGCCACATGTGGACAAATAGTGGGGTCTCATGAAGCAGCACTGTTTAGCCATCACAAAATAAAGCCTAAAAATCAGTAAATAAAACTATTCTACTGTTACTCCGAATCGCATTTACCAACCGCCCTCTGCTGCGACAACGACTCGAAGTGTATTGGGTATTTGAGTTTTCTCTGATTTTTCGGGCCTTCTTACCTCCGCTTCTAGCCCAACCTTCATTCTCCAATCACGCCTTCATCGGCGTGCTTCTTCTCAATATTTTTCATTTGTGCTGAATTGCTTTTTACTCTTCTTGCATATACACGTGTGTCATGTATTTTTAGAGACTGCATGAATATATAATGTGAGTATTTCTTCTCTTAGCAAATTAAATATCTTGTTGTGAATTAAT
Source organism: Schistocerca serialis cubense (assembly GCF_023864345.2). NCBI lineage: Eukaryota > Metazoa > Arthropoda > Insecta > Orthoptera > Acrididae > Schistocerca > Schistocerca serialis. Next base: position 403,546,858 of record NC_064641.1, on the reverse strand, counting down.
TTGTTTGTCCATATTCCACTTACTGCATTTCCTTAAAATTATGTGAAATATACGTCTGTAAAAAAATAACTTGAAACTTCTGTTGCCGCTCATTGGTTAAGGGCTGAAAAGAAACTCCTCTGCTGATGCTGCTTAGTATCGCGTATAGCCTCCTTCGGCTCCCACAACGGCTCGAAGTCTGTTGGACACTGAGACCACACTCTAGCCATGTAACTAGGAGATTCAAGTAACTCATTCCAAGCGTCCTGAATTACACCAGAAAGCTTTTGGCGAGTCGACGGTGGCTGTCCCTTTTCCCGTATTACTCTGACTATTTCTGCCCAAATATTCTCAGTGGGATTCATGGCAGCTTCTTTATGTGGCCATTCCATTACAGTGATATTACTATGGTCGTCGAACCACCTCTTAACCACACGTACCATATGAATAGGCGAGCGATCTTGTTGGAACATGATATGGTCATCACCAAATCTTTCTGTCACAGAAGGCAACATCACGTTCTCCAGAATTGATATGTAATTGTGCACATCGAGTCATCCTTCCACTTCCCACAGGATCCCACACCCTTCGGCCGATATCCATATCCATGCCCATACCGTTAGCGACTCCCTGCCACTCTTTCGACAACTGTAAATATATTTTGGATTATGCCTAGCACCTTTTGGCCGGTAAACATGTACTTTTCCGGTTGATGCCGTAGATAAAACTTTTTCGTCCGTGAAAATCATTGCCGTCCGCGGTGGTCTCGCGGTTCTAGGCGCGCAGTCCGGAACCGTGCGACTGCTACGGTCGCAGGTTCGAATCCTGCCTCGGGCTTGGATGTGTGTGATGTCCTTAGGTTGGTTAGGTTTAAGTGGTTCTAAGTTCTAGGGGACTCATAACCACAGCAGTTGAGTCCCATAGTGCTCAGAGCCATTTGAACCATTTTTTGAAAATCATTCGCCTCCAAAACTGGAGAGGTTTGTCGACATTTTCAGCAGCAAAAGCAAGGCGGGCTTCGCTGTTGGATACAGTCAATGTCTCTTTGACAGCAGCGCTACTTGCTCTTAGTCCACCTACCCTTAGACGACGAGTGACGGTCTTACTGCTTACATTGAGACCCAAAGTCTGCTGAATTTGTCGTGCGTTGACAAATGGGTGGTTCTCACTGAAATGGCGTATCTGCCGATCCTGAACTGCTGTTTTGCGGCGACGCCCATGAGGTCTCCCATTCAGGTTACCACCCTCTTCCTTTCGTCTAATCCACTGGCTACCGTTGACTTGTGAAGACCCGTAGTTCTTGCTATATAGCCATTTGAAAATCCCTTTGCATGGAGTACTATTAAGTGGCCGGCGACGCCCATGAGGCCTTCCATTCAGGTTACCACTCTCTTCCTTTCGTCTAATCCACCTGGCTACCGTCGACTTGTGAAGACCCATAGTTCTTGCTATATAGCCATTTGAAAATCCCTCTGCATGGAGTGCTACTATAGCGCCCTTGTCTGTCTCAGCCAGATGGGCCATTTTGCGTTGACTGAATGATTCGTCGCGGTTAATATCGGCTGCGGAAACAGCGCTAGCAGGAAACAGGCTACCTCCTCCACGACGGCAGCCACAACACAGTGGCCAAGTATGTGTAACACGGAAATCGATAGCATAAACGATAGATCGCAAGCCCGTACCCGTGTCATTACATAGTGGAGCAACTTAGAATCTGTAATTTTTCTGAGAAGGGACTGGTACACTCTTGTCATGTCTTATCCTGATAAATATTACATGAAATGAAATGTTTACGTTTTGCGTATGCGGCAGGCCTAACGCAAGAAACATTTCTGAAATGTCTGGGGCAACCTGAAGAACACTCCATGAATTTTAACTGTAGAAGGTTGCCTTGTATGAAGGAAAACGTGTTTATCTTCGCTTGCCGTGTTTCCAAGTGGTGCAGTTTTCTCTGAGGCATACATAGTTCTCGCCGGGCGTAAGAGGTGACCTGACTAACGAGCGGAAGTCGACAGGTGCCAGACGCTGATGGTCCTGAAATTGTGCTCAGTGAAGGAGAGGACAAAATAAGTGAACATGTGTTTCAGCTTATCTGCAGACACTCGACCGTTTCTGAGAAAACAACGGTGAAAGTTAACAACGCGCTGTTGCTGTAGTGTAGATACGTTTTGCGCCAGAGAATGCAGTTGAAGCGGTGGCTCAATGAACAGTCTGCCTTTGGCAGCGGAGCAGCTCGGACTTGTTTACGTCCCGGATGCGAACGATCCCGGGGAAAAGCGGTGTTTACACCGTTGTTACTCGCGTGTGTTACTGTTTGAATCGAACGCAATGGCGCACAATTTCCGAAAAACCACGATACAGTTTACATTCTGTAACGAGTATGCAAGACCGAAGGCTTTCTAAATCGAACGTTTCTTAAGGGACGGAGTGTATCTTAATCACACAGAAATTATTAGAATTTACTTATCAATCGTGAGCAACACTCTTTACGTAAAGATGATTGACGACGCAGCATGCGATAGAATCATTGAAGCCGCCAAACGAGGATTCCAGTTCCGACACTCCGATGGTCATATTGGTGTTTTAATAGCTCATTCGGGCCTGAGCGTGCGTATGATTCACAATCTTCGAGCTACCTTTCGAGGTACCCGAATCATTGGTCACTGAATCACTCTAATCAATCCAGCCATATGGCAGAGTTATTAGTCACATGGCAGAACGTCGGGAAAGTTTTAGAACGTATCCAGTGCTCAATGGTGTCCGACAGGTGCGAATTGCTTTTACGAAACATGTGCCATAGTACATAAACATCGGTGGCGGTAGAGCTATTGTTATCTAAGATGGACAGCCCCGGTCACACTCCGGTTGTGGTGGTGAAGGACATCTTCAATCTGCGTGTGTGCAGAGAAGATTCGTGCAACTCCCCAGCGGAGATTTCCAGTATCCGGCTACACCAACGTCACTGCCACTGACTTACGTGACGGCACTTCGCGGGGAGGTGACGCCGAGGTCCGAGCGTACTATCGAACCAACACCGCCGTTGATTGAGCCCCCTTCGAGCCCCACTCAAGAAGGAATGTTGAAACGTCACAGGTTTACGCTTCATTTAACTAACTGATTAATTGCTACATGTTTAATAATTCATTTTACGCTGAGAGCGTCCTTTCAATGTTTCGCCTAGTTAATTAATCTCTGGATTCAAGAATGCTTCCGTGTATATTTTTTCTCCTGTTGGTATCACACCTCCTCTCTCATCCTTTGATCCCGTGATGTATGTGGATGGATAAACGTAATTATGCATAGAATGTATAATAATCTGGGTTAGTCAAAGATGGTAACAGTAGGGTAGTTTAGCACCAACATAACAACGTGAGCAGATTCGGCGGGGAGTTCGTGATTCCAAAGATAGTGGGGATGAGCAGCGCAGAGTTCGTGAGGTTGGTTCTCACTGAGGTCCTACCCCACCACCAGTTTTTCTGAACTATTAGCGGTTGGTCCTGGAACGCGCCATGTTAGGACACTCTGGGGCCGCCGATTGAACGAGACGGACGCAGAGGTGCGGCGCTCGTCATGGACGGTGAGAAAAGTTATTCATAATGTAGGTCGTTTGGGTTAACATTGATTGTGAAACATGTTCAGGTGTGAATTAATACCGGGAAACGTTCAGCGATATTGTATTTGTAGAAATTTGTCAGATTAATGTGTTTCAACCAGCGGACTTGGGCGCGAGGAGATTGAGGGCATGAACCAACGGTTCTTGTTCTTAGGTCAATAGCAGATAGGTTCATTAATGTTTCATTTGTTGCATAGTTTAGTTCCAAATACAAGCAATATAAATTTTCCATGATTCAACGATTTATTTTACTCGTTTCTTTGTTGTCGAACTTGGCCACGTGTTGCCACCATTCACAACGGTAGTCATTAGACTTGCCTTTCGTTAATCATTGCATGAATAATGAGGAGTCATGAAGCCTGGGCTGGTTTGCCCACGTTGTATTGCGGTTGCATAATACGCGGTTTCAACATGAACGTATCCGCATGGTACTGCATGTGAAGTAACACAAGTAATGTTTGAGAGAGTGAAAGGTGGTATCCTTCCCTTCCCCGCGCGTTAAATAGATGTGACAATAACTAAATGGTGTTAAGAGGCCACCATTCAGTAACATTCATTTTTACCCATTTTAGTCATTAGTGGATGTAATTGACAACGAAGTGTTGTCTATGTCTCCGGTATGACGAGATGCAAGAGATAGTGAGTGCTTCATGAAGGTTTTGTCACTGAGAGTGGTAATTTTCTTAAATATAATAGACTTCATGTATGTTTTGTCACAGAGAGTAATAGTTTTATTAAATATTATCGAAATAAATCAGAATGATAATTGAAATTCTCTCTTAGCGTTATTTAGTATCCTTCATCCATACCACTGAGATATTGACTATATTCTATGAATTTTCAATCCAGGCATTTCCATTGTATGCATTATGCACTTCATGCGACTAACTGAATTCATAGTATCAAAAAAAAAGAAAGTCTTACAGTCCCTAGTGTGCACGTATTGTCCCATGGCAATTCACCGATGTTGCGTTATCCATTGCTTCATTTTTAAATTAGAATACTATCTTTTCTAACGGGTTTGATTACCCGCATCGCAATTTATCGGGCGTAATTGAAAGAATTAGACACATAGCGGTAGAAATGGGAACCATGGAGCTCTGCGTCCGCTTGTATTAAAGGGAGATACTTCTCACATGAAAATTAATCAACTTAATAGACTAGGGGTAAACTTTCAATGTCTCCTACCATCCTCCAATCCCAGAGACTGCAGGTGGTGGAGAAAGAGGATGACAGCATCACTCAAGGCTTAGAAGCTGAGGAGGATCGGCCCCAGGGCGTTGTGGCTGCGGTGAGACAGGAGGAGATACAAGATTCGCCAACACCGCAGGCCGAGTTTATGGCCCGCAAACAACGCTCGCCGAAGCGCCACAACAAGCGCCGACTAAACTCTGCGGAGACGCTCCCTTCTCTTCTTGGGAGCCCTGATGAGTCTAACACATGGACCTCTCCGACTTGGAACCACAAGCTTCGAATATCGTTGACCATATGAATTCAGACAGTGAAAATATGTCACGTCGTTGAGACGACGCATCCGCTCAGGGGCCCGACACCCATTCTGCGGCGAAGAGTAAAGCTTTGAAAGATCCACAGATGCCACACATCAGTGCCGCACAGGGCAGTTTGGAGCACCTCAATAATATCAGTTGGGATGCGCAGGACGAAGAAATCACCAATGCATCAGTACGTATCTCAAGAAACCTAATGCCGCAGGGTGACGTTCGTCGTGCGACCCTCTGTGGATGTTGAAAGGGACTACTGATAAGGTGAAATTTCGGCATTTTAACATCATTCGGAGATGACAGCTACTCGAACCAAGGTATACAGAATAGGGACAGTGAACGTAAATACCATTTGATCACCCGTGAAAAAACAGTTGTTCAGGGTGTAATGGTACTCTAATTACCTAACCATTATTATACCTCACCTGAACCTCTCGATACCAGCAATATTCTACTGTATTTCTGTAAACTACTTAACATATTTCTGAGACAACATTCAGATTTGATTTCATTTTTGATACATCGATATGTTTATATATGATATTATTCTTATGTATATTCTTTCTTTTGTCACTATGATCTTTGACTTACTTGTAACTCTGAATTTTGGGCGCGTAAGCGATTATTAGTTAATTGTTAACTTGTTAGAGAGTCGGACGTTGAGAATGTCATGTGTTGGACGTCATGTTGGAAAGACGCATAATGTAGTCAGCTTATAAAATGTGAACTTTAACAGTGACTGTGAGGAAGATGTTTTCAAGTAAGTTTTGTATTGTGAAGTGATGTTTTATATTTACGTGATATTGCAATTAAAAGGAAGTGTAACTTAAATTCGGAGTGCTGATTGCTTTTTTTACATCACCATTGTCTAGTAAACGTGTAATCTTCAAGAATGGTTTGTGAAGTGCATCTACAAAACTTTTGAATATAGCAGGATAAAACCTAGGCCTCTTTGCATCCGAGCTTGGAATCATAACCACCTAGATTTTCAACGATTGTGCCATGATGTTACGACGAGACCAGAGTGGGAAACACAAAAAGACGAGTGCCTAGTTTTTTCATTATTACATGAAATGACTATTAACTGTGCTCTAACGACACCTGCCACATAATATGACTCATGTTGCCCGAAAATGCAGTATTTAGCAGCGTGAGCAACACCACAATCGTTATTAAAATTTTGACCTTTGTTGTGGTAGGGTTGTTAGAACGTGGGTGCTCTAGCTGGGATAGGAAGCACCAAATATTCCAAAAATTAACTGTAGATGTGTTTCAGGAAAAGTAAACAGTGAATCTGTTATGAAAAATATCGACAAAAACCTGACAATCAAAAGGAGACAACAGCAGGACGAAAAATGGACGCAAAAACAATGGGACGACAAAGGATTTAAAATAAACACTACGACTGGATTCCGACGGAGCAGACTTCAGCTGTAAGTTAAGTAAAAATTCTAACGAATTTTGTAATTTGGTATTGTCATTTCTAGTGGTTCATTTTCTGTTAAAAATTAATAATGGATAAAATTAATGCAGTGGAAGAAATAGTAGGGGGGATCCAAAAATTGATAAGTTAGAATTAATTATGCAGCTTCTGAGTAAGCAGAATGAAAACATAAATAATTTAAGATCTGAATTGAGGGCTGAAATTGACGAAAGGTTAGGGGAGAATTTGAATAGATTTTAAACATGGCTGCAACAGCAACTGTTGATATTCTTCACGATAAAGGATGACAGCCAAAACAGTTGCAGGATAAAACTTTTATTAAAATTCTTGACCAAGGTTTCGGTATATATAAATATACCTTCATCAGAAGTAAAAAATGTAAAATTACATCATGCAATGGAGGTTAATTGTTTTATTAATCTCCATTGCATGATGTAATTTTAGATTTTTTACTTCTGATGAAGGTATATTTATATGTACCGAAACCTTGGTCAAAAATTTTAATAAAAGTTTTATCCTGCAACTGTTTTGGCTGTCATCCTTTATCGTGAAGAATTTGAATAAGCAATTAAATGCAATAAACTCTGAGTTAACTGAGGTCAAAAATACACTGGAAGGTAACTTAAAGGTGGTAGAATCGAGGGTAGACAATGTGGAGAAATAAGTAATTGTTTTTGTAAATGAATTTATTGCTGAAAATAGTAACAGAGCCAGGGAAATTCAGGAACTTCAAAATGAAAATGAATCACAAAATGAAAAATTAAATGACTTCAAAGTAAACAATGTTAATTCAATCGGTAGTGTTGAGAAAGGGATTGACAGTTTAGAATCAAATCTTACCAATAAATTAGACGCATTAAAAATTAAAATTAATCAAGTTGAAGAATATGTTGTTAACAAGAATTTATACAGTCATGGACGAGCATGGTCGAACCTGTTAGTGAAAAGTTTTCCTTGTGATAATTTGCGCCCAGTTGATGTTCTGCACAATTGCAAGGACAATTTTGTGCCAGGAATGTCTGATAATTCAAAAATTAAATTCGTCAAAAAATTTCTTGAAGGGGAGGCCCTATCCTGGGCTAACCAAAATTTCGATCAGAGGGAAACCTTTGCAAATTTTGAGTAAAGCTTCTTAAACAAATTTTGGTCAGAATCTGATCAGGGAAGGATTAAATCTGAATTTTTAAATGGACCTATTTTCAGAGGGAGAGTGGGCACCATGAAAGCGTTGTGTAAAGATCAATTGAGAAAATTAATAGATTTAGATAAATCTTTTGATGAAATGACACAAATAGATGCGCTGAAAGGAAGGCTACCTGAAAAATTGATAAAAAGCTTGCTAATGACGGGTCACAAACAATATTTTTAAAGTAATGTTAGAGAATGAGAAATTTAATGTTTGTTGTAATATATAGTTCATGGGCCTGATGATTATGTGGAATTAAATCATTCTTTTGTGTATTATTGGTGAACCATTCTGTCTGCCTACGGAGGCAACACACAGATACTAACAATTGTAATTTTTCTTAATTTTGTCTTTTTATATAACATGTTTAGTATTAGTGTGATACCTTTTGATATTTTGCATATTATGTTGATGAAATTAAGAGGATGCTTGTTGTAAAATCCAACCTCTACTTTTGTCATTTTGATAATATTTCTTCTGTTTTTATAACACTTAGTGTAGCCCTGTGCACTTTTCTTCCTTTGTACATGTCAAATTGTAGGTTTTTTAATGCTAAAGTTACATTGAATCCGTATTGGGGGGATTAATATTGGGACAGACAATATATATCAGTGATGGGTTTCTTAAGCTATTGTAGGGGGATTATCACAGTCATCCGTCTTGCCATGTCTGCTTCGTATTTTATATTGGTGGGCGGCTGTTGACATCCTGCTCTCAGTTATATTTTTTGAGCCCTCCCCTTTTATTTCTTATCCTACTGCCTGTCACTGATTCTATTCTATTTTCTTCTTCTGCTGAAGAGAGGGAGCTAGACTGAACTCTCCAGTAGTACTTATTTCTATCTTTCTTTTCCATCCACATATTTTGAGGTATCGCTCCTCCCTTGTTGGAGTGTCTATAATTGTACCATGTCCTCATGCTCTTCCGCTACGGTCGCAGGTTCGAATCCTGTGTGTGATGTCCTTAGGTTAGTTGTCCAGTGTGTGATGTCCTTAGGTTAGTTAGGTTTAATTAGTTCTGTTCTAGGCGACTGATGAAATCAGAAGTTAAGTCGCATAGTGCTCAGAGCCATTTGAACCATTTGAACCTTGTGCTCTTCAATACAGATCAGCAAGCAATTGTTTTCTTAAATGCTGTCTGGTAATACTTTTCTTTGTCACAAATTTCCATGTTAATGTAGTAAACTGAATCTGGCTGAATAACTTTGAAATTAACTTCCAAATTTATTTATATACTATCATACCATTTTATAGTAGAGTAAAAATTCCAATCACTTTCACATCAGAATGTTGAAGATCTATGGATGATAAAAAGCTTGCTAATGACGGGTCACAAACAATATTTTTAAAGTAATGTTAGAAAATGAGAAATTTAATGTGTGTTGTAATATATAGAATTTTATGGAATATGAATAATTTTTAGACTATTATAATCTTTCATATTGTTTCTTTCATGTCATTCTACTAGTGTTTGATAATTCTTGGTGACACAATATAACACGGAATATTTGTGTAGGAACTTATACTGAGCGGAAGAATAAAGCCTATGTAATAATTTCAGATAAAGAACCCACCAGCTAAAAGGAACTATGTAAAGGGAATACCGATGGACCTGTTATTAGAAGAAAAACTTAACTAGGAGAACAGTAACTACAGTGGTGAAATGGACAAAGAGTTGTATATAAATGATGGACTGAAAATAACAATTGGACTCTTGTTTGAAAAAATTTTAGTACTTTTCTTATTTTATTGCCAAGAGACATATTCTATACTCATGTACATAGTTCTAACTAAGATTCCAAAATATTATGACTTTTTCTTTGCATACAATATGTTACAGGTTAACAGATTACATTTTGATATTTATGTGTACTGTTGTAAAGAGAGTGAAGGGAGGACTGTTGTAAAATTTAGTAAGTTTTGCGGGTTTGAAAAGATATGGCTAAAGCAACTTTTAGTCTATGACATTTCATTTCTTTAGTATTATACCACGAGGATCGAGAATCTCTATGTACAATTTCAAAGTTACTATTATTCTATATAATGTTTACTGTAACTTACTACCTTATTATCTTGCTGATTGGGACACCCAATCCCATGCAGCTTGTGCATGGAATTGTGTGTGTGTGTGTGTGGCAGGGGGGGGGGTATTTTAATGGTACTTGAATTACGTAACCATTATGGTACCTCACATGAACCTCTCGATACCAGCAATATTCTACTGTATTTCTGTTAAGTACTTAACATATTTCTGAGACAACATTCAGATTTGATTTCATTTTTGATACATCGTTATGTTTATATTGCAATGATATTATTCTTAGGTGTATTGTTTCTTTTGTCACTATGATCTTTGACTTACTTGTAACTCTGAATTTTGTGCGCGTAAGCGATTATTAGTTAGTTGTTAACTTGTTAGAGAGTTGGACGTTGAGAAAGTCGTGTGTTGGACGTCATGTCGGAAAGACGCATAACGTAGTCAGCTTATAAAATGTGAACTTAAATAGTGACTGTGAGGAAGATGTTTTCAAGTAAGTTTTGTATTGTGAAGTGATGTTTTGTGTTTACGTGATATTGCAATTAAAAGGAAGTGTAACTTAAATTCGGAGTGCTGATTGCTTTTTTTTTTACATCACCATTGTCCAGTAAAAGTGTAATCTTCAAGAATGGTTTCTGAAGCGCATCTACAAAACTTTTGAATATAGCAATATAAAACCTAGGCCTCTTTGCATCCGAGGTTGGAATCATAACCACCTAGATTTTCAACGATTGAGCCATGATTTTACAACGAGACCAGCGTGGGAAACACAAAAAGACGAGTGCCTAGTTTTTTCATTATTACATGAAATGACTATTAACTGTGCTCTAACGACACCTGCCACATAATATGACTCATGTTGCCCGAAAATGCAGTATTTATCAGCGTGAGCAACACCACAATCGTTACTAAAATTTTGACCTTTGTTGTGGTAGGGTTATTAGAAGGGGCATGATATACGAGTCGGATGTGGATACACTGATGGTGCAGGAAATTTACATTCCTGAGTTCCAGGATGTACATGGATACATCTGCTACACCTCGCCTTACCCGAACAACGGCAGTGGAACGGCGATATTGGTCCAGGACAGGATTCCGGTTCGCGACCTGTCTTATATGCCTTCGGTACAAGGATTGGCGATAACTGTTGTTGGAATTCGTATTCTCAATGTTTATGCGCCTTCCACCACAGACAACAGACGGGAGCGTGCGAGATATTATTCGGAAGAGATTGTGCCCTTATGTGCCGGCAAATTCGATCATTTCATTATAGGTGGTGACTTCAATGGCGTTTTAGCCCAAAAAGACCAGACTTCACATTACAATACCTTTCGTGAACTGCCAGTGCTATGCCGGAACCTGGAGTCATGCGACACCTGGGACAGGATTCATAGGAACCGTGAGGGATGTACTTTTTTTACCAGTCACTCGGCGATCAGACTTGATCGAATATATGCTTTGGTTGGCCCACGGGATAAGGTGGTCGACTTGGAACGATGGCCTACAGCATTTACTGATCATCTGACTTACATTTGTACCATATCACTCCCTCGGCAGAGTGTGTGAGGAAGCGGCGGGACATGAAAGCCCAATTCATCACTTTTGGCAAACCTCGAATGTCGTCAGAGAGTCGAGGAGATATGGGCCACATGTCAACACCGACTACCAACATATGCCTCCGTGCTTCAATGGTGGCTCGAGAGTACTAAGCCAGCACTAAGAAGAGCTCTAATACAGAATGGTCGGGATAAGACGAGATGGCAAAGAGACACTCTTGATTATTGATTGGCGACTCCATCGAGTGCTGTGTGCGCAACGACCATGTATGTTAAATTAAAAGGAAGGTCAGCGTTGGTCGTAATATTGATGTTTTACTAATAGCAGAATCGATTTTCGATCACATAGTGATCATCTTCGGCGCTGCATACATTAAACTCAAACACTGGTATAAAGTTATCAATAACCAAAACTGAGAAGCGATCACACACTAACTACACAGAAATCACAGTGGATATACTTTTTCTACCGGACAAGACTTTTTTTCCCAAACAAAAGACGTATGTAGTCAATTTGATCGCTGGACATGCGACGAAATATTTGTTTTCGTACGATAATAAGTCCATGATGAATTATTGTATGTATTTACAAGAACAAAACGAGCTCGTACGGAGTCATATGAAATACAGGTCCTATTTTTCCAAATTTTTCGGAGGTGTTTTTCACAATCCTCCCGACAGCTGGGGTGTCCCAGAAATAAGAAAACTCCTTCAGCAGAACGACTAGAGGCAGTACTGCACAGTTCACATATATTGGCCTATTGCACAATGAGAAGACAACTGGCCCACACCTGTTGGCGCCAGTTATGACTAGATTATATTATCGTGATATAAAAAAATAAAACAAAAAATAAAAGAGACGATGATAAATACCTAAACCGCCTCAGATAATGGTCCTTCGAATGGTCAACGCAGAAGAAATACATGCCGCCCACAATGGCAGATATGGTGAAGATTATATGGCTGGATGCCAGATTAATGATGCGACACCGCGTGCCGCGGGAATTGTGATGCAGATGATAACTTCGTTTTCACTCCCGCCCGTGACTAGGATTGTCATTTACTTTATACATGTAAAAAAAAAGGGGCAACATTTACGTTGATTTTTATGGTTTCCAAATTGTTTTCGCTGTCTCGATACTTTTCTTAGCCTATCCCTAGGACAGCACAATTGTACGAATAAAGGTTGTTTGTTTACCCTGCCTTTCTGTTCCACGAAAAAAAGGGCGGCCCTCACGTTGATTTTATAGTTTCCAAATTGTTTTTGCTGGCTTGATACTTATCTCATCCCTAGGGTACCACAATTGTACGAATAAAGATTGTTTGTTTACCATGCCCAAAAGAAAAAAAAGAAAAATTAAAGAAATGAAAAAGGGGTAGCGTCAGTAAAAAAGTGGCTACTGTCGTTTCTCCTTAACTTTGATTCCCGAGTTCGAGACCAGATTGTTTTTTTTATTATTATTTCTTCCTCTCTCTCTATCAGAATTACCTACCAATGCTTTTTGCAATTTATATTGAAATAATGTTGTCGTTATTCGTCAATTAACGTTCTGTGCAATTAATGAATTTAAAAAAAATAATAAACGAATGAGAAAATAAAGTGAAATATTTTTGAACCTCAATACAACCTGTAGGGTTGCAAGGACATTCACAAACGTTTCACATTTTCTCATTCGTTTATTTTTTTAAAATTTATTTCAATACACAATTAATTAATTGACGAATAACGACATTGTTTCAGCATAAATTGGAATAAACATTATAGATAATTCAGAGTGAAGTGGGGGGGAGGAGGGACAACCGGGCTTCAAACTCGCAGCGCAAACTTCTCAAGTCGCGACGGTAGCCACTGAGCCACGGCTTCAATTGAATCCCTACACGCTAAAAGGTATCTATACTATAGCAACAGCACATTGAAAACTTTGAATTGTCGTTTTCTCAGAAGCGGTCGAGAGTATGCAGATAACCGAGACACGTGTTGGCTTATTTTGTACCAACTTTCAATGAGCTAAGTTTCAGCAAGATCGGGGTATGACGCTTGGTGGCGGGTCCCCTCGTTAAGTGGCGTGCGTTGCGATTCAGTAGACAGAATGCGTCCACTTTCCTCGACTACTCATTGACGTGTTTGGAAACTTTCATTCTTGTAGTGGCAGTTTGCATTATGGAGGCTGGTTTTCCTGATAACGATTTACTAATGGGCTTTGCTCCTAATTTACGTTACTGTGTAGTAGACCTAATGCAGCGACTACAACCAGAAATGTTTGTTTATTTGGATAATCCACTTCATAGATGCCATATTTGCTATAATTTTTTCCTTCGTTTCAAAACAACAAGTTTAGAAGACCACTGCAACTTGGTAACATCATTAACAATTTAATACTTTGAAACAGTTACGTGTGGTGTACGAGGAGTGTATTCTGTTGAATGAAGACTACATTATACACGAAAGCTGCGTCCAGTATCAATAATTAACTTTCGTTTACATGACAAAGCAAAAGTCGAAATACTATCAATTCATCTCCGTACTCACTAAAACTTAAACTGGAACGATCGCAAACATACTTTCGCGGGGAAAGAAAACGAAAGACTACGTTTTATTTTCCTACACCAAGAATACGCAACTGGTCTACTGAAAACACTGCCTACATTACGTTTGTCCGTCCACTCCTATAGTATCCTGCGTGTTATGGCATCCTTGACAGACATGATTGTCGGTGCACGCCAAAACATCCAAGGAACGATAGCACGATTAGTAGTGTCACAAAATACGGGAGAGAGAGTTCCAGATTTGATAAGCGAGTTTGGATGACATTCATGAAAACAAAAGCGTTTTTCGTTGCCGTGATCATTTCACGAAATTACGATCACCATCATCTGTTCTGAATTCCAAAACATTATATCCCCGGGTATTTACACACGAAGAAATGACCATAGTAATAATGTAATTCAGGTCTCGTAAGAAAAGATGAAAGTGGTTCTTTTTAACGCACGCTGTTAAAGGGTGGGGCGGTAAAGAAATAGTCCAAAGGTGGTTCGATGAACCCTCTTCCAGGCACGTTAGTCTGGGTTGGAAAAAAATCCTGTAGATGTAGTTATGTAGATGCAACAACGAAATAATGTTGTAATTTCGACATGTGAGTAACATTTGATCTGAACACGAAGTTGTTTCCTGTTTACTTTTTGTTCATTGTTTTCAGCCATAGTCAAACACCTAGGTGCGTTGATACTGAAAGTGTCACGCATGGACCTATAACGATAAATTCTTAACTACTTGTTATGGCACTGCAGTATCTTCCCGCGTCTTCAGAAGTGGATTCTCATAACACGTTCCTAGTGTTTATATGTTGATATTGCAAACGATTTCGAACAGACATTTAATTGTAGCTTCCTCAAATATCCGTAATCAAACGATCTGAGTTGCTGGCGAATACTGTTTATCCTAACTAGACAGTATATATTATCATTATACATGAGATGAAAAGGGTAGCCGAGAGGTTCTAGGGGCTTCAGTCACCAACCGCGCGGCTTCTTCAGTCGTAGGCTGGAATCCTACCTCGGGCATGGATGTGTGAGACGCCCTTAGGTTAGGTAGGTTCAAGTAGTTCTAGGTCTAGGGGACTGAGGACCTAAGCAGTTTGGTCACGTACTTCTTAGAGGCATTTTTTTACCTTTCGCGTAAATTTTCTTTGCATAAACTGCCGTATCTTTAGACTGCGTTGATATACCTCTCTTTCTTACACCACCAAGGAACCGTATACCGCAGGAAGTGCGATACATTTCCGATTATTATGTCTACCCGTATTCGAGGTAACGGGTTTTAAGCGTTTGGTAGACAGATAGGTCAAAAAAGTGAGACTAGTAGAGTTCAATTTTTACCGATTTAGCTGACGAAATCCTATCAACGAAAATAGCTATGACATTTACTGAAGATGAGGGCCGCATAAATCATTCCCCCTACTCTTCATTCGAAATGTTCTAGCTGCAGTCGATACATCAGCATATTAATCGTAGCCACGCTTTCGATCCAAATCCGTTTACAGGAATCCAAATAAAGTCCACTTGCCTACACACGTGGTAATTCAGATCCCCGTATTATTGCCACCGCGTTTTGGAAGAACGAGCATTCCCATTGCTAGCTAGCTTAAGAAACACTTCGGCTAATGATCGTATTCTGGCTGTGGCGAGTCCAATGCAGAATTCGAAACATAGTAGAATACGTTTGGCAGCTCTGTAGGCATTTATTTCCTGGGTTAGTGCAGAATTATAGTTATTAAATTTAGTCGCAAATAACGGTATTTTATTTCCATAAACGTCCAGAATGATTGTCGCATAAGCGGTGACAAGGGTAGAAAATTCATGTTTTTAGTCCAGTAAGCTCTATGCAACAGAAACTGCAGATCTTTTTGCCATTTTCATTGTGAAATTGCCGGCTTATTCATGTCTGGGGTTATAACAGAGGGCTTCTTGCCTGGGTTCTCTGCTAGCCTAGTGAAAGGTGCTAGCTACAGCAAGGGAGGTTTGGTTTGTTTTCGGTTCTAATCTCGATGGAGGCAGATAGACTATCAGTGAAGAAATTTTAAGAAATTCTAGCGCCCCCAATACGTTTTATTGCTACCTTTATTCTGTACGGACGCCCTGTGGATTTCAATATGAAACTCTTGTAGAATTTCATACTTGTTACTGCCTACTTTTTCCGCTTCTGTCAGTAATTGAATTAACTAAAGTGTGGCACTGAATGATTTTTAACTGAATTTCGTTATTAATCTTCACGTATTGCTAAATTTGCACACTTTCATGGTAGGTCAGCAACGGTAATCCACTATGACTGGTCTGAACGTTGACACAGACCGTTTCGCGGCCGAATGCGCATAACATTTTGCTAATTCGTAACGATATGGGTTACTTTGTCTTACTAAAACAGTTATGTTATCTCGATTAGCTGAACATTTTTATTATTACAGTTTACACTAATTAGAGTTTCTTCTTTTATTTGTATCTTATATTTACGCGTTGTGTTTAACACATTAATCAGCATTAATATACACTCCTGGAAATTGAAATAAGAACACCGTGAATTCATTGTCCCAGGAAGGGGAAACTTTATTGACACATTCCTGGGGTCAGATACATCACATGATCACACTGACAGAACCACAGGCATATAGACACAGGCAACAGAGCATGCACAATGTCGGCACTAGTACAGTGTATATCCACCTTTCGCAGCAATGCAGGCTGCTATTCTCCCATGGAGACGATCGTAGAGATGCTGGATGTAGTCCTGTGGAACGGCTTGCCATGCCATTTCCACCTGGCGCCTCAATTGGACCAGCGTTCGTGCTGGACGTGCAGACCGCGTGAGACGACGCTTCATCCAGTCCCAAACATGCTCAATGGAGGACAGATCCGGAGATCTTGCTGGCCAGGGTAGTTGACTTACACCTTCTAGAGCACGTTGGGTGGCACGGGATACATGCGGACGTGCATTGTCCTGTTGGAACAGCAAGTTCCCTTGCCGGTCTAGTAATGGTAGAACGATGGGTTCGATGACGGTTTGGATGTACCGTGCACTATTCAGTGTCCCCACGACGATCATCAGTGGTGTACGGCCAGTGTAGGAGATCGCTCCCCAAACCATGATGCCGGGTGTTGGCCCTGTGTGCCTCGGTCGTATGCAGTCCTCATTGTGGCGCTCACCTGCACGGCGCCAAACACGCATACGACCATCATTGGCACCAAGGCGGAAGCGACTCTCATCGCTGAAGACGACACGTCTCCATTCGTCCCTCCATTCACGCCTGTCGCGACACCACTGGAGGCGGGCTGCACGATGTTGGGGCGTGAGCGGAAGACGGCCTAACGGTGTGCGGGACCGTAGCCCAGCTTCATGGAGACGGTTGCGAATGGTACTCGCCGATACCCCAGGAGCAACAGTGTCCCTAATTTGCAGGGAAGTGGCGGTGCGGTCCCCTACGGCACTGCGTAGGATCCTACGGTCTTGGCGTGCATCCATGCGTCGCTGCGGTCCGGTCCCAGGTCGACGGGCACGTGCACCTTCCGCCGACCACTGGCGACAACATCGATGTACTGTGGAGACCTCACGCCCCACGTGTTGAGCAATTCGGCGGTACGTCCACCCGGCCTCCCGCATGCCCACTATACGCCCTCGCTCAAAGTCCGTCAGCTGCACATACGGTTCTCGTCCACGCTGTCGCGGCATGCTACCAGTGTTAAAGACTGCGATGGAGCTCCGTATGCCACGGCAAACTGGCTGACACTGACGGCGGCGGTGCACAAATGCTGCGCAGCTAGCGCCATTTGACGGCCAACACCGCGGTTCCTGGTATGTCCGCTGTGCCGTGCGTGTGATCATTGTTTGTACAGCCCTCTCGCAGTGTCCGGAGCAAGTATGGTGGGTCTGACACACCGGTGTCAATGTGTTCTTTATTCCATTTCCAGGAGTGTAGTTTACACAAGACTGAAAACAGTCTGACAAAGTTCGGATACTTTTTCAATTTCACGCCTGTGCATACTTGTTGGTAGCACGTCATCGTCTTGCCTGTTATGCTGTGTGCCAGACTTTAAGGCTGTGCGCATCAGCATAACGAAAAGGCGAGGGGCCTCGCTCTTTTTTTTCCGCAACTGTACATGTTGTTTGTTTTTATGCTGGTGTCGGAAGAAACGTTAGACATAAATGTCCACAGTGATATGAATCGAAGTCTTTGTATCATCGTAAATTGTAGGATACACTGTTGTTGTCTCTAAAGTAATTCTTCTTCAAACGTTAATCATGGTATGTGTTGAAGTAGTACACGTTATTTCTGATCTTAACATGTGCAACCCAGTGAATCTCAGATACTCCGTCAACATCTAGGTTGCCAATGCCGCATTATTTACATTTCAGGAATGTATTCCTCATAAACACTCCAGACAATCTGGGAATGCAACAATTTTTGATGGATTTAAGCAGCTCTGTATTTCTAAATGATCCATCTGATTGTAGGCTCTTTCATGTACTGTTTTAAGTAAAGTTCTTTCCCAGTAACGATACATTCTATAAGCCCAAGGTTCCTCTCACCTCCTGAATTTTTTGTTATGCACTGTGTGCTTTCTTCACTGTCTGGCTGTAGCCACAGCACGTCCAACCAAAGATCCGATAGCTGACAATCAGCCCAGTCCTGCGGTTAACATTGGGATCATTCCATGTAATACACTAGGTTTTGGTAGAACCCTAGGTAGCAGTCTTCTACTTCTTAGCGCTGTCCACTTCTGAACACATTAAGGCTCTGACATTGATGAGAGGATGCAATTTGTTAAACATCCTACAGATTTCTTCTCCTGGTTTGTAAGTGGTTGACGACTGAGGTCTATAAGCACTCTGAATTTTACCCCATCGCCCACCTGCATACAACTGCATGCAATGCTATATCAACTGTGAATCCCGGAATAGATTACCCTGTGCCTGTATCCTTTCCTTCATGTATTTGCTTGGCTTTATTGGACTGTGACATGACAGCTTGCTACAGCTTGATTTGCAGTGTATGCTAAAATGTGTTTCTTACAAGCGTCATCCAACAAATCACACCCCTTAGCATCATGTGTCAGGTATATGAAGCATGTTGCAGGTCCACAATGATTATGCCTGGGTCTCTGTAAGTCAACTGGTAAACTGATGAGAACACTGCCTGTACTATGCATGAAGCACATCCTAACAGACACATTATGTTACTGCATGCTTGTAAGGATTGTATGTATTTTTATGTACAATGCCTTTATCATTCACCTAAATGTTGAGTAAGGATGGAAATCCAAGTTATTTTACGAAATTCTAGCTCCCACCGCAGGTTATCAAACAATCTATGAGAAAATCGTTGGGTTTGAATCATCTCTGTAATTACTCTGTGTCGAAATCCCGGCAATTTTTTCATCTTCACCCATCTTTAAGATGTAAGTTTTTGGTTTGTTCGTCGCATTTTGGAAATTGTAAACACCTCTGTACACCATTTCGGCAGGTAATATTTCACGAAATCTGTCTTGTATTTTCAAATTTCTGCCTATGTGACTCCAACATTTTATGGCAGTTGTATACTGATTCAGAAGTTCATTTGTCACAGACTTCATTAGGCTTCATTTTTAAGGTATGCCGCGCGGAGTGACCGCGCGGTTTGAGGTGCCATCTCACGAATTAGGCGGCTCCTCCAGGAGAAGGTTCTAGTCCTCCCACTGGCATGGGTGTGTGTGTGTGTTGTTCTTAACACAGGTTAGTTTAAGTATCTTTAAGTAGTGTGTAGGTCTAGGGACCGATGACCTCAGCAGTTTGGTCCCTTAGGAATTCACACACATATATGAACATTTTTGTGGTATGATAGCAAAACCAGTTATATAATGTGAATTATATGTGCGAGAACATGTAAACATTGGTAGGATTCTCGAAGATGAAGCTGCATCCACAAACGATGTTTTTGTTGTGCTGTTCAAATGTTCTACCATACTCGCATCCTTGTCAGAGAATGACGAGTAAGGGAATATTCAGTAATGATCCATTAATGTCCTGAAATACTGGTTAGAAACTTTGCCTGTATGAACTGATTTGTAGGATGCCTCGCCAGCAATTCGTGTCATCCTTGCCATTCTTCCCATTCATGGTTTGGGAACCTCAAAAGTTTGGAATATGCAACTTTGGCAGTTAAAATACATTTAAAATCTTTATCCACTTGTGAACATTGATTCATTTCTAAGACATCTGCCTGTCATAAATGATCTAAACCCTGTACAGTGATACATTTATGAGGGAATGTATTTTGCACTGGTTTATTTAGCTCTCGGACCACTATTTTCATAATTATTCAATTACGCATCTCTCTCGATGTTCCAAAATGAATGACATGATTTAGTTTGGGTAAGTATTATTCTCTGCAGCGTATGGTGCCGTTAGCAACCATAACCGTTCTATGACTACATTAGGGCCGTCGTAATGAGAGTGAGACACTGTGTGTTTGCACAGGCGATATGGGAGCGCATTCGGTATATGCCTACAACCAGTATTGTCCCTGGGGGCGACCACTGTCGCCACCGTTGCACACTTAAGTAGTTTCTAGCCACCCCGAGCGTGTGTCATCCCTTTCCTCTTCACGCAAACCCTTATCACACTCACAATCCCAGCAAAACATAGTGCCAATGTCTGCGTGGAAGATGTGTAATAAAGTGCATAGCTAACCTACCCCAAAGTTATTCACTCTAATATTATAAGATCAGAGTAATAGTATGAGTAGCAAGAGCGTAATTTCTTGCATTGCGCCATTACTTATTAAACATTTACACAAGATTGCAGGTTAGGCACTTTGGCGTTCGTTGCTAAACATTTACACATTCCTGCATGTTATGAACTGTGGCATTAGTTGCGAGGTCCTGTATTCTTGATTAGAATGTTATTGCGTTTAACAGTAGAGCATCAAATGTAGCAAGAGCGTATTTTTGGAGCACTATGATGTTAGTTGTTAAACATTTGCTAGTGCTTGCAGAGAACGCATTGTAACATTTGTAGTCCTTATGTTCCACTTTTACATCTGTTTTCTGTAAAGAATCGGTTAGTGGCATTCGGTGCAGCACCTTGCTGAAAATTCAGATGTTTGGTTATGTTGCTCAAGTGAGGTGCGGACCACGCATGCCAAGCGTCCTCTCAGCATGCTGAGTATGCTAAAGGAGGCGCTTGGTGGGGTGGGGAGCGGCTGTTGTAAGGGTATCAATAGCAACCCACTACACCACTTGGGGAAGAGACACGCCAATTTTTGGTCATAAGCTACCATTATTAAAAGACAGTTATCACATTCAGCTAAACGTATTAGACCGTAAACGAACATCAGAATAAATATGAACGCAAGTACACCGCTTAGCCACTATGTTGACGACAAAATGGCTCTGAGCACTATGGGACTTAACATCTATGGTCATCAGTCCCGTGGAACTTAGAACTAATTAAACCTAACTAACCTAAGGACAGCACACAACACCCAGCCATCACGAGGCAGAGAAAATCCCTGACCCCGCCGGGAATCGAACCCGGGCGTGGGAAGCGAGAACGCTACCGCACGACCACGAGATGCGGGCTGTTGACGACAAATTAAGGTATTATATGACAATTGCAGAGTATTAATAGTAATTTTAACGACAGTTACAGCCCATTAAATGCACCTCAACTAAAAAAAAAAAAAAAAAAAAAAAAAAAGAGCCAAATGATGATTGCATTACATATGGATGGTAAAACAAGTGATCAGTTGCTTTACATAAGGAAAAACGGGTCCTTTGCCATAGAACCCACATTGCACCTCTATTGGCGTTAACGTCAGCATATGCAATGGACGGTAATTCCCTAGTTTGACCGCTGCTAAATCGCAACCATTTTTGCAAGAAAACAAAGAGTGTTGTATGGGGTTCACTACATCTTCTCAGATGGAAAAAGCTGATATGAAGGGATTGCGATGTGCTTAGTGCACCATACGGTGGTCTTTCATGTTAGTGGTCAAATGTCGTCTGGAACCTTGGTGGAGAGTGTACCTGTCCTCACACATAACACCAGGTCACTGTCAGATCTGAGTGGCTCACAAATATGAATATTACCAATCGATCAGTCGACTAAATAGAAACCTACAAAGAGGCCCTCAAGTTCTGATAAGGCAGTCTCATTCGTGTACGCTGCATCTACATGTTTTTCACAGTGATCTCTCAGCATATGATGCTGTTGACGACCCTTACACATTCTACAAGGACTTGTAACAATACTAATAAACTCTGGTGGCCATCCTGCCTGTCACAGACATTTGTAACACTGATCACTTACACACCCGCCGATGGTGTATACGTGTACGACGTTGTATTGACATTCGACCATGTGTTCTTGGTGCTTTATTTTTTTTTAACTGAAAGTTGTTATACGGCCTGTTGGCAATAATGTCAATGTACTTCGTATTCACGAACTTGCTTAAGTGAAGTACAGTCTCAGGAAATGTACAAATCACTGGTAGTGTAAAAAGATGTTAATGCAGATGAATTTGGATGGACCGCTACAGTAAACATAAAACGGAAGGCCTTTTTTTTATAAGAATGAACTTCAGAAATGAAGACTGAGACTCAAAGAATGAGAGACTCAAAGAAAAGTGTTGTAACCACTGAAGAAATGATGAACTAACACAGAGGTATTGCGGTTGTATTTGTTCTCTACGTAATCAGTATGTGCTCAGCTCAGCGGGAGTGATGGAGTCATTAGATTAACGGGAAAAAACACCCTAGTATGTCTTTTCAGTAGATTGGTGTATTTAATTTCAGATGAAGTTGTGAAAGTGCGGATGTCAGGTTATCGTAATGTATACACGCATATCTAGCAACATTTATTTTGCCAAGATACACTACTTTCAAGTAAATGGGGAGAATGTCCCATATTATTTTACTACTATAGCACGGGTTTCTTCACCACGTGGGTTGTAGCAACAATATATCTTCTACTTCTCTCCAACTAACCGTGTTG
Organism: Schistocerca serialis cubense; assembly: GCF_023864345.2. Classification (NCBI taxonomy): domain Eukaryota; kingdom Metazoa; phylum Arthropoda; class Insecta; order Orthoptera; family Acrididae; genus Schistocerca; species Schistocerca serialis. The sequence goes on along the minus strand of NC_064641.1, from coordinate 403,524,020 downwards.
CCTTTTCCTCCTCATATTTACTGTCCGTTTGTCTGAGATGGTCGTAAAATAAGCGTTTGCTGTTGTTTAAATAATCGTGTGACCATAGACACTTTCTCCGTTTGAGGAGTTAAAAAACAGGGTCTTGAATCACAGAAAAGTTTTTAAATAAAATTCTGTAAGGGTTTTCTACATTGCTGTATGTGCTTATAGGACAGTTGTTGAAAATTATCTGTTATGTAATCAGTCCAGTGGTGTCATGGTGTCAATAAAGTATCTGACATTGCAATGCACCATCACCAGGAAATGAAATTTGAGCACAAATGTTGATATGCGTTCCTATGTGTGTGTGTGTGTTTGTGTGTGTGTGTGTGTGTGTGTGTGTGTGTGTGTGTGTGTGTGTGTGTGGAGGGGGTGAGGGGGGGGGGGTACGTTGAGGTTGCTGGGCCTAAGCACTTCCTGAAAGTTGGAGTAGTACTGAATACCTCCATATGACACATGACCATTCAATCCGACGTTTCAATTTTTGCAGTTATGTTTCATAGCATTATTATACTGAGTAAGTACTTGCAACTGTAAGAAAGCACCACAGATTTAGGTGGTTTCTCAACAGCGACTTATTTACCGTCTATGCACCGAAACCTTATGGAAGATTCCATTGTAGGTCAAACTTTCACAATTTATTTCGATATATGGGATGATTCAGCTGCCCCTACCTAAGGCTTTTATGCAATCCACAACGCCTTAAAAAACCAATTGCTAAATTTTCGTACTCCCTCGACCGTTTCGCGCAAACAATTTGACCCAGAGAAAAAAATGAACAAAACTATTAGCAAATTTAATGAAAACGTTTACCAAGATTCGTTTTCCTTGGAGACCACAGTTTTTTAGTTACTCAAGGAAAACGCTTTTTAAAGCCACTTTTGTACGTTTTTATTGTTAAAGATTGAAGGCCTCCGCAGGATACGTATCTCAACAAAAAACTTTACTACCTTAAAATTCTACAACAGATCACGTTCAATTTCGGTGTAGGAGTAACAGTTTGCGGGTAACTAAGGCGAGAATACAAACATTCTGTTTGTGGTAATCGATAGCGTTGAGGGTTGCATAAAACCCATAGGTACGGACAACTGAATCTCTTGCATATGGTATCAGGAAACGTATCTGTATTAAAAAACTTTACTACCTGAAAATTCTACAAAAGATCACGTTCAATTTTGGTGTAGGAGTAACAGTTACAGGTAACTAAGGCGAGAATATAAAAATTCTGTTTGTGGTAATTGAAGGCGTTGCAGGTTGCATAAAACCCATAGGTACGGGCAACTCAATCGCCTTGTATATGTTATTTTGTTTCACGCCACAGTATCATACAAGAGAAGCTGTGTAGTTTAAGCATTCACTGCCGCTTCACTCTTATTATTAATAAACTTTGATGTCGGTAAGTGACAGCCATTAAATTTAAAATTTAGCTCCTCCAGCGAAGAAAATTTAATGTAGATCATCTGCGAGAGAAAAGAGTTAATCCATTCTGATTGTCAAAGATTCCGTCCTGGAGCTTTAGAAAATGCGTCCTCAGCGACAAATACACACGATGAAGGTAACTAATGAGACATTGTACGATGGAAAATTCGGAATTTTGTATTGGCAACAGTATTCAGATACCCCCACCTCCATCAGCCAGGCCTGTGTACATTACATTGTCAACTGCTTCGTAAATTTCACCTAGTCCACATGACAATTACTTCATATCTTCAGTATTTTGCAAAGTATCAATAAAACACTTTCAACTGTGCTAGTCAATGCTACGTTCTCAAAAAGAAGTCTTATCTGAGTGTTATTTTTATAAAACTGAAATTAATTAATTCAAAGGGTATATGTATATGTGGAGGGAGGGTGGAAGGGGTGAGATGGGTTGGTGGGTGTGGGCATTAATTAACCGCATAAAATCCTTTGTTGTTTATGTTATTGCATTATATGTTATCATAATTATGGCAATAGCAGAGATGAATTCGCACGTCGAAAAAATTACCAGTTGTGTGGTATTGCTGAATAACAGATAAACGTTGATTTAATAAAATTTCATATTTCATTATGGTGTTCTGGTTTTTAATCATAGGTAGCAACTTTTCCTGTTATGTATCAAGTCATGGAACATCAACGCATAAAAAGTTCTGATAATCATATATCACTCAAACACCATTCTCTAAAATTTTCTTAAGCCAATTTTTGAAGCTCCTTGCATAAATGTGTCACCCACCATTTCGTTTGTTTTGTTTGCAAAGTATGGGAAACAGAACTAAAGGGGGGGTTTTGATTATTTAACAGTTTCAACCAGACTTAACATTGCACTCTACCATTCCAAATTTCTGTGGAGCAATCTACACTGAATTTTGGTGAGTATTACACAGTACTGTTATGTCTTAAGAATGAAAGTCTAAATGCGTCCTTAATGCTCTTCTCCTTAGTTGTCCTTTCGTGTACTTGCCTTTTAATTTGTATGTGTCGCCATAGCGATGAATGCAAAGTGTTGTGAATACTAATATATAAAAATAAGATTTATCACAAGATAAATGAAGATGTTGAGGCCAAGAGCTAATGAAAAACACTTCGTTGAAGTCATACTGATCCATAATCAAGGGCAATAGGTTTAAAAGCTGTATTGTACGCAATTTTACAAAAGCCATAAATTAACTGATTCTATTGGTTTCCTGTCTCTCAACTACGATGTAACAATTTCACGGTGAGTAACGATCTTAATTGCGTTTTAGCCGCTACCAGAATAGGCGATCGAAAATTTAAGCTGACGGTAAAAGTGAACACGGTCACATGAGCATTAATGAAGCTAGGGACTATCAGTGCTCACTGTTCTCCAATTCTTTTTCGTAGGCGAAGGACTGCTTCTGACAGGGTACGACTTGACGAAAAAACTATTACAGTTAATCAAACATGATGGTGTTTTGTGAATCGTGGTATTGGTGTGCCATTCATATAAAAGGTAATGCCACAGTAGATGAGCAGACACATACCCCAGATTTGATTTCACAGTATGAACTAATACAGCTCTTAATGATACACGGACGGAAAAAAATTGTAGCACCAGAAAGTAATTAAAGTAGAGTAATAAAATTTAGGGAATAAATTTTTCTAAGTAACATATTTATGTGATGCACATTGCTAGATCACAAGTTAATGTATGTGCGAGATAAGCCATTGCAGATCTGGTACATTAGTAACCAGTACAACCACCAGAGTGTTTGATGCAAGCATGCAAACATACATGCATTGTGCTGTACACGTTCCGGATGTCTATTTGTAGGATAGAGGTCCAAGGCTGTATCTCTTGGTCAGTCAATGCAAGGAGGTTACTACTGGTTGTCAATGACACTGCAGTTATCGTTCGATGATGTCCCATATGTGCTCGATTGGAGATCGATCTGGTGATCGAGTAGATCAAGGCAACTAGTCGATGTCTCTGGTGCATGTTATGTTACAACAGCGGTATGTGAACGAGTGTTATCACGTTGTAAAACAATCGCTGGAACTATGTCCACGAATGGCAACTCAACAGGACGAATGACCAGGTTGAGGTAGAAATTTGCAGTCAGGGTGTGTGGGATGACGACGACAGTGCACCTCAGTCCGCAACTCCAGAAGTAGATCCAGCGTGTCCAGCACGCAGACAGTTGTTAAAAGGTCGCGAACTGGCCTCCTTCTAACCATCACACGGCCATCACAGGCACCGAGGCAGAACCATCATCAGAAAACACAACGGAGCTCCACCCTGACCTCCAATGACTTGAAGCTACTGAAATAGCAGATGACGGTGGTGTGGGTCAGTGGAACGCACGCTACGGGGCGTATCTTTCGGAGCTGTCCTTGAATTATTCAATTATTAACACTTCGTTGTGTCAGTGTTGTGCCGCCCGCTGTTGAAATTTCCTGCTGCAGATGCAGGACGACGCTCCAGAGTGATTCGCCGAACACAGTGGTCATTCCTACCGGTAGTGCCACGTAACCGTCCGGAGCCGTGTTCTTGCGACTGTATATTCCCGTGACCACCGCTGTCAGCATTGATGTACAGTGGCCACATCCCTGCCAAGCCTTCCTGCAATATCGCGGAAGGAAAATCCTGTCATGACACGACTTCATTCAAACTCATTGAGGTGTTGATAATGGCGCCTTTGTCGCCATAAAGGCATCCTTGACGAAAATCAACTCGCCACGTCGAGTCTCGAAGGTAATTAGCGCTCACGACCGTTGATGCGTGTATTTAAAGCAAATCCGATTTTGGACCTCAAAGCAGCGCTAGTTGCGTAATTATTATGCGACAAGACTGGATACAAAGCTGAATGGAAATCATCTATCAGATGACTAAACACGACTACCAAAATTCGTTTACGTCGCAAAAAACTAGTTCTTGGCGACAGTGCAGTTTATAATGATATGTTTGAAAAAAATAAGAATCGAATCAATATATGTGGGCTACTAATTTCATGAAAGGGCGTAAACGTACGCAAAAAGAAAAAAAAGAAAACGAAGATATCAACAATGACCTGAATGAAATTATTCGCTTCTACCTATCGAACGAGTCATTCATACTGGATCGGACATTTTGAATGTGCATGATACAAATTAACAACGGCTTCAGAGTTAGTCTTGTTTTTCAACGTAGGGAAGTCACTAACTTTTTTAAGGCTCTGAGCACTATGGGACTTAACATGTGTGGTCATCAGTCCCCTAGAACTTAGAACTACTTAAACCTAACTAACATAAAGACATCACTCACATCCATGCCGGAGGGAGGATTCGAACCCGCGACCAGAGCGGTCACGCGGCTCCAGACTAAAGCGTCTTAGAACCGCACGGTCACAGCTGCCGGCGAGTCACTAACTTAAAATGAGTAATTTAACATACTTGTGGATACTGAATGAAGAACAAAATAATTCTATAAGTTGTTAATTAACTGAATTACTTGCTGAACATTTGAGCTGGTTGTGCTAGGAATTCCACGTCTGCACAGGTCCAGCAGCAATGGGGAGTGCTCTTCACTCGTCATACATCGTACACCATCCTTACTCCGCCACATGTCTATTGTACGGAGCACCTCACATTACCAGATTACTGTATATCCTATCGAAGGAATAGAATAGGTAACCACAAGCTTGTAATGTCATCATCGGAAATGATTGCTTTACATAACGCCGTTCATGTATGGTGAATCTGCATTTACGTACACTTGAAGGTCAGTTTTAGATGCATCTAGGTGAAGAACGTAGTGAGAGGTATGAACATGACTTCATGTTAGTGCACATATAAAATGACTGATGATACACATCTCGCACCCTACCGAGAACTGTCATGGTATACGAAGTAGAAGCAACTTCTTTAATTATTCCATAAGCAGGCGATACTCAGACTATGTGGAAATATTGTTATAACAGAAGGGCCATTCGCGACTTCAAACACGTTCCATTGGCTTTCTTTCTGCGCATGAAAATGCTTTAAATGCCTCACTTGCAGTCGGTGACCTACAAGCAAAATATCGTTGCAGCAATGGTCATCATAATGATGTCCCATTGCATAGATATTTTTTTCTAACATCTAACTTCTAGCGGTAACGTTCGGATCAGTCTTAAACAGGGACAAAACATGATTGAAGAACAGCTGAATGTTATTAAACACCTCTCCTTTCGGAGTAAAACCAGTCCTGAAGACGAAAGTTTAACGAATATCGGAAGTAGATGGCCACGCTATGTGCGAATCTTAGCATTACAATATCGCCCACAACACAGTCACTTCGAGAAAGGGGGCGGGATGTTTCGCTGAACTCGTATCAGAACGAGACGTGTTCAGTTATTCATGTAGACACTCTATTCACCTATCATTGTTTTCTGTAAGTAACAGATTGTTAATGCTGCAAACTATTATAAACGGCACTGCATGTTTAATCACCCATTCTTTTCCCACTTGGAAATACTGAGGTTAGTTGGCTAGATAAATAGCAGGTATGGCAATGAAAAAAATGAAAATTCTGAAGAAAACCGCATTAAGAGGTTAAGTGTTTGAGAACCGAAGAGCGAAGCAAAAACTTTCGAAACTTTTTCTTTGTGCATTACTCCACCACCTGTTTTGTTGCCATGTTTGAGTGAATGCACACGAGGCTGTTGTTTAGATGTATACTGTTCATAGGATAGCACCAGTTCTCCTGAAGATATAGTGAGAAAGAGATGTAAATGGAGCAACATTGCACAGAAGACCGTCAAAGAAACAATTCTGTTGCGGACGATTAACGTAGGGACGCTCAATGTCGAGAACTTATTTACCAACTTTAATGAACTTGTCTCCATTTACCGGAGAGTAAAACGGTGTCTAGTATTTTCTCGAAATAAATCGGGAACTTTCAACGTGACACTTTTCCCAGCAGTGACAAAACGCTATATAACGGGCGATCAATAGGCTTCCGTTCAAAGGCCGTACAGTCAAGAACCGTTATGCTAATCGAGCTGAGACCACTGAGGCAACATTTCCACCGACACATCGTTTTGTAAAACACAGCACCCTGCTACGCGAAGGAGCCCGTAACTGTCTGCTAGATATCCTCGTCGGACAGGAACCTTTGACTGTTGAAGTTTTTAGTTTTTACTTTTTTCATTTTTTTTCTGGCGTAACTTCTGCGTTAAGACATTTTCCATACGCAGACGAGCGTTAATGTGAAGCTACAGCTCCCCTTGTCGCAGCTATCACAACGGTGGTTTCCCACAGACTTGCCCTGTGCACAGTGTTCATGCTCCGATGTAGGGTGTACGGGTGTATGTCCTTCGGCAACTGAGAAAATAACAACCTCACGTTGGTCCTGTTTGGAAGCAATTGGTAATAACTTAGCCATAGTTCACTTTTCAGCACTTACAGGAAACACATCAGGAAGTCGCGAATGCTACATTAATCCCTCGCCTACATGCTGGTGCTTATGCACATACGTTGGGGTTGTTGCCTTTACGCTGCAGCAACAACCTCAAATGGAAATTTTTTGATCGCCCCTTATGTTTACTTCATTTAGGAGTTTGTCTGTCTTTTTATTCTTCTACTTCTTAATCACTTCTTCATAGCCAGCTCCAGTGGAACACTCGGTGTTTACCGTGCTCCCGTGCTACCGTGTAACTCTCTACCATAGCGTGCCACGCAGATGGAGTATGGAGAGACGTGCCACTATTCACCCATAAGAATGAAGTATTGTGGAACGTTTGAATAGAACGATAAAAAAAACATATGTCGTTGATATTTAACCTTCGAGCATCATATAAATGGAAAGACATTCTCCCTCTAGCAGCTGAGTGCAATAATCGATCTAGACAGACGTCATATGAATAAAGTGAAACGTATTCATCTACACGATAACAAACTTCAGAAGAAAGGAGACACTCTTTTTTATTGACGATGCATACATTTTATCTGAAATTTGGGTTATTTGATCTGTATTTAGAAATACTTAACTGCGTTTCAGAAATATTACCTGCCAAGCTGGTCAGCGGAGATATTCACAGTTTCCAAAGTGCAACACAGAAACCTGAAAATTTACCTCTTAAAGGACAGTGAAGATGAAGAGAAGGCTAAAAAAATTCTGGAAATGTTTACTCAACAGAGTTACGGAGAAGCTGTTAAACGCTTTATTTCTCGTAGAGCGTGTTACAAGACGCATTTGGTATATAAACAAAACACTTAAATCTCAAGTCATGCAGTAGCGCAACATTAGTGATAGGAAATTGGTAAATTGGTAAATTACCAATTGAAATGTATTTTCCTGGATAAAACTTCTATGGTTCCGGAACACAGCTGACAAAGTGTCTAGCTTGTGAAGATAAAGGGAATTATTACACGAGGTCGAATTAAAAAGGAAGTTAAAGTAGCCCGCCGCGCGAGCACGTTGTGTGTCGCGATAGTGGCCAATGTGCAGCACGCGACCCCTAACTGCTGACACGTGCTATAGGACGGGTGGTGTGCTATCCCGTCGTGTTGCGTGTGCAGAGCGGGCTAGGCTCAATGGCACGTCCGCTGGATGTTTACTACAACATTGAGGAGCGAGCAACGATCGTATTTCAGTGGGCTGAACGGCGCAAATGCACGGACATTCATCATGAAATCACTGCTTTATATGGTGAGCGTACAGTCTCTCTCCTAGCTATTATAAAGCCGTGTGAGCAGTTTGACGCCTGATGCACGGATTTCACGACGAGTATCGCGAAGAAAGATGCGCAAGTGCAGTACCGTTGCAAATGTTGACCGCGTGGATGTGATTATTAGTGAGGATCGGCGCATAACACTGCAGGGAGTTGCCAGATTGCTGAACTTTTCATACAGCAGTGTGTTCTCTATTGTTCCCCCGTACCTTGGATATCGTAAACTGAGTACCAGATGGGACAAACGGGTGCGCAAGGGACAACGTTTCCAGTCACCACTGGCATTTTTGGAACAGTATTCTGTGCACGCCAAAAGTTTCAAAGGGATGAAACGTGTTTCCACCACTTCACCCCAGAAGCAAAGCGAACATCGAAGTAATTATTGCACATCACATCACCACAACGAAAGTAGGCCAGGGTCCAACCTTCAGCAGGAAAGATGATGGCGACAGTGTTCACTGATGTAGAGGGTGTGATGGACTTGGAATTCATGACCAAGGCATTAAAGTTAGCTCGGCTTCATATTGTCAAACGTTGCACCACGTGCGGAAGGCAATTAAGGAAAAGAGGCGGGGAAACTGAGAGCCGGTGTGATTTTGTAGAACGCAAAACCGCACTTGGCCCGCCAAACGTCAGAACTGTTGCAGCGATTCAAGTGAGAGGTGTGGCAGCAGTCTCCATACAGTCCAAAGTAGCGCCATGCAAATATCATGTGTTCGACAAGATGAAAGAGGATCTCGGCGGACGACTATTCCGAAACGATGAGGAGGTGAAAGCAGCTGTACACAGATTTTTACATAGCGCTGGAAGTAATTCCTACACATCCGAATCGAAAAGTTGGCTGGCAGTTTCGAGAAACGTTGCTGTCTCTTGGGGACTACGTGGAAAAGTCAACTTACATTGTATGTCGTAGCGATGTTCCCTTCTTGTATGTGGTTTAATAAATTGCCATCACTTGGAAGTGTAAGTCATTTTTTGATTCTCCTTAGTTCTAGACGATGTCTCGAAGAAGTACGATAATGTTTACACTACGAATAAAGATCATCCGGCAGCAGAGTGGATATTAGCTGATAAAGTCAAGCAAATATACAGCTGGTAAAAAAATTAGGACACCTACAAAGATCCTATGACGGCATATGCCACCTGGGGGATAGTAGATGTACTATAATGCTTTCAGTGTCATATGTCAACAGATAGCATGATGGCATAGCTACCAAAGTGGCATCTGTGTCTCCAATTTAATAGGCAATGCATACAACCAGGCGGCTCAGTGAAGTGCAAATGTGTGAAGCAAGCAGGAACGATGCCACGGAAACGCACTCGTGTTTCCTACTGAGCGAGTTTGAAAGCGGTCGAATTGTGGCCTTCCGACCTGCGGGATGGTCTTTTAGGAGAACTGCCACACAAGTGATACGTGCTGCATGAGCTGTGCAACCATGCTGGTATCACTGGTCAACCGTTCATTACCAGTGGGACTATGAGCTCGCACGCCATTAATCAGTCTTCCACTCATGCCACAGCATCGACATGCAGGACTCGACTAGTGCCGTCTGAGCATCACTTGAAATGGCGCGTCGTGGGCTTCAGTGACGGAACGGATTCTGCCTGCAGGCGATTTATGGTCGTTTGTGCGTACGACATAGACTTGGTGAGCACTGTATCGTAGAGCACTTTCCTTCAAGACACACTGGCCTCAGGCCTTATGGTCTTGGGTGCGATAAGCTCAAACTCTCATTCACCTTTGGTGTTTGTGGAGGGGACGCTAACTAGCATTCGGTCCGTGCATAATAGAGTTAGACTAGTTCTTTCGCCGTTCTTGCAACAGGAAGGTGATGTGTTCTTACTACAGGATACAGCTCAACCTTGTGTCCAATCAAACACATGCGTCATAAATTGGGACGGGAAGACTCGTGCTGCTTCTCAACCAATAACTCTTACAAAACTATGTAAACAGGTTGGGTAATTGTGGAGTGACGTATCACAGGACAAAATTCGTCATCTGTACGATCGACTGGATGCCAGAATCAATGATAAATGAGGTGCAGCATGTGACGATACTTCAGAACTGGTTGTGCTATCGATCTATAAATGTAATTATTTCATGTATTCCATGTGCACTGCTGTAACAATAAATATTGAGTGAATAGGAAAGTGTGCACAATTTTTTTATTTTTTTCTTTGCATTGTAGAGAAAGAAAGGATGTAGACGTATCATAATGTACTTCAGTTTCGTAGTTGAAGAAGAAATGTATGCCATCCTTAAATTGGGTGCTCGAATAAATTTCAAACAAATTATGACTGTAACTGATTGTACGCTAACAATATTGAACCTTTAGGGCATTTTGAAAAAAAAAAAGTTGCACACAGTCAGTAGTGGCAGCGGCTAAAAGTCCATTAAAGTAGAGACAAACATAAAAAGGCAGTATTAAAACTCCTAGTGTTTTATCAGTACCTAAACAATTTATAACAGAAGCATCTGGTTTCTAATTTCAGTACTAGCCAGATTGTTGGCTATAGTCTCCCTGATGAGAAGAGCTGCTGCTGTAGCCCACACTGTAAATAATTCACAGAATGCATAGAGCAACTACAGGAATCTAAGAAGTATAACAAGTGTAGGCTATCGCTATCGGTAAAACAGTACATTTAAAACCATACAAGAAACAACTTGGACTGTTCATAAGGAAATCTCTTACAACCCTACCAGACAGCCCACTTACCTGTGCGAATCTGCTTAAAATTGTCGAGAAACCCAGTATCCAAAGATTTCGTGGTGTCCTTCTGTGCGGTGCACTGCCAAAGGCGATGTGGAAATGCAAGGAATGTAGGACTGTCAGTTTAGATGTAGTGGGAGGATACGGCATTTACTGAGTGGCATATGTTGTAAAAACGGAATATAATGTATTACACTGACTCATAAAACGATTTAAGACCATCTGAAGAGCTACACAGACATTTTACTGACAAGAACCAGGTACTCTGCATTTGTCGACACTACCAGCACTTCAAATTCCTATTTCTGCAGTCATTTCTGTCTAACGTTGTCATATTTCTGGCTTTGTAGCCTGCATATTCAGGTAAAAGAAGCTAAGCTTTTCTTACACCAGTTGAGAATGCAGAGGTGGGAAGATGACGTACTGCGGGTGTGTGGTACCGATGGCAGTTGGCTTGTTCGGTACGAGTATCGCGAGAAAGAGCGACTACATTCTGGTCCGTCTCCGCGATTGGCTGCTGCGTTCGGAAGTTGCGCGCGAAAATGACAATCTTAAGTTCTTAATAGCAGAAAAATTAAACCAGAGTGTTTACTTGCACTTCTTATCGAAGCATCTCTCAACAGTGTGCTATCGTTTCATTATTTCTCAAATATAAATAACCAGCAGAATCATAAAAACTGCCAAACGAGAAGGCAGACGAAGTACTTCGGTGATCTTCGGATTGCGCCTAACTTGGATGGCTAGCGAAGTGGGTCGTCTGTAAGATCAGAGCTGGTTCGGCTGTGTCGGAGGACATACATGTTGTCTGCCGCGGTCAGCATCAAGTTGAAACTTCATTAGCAATGAGTATGGTTATATGGACCTGTAACTGAGAACTTTTTGATAGTAATTACAGAGATAGGCAGTTCAATAATTTGTTTTTATGAAAGTATGAAGATTTGAGATGAAGTGGAATATAATGGTGCAGTTTCTCGTAGTCCGCTAACAAGAAGCGGTTGGCATCCCGTATAAAAAAAAAAAAACTAATTGGAAATTTAACTATTCCTAAAGCATCAGTTCGCCGCTAAGATTTTATTATAGCCTCAAGATAACTGATTCACGATCTACGTGTTGTTTTTGCGCAAGGGACAACAACTATAGAAGACTGCACGTTGGTGAACATCAATTAGAACTTATGCATTCCACTCAGGGCAGTGGAAGCAAATAGGCAGCTCGCGTATACTGAAATCTTAGGGCCAATGAGTTCACTGACACGCCATCTGTGGTAGCACAGATGAAGTATGAAGAAGAGAATTTTTCAAGGGATGCAGTTTATCACATATACCCTTCCTCTTTCCCTCTCTTTTTCGACATGCTGTACAAGGCAACCTTTGCGGAAAAAATCGAAGCGTTTCGGAATTATAAGACTAAAATGTATTTGCGAGAACTCTTAACTGTAACCGACCAGTGACCTGTCTAAGGACTGTGAGCCGGGTGAACAGTGAACGACCAATGAAGTGTATAAAAACTGTGATTATTAGCCTTGGAATTACGTTGGATCTTGTTTTTAACTTCAGGTGAACTATAGTAACTGATGCCATAAAATCAAATTTTTTGTAACCGTGAAGGCAGTATCGGTATATAGTAGGAATGGGAAGTGCGGAAGTGCAACGACAATAAAAATTAACGTTGTGCGCGGCGTGTGGGGTTACGTTATAAGTCTTCATGCTACGAGACTGCGCAGCGTGCAGAGCAGCGTCAAGGCAGCCGCACACAACATATGCGGAGGCAGCAAGCAGCGGCCAGTGCAGTTAGCAGTACAGGGAGCGACTGAAGTGTCAGCTTCAGCACGCCACGGTAGTGGAGTTGCTGCCAGCGGTGCGGCCTACAGCTACGAGAGTCAGCGGCAGTGCGTCGAGGAGGAAATATAGTCTAAACGTTGCGCTTACATAATTGGTAATCCAAGATTTGTAATTGGAACATTAGTGTTAGTAAAATTTCTGGGGAAAGGGAAGTAAGACATGGTAGAGCATCGGCTGACCCTTTGACAACACAGGATGATCAGTATGTAAGGCTTATGCTAAAACTGATTTTTCGAGAACAAAAAGATAATTTGGAGGAATTTAGTAAAACACAATAAAAAAGATACAGGGTTTAAAGGAATTAAAGCAGGAATAGGTCAACCCAACGGTGAGTTCGATCCATTGGAACAAAATGTTACAAATATTGAAGTTAAAACTGTGGTATGCAGCAGGAAAATACGTTAAGAGAAAAAAATAATGGGGTAAAGTTTGAAGTCGGAAACAAATCAGAATGTTGACCATGAAATCAAAAAAGTCAGAGAAGAATTTACAAGATCAAAATGGAGTAATACAAAAAACAATTAATGGCAGTAGTAATGTAAGGAAAGAGCAAAGCAAAGGCATCACGAGTAATTAACAGAGTATCGAAACTGGCTAGGAAATACTTTGTCGTAATATTTCACATATAGAATCATCTCGTAAAGGCAACGTAAGTGCGTTTCTGGGCAGATTGGGAGAAACAGAGCAGAAAGTACTTCCTGAGATGCAAGACAAATATAGAAAATGAAGTTAAACAAGAAGTAGAAATTTGGTTTGAACAAGAAGGAAAAAAGTGTGTTGTCTATATAAGTGACGCAGCAAATCACGCTAATGCTTTCTCTAGTACGGGAACTATACGCTGAGTTCCCTTCATTACGCAGTTTCGTGGCATCACTCCTGAAACCATGACAGAAAAACAAAAAACCAAGTTTGTGAACAGTGCATTACAAGGAGAAAAAAAGTCATGGGGAACAGGGGTCAATAACACATGTAAAACATATAAAGAATTGGTTCAATCATTTTTGAATCGAGGCTGATCTTGCAGTGCACAAACCAGAGTGAGGGGTGAAGTATAAGTTCACAGAAGGTTTGATGATGAAAAGTCATTATAAAAAGTCATTATAGCACAAACGGATATTACTAAGCTGCTAGAAGTTCAATGGCGTCAAGATGTAAATAAACATAGACTTGACAGCCAGCTTCTGTCAAAGGCCGCTAGCAAAATGTGGACAAATGTTTACTTCATTCGTCTATGAGAGCCAAATTTATGGGTTCAGTTCTATGAAGCATCACATGGGTGTACATTACGTTGTTGAATTTGAGAATGTTGCAAATGAAATGCCTCATTCTACCACAGAGATGTCGCTCCAACAATTATTACATGAAATGTCAAACGGTGACACGAAAAGATGTTATGAATACTTACCGCAGAGGCCAACAACTTTCTTTGTATTACTAGATAACCGGCGATTACCAGGTGGCCGAGTTAACCGACAGCTTACTTCACCTTCTTTTCCTGCTGTTAGTTCTTACTCTTCTTCTATTCACAACCGTATCTGTCTTCTTTAACATTCTTCACTATATAGTTACGATGACCAAAAAATTCTTAAACTGAATGTGAGAACAAAGAAACGAGCTATGACACAAACAAAGTAACCCAGAAGAAAAAACATCTGCATAGCACGAGTGAAAAACAGTAATTTACTGGAACTATATGGACGTGCCCGAGTATACGAAATATGGGATTACAGAGACACCAGCAAAAAAAACACAACATATAAACTCCTGGAAATGGAAAAAAGAACACATTGACACCGGTGTGTCAGACCCACCATACTTGCTCCGGACACTGCGAGAGGGCTGTACAAGCAATGATCACACGCACGGTACAGCGGACACACCAGGAACCGCGGTGTTGGCCGTCGAATGGCGCTAGCTGCGCAGCATTTGTGCACCGCCGCCGTCAGTGTCAGCCAGTTTGCCGTGGCATACGGAGCTCCATCGCAGTCTTTAACACTGGTAGCATGCCGCGACAGCGTGGACGTGAACCGTATGTGCAGTTGACGGACTTTGAGCGAGGGCGTATAGTGGGCATGCGGTAGGCCGGGTGGACGTACCGCCGAATTGCTCAACACGTGGGGCGTGAGGTCTGCACAGTACATCGATGTTGTCGCCAGTGGTCGGCAGAAGGTGCACGTGCCCGTCGACCTGGGACCGGACCGCAGCGACGCACGGATGCACGCCAAGACCGTAGGATCCTACGCAGTGCCGTAGGGGACCGCACCGCCACTTCCCAGCAAATTAGGGACACTATTGCTCCTGGGGTATTGGCGAGGACCATTCGCAACCGTCTCCATGAAGCTGGGCTACGGTCCCGCACACCGTTAGGCCGTCTTCCGCTCACGCCCCAACATCGTGCAGCCCGCCTCCAGTGGTGTCGCGACAGGCGTGAATGGAGGGACGAATGGAGACGTGTCGTCTTCAGCGATGAGAGTCGCTTCTGCCTTGGTGCCAATGATGGTCGTATGCATGTTTGGCGCCGTGCAGGTGAGCGCCACAATCAGGACTGCATACGACCGAGGCACACAGGGCCAACACCCGGCATCATGGTGTGGGGAGCGATCTCCTACACTGGCCGTACACCACTGGTGATCGTCGAGGGGACACTGAATAGTGCACGGTACATCCAAACCGTCATCGAACCCATCGTTCTACCATTCCTAGACCGGCAAGGGAACTTGCTGTTCCAACAGGACAATGCACGTCCGCATGTATCCCGTGCCACCCAACGTGCTCTAGAAGGTGTAAGTCAACTACCCTGGCCAGCAAGATCTCCGGATCTGTCCCCCATTGAGCATGTTTGGGACTGGATGAAGCGTCGTCTCACGCGGTCTGCACGTCCAGCACGAACGCTGGTCCAACTGAGGCGCCAGGTGGAAATGGCATGGCAAGCCGTTCCACAGGACTACATCCAGCATCTCTACGATCGTCTCCATGGGAGAATAGCAGCCTGCATTGCTGCGAAAGGTGGATATACACTGTACTAGTGCCGACATTGTGCATGCTCTGTTGCCTGTGTCTATGTGCCTGTGGTTCTGTCAGTGTGATCATGTGATGTATCTGACCCCAGGAATGTGTCAATAAAGTTTCCCCTTCCTGGGACAATGAATTCACGGTGTTCTTATTTCAATTTCCAGGAGTGTAGTTACAAAAAGACACCAGAACCATATTAAATGCACGCAAAAATTTTACAGAGCATCTAGTGAAACAATTTATATATATTTACAACAATACATTTACCTTTAGATCTGAAATTATTTTAGAAATAAGGAAGCAAGACGAGGGCTATTACATGATATATAACACAGATGAAATAAATCAAAAAAATAAGCTGAAGACAGCAAAAAAGAGGATGATGCTAAGTCAGGTAAGTGAATGTGACAATGTGCAACAGGAGAAATTCGCGTGGCAAAAATTACGGATGTAATTAAATGTTGTCTTGAGGTGGTGTATAGATTGTGTCAACACAAATAAACGTTACTCTTTACTACGAATTGAAATGGCCAAGTGGTTTCCGCTGTAATGAATTATGATACACCGATATTACAGGAATAGTCGTGCCAAAGAGGTTTATGGTAAATATAGAGCTAAGGTTATTAGGCGACAGAAAAGTCGTTCAGTTATTTACGAAGAGAGAAAAGAGGTAAATGGAGAGTTATAGGTCAGGCGGCAGAAAAGTTGTCCAATTATTTACATAGTGGGAGATGGCGGAAGTGTGGTTATTAGGCGACAGGAAAGTCGGCCATTCATTTATGATGCGTGAGGGACGAAAAGCAAATGTCGACGTTCAAGTCGGCCACTAAGTATTATTTATGGGCGAAGTGGTTTTCGCCAACTATTTTATGAAATTCAAGGGAGTATAGAAATTGTCTACATAAAACACAACACTGACTTGTAAATCTCATAAGAGACATAAACGTAATAAATGAGATTTAAACAGAACGTCACGTAATAGAAGTACACAGGGTAAAAACACACACTGGTTTTCAATATGAAAGGAAGTTAGAATAGAGACCTAGGTAAAAATTGGATAATTAGCCCCTACACATTACAAAGTCACATAATGCTCGCGTGTGAAAGTCAGTAGAAAATACACAGTCATTACATCAATACAGTTCCACTAGCACTTTTTCCAGCAACAGTGACACTCAAATGTAGAAGGAATGTTACCTCATACTGTGAATGAAGTAAAAATTTTATAACTGAGAGCTTGTGTATTTTTTGAAGCAAGATTCCAAGACGTTCAATGTTTCTAAATCGCAATGGTAAGCCTCTGCAGGTAAGATTTAAAGAGCATAGCAGGTGAAGCCGGCTAGCGGCGTGAGTCATTGCCAATGAGGGTTACAAGTAACAGATCGTGCAAGCAAGCACAGAGCTCTTAAAAAGTGAGAACTACAATGTCGCAGCTGTAGGTAGCTACAGCTGTGACCAAAACTAAAATATTGAAGAAAAGCTGTCGTAGTACGATGTAAACAGTGGGATTGTTTATACACACCCACTATCAAAACAAAACGCAACGTAATATGTGTTTATATTGTAATAATCTATGGAAACATGTTTATTCAAAATTTGTCTAAAATTATTAGGAACTAATGTAAGGCACTTTGTATTTTTTCTTTTAATTGTACTGGAGCTGTATGCTGAGGTTGGGGATAGGGGAATGAACTGACAGAACTCAACGTCAATAAAGAAAGTCTGGAGTTTCGCAATGCAAGACAACATCATAGACAACATAATCTCCAATATGGGTTGCTGTTGTGGGCTGCTTGTGTACGTTACGAACCGCCAGCTTAGCTGAGTGATAACGTGTTTGTCTACCATGCCGCAGGCCTGGTGTCGGTTCCCGGTCGGGTTGGAGATATATTTCCCTCGTGGACTGGGTGTAGTGTTGTTCTCATCATCATTCATCATCACCGACACACAAGTCGCCCAGTGTGGCGTCGCCTGAAATAAGGCTTGCACCTCAGCGGCGGAAGTTCCAAGGATGGGGCCTCCCGGCCATCAATGCCACCCGATCATTTTGTTTCATTTTTTGTGTATGTTCTGGTAAAAAGTGTGAATGTAAAGATCTTCCAACTCCACGTACCGTGAAATGTATAGGTGCTGTGTTTGTTTTATTTGTCACTAGGTGAAATATACGTCTTTACGATGCATGCAACTATAAATAAGTGCAGAACGGCTTGGTGCCGACACAGTAGTGAAGAGAAGTGTAAAGTATAAGGAATGTTTCATTGAACCGAAAGGATGGCAATGTGCCGATAGTAGTTGTATAGCAGTGTAATTTTCTGTGATAAATAGTTGGTCAATTTAAAGAATGGCAATGTGCAAAAGTTAATAGCACTGTAAATTTTTCGTTTTGTTGAATCTAAAGGAAGGCAACGCGCCGATAGTAGTGTTACGGCCGATTAACTTCTTAGGAGAAATACTTAGTCGAATTTAATGAACGGCAATATGCTGGAAGTAGTTTAACTGCAGTATAAAAATTGGCGATTGAAACTTGACTAGGAGACAGTGGACTGCTATAGAGTATTCTAGCTTAAATGGTATACCATAAGTTGGCAAAACACTACTGACAACATAAAGATGAACAATAATACCGATCTGAAAATCTTTAGTATCAAAAGAATAATGTAACTAGTGTAACGATTTCGGGATATAAGGTCAAATACAAATTTATTGAAGGTAACAATCAGTCTTCTCTAGTCACAAAATAAGTAAGTCAATAAGTATATAAGTAAATTAATAATCTGAAAATGAAAAATTATGAAGTAGATTCAACTTTGGAAAAACAATAACAAATTACAAGTATAGTGAAATGGATGTCTCTTGAGAGATGATAGCTGAAAAGTGTATAAAAATTCGAACAAAAATGTGTTTATTTCGAACATTTATTGTTGTCTGGAAGAACATCCTAATTTTTTTAAATCTCAGAAGGAGGGGGATGTGTAATGTTTCTGGCTTTGCAGCCATCATATTCAGGTACCAGAAGCTCTTTTTGCACCAGTTGAGAAGGAAGCAGTGGTACCGTGAGAAAGACCATCTACATTGTCGTGCTTGGCCGTGAATGACTGCTGCGTTTGGAATTTGAGGGTCAAAAAGATAATCTTACGTTATTTATATTAGAGAAACTAAAGAGCGTGTTACTTGCATTTCATATTAAAGCATCTCTGTACAGCATGCTATCATTACATTACTGCACAAGTATTAATAATCAGGAGAATAGTAAAAACCTGCTAAACGAAAAGGCAGGCGAAGCACTTCGGTGATCTTCGGATCGCCGAAATTGGATGGCGGGCGAGGCGGTTCGGCTGTAAAACAAGGCTGGTTCGATAGTGTCGAAGGACAGACATTTTGTCTGCCGCTATCGGTGTCAGGTTAACACTATATTAGGAATCTATGGTTTATAAATGTGAGAACTGGACTGACAGTCTTGGAGAACACATGTGTTGTCTACCGGGGCATCAGTGCGAAGACTTTGTTAACAATGAGTATGATTACGCGTGCGTGTAATTCAGAACAATTTGATAGTAATTACGCAGATACACAGTTCATTGTTTTGTTATTATGAAAGTATGAAGATTGGGGACAGTTTGTGACCCATGAAGTGGAATATAATTTTGCAGGTTCTCGTATTATGCTAATAAAAAGCGAGTGGCATCCAGTATAAACAAATTAATTGGAAATTTTATTATTTCTAAAACATCAGTTCCTCGCTAAGAAAAAAATGGCTCTGAGCACTACGCGACTCAACTGCTGAGGTCATTAGTCGCCTAGAACTTAGAACTAATTAAACCTAACTAACCTAAGGACAGCACACAACACCCAGCCATCACGAGGCAGAGAAAATCCCTGACCCCGCCGGGAATCGAACCCGGGAACCCGGGCGTGGGAAGCGAGAACGCTACCGCACGACCACGAGATGCGGGCGCTCGCTAAGAGTTTATTACAGCCTCAATATAACGGATTCATGATATACTTGCTGGTTTTTGGGCAAGGAACAGCAACTAGAGAATACTACAGGTTGGTGAACAATAACTAGAACTTGTGCATTTCGCTCATGGCATGGAAGCAAACGGAATCTCCCGTGTACTGCAATCTTAATTCAAATGAGGTCAGTAGCACAATATCTGTGGTAACACAGAGGGGATGAGAAGAAAAGAAGTTTTCCAGGGAAGGGTATTATCAGATGCACATATATGTATATAACCTCCCGATGTTCCGCTCTTGCCGCAACGTTTCTCCTGAGAAATGCTTAAAACCAAGCAGTATACATAACACTACACCAGTTGAGGTTTGTATGTGATACATACTCTTACTTTAAAAGAGCACTCAATGATGTTAAGAGTGAACTACTTCGGGTCAGTAGCTCTAAGTAATAGGGGGTGGTGTGTTGCATTGATCTGACTGGACAGATATAAAAATACAACTGTCGTCACCGATCCCAGTAGTAAACTACGCCTATGAAATGGTGACGTTCCGAAAATAATTTACACATACATCTACATCGATACCCCGCAAGCTACCGTAAGGTTCGTGTCAGGGGATGCCCTATACCAGTACTTGTCATTTCCCTTCTTGCTCCACTCGCAAATAGAGCGAAGGAAAAACGACTGTTTGTACTCCTCCGTATAAATGGAAATGTCGTGTGCCTAGGGCCTCGCGTCGGGTAGACCGTTCGCCTGGTGCAGGTCTTTCGATTTGACGCCACTTCGGCGACCTGTGCGTCGATGGGGATGAAATGATGATGATTAGGACAACACAACAACCAGTCCCTGACCGGAGAAAATCTCCGCCCCAGCCGGGAATCGAACCCGGGCCCTTAGGATTGACAGTCTGTCATGCTGACCACTTTTTTTTTTTTTTTTTGACAAATACTAAATGAAATGCATCCTCTGCCAAAAAGAAAGAAAACAAAAGATTTTAAAACAAATCACAAATTGAAAGGAACAGGGATGTTGTTGTTATTTATTTATTTATTTATTTTCAATAAGGATCACTCTGTTAAAAGGAACATATATACCATTTCATCATATAGTATGTGCATTACATAGTGAGTGGTGAGAAAAGCGTGAGGTTCATCATCAGCTGTCAAATGTGTACACCGACTGCACCCGGCACCTTCCAACTACGTGGGGGGTCAAGGAAGACTGCCTGAAGATAATTGGCAAAGGTTTCCCGATAGTGTGACCATCTATGAACCTCACTGTGGGCTTGCTGCAAGAAATACCAAAAGTCAAGTCGCGACGTGGCAGTATCCCCATAGAGGTACGCGATCGTCCAACCTTTGATCCAGATGATCGACTGTGATTTAGTCGCCGGAAAGTAGTCACTCTCCGGATGTAAGAAGGAAGCAGGTGTAATATGTTGCGGGGTCACACGGAGGTAGCAAGCCACCATCTGTCTTCCTAGGAGCCAGACGTCCTCCACCGCGATACAAGTTAAGCGGTGATGGTCGTCATCCACTTGGTGACATTTCGGGCATAGTGGAGTGTCCACTAGTCCAATTGCATGGAGCCGTCGGTGGGTGTTGAACTTGCCACAGGCGACAGAGAACCACAGTGCCCGAACGAAGGTAGGAAAGAATTTTTGGTGCATATGTCTCCAAATCTTCGGCCAATGCAACCTGGGGTGTTTCAGTTCAATTACATTACAACTTATCCGTCGTAGCAGCCAAACATAAAAATCCTTCGCGCATGGCGGTCTCGTGCGCGGAAGCTCGTCTCTGATATAACTAAGTACCACGATAAATGTTGAGACATGCGCAAAATGTGGCGTAATGTTGCCCACCGCCACCGGAGGTGTGAGGGACGCTGGAACCAGGAGATCCAGTAGGCGGGATGTAAGGGAATCACGCCCGCTACGCCATTGCTTATACATTGTGGCTAGAAGGAGCGCCGTCGCACGGCAGTGAACATTCGTAAGTCCGAGTCCCCCCTTGTCCGTAGGGAGAGTGAGCGTTTCGTATCGCACCTTGAGGGGCGATCCAATCATCACGAAATAGCCTAGTGCTGATTGAAGTCGACGTCCAAGCGTAAGTGGTAGGGGCAGGATCTGCGAAATATGCACCATTCGAGAAACCACATAAGTGTTCAGGTACTCGACTCGCTGCAAAGGATCAAGGCGCCGTAGGAGATGTTGTCGGACCATGGTACGTGTTGTCTGTAAAATACGTCGGTAGTTAACTGCTGCAGTATGTTTTACAGATGAGGTAAAGTCTATGCCGAGATAGCGGAATCGTTGCACATAAGGAAACGGACTGATTTCTTCCGGCGTAAGGCCCCTTCCCACCGGCATTGCCGCCGATTTGTTCATGTTCACTGCACTACCCGCGATCACACTGTGGTCCAACAACAGTTCAAGGACCGTCTTCACCTCTTCCTCAGAAAGAACGAGCAGCAGGAGGTCGTCCGCATAGGCACGACATTTGAAGGTGTAGCCCCGTAGTTCCATCCCAGAAAGAGAATTGGTGAGCCTCCCAATTAATGGTTCCAACGCTATCGCGAACAGCAGCATCGAAAGAAGGCAGCCCTGGCGAATGGATCGTCGAATTTGAATGGGCCCTGCTATACGCCCATTAACCTGTACCAAGGATTGTGCGCCCTCGTAAATCCTTCTAATGAGACCAGTAAAACGATCTGGAAAACCCATTTGTTCCAGTACAGCATACAGATAGTTGTGGCGCACCTTATCAAAAGCACTGTCAAAATCAACCACCACCATCGCCGCTTTAAGCCGGCACTCCTCCGCCAGCGCTATCACATCACGGCATTCGCCAGTAGCTGTTTGCACATTCACCGATCCACCCGGTGTCGTCTGTTCCGGAGAGAGAACGCTACGAATTAACATACGACATCGGGACGCTAGCAACCGTGCAAAGATCTTATAGTCGGCATTAAGCAGGGTGATGGGGCGATAATGTGTGACCGTAATTCCTGGCTTCGGTTTATGTACTGGCACCAGGAGGCCTTCCATAAAAGCCGGTGGAATAGGCGCATCGGAGTTTAACATCTCGTTGTACATTTCCGTCCATCGCGGTGCCATTTCGTTGCGAAATTCGCGATAGAATTCAGCAGGAAGCCCATCAATGCCTGGGGACCGATTCAACGCACCTTGTGCGATCGCATCATGTACTTCCTCACAGCTAATGGCTTCCAGAAAGGTTCCCGCGGCTTCCACCGTCAGTCTACGGGAGACGGACGTGGCTATACGGTCGAGGTCATCGAAAGAGGCTGCTTCTTCCCGATAGATGTGTTGGTAATGGTCGACGAATGCAGAGACAATGTCCGCTTGACGCGTCACTCTTCGGTCTTCGCGGGTGATTAACTCCCGTACCAAAACGCGTCGTCGGTGCTTTCGTTCATTCACGACGTGGTGCATGGAAGGAATCTCGTGCCTTATCGTATCGTGACATCTGGCGCGCACCATGGTTCCCTGAAGATGTTTCCGAGCTAAAGCCACTAGTTTAGCTTTTATCCTTTTGCGTTCGATCCAGATGTCCTGTCCCGGCGGGCCTTCATCCAGGTCGCGCAGTGCTGCAAAATAAAAGTCGGTGGTACGGCGGCGCCATTCTGCCATCTCCCTGCTATATGAGATGAACGTACGGCGAAGCGCCGGTTTAGCACAAGTCAGCCACCAATCAAGCTTCGTCGCATACCTTCCAACCCTTCGCTCGCACATCGTCCATGTCTCAAGGATCCGTTGACGGCATTCAGGATCATGTAGATGTTGAATGTTTAGTTTCCACGGGGCCTTACTGTTCCACACCTCTCTACGGGGAAGAAGCACCGTACAGATGTAAGCGCTGTGATCGGAAAATGCCAATGGCCAGCGTTCCGCGTCCTGGACATCATTTGCATGAGCTCGTGAGATATAAATGCGATCTAATCTGCTCGCCGAATGACTTGTCACATAGGTGTATCCCGGTGCAGCTCCATGTCGTAATTCCCACGTGTCACTAAGTACAAGGTCGTTGACAACGATTCGCAACTCCTGGCTGATGTTTGCTTGCGGCCATTGGTCTTTCTGGCTGAGAACACAGTTGAAATCTCCACCAATTATTACACATTCAGAACGTCCATGGAATAGTGGAGCAATGTCTTCTTCATAAAATCGCGCCCTTTCCCGCCGCCGATTGTTTCCCGACGGTGCATAAAGATTGATGATGCGTGTCCCAAACGTCGTGAAAGCCATTCCCCTGGCCGACGGAAGGTAACACACGTTTTCCACTGGGAAGCCATCTCGCACGTAAACTGCCACCCCACTCCCATTGTGATCTCCATGTGACGAATAGGATTGGTAGCCTGCGATGTATGGGAGTGCAGCTATGTGGACTTCCTGCAGCAAAGCAATATCCACATCAGATGCCCAAACCGTTTCCTTCTATAGGTGTATTTTGGCCGGTGAACGCACGTCATTGATATTTAATGTCGCAATACGGTTCGCATGGCGTTGAATCCCACCCTGTCGAGGCACAACAACATCTCCCTTCACCGGCGCCGGGGGCTGAGTTAGAAGACGCTCTCTCGCCCTTCTCCCTTCACCTTCAGCAATTATTAGGCCGTCTTCGTGAGTGCCGGCTGCCTCTGTATGACGTCCGGCGCCTCCTCAATATCCTCATACCACATCTTTTCAGGCTGTGATATATTCGTGTCCATAGACACAGCATCTGCGTCTGGAGAGCCAACTGTTTGTGATTCCTCTTCAGCATCACCAAGTCCCGGTACCGTCAATGTGACAGACCGCTGTGGGTCGGATCGAACAGTTCCCAGAGCCTCATCCTGTTTCGTAGTGGCTGTTGTGTCGTCTTGGTCCACAGGCACATCGTCGTCGGGGCAAGGGGAGTCATCTGGAGGAGATGTCGTGCGACGCCGCCGTTTCCTCCTTTTCGGGGAACGCTGTTTGCGCGATCTTCCGTCCGTGTCCTCAGATTGCAGGGAATCACGGTTGCCCGACAGAGAAGCATCCGTAGGAACTGGAAGTGTTTCGAGTCCCATCGTTGAACTTGGCGGGAGTTCGGTCGAAACTAATGATGTCGTCTCAGAGTGCGATTCAGACGGAACAGCAGCCGTAGTGGCTGGAACTGCTTCTTGTACCATCGGTGTGCTGGGTGGGAGTTCGGTCTCATCTGATGTTGTCGCCGTAGATTGTATGCTCGACGGAGCAGCATGCTCTGTCATCCCGACGTCTGCGACAAGGTTTCGGAGAGTGCCATCTTGATCTTCCAACGAGGCTGTGTCCTTTCGGTCATCAGCGGACGCAGTGAGGGCTTTGGCATAGGTGATCGGTAGTACTGTCATCGCCGGCGACGGCTCCCGCACATCTGAAGGCAGTTGCGTAATCCGCCGTTGCATACAGTTCGACCTGAGGTGTCCCTCCTGGCCACATCCAGAACATGTACGTGGTTGACCATCGTAAATCACCACCGCCCGACTACCACCAATTGTCAGATATGACGGTACATGCTTCTGAAGATCAATAGTGATCTGCCGCACTCCGTTAAGAACGGGGTATGTGGCGAATTGTGTCCAGCGTTCTGCTGTGTGACCATGTACTGTGCCGTATGGCTTAAAAGCCTCGATAACTTCGTCAGCCGGGAGCTAAAATGGCAGCTCAAAAACACGTATTGTCCGTATACCCAGACCAGCATGTTCTACAGTTACCGTGCCGACGTTCCCGTCACTATGGCAAGATCGGAGACCTGCTTTTGTCGCCTGTAGAATTCTCTCACACGCCGCGTCATTTACCATCTTAACATACACCGTGGGACTAACGATGGATAGGTGAATTCCGATAATATCGTTTGGCGGTATCTTGACGTCCTCTCGAATGAATCGTTCCACTGCTAAAGCCTTTGGTCGTTCGTAGTCTTTGCAGAAATTGAATCGTAATGTAGTTTTCCTGTACTTGTTCGCCATGATCGGTGTTACTAGCCCGCGTGCAGACTAAGTCCACAAGTAAACAAATACTCGCACACGCCGCACAGGCGGAAGTATCGGACCTCCGCATCGCACGGCCGCTAGCGCCGAACTATTGTACTGCAATCTTAATTCAAATGAGGTCAGTAGCACAATATCTGTGGTAACACAGAGGGGATGAGAAGAAAAGAAGTTTTCCAGGGAAGGGTATTATCAGATGCACATATATATATAACCTCCCGATGTCCCGCTCTTGCCGCAACGTTTCTCCTGAGAAATGCTTAAAACCAAGCAGTATACATAACACTACACCAGTTGAGGTTTGTATGTGATACATACTCTTACTTTAAAAGAGCACTCAATGATGTTAAGAGTGAACTACTTCGGGTCAGTAGCTCTAAGTAATAGGGGGTGGTGTGTTGCATTGATCTGACTGGACAGATATAAAAATACAACTGTCGTCACCGATCCCAGTAGTAAACTACGCCTATGAAATGGTGACGTTCCGAAAATAATTTACACATACATCTACATCGATACCCCGCAAGCTACCGTAAGGTTCGTGTCAGGGGATGCCCTATACCAGTACTTGTCATTTCCCTTCTTGCTCCACTCGCAAATAGAGCGAAGGAAAAACGACTGTTTGTACTCCTCCGTATAAATGGAAATGTCGTGTGCCTAGGGCCTCGCGTCGGGTAGACCGTTCGCCTGGTGCAGGTCTTTCGATTTGACGCCACTTCGGCGACCTGTGCGTCGATGGGGATGAAATGATGATGATTAGGACAACACAACAACCAGTCCCTGACCGGAGAAAATCTCCGCCCCAGCCGGGAATCGGACCCGGGCCCGTAGGATTGACAGTCTGTCATGCTGACCACTCAGCTACCGGGGCGGACACTCCTCCGTATGAGCGGTAATTTGTCGTAACTTACCTTCGTGATCTTAACGCGCAATGTACAAGTATGTAGGCGACTCCAGTATCGTTTTTGCAGTCAGCTTCCAATGTCGGTTCTCTAAACTTTCTCAAAAATGTTTCCCGAAAAGAACGCCGCCTGACCTCCAGGTATTCCCAACTGAGTTCCGGAAGTATCTCCACTGCATTTAATTTGTGTTCGTATCTATCGGTAACAAATCTAGCAGCCCTCCTTTGAATTGCTTCGATGTCTTCCTTCAATCCGACGCTCGAGTAGTACTTAATAATAGGTCGCACCAGCGTCCTAATAGCTTTTACAGGTGAACCACTCTTTCTTAAAATTCCTTCAGTAAACCGAAGTGGACCACTTGCCTTCCCTGCCACACATTTCACATGTTGGTTCCACGTCACATGGCTTTGCAGCGTTACACCTAGATGTTTAAACAACTTGACTGTGTCAAGCTGGATGCCAGTAATACTGTATCCGAACATTAGAGTTTTGTTCTTCCTACTCATTCGCATTAATTTACATTTTTCCACATTTAGGGCTAGCTGCCATTCATCATACCAACTGGAAATTTTGTCTAAGCCGTATCGTCCTACAGTGACTCAGCTACGACACCTTACCGCACGCCACGGCATCATCAGCAAACTACCGCAGACTGCTGCACGCAGTGTCCACCACATCATATATGTATGCAGAGAAAAACAGCGGTTCCATCACACTTCCCTGGGGCACTCCTGACGATTCCCTTGTCTCTACTGAACACTCGTCGTCGAGGACAACAGACTGGGTTCCATTTTTAAGAAGACTTAGGGTCACACATGTATCTGTGAACTTATTCCATATGTTCGTACCTTCGGTAACAGCCTGCAATGGGGCACCGAACCAAATGCTTTCTGGAAATCTACAAATATGGAATCTGCCTGTTTCCCTTCATCAGTACTTCTGAGTGAATCATTTGAGAAAAGGGCAAACTGAGTTTCGCACGAGCGATGCTTTCTAAAACCAGGCTAATTCGTGGACATATGCTTCTTGGCCTCATGAAAGTTTATTACTTTCGAAGCGACAATGTATTCGAGCACTCTGCAGCAAAATGAAGTTAGGGATATTGATCTGTAATTTCGTGAGTCTGTTCTTTCACCTTTGTTATATACTGGAATCACCAGCACTTTTTTCCAGTCGCTTGGGACTTTGTGCTCGGCGAGAGATTCACGATAAACGTAAGCTAGGTAAGGGGCCAATGCCTTGGAGTACTGATTCCATACGGACCTGTTGATTTATTTACTTTGAAACCTTTCAGTTTGTACTCCAGGGATGCTCATTACTATGTTGTTCGTATGGGAGTCTGTCCGATGGTCAGATGACAGTATGTTTGTACGGTTCTCTTTCGTGAACGATTTCTTGAACGTGAAATTTAAACTTCTGCTTTCATTTTGATGTCTTCAGCTGCCACACCAGACTAGCCAACAGGGGACTGAATGGAAACCGTAGACCCGCTTAGCGATTTTACATACGGGTTTTCTGCCAGATCTTTTGCTAAGGTGTGACTGTGGTAGTTGTATGCTTCGCGCACAGATCTTTTCACAGTCGCAAAAATCTATACTAACCTTCGCTTGTCGTCGTTTGTGAGTCCTCTTTTGAATATTGAGTGCAACAGTCTCAGCCGAATTTCGCTATTAAACCATGGTTGATCTTTTACATCCTTTATTACTTACTAGGCAAGTTACTCTCCAAACCTTCCGGTTCATGTGATGTTAATGATCTGAATGTATATAAAAGCGAATTATTCATCAGGAATGTTTCACCCACAAACATTTTGCTTCAAGAAACTTTAATAATACCAACGAGATAAAACCTCTTATTCAACATAAAGATGTGTTAATAGTCCCAAGCTACAGTTTAATATTTTCGGAAGGAAGATTTATGCCTAGAAGAAAGATGAATTCGTCCTACCAAAAGCAATATCGCGATTTGCATTTAATGGATTTTCCTTTCTGTTTCAAGAACTGTGAGACGAATTTAATGGTATCGAGCTCGGCCGCAGAAGAGATGTCGGAATCACATCGACTCTCAAAACATATGTCTCCATATCTACTTTGTACATGAATGCATTAGAGAATGGAGGATGGTTCACAGCTAGACAGATGAATGGCAGCTCTAGCGCCTGCACTCCACCGAAAATGTTGATGGGCTCTTTTGGTGTTGATAACTGTGTCATTATGAACGCAAGACATGAGATGACTGTAGTTCAAAGTGCTGTGGATAGCAAATTATACATTCAAGGAGTGCCAGAAGTAGAGAATAAAACTGTTCTGCACAAACTGGTGTGGAAATTACCTTGTGGAAATTACCTCATTTATCATTATTAGAAGGAGAGTGCCTGAAACCATTGCATGTGCTGATTGCAGTTGTCCAATTAAAATCAACTTTTTGTTGATGGGCACTTTAGGAGTATCTAATCCTTCCAGACAATTCTAAACAGTCATGGACAATAAAGACATGTGCGTGAAATATATTCAGAGATGGGAATGTGGAGCATCACCAGCTGTGTAATGGACTGAAGATCAAGAAAAATTTTCCCATATTGGGATTCCAAACTGGATTTCCCGCTTACCGCGAAAGGTCGCCTTAACATTAGGTTATCCAACACGGACATGCATGCATGTGAATTCCTTTACAGAAGAGACATTTTAATGGACAGTTGCTTGTCCAGTGTTGGGGGATAAATATGATACTGCAGTGCCCGTGTTGTTACAAAGTATGTGACGACATATGAAAGTTTGTGTATGACGTGGGTTAAGATCGGGTAGCCTAATGTTAAGGGGACTGCTTGCGGTCCGGCACAAGTTTTCACTGTCGACATTCCGTTATAGAGCTGATGGTTGTTCAACCTCGCAACTGCGAATACATTTCATGAATTTCGTAATGGATGCAGTCACCACAGCACCTGCTTCTTCGGACGTACATAGATGTCCGAATGAATATTGCATCGTACTTTGCAACAACACGGGTACTACAATATCGTATAAGGACATTTGTCATACCAGAAACGCCTTTATTTATTGTTGTAACACTGTAAACAGACAGGGGGAGAATCGGGAAAAAAGTATTCAAGCAAAATTTAAGAACATTAAGTTAACCAATGTTGACGTGTACCTAAATGGAGAGTATTTTCCATACAACTCACACCTTGACCGGGGACCGGAAGAATAACGCTGATTGTTTACTGTACTGTATGAACGCGAGCTTTTGCTCTTCATACTGTGATGGCAATGAAACTGAATGAATGCTCAGTCCTAATAATTATGATGTATTGCCATCCATATTGGTCACTGATTGCTTCAAGCAAAGCGAGACCATTAAAAGTGGATCTGTAATCGTGTGTTTTGAATCGTTACAAACCTTCCTTACACGCACTGTAGCCGATGTTTTATTGCTATAAGGCCATACTGTAAATTACTCACATCTTACAAGTGCTGTACAAGGTATCGTATAAATATAGAACTATTGCACTACTTTCATCAGATCTCACAATGACATATCAGTGTGCAAACATCGTTGTGGGTACAAAGAGGTATGCGATGAGTGTGGACAACTTGCATTTAAAAACATCAAAGTGTTTTAGCCAGACTATTTACCGAATAGTTACCTTACCCATTTCACTGATATATCACTTTCAAAGACTGAATGGAAAGTATACATAGTAGTATTTGTGCGACAATAGTTACGCTGAATCCACGGCAGACGTGATGTATTAATGGAGATCTTACCATGAATAAAAGCCTTTTGTATTAAGAACATTGCATGTATTAAAAGCAAACTAATTGCCAACACGGTAAGTGGCATTAAGTGAAGTCCGCTACAAGAAAGTTCTAGGGTAGCGGGCTAGAATTATGTCTATCATTGCCATATAGTCTAATACCAAGAAAGGCAATGTCCTTTTTTTCGTTATTGTGATATCGATATTTTCTTATAGTTTTTCCGCGCAGAATCAGGTGGTAGCCTCACTGATCGTGAAAAACGGAAGGTAATGGATTAAAAAGACGTTAAAAGTGTGACTTTATTTCCGAAACGGCCACGTCCAATCAGGTGTTGTTTCAGAAATAGCCAACCACACCAGTAGCTAACTGTAACAAAGGATTCGGTATGCGTCATCCATTTTTTCTTCTATTTACTTGCTTCCTGTCTACAAGTGTGTGTTTTAGGGTTGTTTATTATTGTGATTTTTTCACAAATTAACTGTAGATTTTTGCCACGTTTTCGCTACTGAAAGTCATTTGTTTGACATAAGAGATTGCAGACACCACATTTCACAAGCGTAGGTATTTTTCTAATATGCTTTTAAGTTTTCTATCTTTCCTGTGAAAATATCGAAAGTGGACATGGGCGTCTTTGATATGGGCCTCCTCAATTCTTCATAAACCTAACTGGACTGGTTAACTCATTCTTGCTACTCATAACGAAAAACATAGAAGGCACTGCTTATGAAAGACAGTTTCAGCATATGTACAGTAGTTGATGAATACATCCTTCATTTACATCCTTTTCAAATATAGTTACAGACATATATGTTAGACCATAAAAGGATTAAACATATATAATAAGAAAATGAAATAAGTAATGTAAAATAACAACAGTTTAAGCGACTAAATATGGATGTAGTAGCGTAGTCTAGGTAGCACAGCTGTTGAAAAAATTATTCCACTGTAGCTGTGTTATGATGAAATGCACAGTGTTACAGTGTTTTTATTTTATTTTATGTTTTATTTTTTCAAGATTGTAAACACAAATGACTTTTCATGGCAGTGTTTCTATATCAGAAGCAATCCTTGCTCGGTAGTTAATGTCTCCTGCATCTTTCTTTTCTAATGCTATAAATCAATTTCCTTCCCCCCTCCCCCTGCCAGCCATCTCTTCTGTTGCACACCCTTCATTTTAAATGTTTACATGAACATTATAGTACTTATATGATCATACAAATTTAGCCTTATGGATATCCATCGCTATAGATTGAGTACTGATAAATGGTTAAGCCTGATTGGAAATTCACTTTATTTAATGCATTGTAAATAATATATAGATGATACATTGTCGGTGTAATTTATACCTTAGAATCTGTTCATAAGGCAGCAGCCCTGTAATTATTTTTTCATGGGCAATGCCACCTAGACTACACAATTTTATACAAGCTTAGTCGCTTGAACAGTTGTCTTTTCAGATTAATTATTTTATTTTATTGCTTAATAAATGTAACCAATTTATGGTTTATCATATATTATGTAAATAGGTTTTAAATTAATGTAACTGGAGAACATATTCATGAAATAAAGTACATGTTAATTGTGTATACGCTGAAATTGGTTTGTAAGCAGTGCCATCTGTCTTTGTGTAAAGTATGGCTTCAATTAGTTAAATAGTACTCTTAGCTGTTTGAACAATGTAATGCAACAGTTTGCTATTTTTACTCTTACTTCATTTCCTATCTTTGTGTAATTTACTGTTCTAGTTTATAAAACTACTGTATGGAGGTGGTAGGTATGTTGCTACCCCAGCACACTCTACAAACTGACTTAACTTAAGACCACACCAGAATTATTCTGCAGTCCTCTGTTACTCACATCAATGACTGTGTAGTGTGTACCTGTGTTTAGCATATGCAGCGTTTCTAACGTGGAAGCTTTCATATGTGATAAGATATCTGTGGAAGCTCCAGTTCAGTTGCCGATTTAAGGTAACCATTTGTTGTACTATTGATAATTCCCAAATTTTCCGTTCTGACTTTCAAAATGATGTATAATCGAAACATATAAGACAGATGATCATGGAATAGTGTGGCCAAGACAACTTCAAATTTTGAGTGCAACATGTCCTCCGCATATCACACTGTATTTCTGTACATCACTAATTATTTGGGTTTAATATGTCACACTCACTGCATTCTCCAGTTGTGCATAACTTTAATGAGGTATTCAACAATCATTTCTTCACTCAAATTGTTTAGTCCAGCACCCTGTGCTACCAATTTTTGAACCATTGCATGACTGACTCACTACAATCTCAGAAAATGGGAAATTGTTGAATAACGAAGGACCACCCTATGAAACTATGGTGTTAAGACCAGATTTATGAACAAAGAGACAGTATACTCTATATTAAAGGCTGTACAAAACTGTTGTGGTCGCAGGATATCTTCAAAAATCCATCAATATGTTACTTCTAGGACTCTGTTGCCCACCTGATCAAATATTCAATCCAATGTATGGTGAAAACAACAGCAGCAATTATTTGTGTGCTTCAGGAAGTATGCAAATACCTTTTAGTTGGATGAGCAAGCAATAAATTTATTTTTTGGTAAAATGTTTTTATTTATTTATTTACTTCATATTTCCCACATCCGCCCTTCACCCCCCCCCCCCTCTCCCCCAATCACAGGCTTCAGGCAGAATTTAACATCCGTTACCTACTACGCTGCTCATAAAGAATTGGAGAAAAGATTTTAGAGACTTCGTCTATGCGATACTGGAATCAGGAATCAGAGGCAATCAGTGGCAGCCTGCTGCCATATTCCAATGTGGGCTTCACACTATGCAGTAAATTCCTAAGTATTTTATTTTAAAACTAATGTACGCACCCCATATGAAAAATGTAATCCTTACTTAGCCTTCATGCTCTGCAGTAGCACCCCCATGTCGACGCTATGTGTTTTTTATTTGTATGTATGTCTTAATTTTTGTTCTCACAGTTGCATGCAATGCTTATGTTTTCCTATTTTGTCTGTAAGTGCTACTCACATCAAACTGAGATAGACAATAAGGCTATTTTCGTGTCAGGACCCATGGGGGGCATGGCACCAATGTCAAGGAGTGGATACATAACTGTTGATTCTTCTACCAGTAATAACAGTAACAATACACACCTGCATACAGTACTTATTATGATTTTTTCCTTATTTTTCTAGATGCACTTGATGATAACATTGACACAGATGTGAATTCCTCACTGAAAGAAAATATGTGAGAATGTTTGTCTAAAATCCGCAGATGATGAGTGGCTAAAATCATTGATGAGCATCAGTGAACTGCAATATATGTATAAGGAATTATTATACTTGATGGATCTATACATCTATCATGCATGTATATCAGTCTTACTGCTGCCTTTACAGAAGTACTGGAGTCATTTTGAGGCAAGGTTACCACACTACTGATGTCGATGTGCATATTATCGTCAGCCTAGCACAGGCTGTCAAACTAGCACATCGTAGTTCCATCATCCCATACGAGGCCAATCAAGTGCTCATCATTACCCAAGCTTGAGCTGTCAACCTGGTGATCAGAAACACTAAACACACATCAGCCCTATTTGCAAAGCCCAGCTCACAGGTCATCAAACTGGCATGGAACATCGACCATGGCATGTTTGCCATGATCACCCCACATGCAGCACACTCATCCTACAGAGGAGTGGCACGTTTGCCATGCTCGCTTTGTGATTGACTACTACGGCAAGGTCCTGTGCCTAACTGCAGTAGGAGACACTGAGCCTGTCTTGATAATAAGAACCAGGAAAATCCTACAGCAGTATCAGACTGCTATGCGAATGCTGGTGCTTTCAGGGATAGGATCTCGAAATCCCACTTTCAGAACACTCAAGTGGATTTTCAAGACTAATTTACCTTCCTTTGTGCTAGGTGAAAAGTGTTCAAAAGCAAGATACCTGAATTCAACTACGACTTGCGGTACCTCGAAATAGCTGTAAAGCAGCTCTGCGCTGTGAGCTGACTCTCCCTCCTTTCCACCATAAAAAGGCAGTTATACGGCAAAGAAAAGCATTTTCGAAATTTTGAAAAATGATGGCGTGATATCACAGGCATGTAAATTGTAGGAGGGGGGAACTTTCTTAGAAAATACCGTAATAAGCCTTTTCTCTGATGTATAGCGAAGAGTTCTTGGTAAGGAGCGCAGCTATGTAATTAAGGAGAACAGCCGTGTACTTCACCTACATGTGTACTCAAATGCTTTGATACACTTAATAGGTTCCATTTTCATCGTCATCTAGAAGATAGTACTGCTACAATCATATATTTATGTACAAAAGGAGAAGAAAGAGATCGCTTTTGGCTTGTGATATAAATTACGCAAAACATGCAGTGAATACGGATACATACGAAACAACTAACATCTATGAACATTCTAACTTGGAAGGCATCTCATTAGCCATCACGATCCAAGACCCATCAAAATTCGAGTGGCAGAATCTTAATTATTTGATTCAAATCTGCTGTCTGCATGTAGCTAAGGGAAACAAAGGCAGGAGTTGTGTAGCATTAAGTAGCCTGTGCGGTGGCGAAAAAAAGCCAGGAGTTGTGTAGCATTAAATAGCCTGTGCCGTAGCGGCGGTAATCCCGATCGATTCTCGATTGATGGGCCTCCGAGTGCTGTTTCTTTCTCCGTCGCTGGGCGCCTCCTGGCGGCGGGTGGCGCCGCCTCTGCCCGGTGGCGTGTTGTGTGCGCGGGAAGTCAAGTTTGGGCGCGAGCGACGCGAGCCTTGCCTTTTGCGTCGGACGGTGGGTCCCTCCGCGCTGTCGCTGGCCGGGGCTGATGTTACTTGCTGCACCCCGGGTAGGTGGTTGGAGTCGTCGCCTGATTGCCAGCTTTCTTGCCCTGTCTGACTGCTCCATGCAGAGGTCTGGGTGACGATACTCGTGCTGGATCATCTTTCTCGCGGCGATTTCCCTGGACCGCGCCTTGGCAGGAGCTAGTGGCTGTGCTGCTCCCGGATATAGTTTACAGGGGAGTACTTTTCCGTCCTCGAAAGTTTGATGCAGTTTGTGTGTTTTAGCGTGCTATGGCTAAGAAGATTATCTTCGTTGTTATGATTGTATCGGAAACGTGGGCCAACCCCAGTGTTCGTATTTCTTGGAATTCTGTCGGGTGATGTACCTTACTTAGTGTGTTTTTCTTGGTGTTCTATTATGCCGTTGCAGAACATTGGTTAACCTTTTCCCTCCTTACTCTTCTGCAGAGTGCTTTTGGACCCAGTGGCTTGTAATTTCGCTTGTACCAAGTTCCGGGGTTTTGTGGGTATAATTGATTAAATTATGTTTTGGAATTTGTGGGAATCTGTGTGTTTGTCTGAGGTTTCTGATGGCCTGTGCCTGTACGATTTCCCGTTTCCTCGCCTGGGCGTCGTACGTAAAGTTTAAGGTGAGTAAATTTTGGTGGTTCCCGTCCAGTGGTGCGGTGGGCCCTGTGACGATTTTTTTTTTTTTTTCACTCTGCCTGTCCTTTCTCCCTGGCTTACGGCTGCCTCCTCTGTGCCCACGCTCGAGTGTGTATGTGGGTGACCGTGGTCGTTTCATGACTTGTTTACCGTTTCTTGCCGACTTCTCTGCATAGACTACCAAATCTGTAATTTGTTCTGTTTCAAATGGCTCTGAGCAATATGGGACTTAACACCTGTGGTCATCAGTCCCCGAGAACTTAGAACTACTTAAACCTAATTAAACTAAGGACATCACACACATCGATGCCCGAGACAGAATTCCAACCTGCGACCGGACCGTAGCGGTCACGCGGTTCCAGACTGAAGCGCCTCGAAACGCACGGCTACACAGGCCGGTGTAATTTGTTCTATGCCATGTTATAGTTGCTTGAAATAGGTTCGCACACAGTGAGCCGTGGAAGAGGAACAAGGGGGAAGCAAATGGTAGCACCAAAATCTTTCTTTTAACAGGGTGGGTTTATTGGAGTGAACAGTTACACTAATTCTCAATCTTTCAAAATCAGCTTTAGTTCTTTAAGGCAAGCGGCTGCGATTAATCAAAACAACAAACATTGTTAATACAGTAGCAAAGGGAAAGCTGGGAAGGCAATGAATTTTAAATAACAACTCTCCACAAATATGGCTTCACAGGTAAGATTAAATTTATGATTGTTATTTTTTTTAAACTTTCGACAAATATCCCTTGATGCCTTTAGTAAAACAATAAGTGATAGGCCTAAAGAGAAAGTGCAATCCACGCCAACATTTCAATAGATCATAGCCACAAGTAGCACAATTTAACCCCAAGGATTTGCCTAGATAAAATTTCCCCAAAACGTAAAAGATAAATCATTACACTGAAACGCTGGATCAGTTATCAACGTAAAACTTCACAAGGAGCCAAAGGCTAGATTATAACCTTTCTCACATCGCAGTAGTGGGCAAGATAAAATTAGCTCAGCTAACAAAATACAATTACACCAAAACTCATACACAAGTTAAAATTTAACGCACATGGCGACAACCGCCAGCTTACAACAGTTCAAATACATTATTCAGTCCCATAGGTGTGCAGATGTCATTACCAAGTGGAGTGTGCGAACCAACTTGAAGCAACTATAACATGGCATAGACCTAACTACAGATTCGGCAGTCTATGCAGAGAAGTCGGCAAGAAACGGTAAACAAGTGTTGAAACGAGTCGCCCACATTCACACTCGAGCATGGGCACAGAGGAGGCAACCTTAAGCCAGGGAGAAAGGACAGGCAGAGTGAAAAAAAACAAAAGAAATCGTCACGGGACCCACCGGACCACTGGACGGGAACCACCAAAATTCACTCACCTTAAACTTTACGTACGACGCCCAGGCGAGGAAACGGGAAATCGTACAGGCAAGGGCCATCAGAAACCCCAGACAAACACACAGAATCCCACAAATTCCAAAACATAATTTAATCAATTATCCCCCAAAACCCCGGAACTTGGCACAAGCGAAATTACTGGCCACTGGATCCAAAGGCACTCTGCAGAAGAGTAAGGAGGGAAAAGGTTAACCAATGTTCTGCAACGGCACAATAGAACGCCAAGAAAAACACACTAAGTAAGGTACATCACCCGACAGAATGCCAAGAAATACGAACACTGGGGTTGGCCCACGTTTCCGACACAATCATAACAACGAAGATAATCTTCTTAGCCATAGCACGCTAAAACACACAAACTGCATCAAACTTTCGAGGACGGAAAAGTACTCTCCTGTAAACTATATCCGGGAGCAGCACAGCCACTAGCTCCTGCCAAGGCACGGTCCAGGGAAATCGCCGCGAGAAAGATGATCCAGCACGAGTATCGTCACCCAGACCTCTGCATGGAGCAGTCAGACAGGGCAAAAAAGCTGGTAATCAGCTAACACCATCCCCGGCCAGCGACAGCGCGGAGGGACCCACCGTCCGACGCAAAAGGCAAGGCTCGCGTCGCTCGCGCCCAAACTTGACTGCCCGCGCACACAACACGCCACCGGGCAGAGGCGGCGCCACCCGCCGCCAGGAGGCGCCCAGCGACGGAGAAAGAAACACCACTCGAAGGCCAAACGATCGAGAATCGATCGGGAATATCACTGCCACGGCACAAGCCAAATCCCTTTACCCTTAGAAAGCCACACCTTCAGCATCTCATGCACATAATTTACTTATATTCTTCAAAGATGAGAGTCATCATTGCAGTTCGGTCAAGAACATGTTCCACTCTCTTTCCTCCCATTTGTCAAAACATAAGAGGGCAAGGCATTTTTGTCACAGTACCCAAATCATTCACCAAAAGTGAGAATTAAAA
Source organism: Schistocerca serialis cubense (assembly GCF_023864345.2). Lineage (NCBI taxonomy): Eukaryota > Metazoa > Arthropoda > Insecta > Orthoptera > Acrididae > Schistocerca > Schistocerca serialis. Next base: position 403,485,849 of record NC_064641.1, on the reverse strand, counting down.
CGATACACACTCTATGGCTAGGATCAGGACCCCCTACATGTGGAAATGCTCACTGGATATATAATTTTCTTTAAGTTTAAGAATGCTCACCACCATGAACGGTTTCCCTTCATTACATACTTGGAAACTGAGTGCTTACTAGTCCTGTGGCATATGATGAATCTGATCCTAGAGCCCGTCACCCCACATTCATAGAATACAGCAATCTTACTTCGTAGTATGTGGAACAGTATGCTCATATGGCTCCAACCGCAACGAATTCTAATCATATGTTGGGGTAATCCCATTAGATGGTTTTTCTCTGAGCTCTTAAACTAGAATGGCATGTTGATGTTCTTCATGGTGAAAACTGTATACAGATCTTAGGACAAAGAGGCCTTCTACGAGCAGGTAGTTGAATATTATAATTTCTCTGAACAGGAAGATTATCGGCCTGATGAACGATGAGGCGAATGACTGAGAGATTGTGGAGTTTATGGGGCTCAGGGCTTTACAATCAGAAACTACACGGAATTCTTGTGTAATACCGGTTCAGCTCCACATACGTTACACAAGATGGTCTTTAACTTTTGAGGCGGTGAAGTACATACGGCAATGCAGCTGAAACTCAGTCTGTCCCTCCGTGATGAGAAATGCTACCTCTGTTTTTACATTATTCACTCATGTGTGTTTGTGGTGTTTATGGTTAATAGCTAGATAAGTGTTAATCAAATCTGTGTGTGTGTGTGTGGGGGGGGGGGGGGGGGTGGGAAAGGGACGGGGAGGGGGAGGGGGGAGTTGGGGCAGACACAAGAGTCCATGTGCAGCTGCTAGTCACCCTGCAGTGTAAACATTGTATAAAGAATACATACAGTACCATTTGTGTTATGTATTATAGTATATAAGCTAATTAGTTGCTGTTAGTCATATTGTTATTGTGTATAAAATCAGTCTCCTCCTCTCTTGGTATTAGACATAATACGATGTATCTCTACATTTAAGTATGTATTACTTTGATTTATCTCTGCTTATAAGCAAAACGATGGTTATTAAATATACTATTGTAAGCGATTTTGAAAAAAATGTATTGTTAATCATAATTTAATTTTTTATATCAGTCTTATCATGTATAAAGAGTTCAGAATCCCATCATCATGAAAGTTACAGTAGGGTGGGAACAAATAAGAACAATTCTTTTAGCAGAACTTTTTTATATGTTCTTCCATTAATTTTCGTGTCTGCAGCCGGATCCCATCTACATTCTGCCACGATATTTGGGCCCAGGGCCGTCCGGTGATCTTCAGGTGAGTAGACGAAGTACTGAAGAGAACTCATGCGGTCACGGTATTTAAGTCGAATTCCGCACGTGTGAATCGTTCTAGCGGTTTACGGCGCATGCGTTAGGAGGTGACATGCGCGTGGTAGTCATGTAGTGTGTACTGCCCTCAGTGGTGAAGTAAGAACAGTCTAACGGCTCAGTATCGACTGAGCGTGTTGATTACGCTGTGATTTTAATAATTGCATTTCAATTTTTATCCAGCTGAAATCCGTTATGACGATTCATTAAACTGTTAGCAAGACGTAATTCCACTGGTTCCTTAGTTACAGAGTTCCAGAAGCTGGGAAAGAGTGATAAAATTTTGCTGTTATTGTATTCCATTGAATGTCCCATGGAAATGCAATATTCTGCTACTGCTGATTTTAAGCGTTGCCGCGGACAGGTATATCTTTCGTGTTCTACACAGCGTTCCTCGACCGTTCGTGTCGTCTGACTTATATATGCCACGCAACACTCACAGGGAATTTTATAAACATCCGCCTTCCTCAACTGTAAATCATCTTTAACGGATTCGACTAAGGCCCTGCTCTTTCCTGGTGGACGCAGGATGGCATTGATATTATTTTTCCTAAGCAATCTACCTATTTTAGAAGATACGTTCCCGGCATATGAAAGGAATACAGTTGATTTATAGTCATCAGTCTCAACAGAGCGGTGCTTCTTGTAATTGTGCATGACCTTCCGTATTTTACGCGAAGTATAGCCATTCGCTTTGAAAACCTTCTCCAGACGCACTAATTCTTCGTGAAGGCTATCAGCATCCGATATTACAGGCGCCCGATGAATTAAAGTACTGAGAACACCGGCGGTTTGTGCGGGGTGATGGCAGCTGGACGCCTGAAGATATACGTCTGTATGTGTGGGTTTTCTGTACACCGAATGTCCCAAGGACCTATCATTCATATGCCTTGAATCTGTGAATGAATGAGATAGAGTGTATGTTGATAGAACTATTGTCGATTAGGGAAAGTATATAGGAGCTCTTAGCACTCAGTTAGTGTCACTCACAATGAAATATTACGTTTCTTCTCACAGATAATGTACACCATTATGTTCAATAGATTAACAAGATAGAAGGCATCACATTCAGAAATTCGATGGAACCTACTGGCTATCAGGGTACATTCTTTCTCCTAGATTAACAAAACAGAAGGCATCACACTGAACAGTTTGGTGGACTCTCCTGACTACGAGGGTACTTTCTTGGTCATTAGGTATTAATGTCCCATGTAGAACACTGGATGTCGATAGAACTCACGCGTTGCTGTGGAAGGATAACTGCAATTAATTGTGCCTCTTGAGTGGCTTAAAATATAGCTATCAACCACCATTATATCCCCTTGATTTTGTACCTCCCCTTTGGCGACTAGTTGTCCGAGGCCTGAAGTCTATAATGTCTAGTGCAAGTTTTGCGAATCAAATTAATACCCAATGATTTAATTGTTGACAGATGTCTATGACATTTTGGAAGGCAATATCGTTAACAGAAAAATCACATACAAGATATTAATGACGCATATTAACTACAGTCGTGTTACAAGGCTTGGTATGTGTGACAACACCGAAGCTATGGCTGCAATGCGGGCGTGAAAAAGTTCCTAAGCAGCATTGTGACATCTACATATTTTCGTCACGAACCAGCTTAGACTATCATTTCATCCCCTATATTCTCAGGCAGTGAAAGTTACCCGAGAAAAACAATTGTAGGTAAGCCTCCACATGACCATGAATTTCCTTGATTTTCAAATCCGTTGTCCTTTCGAGAGACGTTTGTAGAAATAATAAGAGTCACGCTACATCTCTTCTTGGGATGTACGGTCTTCGGTTGTCGACTGTAAACCTCTCTGAGATGCATGTTGTATCCCTTCTAGCTTTAGCCAGTAGAGTTTTATGGAACTTGATACAGTGATCAAGAGGAAAAAATACAACCTGATTGGAATTTCCTAGTGTGGAATCTCTTGTGCTGACAAACGTCAGTACGAAACGTTATGCCTTCGCGTGGCAGTAGAGGATACGAATCGGTAATGGGTACTGAGGGGGTGCTGTCGAGAATGGTTTGAGACAGTGCTTTTCATTTCTAGACATGCACCGCCTGGTGGTCAGCAAGTGTCCGTTGGTAGATGAATTAAGTAATCAGATCTTCGAACTTTTTTTTGGTCATTAGTCTTCTGACTAGTTTGATGCGGCCAGCCACTAATTTCGCTCGTGTGCTAACCTCTTCAACACAGCGTAGCACTTGCAACCTACGTCCTCAGTTATTTGCTGGATGTATTCCAATCTCTGTCTTCCTCTACAGTTTTTGCCATCTACAGCTCCCTCTAGTTCCATGGAAGTCATTCCCTCATCTCTTAACAGATGTTCTATCATCCTGTCCGTTCTCCTTATCAGTATTTTCCACATGTTCCTTTCCTCTCCCATCCTTCGCAGAACATCCCCATACCTTACCTTATCAGTCCACCCAATTTTCAACATTCGTCTGTAGCATCACATCTCAAACGATTCGATTCTCTTCTGTTCCGGTTTTCCCAGATTCCATGTTTCACTGACATACAATGCTGTACTCCAGACGTACATCCTCAGAAGTTTCTTCCTGAAATGAAGGCCAAGGAAGCCCTTTTAGCCTTTGCTAGTCTGCTTTTGATATCCACCTTGCTCTGTCCGTCATTGGTTATTTTACTGCCTAGGTAGCAGAATTCCTCAACTTTATCTACTTCGTGACCAGCAGTACTGATGTTAAGTTTCTCGCTGTTCTCGTTTCAACTACATCTCATTGCCATCTCTGAATTACTCTGAATCTGTACTCGGCACTCAATAGACTGTTCATTCCGTTCAGCAGATCATGTAATTCTTCATCACTTCCACTGAACATAGCAACGTCATAAGCGAATCGTATCATTGAAATCCTTTCACCTTGAATATTAATTCCACTCCCGAACCTTTCTTTTATGTACGCCATTGCTTCCTCGATGTATAGATTGAACAGTAAGAGCGAATGGCTACATCCTTGTCATACATCTATTTTATTACGAGCACTTCGTTCTTGGTCGTCCACTCTTATTATTCCCTCTTGGCTGTTGTACGTATTGTATATGACCCGTCTCTCCCAATGGCTCACCCCTACTTTTTTCAGAATCTCGAACATCTTGCACCATTTTACATTGTGAGACGCTTTTCCAGGTCGAAAGATTGTATGAACGTGTATTGATTTTTCTTTAGTCTAGCTTCCATTATTAATAGCAACGTCAGGATTGCCTCTCTCGTGCCTTTACCGTTCGTAAAGCGAAACTGATCGTCAGCTAGCGCATTCTCAATTTTCTTTTCCATTCTCATGTATATGATTCTTGTAATCTACTTGGATGCATCAGCTGTTAAACTGATTGTGCGGTAATTCTTACGCTTGTCAGGTCTTGCGTTTTCGGAATTGTGTGGATGATGCTTTTCCGAAAGTCAGGTGGTATGTCGCCAGACTCATATATTCTAGAAACCAATGTGAATAGTCGTTTTGTTGCCAGTTGCCCCAATGATTTTAGAAATTCTGGTGGAATGTTGTATATCCCTTTTGCCTTGATTGATCTGAAGTCCACCAGAGCTCTCTTAAAATCTGGTTCTAATACTGGATCCCCTATCTATTACAAATCGACTCCTGTTTCTTCTTCTGTCATATCAGACAAATCTTCCCCATAACAGAGGCTTTCAGTGGATTCTTTCCAGCTATTCGCTCTCTCCTCTGCAATTAAAGTGGAATACCCGTTGAGCTCTTGACGGTATCACCCTTGCTTTTAATGTCACCGAAGGTTGTTTTGACTTTCCTGTATGCTGAGTTTGTCCTTCCGAATATCATTTCTTTTTCGATGTCTTCACATTTTTCCTGAAGCCATTTCATCTTAGCTACCCTGCACTTCCTACTTATTTCGTTCCTCAGCGACTTGTATTTCTGTATTCCTGAGTTTCCCGGGACATTTTTGTACTTTCTCCTTTCATGGTTACCCATGGTTTCTTCGCATATACCTTCCTTGTACCTGTGTTTTCCTTCCCAACTTCTATGATGGTCCATTTAAGAGATGTCCATTCATCTTCAACTGTACTGCCTGCTGAACTATTCCTTATTGCTGAATCTACAGCCTTAGAGAACTTCAACCGTATCCCGTCATTCCTTAGTACTTCCGTGTCCCATTTCTTTGTGTACTGATTCTTCTTGACTAATGTCTTAAACTCCAGGCTACTTTTCATCACTACTATTATTTGATCTGAGTCTGTATCTGCTCCTGGGTACACCTTACAATCCAGCATCTGATTTCGGAATCTCTGTCTGGCCATGAAATCATCCCGTATCACCCGACGTTTTCCTAGTATAGCTCCTCCTCTTGTGATTCTTGAACAGAGTATTCACTATTACTAGCTGAAACTTGTTACAGAACTCTATTAGTCTTTTCCTTCTCTCATTCCTTGTCCCAAGCCCAAATTCTCCTGTAAACTTTTCTTCTACTCCTTCCCCTACTACTGCATTATAGTCCCCCACGACTATTATATTTCCATCCCCCTCTACATACTGTATTACCGTTTAAATATCATCATATACTTTCTCTATCTCTTTATCTTCAGCTTGCGACGTCGGGATGTATAACTAAACTGTCGTTGTCAGTGTTGGTTTGCTTTCCATTCTGCTAAGAACAACCCTGTCAATGAACTGTTCACAGTAACACATTCTCTGGCCTACCAAATGGTTCAAATGACTCCCAGCAATATGGGACTTAACATATGAGGTCATCAGTCCGCTAGAGTTAGAACTACTTAAACCTAACCAACCTAAGTATATCACACACATCCATGCCCGAGGCAGGATTCGAACCTGCGACCGTAGCAGTAGCGCGGGTTCGGAGTGAAGCTCGTAGAACCGCTCGGCAACAGCGGCCTGCTTCTGCCCTACCTTCCTATTCACAACGATTTCTACTCCCGTTATACAGTTTTCTGCTGCTGTTGATATTACCCTATACTCGTCTTACCAGAAATCTTTGTCTTCTTTACACTTCACTTTACTGACCCCTATTATATTTGGATTGAACCTTTGCATTTTCCTTGTAAGATTTTGTAGCTCCCTACCATGTTCAAGCTTCTGATATTCCACTCTCTGACTCGTAGAACGTTATCCTATCGTTGACTATTCAATCTTTTTCTCATGGTAACCTCCCACTTGGCAGTCCCCTTCCGGAGTTCCGAATGGGGGACTATTCCGGAATCTTTTGCCAATGGAGAGATCATTATGACACTTCTTAAATTACAGAGCACATGTCCTGTGGATACACGTTACATGTCTTTAATGCAGTTGTTTCCACTGCCTTATGCATCCTCATGCTGTTGATCAGTGCTGACTCTTCCACCTTTAGGTGCAGTTTCGTACCCCTAGGACAAGATAGTGCCCTGAACGTCTGTCCGATCCTCCGCCCTCTTTGACAAGGCCGTTGGCAGAATGTTCGTGACTTCTTATGCCGGAAGTCTTCAGCCACCAACGCTGATAATTAATCAAAATATAATCAGCGGCCGGATTCGAACGCGGGACCGAATACGTTTTGATTATGAATGAAAGACGCTATCTTTAGACCAGTGGCATCACAAAGGGTATGTTTCTGATGTGAAAAATGGTTCAAATGGCTCTGAGCACTATGGGGCTTAACGTCTAAGGTCATCAGTCCCCTAGAGCTTAGAACTACTTAAAGCTAACTAACCTAAGGACATCACATACATCCATGCCCGAGGCAGGATTCGAACCTGCGACCTTAGCGGACACGTGATTCCAGACTGTAGCGTCTAGAACCGCTCGGCCACTCCGGCCGGCGTCTGATGTGAACTCGTTTTCTCTGACGAGCGATGTTATGTGTTCACCGATCTGCCACCGCTAGAAGGTTGGCCTTTGTCTTTGTGTCGATAGTCCCGTGATTGACTTGATGGTGGTGGCCGCTGTCTTGGGAAAATCTCGTCATCACAGAGTAGCGCTTGTGACACAATTTGTATGAACTGTTGCATACACTCAAAATTCCGTTTATTCTCATAAATTTTGACATCTGCGACTCCACTTAAATACCTTGGAAACAATTTCCCTATGACAACGTGTACTGTTATCTTTTTTTCTTTTAATACTGCTTTTCACGTATCCCTTCATGGGTTGTTGGTATTCTGCGTAAAGCAATGACACTCGTCAAAGAGAATCCAGTAATGGCGCACATACCTTTGCCTTTTGTTACACCTAGAGATAGTAGGTTTCATAGCAGTACACGAAGATTGCTGTGTTCTTCCCGCCCACAACATGAAGCCGCCACACAAGGACAGAACACTGACACGGCCCTATCGACCCATTTCCAAATATTGGCAGAGCTGTAATGAGTCTGCAGGGCGCTCCAGATCAGTGGACGCTAGGGGATCATCCACCAGACAAATTGTGACACACAGATGAACAGGAAATTTCCACGTCATGTCAAAATTTCATTGAAATGCAACTTAGAATAGGCACCTCCTGATGACGACGACCAAGCGTTTTTCGAAACATTAAGGCTTCAACTAAATCGCCACATACTAAAAGGGCCTTAGTCATTCCAACCTAGTTTTGAGACAACGAATACTCTTGAGCAGCTCCTTCATTTGTCCCAAAAAACTATCAGTCATGCGTAATATTACGTGCGTATCAGGGTTCATTGCAGTCTGTGAAAATATAATATTTGTGTACATAAACAAATTTGAAACTATGATGGCTGGGTTCTTTTAGCACTTTTCGGGTTTTCATGTAATAGTTACTGTCCTTCTTCTCTTAATGAATGCAATATGCAGTGGGTTTAATTGATAAACCAAATAATTTCAAATGTAATACCAAAAATTTTCACTAACACTGTACGTAAAATACACTATATTATAGAAAAAGAATTAGATATTCTTATCTCTTAGAACACTTTTGTGCTAGTTTCAACAGAAACACAAGTCTTCAAGTTAACCCGCTGACACGCGGGGTAGCGGAGCGGTCTCAGGCGTCTTGTCACGGTCCGCGCGGCTTTCCCCGTCGGAGGTTCGAGTCCTCCCTCGGGCATGGGTGTGTGTGTTGTCCTTAGCGTAAGTTAGTTTCAGTTTGATTAAGTAGTGTGTAAGCTTAGGGACCGATGACCTTAGCAGTTTGGTCCCATAACACCTTACCACAAATTTCCTAATTTGTTAACCCGCTGTTACCAGGTCTTCAAATCCAACATCGATGGCAGCAATTTCTGTCACAATAAATTGTTGGCCTTTGCTGGAACGTATCGAGCTTCTTTAGTTATTGTATCGTATTGAAACTATTATGTTCTTTAAGTTATCTTTTGCTTTTGCTGATAGTCCTGTCACAAGGGAGAAAGGAATGCCCACTAACAGCGAAATCTGACAGGGAAACAGTGGACTAATTTCTCAAGCGGGTTATAGCCACTCAATGCTAATAACACTCCCTATACAACATGATCTTTCTTCTGTCCTCCAGAGTTATCCGAATATAAGTGTAGTTCAGTTACTGATAGAGGAACGCCATGCAGAAACTTGTAGAGGAAAGTGCAGATTTCGTTGGCCCTTTTGTCCACTGCTTTAGGATGTATGCACTCATGCAGACATGCTTTTTTAAAAGTTTCTTGAATTCAGTATGTATGACCCGTCAACTGTCGTAGATAAAATGTGCCGTGGACATGAAACGGTGGAATTTGGAAATTTGTCTTGAAGTCAACACTACTGTCAAGTATATGAGGCTCGTCTGTCCTTTTAGGTTCTTCAGTAACCACAGGATAAAATTTATGGGTTTTTCTCTTGTGAACCATTAGGTCTCCAGTATCACGTAACTTTGGTCACTTTGCAGCATCGTTAAGGTGAGTTCTCTTCTCCTTCAGCTCTTCCCATTTGCAGTAGCGTCCGAAACGCAAACTGAAATTTTCCCTGAAAAGTGTGTCACAAGGTAGCCTTTATCTGGGAAAGTTCTTCCTTAAACAACTTATACATTTCTAGAACATTACGTCTGGCATCTAAATATTAAAACTTTCGGTGTATAGTCCAATAGCTTCCTTTGTTTCTGCCTGAAGGCCTTCCTCGATATGCTAGAAGAGCTTCATTCACTGATTAAAGTATATAAAGCAGATACCATGATTTCTGTTGCATTTTCCTGCCATACCCAAGCATCTGACAGAGTGCCTTCTAGCATGAAAAGATGCAGCTACACTTCAGCAACATGTAAGTGTGTCTCATTTAGGATATTTTCTGACTGAAGCCCTTTCAGCAAGTGGCGATTCAATTGGACTCAACGTGGCAGACAACAGAGAATATTACAAGGAAATATGTCGTCTCGAGAAACCTTATACTCATAATATACGGAGCTCTTGTCACTGTTGCCAGGAAAACTCATTCGCTGAGCAATGTAATTCCTTTTAGTAGCGAGAACGCATCCAGCGGGCCAGAGAACATGCGGAATACTTTATATAGAGCGACGATACATTGGCGGTAAATATGTGACCCAGGCGTTTGTCCCACCGGCGTTGAATTATGAATCAATCTTGAAATCATCCTCGTAGTCCTTAAAGAACAATAAAGGTGATGTTCAACTGTCAGATGACACCTGACACTGGACAACTTTTGACCTTATCAGAACAAACATAATGCCTATTAAGGTTGTTGAACGAGCCATTCTTCTTGCGTATGGCTTCATTATTGTTTGGCAAATATACTGCTAAACACGCACCCCAAAACCTGCGTACTCACGATCTCTACTGACAAAGATTGACAAAGGCACACGAAGCAGTCTTACACTTTTAATGAAAAAAAATATATATAAAAAAATTATTATTGTGTAAAATGACTGGATGAAAGTGGGGAAAAAATGGCTTTAAATATTTTTGTTATTTACGAACTTTGTTGTAGAACCCTTTTTTTACGTGTGGAAATAAAAATTCATTTAGACAGAATTAAGCACATTTAAAATTACGTGAACTTTAGCAACCCTATCACGCTGATAAATTCAAACTAACTGATTAATAACATTTACTACTTTGAAAAGTATTTAAATTAAATTTTTTTACGTATTTCGGCCTTGTCACACATTTTCTGAGTGCAGTGGGTTTTTAAATATTTACTGAATTCTTTCGCGACGTTAGCAATGGAACACAAGACTGTTTCTGTTAGCATAAAATGGTTAAATTTTGCCAAGCCGACCTGAACGTTTAATTATCATTGACAAAACACAGTTCACTATACGTTTAAGTTATTTGCTTTAGAAACTGAAAGAACCAACAGATTTACAAATTCAACGTTAATTATCCGCCTATGAATGCAATAATGTAAAACCAGTAATAAATTCAGTCAGCCTCAGGATCACTGTAAAGGAAAAATATTTCGTAATTCACTGCTAATTTTACCTGCTCCCAATTTACGGATTTGGTTAATTTTATAGCGGAACAATTTTTTAAATGTGCCGCCGCTGCAAATCATTCGGTCACGGCACAGCCCAGCAACACCAACGATAATCGCTAAAAGTGCTACAAATTATTTAAAGAAATATTACAGATGACATGGGCAAGCTAATTTACATTAGTAATACACAATTTTGATAAATTATAATGTAGTTAGACCACAACAATAATTAAAATTACACACCTTTATAATTTCTCCTCTAATGGCGGCTAAAGACAGATACGGACAAAAGAAGTCTACTCATGCATATAATGCTACGTCACAGGTTCCTCTCTCTCTCAGCTCTCGAGGAAGACGACAAAGAATGCACATTATGTAGTGCTATTAATACTATTGCTGAATATTAATATCTCTTTGTAATCTTAAAACATTATTTTCCTCTGTGGCTATATTTTACATTTTTTCATCGCAGATATTAACATATTTCGTAATTACGTTATGAGTGTAGAAATATTACAATCATAAATACATCGAGAATATTATTACAGAAAATATTACAATAACAACCAACGTCCTTTATACAAAATTAAATAATATTTTTTGTTAAACAATTACAGTACATACGAATTACTTCATAGCGGCGTACATAGTACAATTAAACATCATTTCAGTTTATAAACAGTGTGTGTGCTGCCAGGGAACGTTACACACTGACATTGTATACATCTCGCACAGGTCGATGTTAGTCCTCACACGGTCACCGAGAAAAACTGGTTTTCAGTTGGCTTAGAGATTCTCAAATTTTTGTGCACGAGTGTAGATATGTCTTTGTCGAAGATACAGGTCCATATTTAACAGAAATATTTTGCACACATGTAGCAAGGTCTACGACGTCTCACAGTCAGAGGTTGTCTAGAATTTCTGCACCTGCCTGTATGCAACAGCAACGCCGGCGGAAAATATGGTACGGCAGCTGATCCCACGTAGTAAGTCGTCTATGTATATATTCCGTTTATCGTCTGCTATGATGGAGATTTTAATAATCCTATAGTCATTGCTTCCTGACTTTGCTTAAGTGAATAGCAAAGGTCGGAACGATTTTCGCCAACATCAAAATGTCACCGTCACCAGTCGATCCATCACGCGCATCCCCTTCCGTGGAGAGTATTGTAATTAGCAAATCGCCCAGTATAGCTGATAAACTGCTACTTACGTTAAAAAAATTAGTCCCATGATCGAAACGAGTATGCACGAGAGGACGAAGGCTTTCTGACGTGTCGATTCATATCCTGCATGTGGATCTTCCAACATGTCGTACTTGTGACAAAGACGTTACATTTCATACTTTCAATGAGTGCAGATCATGGCTTGAAAACAGGCCAGCTGTACATTTAAGTGGGTACGTGCATTTTGGTTTATACTATGAAGGAGATAGTGAGAGAAATTTTTGTCGTTATTTGGAATTCTGTATACGATTTTAAGCAGAAAATTCTCCTGCATTGCATACCGCTACAATTATTAAATTTTTGTTTTACTGTTTTACCACATTCTTTACTTTTTTCTCATTTTTCTCACATATTAACTGATTACCTAGCGTTGTTTTCTGTTGCATATTACCGTCTGCAGCGTAAGACAAGTTCCCACTGGACAGTTGAAGAAAGACCTACTCTATGTTGACATTATGCCAGAAGTTTATAAGGAAATATTTTCATTATATTTGACTGCTTCTGAATTTAAACGTTAATTGGAACTCACGAATAGGCCTATCAACAACAAAAGCCTTGAGTCGGATTCTATCAGTTACATCCGAGCCATTTTACGCCCCACCATCTTCCCATTCATTAAATTTGGGTTGCCTTGGGTAACAAACGTTTGGTTCCTGAAGAGGGGCAGCAGCCTTTTCAGTAGTTGCAGGGGCAACAGAGTGGATGATTGCCTGAAATGGCCTTGTAACACTAACCAAAACGGCCTTGCTGTGCTGGTACTGCGAACGGCTGAAAGCAAGGCGAAACTACAGCCATAATTTTTCCCTAGGGCATGCAGTTTTACTGTATGATTAAATGATGATAGCGTCCACTTGGGTAAGATATTCCCGAGATAAAATAGTCCCCCATTCGGATCTCCGGGCGGGGACTACTAGAGAGGACGTTCTACAGATCGGAGCGTGGAATGGCAGATCCCTTAATCGGGCAGGTAGGTTGTTGTTGTGGTCTTCAGTCCTGAGACTGGTTTGATGCAGCTCTCCATGCTACTCTATCATGTGCAAGCTTCTTCATCTCCCAGTACCTACTGCAACCTACATCCTTCTGAATCTGCTTCGTTTATTCATCTCTTGGTCTCCCTTTACGATTTTTACCCTCCACGCTGCCCTCCAATGCTAAATTTGTGATCCCTTGATGCCTCAAAACGTGTCCTACCAACCGATCCCTTCTTCTAGTCAAGTTGTGCCACAAACTTCTCTTCTCCCCAATCCTATTCAGTACCTCATCATTAGTTACGTGATCTACCCACATTATCTTCAGCATTCTTCTGTAGCACAACATTTCGAAAGCTTCTATTCTCTTCTTGTTCAAACTAGTTATCGTCCATGTTTCACTTCCATACATGGCTACACTCCATACAAATACTTTCAGAAACGACTTCCTGATACTTAAATCTATACTCGATGTTAACAAATTTCTCTTCTTCAGAAACGATTTCCATGCCTTTGCCAGTCTACATTTTATATCCTCTCTACTTCGACCATCATCAGTTATTTTACTCCCTAAATAGCAAAACTCCTTTACTACTTTAAGTGTCTCATTTCCTAATCTAATTCCCTCAGCATCACCAGATTTAATTTGACTACATTCCATTATCCTCGTTTTGCTTTTGTTAATGTTCATCTTATATCCTCCTTTCAAGACACTGTCCATTCCGTTCAACTGCTCTTCCAAGTCCTTTGCTGTCTGTGATAGAATTACAATGTCATCGGCAAACCTCAAAGTTTTTACTTCTTCTCCACGAATTTTAACACCTACTCCGAATTTTTCTTTTGTTTCCTTTGCTGCTTGCTCAATACACAGATTAAATAACATCGGGGAGAGGCTACAACCCTGTCTCACTCCTTTCCCAACCACTGCTTCCCTTTCATGCCTCTCGACTCTTATAACTGCCATCTGGTTTCTGTACAAATTGTAAATAGCCTTCCGCTCCCTGTATTTTACCCCTGCCACCTTCAGAATTTGAAAGAGAGTATTCCAGTCAACATTGTCAAAAGCTTTCTCTACGTCTACAAATGCTAGAAACGTAAGTTTGCCTTTTCTTAATCTTTCTTCTAAGATAAGTCGTAAGGTTAGTATTGCCTCACGTGTTCCAACATTTCTACGGAATCCAAACTGATCTTCCCCGAGGTCCGCTTCTACCAGTTTTTCCATTCGTCTGTAAAGAATTCGCGTTAGTGTTTTGCAACTGTGACTTATTAAACTGATAGTTCGGTAATTTTCACATCTGTCAACACCTGCTTTCTTTGGGATTGGAATTATTATATTCTTCTTGAAGTCAGAGGGTATTTCGCCTGTCTCATACATCTTGCTCAACAGATGGTAGAGTTTTGTCATGACTGGCTCTCCCAAGGCCATCAGTAGTTCTAATGGAATGTTGTCTACTCCCGGGGCCTTGTTTCGACTCAGGTCTTTCAGTGCTGTGTCAAACTCTTCACGCAGTATCTTATCTCCCATTTCGTCTTCACTTACATCCTCTTCCATTTCCATAATATTGTCCTCAAGTACATCGCCTTTGTATAAACCCTCTATATACTCCTTCCACCTTTCTGCCTTCCGTTCTTTGCTTAGAACTGGGTTGCCATCTGAGCTCTTGATATTCATACAAGTGGTTCTCTTCCCTCCAAAGGTCTCTTTAATTTTCCTGTAGGCAGTATCTATCTTACCCCTAGTGAGACAGGCCTCTTCAACCTTACATTTGTCCTCTAGCCATCCCTGCTTAGCCATTTTGCACTTCCTGTCGATCTCATTTTGGAGACGTTTGTATTCCTTTTTGCCTGCTTCATTTACTGCATCTTTATATTTTCTCCTTTCATCAATTAAATTCAATATTTCTTCTGTTACCTAAGGATTTCTATTAGCCCTCGTCTTTCTACCTACTTGATCGTCTGCTGCCTTCACTACTTCATCCCTCACAGCTACCCATTCTTCTTCCACTGTATTTCTTTCCCCCATTCCTGTCAATCGTTCCCTTATGCTCTCCCTGAAACTCTTTACAACTTCTGGTTCTTTCAGTTTATCCAGGTCCCATCTCCTTAAATTCCCACCTTTTTGCAGTTTCTTCAGATTCAATCTGCAGTTCATAACCAATAGATTGTGGTCAGAATCCACATCTGCCCCTGGAAATGTCTTACAATATAAAACCTGGTTCCTAAATCTCTGTCTTACGATTATATAATCTATCTGATACCTTTAAGTATCTCCAGGATTCTTCCAGGTATACAACCTTCTTTTACGATTCTTGAACCAAGTGTTAGCTATGATTAAGTTATGCTCTGTGCAAAATTCTACAAGGCGGCTTCCTCTTTCATTTCTTCCCCCCAATCCATATTCACCTACTATGTCTCCTTCTCTCCCTTTTCCTACTGACGAATTCCAGTCACCCATGACTATTAAATTTTCGTCTCCCTTCACTACCTGAATAATTTCTTTTATCTCGTCATACATTTCATCTATTTCTTCATCATCTGCAGAGCTAGTTGGCATATAAACTTGTACTACTGTAGTAGGCATGGGCTTTGTGTCTATCTTGGCCACAATAATGCGTTCACTATGCTGTTTGTAGTAGCTAACTCGCACTCCTATTTTTTTATTCATTATTAAGCCTACTCCTGCATTACCCCTATTTGATTTTGTATTTATAACCCTGTAATCACCTGACCAAAAGTCTTGTTCCTCCTGCCACCGAACTTCACTAATTCCCACTATATCTAACTTTAACCTATCCATTTCCCTTTTTAGATTTTCTAATCTACCTGCCCGACTAAGGGATCTGACATTCCACGCTCCGATATATAGAACGCCAGTTTTCTTTCTCCTGATAACGACGTCCTCTTGCGTAGTCCCCGCCCGGAGATCCGAATGGAGGACTATTTTACCTCCGGAATATTTTACCCAAGAGGACGCCATGATCATTTAATCATACAGTAAAGCTGCATGTCCTCGGGAAAAAGGTAGGTTAGGAAATTCAAAAAGGGAAATGGATAGGTTAAGGTTAGATATAGTGGGAATTAGTGAAGTTCGGTGGCAGGAGGAACAAGACTTTTGGTCAGGTGAATACAGGGTTATAAATACAAATTCAAATAGGGGTAATGAAGGAGTAGGTTTAATAATGAATAAAAAAATAGGAGTGCGGGCGAGAAACTACAAACAGCATAGTGAACGCATTATTGTGTTCAAGATAGACACGAAGCCCACGCCTACTACAGTAGTACAAGTTTACAGGCCAACTAGCTCTGCAAATGATGAAGATATTCATTAAATGTATGATGAGATGAAAGAAATTATTCACGTAGTGAAGTCATGGGTGACGGGAATTCGGCAGTAGGAAAAGGAATAGAAGGAAACGTAGTAGGTGAATATGGATTGGGGCTAAGAAATGCAAGAGGAAGCCGCCTGGTAGAATTTTGCACAGAGCATAACGTAATCATAGCTAACACTTGGTTCAAGAATCATAAAAGAAGGTTGTATACATGGAAGAACTCTGGAGATAATAGAAGGTTTCAGACAGATTATATAATGGTAAGACAGAGGTTTGGGAACCAGATTTTAAATTGTAAAACCTTTCCAGGGGCAGATGTGGACCCTGACCACAATCTATTGGTTATGAACTATAGATCATAACTGAAGAAACTGCAAAAAGGTGCGAATTTAAGGAGATGGGACCTGTACAAAATGAAAGAACCAGAGGTTGTACAGAGTTTCAGGGAGAGCATAAGGGAACGATTGACAGGAATGGGGGACAGAAATACAGTAGAAGACGAATGGGTAGCTCTGAGGGATGAAGTGGTGAAGGCAGCAGACGATCAAGTAGGTAAGAAGACGAGGGCTGGTAGAAATTCTTGGGTAACAAAAGAGATATTGAATTTAATTGAAGAAAGGAAAAAGTACAAAAATGCAGTGAATGAAGCAGGCAAAAAGGAATATAAACGTCTCAAAAATGAGATCGACAGGAAGTGCAAAATGGCTAAGCAGGGGTAGGTAGAGGACGTACGTAAGGATGTAGAGGCTTACCTCACGAGGGGTAAGATAGATACTGCCTACAAGAAAATTAAAGAGACCTTTGGAGAAAAGAGAACCACTTGCATGAATATCAAGAGCTCAGATGGCAACCCAGTTCTAAACAAAGAAGGGAAAGCAGAAATGTGGAAGTCTATAGAGGGTCTATATAGGGGCGATGTTCTTGAGGACAATATTATGGAAATGGAAGAGGAGGTAGATGAAATGGGAGATATGTTACTGCGTGAAGAGTTTGACATATCACTGAAAGACCTAAGTCGAAGCAAGGACCCGGGAGTAGACAACATTCCTTTAGAACTACTGACAGCGTTGGGAGAGCCAGTCCTGACAAAACTCTACCATCTCGTGAGCAAGATGTATGAGACAGTCGAAATTCCCTCAGACTTCAAGAAGAATATAATAATTCCAATCCCAAAGAAAGCAGGTGTTGACAGATGTGAAAATTACCGAACTATCAATTTAAGAAGTCACAGCTGCAAAATACTAACGCGAATTCTTTACAGACAAATGGAAAATCTGGTAGAAGCCGACCTCGTCGAAGATCAGTTTGGATTCCGTAGAAATGTTGGAACACGTGAAGCAATACTGACCCTACCACTTATCTTAGAAGAAAGATTAAGGAAAGGGAAACCTACGTTTCTACCATTTGTAGACTTGGAGAAAGCTTTTGACAATGTTGACTGGAATATTCTCTTTCAAAATTCTGATGGTGGCAGGGAGAGGAAGGCTATTTACAATTTGTACAAAAACCAGATGGCTATTATAAGAGTTGAGGGACATGAAAGAGAAGCAGTGGTTGGGAAGGGACTGACACAGGGTTATAGCCTCTCTGCGATGCTTTTCGATCTGTAAATTGAGCAAGAAGTAAAGGAAACAAAAGAAAAGTTCGGAGTAGGTATTAAAATCCATTCAGAGGAAATAAAAACTTTGATGGCATTGTAATTCAGTCAGAGACAGCAAAGGACTTGGAAGAGCAGTTGAACGGAATGGATAGAATCTTGAAAGGAGGGTATAAGATGAACATCAACAAAAGCAAATCATGGATAATGGAATGTAGTCAAATTAAATCCTGTGATGCTGAGGGAATTAGATTAGGAAATGAGACACTTAAAGTAGTAAAGAAGTTTCGCTATTTGGGGAGCAATATAACTGATGATGGTCGAAGTGGAGAGGATATAAAATGTAGACTGGCAATGGCAAGGAAAGCGTTTCCGAAGAAGAGAAATTTGTTAACATCGAGCATAGATTTAAGTGTCAGGAAGTCATTTCTGAAAGTATGGAGTGTAGCCATGTATGGTAGTGAAACGTGGACGATAGATAGTTTAGACAAGAAGAGAATAGAAGCTTTCGAAATGTGGTGCTACAGAAGAATGCTGAAGATCAAATGGGTGGAGCACATAACTAGTGAGGAGGTATTAAATAGAATTGGGGAGAAGAGGAGTTTGTGGCACAACTTGACCAGAAGAAGGGATCGGTTGGTAGGACATGTTCTGAGGCATCAAGGGATCACCAATTTAGTACTGGAGGGCAGCGTGGAGGGTCAAAATCGTAGAGGGAGACCAAGAGATGAATACACTAGGATGTAGGTTGCAGAAGGTACTGGGAGATGAAGAAGCTGGCACAGGATAGAGTAGCATGGAGAGCTGCATCAAACCGGTCTCCGGACTGAAGAACACAACAACAACAACAACGGGTATCAACCAACTTTGGTACCGCGAATGGGCTCTAGAACAGATCTCCTTCTTTTAGAAGCTTCCAACTCTGATAGAAGCATTCTCACAGATGTATCAGTCCCATTTGTGTAAACACCTGCAGAGTGCTGTGCATGTCTGTGAACAAAAGGATTCTGCACCACAAAATTGGACAATACGCGTCTTTAATGGTGCTCAATTTTTCTAAATAGACTGAAGTCCGTCCGAACAGTCCTCGGAAGCTTCAGCGGTACCGATTTCCGCCGTGTCTTCCTCAGCCAATAGGCATCAATGGATGCGGAATATAGAGGGGCATGTGGTCAGCACACCGCTCTCCCTTCTGCCGTTAGTTTCCGTGACTGGAGCCGCCACTTCTCAGTCAAGTAGCATCTGAGTTGGCGTCAAAAGGGCTGAGTGCACCCCGCTGGCCAACAGCGCTCGGCAGACTCGGACGGTCACCCATTCAAGTACTAGTCAGTCACAAGAGCGCTTAATTTCGGTAATCTGACGAGAGCCTATTACCACCGCGGAAAGGCCAATATTTATAAATAAAGTAGACAAAACTACGTCTATAGGTGCTGGAGAACTGGTAATCTGAGCCCTTGTATCAAATTTTTCAGATCGTTATTTCAATAGAGTTTCTGCACAGGTTTGTCTACGTTACATTATACCTGTCACCTGTATGAGTCGAGTCGTGGAAGTGTGTCGTCTAAAAAGTGTCACGAATGATTTGTTTGGTGGAACTACAGACAGTACGAAGTTTGTTACAGCTATGAGAGGAAACGATAATTATGATTATCAGCTTAGACTTCCGAAGTAACACTACGTTCTTCTAAAACAGGTGGCTTGTTAAAATCTTTGTTCAGGACGGCAAATGAAGATAGGAGCTGAAAGTACCTAACAGCTGGGTAAGTAGAGCTCCGTCATTTTGATGTTTTACAATTAAATGTCTCAAGTTAAAATATGAACTACTACAATTCATTTAAATTCCACAACTGTGGCAGGTGTGCTTCATACATTTTAGTGAGGTGCTCTCAAGCCTAATATTTACCCTTATTGAACATTGTATTTTCACAAATCATGTTTATCCAAAGAATATAAATTTCTAATCAGAACTGAAACGGTGTGGTGTAAAGAGGGCTTCGTGACGATCAACACGTCAAATATTGTGATGTACTCTCGTGATAAATCTTCATGATACAGATAAATACCCGTGTATGGAGCATAACAGAAATATACTACTGTCGACTCGCACTTCACGGGAAACACTAAATCCTAGCAAACAGTACACTGTAGAGCCCTAAAATCGCGCTTATCATCTTCAGGGTGTACTGGCGTCTGGAATGATTGGAAGGCACAAAAATATAACGAAGAGTGATGGCATTTCTGGAGAAAATGTAGTCCGCGGGGCGGTGTGTATGTCCCCAAGGACCGTCGTATCAGAACTACAAGTTACGGCCTTCAGTCGTGAGCGATATGGTGGGTTTAGTGGGGGAGGGCGGGAGGTAGGACTTAGCAGTTTCCACTGTCTAAAACGAGGCCATCAGGCCGATGGAAGAAAATGGTGAGTACTCAGTATTTTGACCACTACCAGAAATGTTGATTCTTCCAAACCTTGGTTGACAACTCTTGGTGAAATTACGAAGAAAGTCGGAAAGGAGATAAATTCTTTGCCCAATAAGTACATGGGGAAAAAATTGTCTTTAATTTTTTGTATTCTTCATAATAACATCAAATCAAATGAAGCCTAGAGGTGAGGACTAGACGTTTTAGAAGTAGTAGTGTTCCGAGATTTAGAAGGAGAAAATTAGTGTTTTAGCGACACATCGACAAAAACGTCATTAGAGACGGAGAACAATCCCGGATTAGTGAAGGATCTGGAGTAAAGCCGCCGTGCCCTTTCTCATTCCACCATTTGCTTTTAACCGATTTGGGGAAATCAAGGAAAGACTGAATCTGGATGGTCGGACGCAGGTTGGGAACGTGTCATCCCGAATGCGAATCCAGTTTGCTAACAACTGAGCCATCGCGCTCCATCTTGTGCTCTTTGTGTTTCGGTAAAATACGTCAATTGTTGAGCAATCCAATAATACTATACTTTTAAATAAAATATTTGATGATAATGCTTCACTACCTTTTTTGCTTTTTGATGCAAAGCGTTTAGATTACCATAAATGCATCATCATGACTGCGGGTGATTCCTCTACTAGCTTGAATTGAGACAAAAGTGTAGATGGTTCATTGGTTTGAACCTAAAATTTTGCGCAACTGTTTCGACTGTATCTGAGCTCTGCGAAGTTTGCCTCTCTGTGCTGAAATCTAATTACCCAGTTCCTCAGCCACACAAATAAAGTAATGAAAAGTTTAGATCAGCAACAAATCACAAGTAACTTAGCGTTATTGATATGTTTCTCTCGAAAAACGCGTGTATCTTCAGGAATTACGAAGCTGAGGTCAACAATTTTCGTATTTATGGCTGTGTTTATCGCCACCGTTATACACAACGTTTCTATGTATGACGACGGGGCTATATACAGCCAGATATATGTAACATATGGACATCGGTTTTGTAGTTCCTGAAGAAACTAGCGTTGATCGAGCGAAACGTATCAGTAAAGCTATGTTAAGTGCGACATGTGACTGCTCTGCAGTTTTCATTTCTAACAATCGCGGTTCCCCTGCAAGTGATGCCTGCACTCGCTATTTAAATCTACAGAGAATAATGAACAAAAATTACGATATAATGGACGCAAGCAAATTTGCAGTTTGGTTAGGGTGTGATTTGTGTCCAAGATCTCATGAAAGAATCTGCATTATTTACTTATAATGAATAGTGAATAATATAGTCACGATGAAAGACGCATGGTCACCAACCGCAATCATGTATGTTTCATGACGTCAATGGGTAACTTCAACAGCTCGGACCTCACGTGTCTTTCGGTGATTTTGAAGCAAATGTACTGCGTGCTACTGAGTTAATTATTGGGTTATGTAAAGCTGTTTGCAATGAAAACACTATAGCAAATTACTGAAACAAACAAATATGGCGTGAATTTGGAAAGGAAAATGAAATCCGTTGTATCAAACCACGATAAAACGCGCTCGCTATGCCTCGGGTACAAATGTATTGTGCTGCCTTTACCGGTATTACGATACCTAAAAACGACATGTTAAGACTGCTATTATGGAGCAGCACATATGTTTTATCTATGACACGTTCTGGAGTCCGGCCCATCCGTCACGACCGAGTGCCTGCTTGCACATTCTACTCAGCTTCAGCCGGTAGGCGAAAATTTCCTGACTCCTTATCCCACTGACCAAATTTCTCACCCACAATATAAGAGTATGTTAACCTCCGCAGATGTTAAGGGCTTTTATCAATGGCATTGATAGTCGATCTTAAAATGTAAGGTGATAAGGATATTGGGAGCAGACCAGCAAACAACCGTCTTTTGGACGACAAACATGTTGATAAGACCTTATGATGAAAGATTGTAGCAATTAAAGTTTTTCGTCAGGCTTTATAAAACGTACTCATTCATGTTCCACTGTTAAAATGGGCTGTTGAATTGAGGTGCGACATAACTTTCATTGTTTTCATTGGCATACCTTCGACAGAAATGATAACAGTGAACGATCGAGCTCACCTGGCTGTGATCACAGAAGGGACCAGTCACATCAAAGGCGTACTGTACAGGACGCTGAAGGAATTGTAAACCAAAACGAAAATATAATGTGTAATGTTATCTGTTGGCAACAGAAATCAGTCTGCTCGAAATCACCATCCAAGAGCATCAGAAACACTCAAAAACTATAGTGCGATAAGGAGAGCTTCGTAAATGGTGAAGCGAACTTTCACCACCGCTTCGGTCAGACTCACCCCTCCTCGGTCTTCAAATGCCCCCACGTGGGCCGACGAGCGTCAGGCTGAATGGACAGCGAGAGTGCCTTTGACTTACTGTCGGAATCGATGCCCCCACTCGTCGTGAAGACTGAAATCTTGAAGGCGATCGACGTAAAGGAAATCCAGAAGCAACAACGGCAGATCGCATCATCAGGGAAATGTACAAAATGCAAATGTACGATAGGCGATTAATGGTGAATGAAATATTTTACGCCAAAGTAAGATCCGGAGAAAGAATGCGAAACATTGTTGTTGCCCTTCTGAATACTGCTTTTACGCTGCTCTCCACAGTATATTCTGTGAACGTCTTTTCCTCACTTCATTTTTATTGTTACATGTATCTATTTGAATTTACTTGCTGTAATCAGTCGGTAGTCTCTCTTTGTAATTTTTACTTAACCTCCCTCGTCCCTCCCCCTCGTCCATTTGCCACACCAAACACCACCACCACGCACTTTATCTCCCCATCCGATATTCATTTATCTGCTGTAGGATCACGTTTCAAAAACTCTCCTGAATTACCACTTTTTTTGTAGAACTACACTCCAAATAAATACCGACAAAGTGGCTTCCGAATGAAATTATATTCGATGGTAACAATTTTCTCCTCTTTGTGCAACTTCTCGTTTCACTGTTGCTACTCTATTATATGCTTCCTACTTCAGCCTTTGTTTGTTATTTTGATGTCAAAATATCGGAGCCCATCTACCATATATCCGTGTTTTATATCCTCTCTCGACTGATGACCTCACAAGTTAAGTCGCATAGTGCTCAGAGCCATTTTATATCCTCTCTACTTCAGCTTTCGTGTGTTATTTAATCTGTTGCCCAAATACCAAACATTTTTGGAACTAGAAAGAAAATTTCCACTATGTAGCGGAGTGTACGCTGATATAAAACTTACTGGCAGATTAAAACTGTGTGCCGAACCCATGCTCGAAATCGGGACATTTGATTTCGCGAGCAAGTGCTCTACCAACTGAGCTATCCAAGCAAGACTGACGCCCCCTCCTCACGGCTTTAATTTCGCCAGTACCTCGTCTCCTACCTTCCAAACTTCACAGGAGAGCATCTGTGAAGTTTGGAAGGTAGGAGACGAGGTGCTGAGGAACTTAAGTTGTGAAGACGGGGCGTGAGTCGTCTTGCGTAGCTCAGTTGGTAGAGCATTTGCCAGCGAAAGGCAAATGTCTCGATTTCGAGTATGGGTTTGGCACACAGTTTTAACCTGCCAGGAAGTTTCATTTTTGCAACCCTTACTACCTCATTCCTAATTTAATCTTCTTAACTTCGTCTGATTAAATTCGACTATATTCTGTTAAGAGGTTTTACCTTTGTTTTCGTCTTACAGCCTCTTTCCAAGACACGGTACATTCCGTCTATGACGTAAGTACAATATCTTCCACTGACCTCAAAGTCTGTTTTTGTTGTAATTGAACTTGAATTCCACTTCTAAACACTTTGGTAGGTTACATACCACGTGAATAATCATTAATTTCAAGCCTTCGAGAAAGGAAATGCGAGACTGAATCTGCCTTTTACCTTAGGGATGTTATAAAAAGCAAGAGACCGTGTGTGCAGAGTAGTTAGCGTCGGCGGGTGGACACACAGCAGTTGATGGGGACAACCAAAAGTTGATTGTATCTACCATGTAATATGACTAGTATTATGTGACATGTTAAAGATATTCTTTTTACCAAATTTGATGGAAGAAGATAGCTTTGATTACAGAAGAAAAGGTCAAGATGATTCACCTGCTTTGTCCATAAAGAAACTGTGAAATGAAGTACGAATTGTTGGGATGTTCATCTTGTCAAACAAATTTAGCACTGTGCAACTTCATTTTATTCCCATTTCCAAATATACTCCACAAGAGAGAATCTCTTTTCCGAAACTACGTAATTGTCGCCCGTTGAGATACGTAAGTTTGAAGTATCCAGGACTAAGAACACTTCCGCAAAAAACACACGAGCATACAATTCATCCTCTACATTTTAAGGATACTGTGAATGCAACACAAATGGGCTTCGGTCACAAGCAAGTAACAAATTTTGTGGCTAGTTCCTAGCAGGGAAGTAAGTTCACAACTAAACGCAAATACTTGGAATACCAATCTTGGCTGAGAAGACAAAACAATGAAAGCTTTTTAAATGAACACAAGGCCATTTGACTGTATTGTTGTTTATTTAATTAGGACCTAGGCTTCGGTCTTTTATGCTTTCTGCAAGTGTTTGAGTTTGTGTCGTTAACATATATTGCAGGAAATCCAGGGCAACATTAGCCGCAAATTAAGAAAAATAAGGTTAAACTTCTACAGAGTTCGTTCTCTACCAGTTTGACTACCAAATGTTTAGCCGGCCGAAGTGGCCGTGCGGTTAAAGGCGCTGCAGTCTGGAACCGCAAGACCGCTACGGTCGCAGGTTCGAATCCTGCCTCGGGCATGGATGTTTGTGATGTCCTTAGGTTAGTTAGGTTTAACTAGTTCTAAGTTCTAGGGGACTAATGACCTCAGCAGTTGAGTCCCATAGTGCTCAGAGCCATTTGAACCATTTTGAACCAAATGTTTAAGTCCTCGCTCTCTTCGCACCGAGCACAGTGGAAACGAATGACACTGAAGTTACGATCTGTACGAGTTCGCAGTTTCTATAGTCTTGCCAAATGAGTCTGACAGAACACCAACAGACCCGCGAGCAAGCTTCCGAGATCCCTTGGCGGCGAAGACCGAGTGCGGTCGAGGCGGCCCTGAATTCGCAGCAGACTTCTTCTCTTGGCTGCCTGCGTCGTTAACTGCCGCGATCTGCTCGGGCGCTGCCCGAAATACCCGCACTGCGAAGGCACACTTCCTTCTGTCTGGCTGCGTGTGACATTGATAGATGCAGCAAAAGATTCGTGGCAGGAGCGACGTTTCTCTGAACTTTAGTCCGTTGTACGCAAAAGCTCCTCTGCACATCGCCAAGCAAATGGCGGAGCCGGAACTTTTAAGTAGTCGAAGGGATTTAGCTGGCAATCAACTCGACAGCGGTGCGTTGCCGTGCGGCGTCGGCTCTTGAGGTCTATTGCGGCACGCCAACAATCTTCCTCTGTAATGATTCAAAAGCGTAGAGACCTGGGACATCACCCTCTGACTCGACGACGCTTCAGACAGCAAGGTGTTGACAGACGCATGAAAAAGGCCAGAGCTCAGAAGTTCACGTGTCTTGTAATGTAGGTTGTTAATGATACACTGGCACCAAATTTCACCATATATTTGCCCAACGCCACCATGGACGTGTCATTTAATGAGAAGGTCGTCAGAGCCATTAGTATCCATAGTTCCTCCGTCGTTTTGAAACCTCTGCGACAGAGGTCAGAACCGCGAAGCCCAACGTTGATATTAGGCCATTTTCTTAAGAGAGGCCGAGGAAAACATTTGAGATGCACTGTCACTCAAATCGACAACATAAAACTTTCCGAGGGTCGCACAAAGCGCATCAATGATACCACCCCTTTTCTTGGGACGTTGATCCCCACACGTTTCGCAGTTTCAAAACGACAGTTCTCAATGCGATGAGTAAGAGTAAGAAATTCTTGACAATCTCTGATACTGCTTGAATCTTCCTCACTCTTCAACCCATCTCTAAACACATCTTGGGCTAACAAAGTCATTTAATGAGCGGTTATCCAGTCAGTGTGCAGAGCGATCGCAGATTTTGATCTGGTGTACAGATTGGAAAATCTAGGGACTCTTAAACCATTCGATGAAAATGGAACGTGATGTGAAGTACCTAAGGATACGTATGGTTTTACACTTCTCGGTTTGACGACCTCCTGTGGCGTCACCGCGAAGGATTGCGACATTGATACATGCATGAATAAAATGGCAGGGAGGCCCTATAGTTCGGCAAAATCCTCGGTGGCAATCGCCCACATTTACTTACAATTTTAAAAATATTTCTTTGCAGAATAAACCTGATAAATACACTACTGGCCATTAAAATTGCTACATCAAGAAGAAATGCAGATGATAAACGGGTATTCATTGGACAAATATTCTAGGACTGACATGTGATTACATTTTCACGCAATTTGGGAGCATAGATCCTGAGAAATCAGTACCCAGAACAACGAACTCCGGCCGTAATAACGGCCTTGATACGCCTGGGTATTGAGTCAAACAGAGCTTAGATGGCGTGTACACGTACAGCTGCCCATGCAGCTTCAACACGATACCACAGTTCATAAAGAGCAGTGACTGGCGTATTGTGACGAGCCAGTTGGTCGGCCACCATTGACCAGACGTTTTCAATTGGTGAGAGATCGGGAGAATGTGCTGGCCAGGGCACCAGTCGAACATTTTCTGTATCCATAAATGCCCTTACAGGACCTCAAACACGCGGTCGTGCATTATTCTGCTGAAATGTAGGGTTTCACAGGGATCGAATGAAGGGTAGAGACATGGGTCGTAACACATCTAAAATGTAACGTCCACTGTTCAAAGTGCCGCCAATGCGAACAAGAGGTGACCGAGACGTGTAACCAGAGGCACCCCATACCATCACGCCGAGTGATAACGCCAGTATGGCGATGACGAATACACGCTTACAATAGGCGTTCACCGTGATGTCGTCAAACACGGATGCGACCATCATGATGCTGTAAACAGAACCTGGATTCATCCGAAATAATGACGTTTTGCCATTCGTGCACCCAGGTTCGTCATTGAGGAAACCGTCGCAGGCGCTCCTGTCTGTGATGCAGCGTCAAAGGTAACTGCAGCCATGGTCTCCTAGCTGATAGTCCATGCTGCTGCAAACGTCGTCGAACTGTTCGTGAAGATGGTTGTTGTCGTGCAAACATCCCCATCTGTTGACTCAGGGGTCGAGAAGTGGCTGCACGATCCGTTACAGCCATGCGTATAAGATGCCAATCATCTCGACTGCTAGTGATACGAGACCGTTGGGATCCAGCACGGCGTTCCGTACTAACCTCCTGAACCCACCGATTTCATATTCTGCTAACAGTCATTGGATCTCTACCAATGCGAGCAGCAATGTCGCGATACGATAAACCGCAATCGCGATAGGCTACAATCCGACCTTTATTAAAGTCGGAAACGTGATGGTAGGCATTTCTCCTCCTTACACGAGGCATTACAACAACGTTTCACCAGGCAACGGTGGTCAACTGCCGTTAGTGTATGAGAAATCGGTTGGAAACTTCCCTCATGTCAGCATGTTGTAGGTGTCGCCACCGGCGCCAACCCTGTGTGAATGCTCTGGAAATCATTTGCATATCACAGTATCTTCTTCCTGTCGGTTTAATTTCGCGTCTGTAGCACGTCATCTTTGTGGTGTAGCAATTTTAATAGCCAGTAGAGTAGTCCTAGGTACCGGCAAGTAGACAATCATTTGAGACACTTAACATGCCAGTTGCCTAGGGGTCTTACAGGCTCACTTTGCTGTTTTATTCGCCATTGTGTCAATGTCAGACCCCTTCTTGATTATCCCACAATAGGGCGTGAAACTCGAGCACTGAAAAAGCACAAGCACACTTTGGTGCATCGTATCAGGGTCTGTTTCTGTCTAATGGTTTCTGACGGTCCCTAGATGTTCTACCCTCTTTTAACGGTTCCTAGTAGCTCTACCCTGTATGCCGGATCCAATTTGCGGTCTCACTGCTCTCCAAAATGGCTACGATCATGTTCAGCGGGGCTGCAGCCCTAAGAGAAGCTGAAGAATTCAATCAACAAGGAGGTGCCAAGAGTGTCAAAGGCAGTCAACAAACTCGACCTGTGGTTTATCACATTGTGAACTGTAGACCGCGAAATGGGAATGGACGTCCCATAGAATGGGGCGGTTTCGTTCACGACCTCTATTCGACCGCCTGAGGCCTTTTCGTCAAGTCACAGGGTGACGTTGGAGGGCGCCATAATAGTGGAACCTTGTAGACACATATGAGCCAAATTTCAAATTTATGCATCGCAATGCTGTTGCATTGTGTAGATATACTGATGCGAAATGTTCAGAGTTCCGTTAATTGTAGCTCACGCGAGGATGGAAAATAGTAATTGGGAAAAGAAAATGTTACACGTACCAGTTGGTTTTCCATCTGGCGCTTTTGAAATCGCTCCTTAGCCACCAACTGAGCCGAACTGTTCCTCATCCTGTTTCGTCGTCCATTCGTCAGTCGTGCTTCGCGAGATGCAATCGGGTGCCACTGTCGGTGCCAGGAGTGGTCGTGGAGCATGAAGTGCCGCCTGGGAGGCGAACGGTGGCTTGCCGTCGGTGGTGGTAATAAAAGGGTTGCTTAGGGACCCTGCAGCAGCGATGTTGCGCTTGGAGTTTGCCGTAGACCTGCTAGTCTGTTTCCCCAAGGCGTAATCGCAGTTCGGTAGCTTAGAGTTTGGTTAAGCTATGGAGTGTTACGGTGTTATGAACACGTACAGGCTAATACGACTTTGCGCTTTTGGCACCCTGCATCTGGTCGTGTTCTGTAATTGATTATTTGTACACTGATGTGACGAAAGTCATGCGATAGTGATATTGAGACTAGATTACATTAAATTAGATTAGATAAGATTAATAATTGTTTCATAAGAATAGAAATCTGCGTGTGGCATCGCTGGCCGGGAGACCTCTTTCGGGGAAATTCGGCCGTCAAGTGCAAGTTTCACTTCAGTCGACGTCACACTGGACGACTTGCGCGCCGGTGATGAGGATGGAACGATGATGAAGGCAACACAGCACCCAGCCCCCGAGCGGAGAAAGTCTCCTACCCGGCCGGGAATCGAACCCGGGCCCGCTTGTATGGGAGGCGAGCACGTTACCACCCACCTAAGCAGGCGGACACTTATTCAATAGGTCATAAATAATACACGTCGTGATGATGTGGAACGTATCAGTTTAATAAAATGTTTGTTTATATGATAATTTATGTCTAAAAATTCATGTATTGAACAGAAAGAAATGGCATTTAGAGTCTTTTAATTTGTTTTTAAATGTTGGTTGGCTTTGTGTCGATTTTTGCTGCTATTTCGAAAGTGAACAAAGATTTTTGTATCGTCATAATTCACCGCTTTCTGTGACAAGTTATAATGTGGCCAAAAGTAGTTAAGATCAGCCATTCTCCTAGTGTGGAGCTATACAAGTTGCTATTACTTTTGAATTTGTATGGGTTAATAATAATAAATTTCGTATGTGCTTGTACACAGGACGTTAATTTTAACTGAAGACGCCGAAATACCTCAAAAAATACCCAACAGATCGGCAAAAGTTATAATTTCAATTATTTTATCTCCTAGAGGGACATCCAATGACACCACACTCGAACCCCACCCCTCCCAACTTGTGGGGGCCGGAGGTGAACTTTGAAATCCTCAATGGGAACCCACGTTTCTTATTGCAGATTACAATTCTACTGCAAAATGTACATACGTTTGTTGGAAGCATTTTCTTCTTTTTTTCGCCACAGATGGCACTATAATCGGAAGTGTAGAAATGGGTACAAAATCCTAATTTACAACGTGCTACGCAGTGGCTCTTGAATATCGAATGGCACGTGGGACTCCACCTCCATGCTGCGAGGGTAGGGCAGGCCACTATTTCATAACTTCTAATTGGAAATCCGATTAGCAACGCTGTATTCTTCCGACTTATCTAGTAGGGGGCTACTCGAACCCCACAGTGACCATGTAGTAAAGTACGACGTAACGTAACAGGCGGTGCACTGCGACCCGAGCTCATTTACCATGGAGACGTAGAACAGATAGCGGCTCTAAACGTTACAATAAAAGCACAGTTTTTATTTCCTGCACACCTACGTACCATTTGGAGAACAGACGTCCAGGTGGGCGATGAATGTTGCAACCACAGAAGAGGAAACTGATGTGATCCTGATCTACGAAGAGGCTAATTTTGCCTTTTATGCCGAGCGTTTTCCAGAGAAAGCTCGGTGTCCTTTACAAGCTTGTGAATGCCTGTCGTCTGATGGCAGTGTACAGACCGGCAAAAGGAAACGAAGTAAACGTGTTACAGGAGATGGCAATGAAACAGCTGTACTAACGGCAGTGCACCACCCTACGAATAAGCACCAGGCAATTATACCGCAATTCCGATTCGTCCGTAGGTAGCATTGTCACAATAATGCGTCGTCATTATTAATACAAAGTTTCAATAATAGTCTGTAGCTAAGGCAGAAGTGTAGCTAAGGCATTTACTGTACAAAACGATATGCAAGTATATTGTTTTTTATCAAAATTTAATGGGGGTTCATTTGCAGTGAATACTTACAATTTTTCTGAAAGACGTTATTTACATTTTTCCTCATTTGATTACGGTTTGTTGGATGTGATTAGTACACTTGTATCATCATAAAAAAACTATCTTCGCATCTCCGTATTAAGAACAATAAGGGACCCAAGATTGAGCCTGTGTGACCCCATTCTTGATACCCTCTCCGTTTGAGGAATCTGCTGAAGTTTGCGAGTTATGTGAACTGTTTATTTCAACCTTTTCTACTCATCCAGTTAAGAAGAAATTAAACAATTTGTTCACTATCCCACTCATACTACAACACGCAAGCTTACATAGAAGAGTTATATGATTTACACAATCTAAAGCCTTTGAAAGATCACAGAAAATCCCAATAGGTGACGTTCAGTTATTCAGAACATTTAATATTTGATCACTGAAAGCATATATAGCAGATTCTGTCGAAAAGCCTTTCTGAAAACCAAACTGTAATTTTGTTAGTACTTTATTTTTACAAATATACGAAGCCACTGTTTAATACTATACCTCTTCACGTATATTGGAAAGGTGTCAGAAGTGAGATTTGGGTGTAGCTGTTGGCATCAAACCTATCCTCCACTTTATACAATAGTTTAACAATAGCAGATTTCAACTTATCAGGACAAATGGCCTGTTTCAGTGAACTGTTAAATATGTGGCTGAAAATCCTACTTATCTGTTCGAAACAGGCTTTTAGTACTTTGTTGATAATGCTATCAATTCCATAAGAGCTTTTATTTTGAGTAAATTTATTATTTTCCTAACTTAAGAAGGAAAGGCGGGTAAAACTCAAGTTTTATCAAATTGCTTCGGTATTGTCTCATCCATAAGTAATTTGCATTTTCCCTACAAACATCTGAATACTCTTTTCTCCAATTTCAAAAAATGATTATTAACGTTACTTTCAACTTCCGACCTTTTGGTAACAAGC
This sequence comes from Schistocerca serialis cubense, assembly GCF_023864345.2. Lineage (NCBI taxonomy): Eukaryota > Metazoa > Arthropoda > Insecta > Orthoptera > Acrididae > Schistocerca > Schistocerca serialis. The sequence goes on along the minus strand of NC_064641.1, from coordinate 403,454,061 downwards.
TTTTCAGTCAATCTGATGGTAATACAGTCTTCCTGTGCTCTTGGTTACGTATTTACCTCCTAACAATATTACGAATTATTTTAATTTTATTATTAGAGTTGCTAATCTCAGACATATTACACGTACTTTTGAACTTTTAATAACTTTCATGAATAAAGTACAGTAGTTTTTACAATAATTGACTGCTTCTGGGTCGTTACTCTTTATTGATATTAGGTAAATTTCGAATTTACAGTTAGTAGATATTTTTATTTCTTTAGTAAGCCATGGTATTCTACATGGTTTCTTACAATTATATTTCACTATTTTCTTCGGGAAACTGTCTTCAAAAATAGTCATAAACGTATCATGAAATAATTTATATTTTAAATTAGTATCGGGCTACTGGTACATCTCATCCCAGTCTAAATGCTGAAAGCTTTCCCTAAGGTTGTCAGTCGTTAAATCGTTAACTGAATGCGCCATTTTAGAGGACTATTTTCGATTACTATGTGAAGCTATGTCATATATTGTAACTAGTTGTGCATCATGATCATAAATATCATTGTTAACAGGATAAATGTTTATTTGATTATTTTACCTTCGTGTATGAAAATAGTGTTTGTCAGTGTGCTGCTTTCCTGTAACAGCCGAGCAGGAAAATCGGTAACGGATGTCAAACTGAAAGAACGAGTAATACTTCAAGACCATGCTTCCTACCAGACTCTTTCAGAAAATGTGCATTAAAATCGTCAAAAAAGATTTGCTTCCCTCTGTTTGACATATAGCACAACGGGGAAACCGAGTTATTCAGAAATAGTTAAAAATTTTGCCAATTGGGACTATGTACTATTACAGTCATAAAGTTACCATTATTTACGAGGTGTTAAAGCTAACAGGCACATGCTTCTATATGTTGCATTTTTACACTTTGATAACCTTTGACATAAATGACAACTCTTCCTTTTTCCATATTGTGTCTACTAACATGCTTATAGTCACTTCCATTTACCTTTTCCGTATCTGTGAATATGTGATGTTGAAACATACATGGTGCATCTGTTTATTTCTCTGTTTCTCAATCTTCCAAACAAACAAAAAGTTCATCTAATTCGATTTTTATCTTCTGATATTTCGATGCATCTTGTGATACTTCAACATCTCTATTACCTGCCTGTCTCAGCTTCTCATTGTGTTTGATTTCTTTCAGTGCTGTATCACTTGAGACTCCACACATACAGATGTGCACAGAACCTCATACTCAAGGTATAAAAGGGCAGTGCATTGGCGGAAGTGTCATTTGCACTCACAAGGGGAGACCACGACGTTGGGATCAAAGATTTACTTAAGATTTTATACGCTTGTAGTAGGCTACTAAAACAACATAATTTGCAAGTGGTAAGGGACACTGCTCTGGGAATCTTGAGAAAATTGCAAGAGAATCTTTACGTACCTGTTATGTGACATACGTATCTGTGCGTAGGTTATGGACGTTAGAGTTCGTGGTGGGTAGTTGATTACTGATCGAGCTTCGTAAGATGAATTTGTATGAGGCGACGATTCGACTTCCGCTCAAACATAATTATTAATCTATTTTTTCCATCACTGGTCACATTATTTAATGTATATGATATTTGATGGATAATGTAATGAGAAAACACCACCTGTATTTACAAGAAGTATTTGTGTGAAGTTTCAGTTTATGTTCTCCATGAAATTTCCTGATAGATTAAAACTGTGTGCCGGACCGAGACTCGAACTCGGGACCTTTACCTTTCGCGGGCAAGTGCTCTACGAACTGAGCTATGCAAGCACGACTCACGACCCGTCCCCACAGCTTCCATTCCGCCGGTACCATGTCTCCTACCTTCCAAATTTCACAGAAGCTCTTCTGCTAACCAAGCAGAACTAGCACTTCTGGAAGAAAGGAGACGAGGTACTGGCGGAATTGAAGCTGTGGGAAGGGGTCGTGAGTCGTGCTTGGGTAGCTCAGACGGTAGAGCACTTGCCCGCGAAAGGAAAAGGTCATGAGTTCGAGTCTCGGTACGGCACACAGTTTTAATCTGCCAGGAAGATTCATATCAGCGCACACTCCGCTACAGAATGAGAACCTCATAATGTTCTCCATGTCTGTGTGACAAATATCATCCTACAAAGTGTGATGCCGACGGCACATCCGGCAAGTAATTATACATTACTCTTGAGGTCTGCCACATTGTCACTTACTATATTACAGATTGTGAATAACGTCATTCATATCATTATATACTGAGGTTTGATTTGGGCCTTCCAAACCTGTCCCTCGTCCTCGAAAATTTAATCACAAATAGTAAACTGTAAAATAACATATGAAATTCACTATAACTTCATGAAAATGCATGTGGTATTTTTTCATTATATTACCTCCCAGATGCCATATAAATTAAATAAAGTGACCAGTGATGAAGAAAATATAGATTAAAAGTAAGTGGTATGTTGGATGTAAGAACCGCCAGTTACGCAAAACACCGTTTTCTCCAAGTTCCCAAACATGTTTCAGCACCTCTGTGCCATCATCAGTGGGTTTCCATTTTATTTAATCTGTAATGTGAAAATTTTTACTAATTAATTACAAAATTACGATTTTGATGAGAAATTTTGTTGGGGGTTAGTCTATCATTTTATGCTTTAAATGTAATTTAGTTTGTCGTGACAAACTGCTAAGTGAATATCGGAAAGAAGTCATCGTTGCTTTGGTTCTTGTTTTGTTCATTCGAGGTTTTTTCGCTCTCGGTAAAACTGGGATCCATTCAGTATCTGGATTGATGCTTAGACTCTAGATCATAAGTGAAAAACTAAGATTCATCACGTGTTATCATTCTTTCCAAGAAATTACGATCAATTTCAGTGGTATCCAACTTGTCAGTACAAACGTACTCATAAGCTTATTTTTGTTCAGGCGTGAGAATTATCGAAACCAGTTTCAAACGTAGTTTTCTCCTGTTAAATTTGCCTTACGCACTCTTTGTCAATTCCTACAGTTGCAGCAATCGATCTAACATTCACCCAACCGTTAGAGCGAATCGAATCACCTGGGATGAGTCTTCTTCAACTCCTTCTCGGCCATCTCGAAAACGCTTGAGCCACTCAGACACTCGCGTATGTCCGCCATACATTCCTTTTGGAAAAAGGTTTCAGTTGCAATTTCTTCAAGTTTCATGTCAAACTTCACGACAGCACATTGCTCTGTTCTTGTAATAATCATTTTTTCACGCAAAGCAAAACAACAATTCTAACGCAAAGAACGGCCATACTGATTTCTCTACACATACCAGAAATGATGCATTCCACTGACAAGCCTTCACGCTTCACAGCTATTGGTCGTTGGTCTTTGGCGGATATATACTTACTTTGTGACAGCATCAGTCTCGTTATTTTATTTTCAATATCTGAAGAATCAGTATCATTACTATTTGATGAACCATCTCGGTTTGTCTGTGGTATAAACTTCCACTGAGTCACAAAAAAAAAAAAAAAAAAATGGTTAATAACTTTTCCGATTCAATACACCTCACTGTCACCTTTGCAGCATTGGTTTCTGCAAGGGAATGACAAACAAAGGTAAACTGTGTTGAATCCATTGTTTTCCATTCACGTCATGATAATAGGAAAAGAAGTGAATTATTCCATGACCATTATGGGCATTGAAGGTGAAAGATGTAAAAAATTATATTCAGTTGTGCTAAATGCGCTATTCTTATTATAATGAAAGTACATTTCAAATGAATAACACTCAGAAAAGGAAATGTTGCTGCAATTAGTTAGTGAAACATAGCTATGTTATGTTTTGCTGATACAGAATACAGCTAAGCTTCTCTTATCCTTCCCCTTTCTGTGTATTTGAAAGCAATCACCCTTTTCTCCCCTCTTCCCCACATCCTGCTTCAATTTCCCTAATTACACTCCCCCAATATTTCTTATTGTTGGTTCATTACGATTTCGGCTCTTACAGTCATTCTCTTATATGGAGGACTTGAAGATCGACCAAATTTATACCAGATCTACGTAAAGGAAGAGAAGATAAGGACAGTATTACGGATATTATAGAACCATCAGATTAATAAGACATGACTGCAAAATGCTAATACATATTATCTACAGAGAAAGAGAAAGACTGGATTAATCCAACCTTAGAAAGATTAGCGTTCTGTGGGAATTCTGTTGAGAAAGTTTGTGGATGTACATGATAAACAGGAAAAGAGAGAAGATAAATCATTAATCCATTTGAAAAAGCGAGATACATACAGTAATACAATATTTGTGTCAGAAGTGGCAGCATCTTCATTATATTGTTTTATGGCAACATGGAGTAAAGCATTAATATATATACCGTAATACAATATTTATCTTCATTATATGCCAACATGCAGCAAAGCATAAAAAATTTCTGTGTACAGTTAGAGGTTACTGTAGGTAATACTTCAGTTCTAATGTATTTACATCTCTGTTACCTTCATTATATTGTTTTGTAGCAACATGGGGTAAAGCATTAATATATATACCGTAATAAAATATTTATCTTCATTATATGGCAACATGCAGCAAAGCATTAAAAATTTCTGTGTGCGCTTAGAGATTACTGTAGATAATAATTTAGTTCTAAATGTATTTACATTTCTGTTCTGCTGGGTGACATGAATACAATACAGACACAAAAGTTATTCATTCATCACATCACAGAAGACAAAAAAGCGGTACGTTTCTCTAAATTTAGCATATGTAACTGCAAGGATATATAACCAGTGTTAATCCGGCGTAATCTTTGGAAACCGCTATTCTGCGTACGACTGCGGAGCGGACGTGACGACGGCGGCTACAAGCGGAAGTGTCTGGCCGCCCATTGTGTTGTGCCGCCAATGGCGATATCGCCAACAGTCACGGCCGCTGCCGTGACGACAAAGGCACCTGTCACCACCACGGCGCTCCTTCAAGCGCAAACGCGCAGGGCCGGCTGTCAAACCCATTTCCATTCGCGCATCTGCAGATTGCTTCGATACAACTACGCCCAAAACAATGACTGTTCTGAAAATTTCTGCGATTCACGTTCTATATATGTTCTCTGTGGGGATGCAGAACTGCGGGGCCTTTGCGCGGGGTACACCGCTGTACCCACCATTAGATAATCATGCGATAGTTCATCTGACAGCCCTTTGTTACCCAAAGCCAATATGTCGATCACTATGATATGGCGATATCGAATGTGACGCTTCGTTACCCCAATTACGATGCTAATTTATCAAACCGAATTATAATTTACACAAAATCGCGATGCTTTGTACAATTGACGTTATTATAAACAAACTGAACAGCATTTTTCTTAGAGTTACTACCTTGCTAATTAGTTACTTTTCCCAACAGGCGGCCTTATTTTCGGGATCGAGAGTGAGATGTTCCTGCTCATCTACTGCAGCAATTGATCTCAGGGTAAGTGGAAACTCCTATATGTAATCGACTTTAACAGTAGGGATAGTGGATATTTTCTTCTAGAGCTACAGTGACTTCTACCTATTCTGTAAGAAAGAGAATCGTTAAGTCAATGACGCCGACGAAAAAACTTATTGTTAGATTCATTCCGTGTACCCCTCAAGGGAAAGTAGGCTTCGTTGATCATTTTTGTTTACCTTAGTCGAAATCTCACTACATGGTGAATAGATTTTCTACGTAAATACGTCACGTTTTGTGTTCAGGTCAAGGCTTCTTAGAAGAGAGTCATATTCGAGGGAAGAGTGGATGCTGGGACTATGTCAGTGAGAAGGCACCTTAAGGAGAAACGCCATTGACTTATTGTGTCAAGGCAGTCTTCATTGAATGAACAGTGATAGAGAACCCCGACAGATTCATACTCACAAGAGATTTTGTTGTTAAGCCTCTCGTTTTCTCGTATTAAAATGTGCAGACTACTGTACTCTTACAATGAGAATATAAGAGCCTTACTAAGGTTAAGAAACAGCCCCGATGGCTTTTCACTGCTGTTGTGCTTTCAACAAAGTAATACAGTGAACCTTCTGCATTCATAGGACAGACCATCTATGGCCTTCACTTCAAAAAGTACATTTCACCACAGTGCTCCAAATGTCCTACTGACAAACTACTTCAAGCCTCGCTTACAAAGAGCGACAGATACGTTACCATTACGTGAGAAAACAAACAAATCAACATTATTTAATGAAATGGCACAGTGGTAAGGCAATGGATTCTTCATTCAGAGAAAGATGGTTGAAAACCCATCCAGCCACCCAGATTTAGGTTTCTAGCCAGTTCCATGAATCACTTGAGATATATTCTAGGATGGTACCTTTGAAATGTCATGGCCTGTTTGCTTCCCCAATTCCAACTTCTGCTCCATCTGAACTGGTATACCTACATCCGTTAGTAGTAGTCTAACAGCCACTCCGTTAGTGCAATATGATAACAGTAGTCAGATCTGTTGAGATTTTAAAACAACTGTAAACACTCAATCAGTTGTCGAGGCGTATCGAGTTCGTCACTCCCAGGAACTTAGGTCACAACTATTCGGAAGGAACCGTTTTCCAGAGGTGATCTAACGGAGGAACATCTATTTTTATCATTGGACTATGCTTCCCAGAAGTTCAAACTAATCCCTTCGGCTTCTGTCGGTGCAATTGCCACCCCTTCTGCGTCGCTGGTGCCCATATAACCCCACAGCGATACCTCTAACAGGTTATCCATGATGCCTCATGCAATACTAACTTGCCTGACGACAGTCTCGTTTCATATGAAGTAATGGAAGCACATCAACATTTCTTTGCCTCCATTCCATATTTCAAAACATAAAGACCTGTCAAAACCGGATGTGGAGATGTAGCTTGTTTGTGGAACAAACGGGTGAGATGTCCATCTCCATCGTCTTCAGTTCTCGTCCATCACCAACCTAGATACCTTCGGACATACAAACAGACAACGGAGGGTGGTGGTGGGGGGGGGGGGGGGGCGAAGGGACCTAGTATCTTATCCAGACAACGCCATAGACTGCATCCCAGAAGATATCGAGATTAGCGAGTCAAAGTGGTTATGAGGTACAGCAACTAAGTTTAGTTGAAATCCAGAGGGACGCATTGGTCTTGTCACATAGTGCAGAGGGCAGAATGCCTTAATAAGCAGTGGCCTTGTCCTAGTCTGAATGATCTTGGATTGAGAAGCACATCCATACCAAGATCAGTTCATCTCCAATACCAACCTAGGTACTTTCGGGCATACTGAGAATCCCCAGAGGGGGTTAGGGGGGTCGGGGAAGGACCTAGTATCTTATCCAGATAACATCTACTACTGCATCACAGAAGGTATCGATATTATAGAATCAAAGGTGTTATGGGGTAGAACAACTCACATTAGGTGACATCCACAGGGATGCATTGTTGTTGACACATTGTTCAGAAGTCAGAATGCCTTTACAAGCAGTGGCCTTGTACTGAGTGAAGGCCGTTGACATCATCCTTGGGATGCGCAGTGGAACCTTCCCACCCACTAGCAAGCAAGGGCATGGAGGTACCCTGGTATAATTATAGTCCAGTCAAAAACTAATGTGGAGGTGTAGCTTGTTTGTGGAACCATTCGTTGAGATGCCTATCTCCATCATGTTCAAATCTTCTCCACCACCAACCTAGATACCTTCTGAAATACTAACAGGCCTCAGAGGGGTTGGGAGTAACATAGTATCTTAGCTACATAGCGACCACGACTTCATCTCAGAAGATATAGAATTATTCACTATAAGTGGTTACGCGGCCTAGCAACTCAAATTAGGAGTCTTCCACAGGGATACTTAGGTGTTGTCGCATAGTGCAGATGGCAGATACCCTTACAAGCATTGGAATGTGACCTAGTCTGACAGATCATTGACTGAAGAGTGTTGACATCATCCTTGTGATGCGCAGGGGAACCTCTCAGCTCTCTACTGGATTGGGCAAAGGATTGCAGTTGTAACGAGATAGCAAGGGATTAGAGATATCCTGGTATAATTAAAGGCCCATCACAAACTGATGTGGAAATGTAGCTTGTTTGTAGAACCATTTGGTGAGATGCTCATCTCCACTGTGCTCAGTTCCAGTTTATCACCAACCTAGATACTTAGGAAATACTGACATCCCCAGAGGGTGGGAGGAGGGGGAGAGTACTAGTATCTTCTAGTATATTACCCAGATAACGATTTCGACTAATACACAGGAGATATCAAGATTATCGAGACCAGGGGGATATGAGGCACAGCATCTTAGATTAGTTGACATCCACAGGGACGCATTGGTCTTGTCACATAGTGCAGATAGCTGAATGACTTTATAAGCAGTGGCATTCTCCTTGTATGACAGATCACTAATTGGAGACTGTTGACATCATCTCTGTGATGCACAGTGGAACCTGTCCTCTCACTACTGCATTGGGCAAAGGATAGATGTGGTAACGAGCTAGCAAGGGTTTGAAATTACCGGGTGTAATGAAAAACGTGACAGAACTTGATGTGGAGCTTATTTTGTTTGTGGAACCATCCGGTGAGATGCCCATCTCCATTGTGTTCAGTTCTTCTCAATCACCAACATGCCCCAGACTGGTGTGGGGGTTGGGATTGGGGCATAGTATCTTAACCAGATAATGACTTCGACTGCATCAAGAATATATCGTGATTATAGAGTCAAAGTGGTTATAAGGCATGGCAACTAGGATTGCGTGACATCCACCACGACGCATTGATTTTATCACATTGTGCAGCGGCCAGAATGCCTTTATAGGCAGTGCAATTGCCATAGGCCGACCGATCACTGATTGAAGACTGTTGACATCATCCTTGTGATGCACAGTGGGACCTGTCAGTTCACTACTGTATTGGTCTAAGGATTCTGAGGTAACGAGTTAACAAGGGCTTAGAGATATCCTGGTATAATTAGAGGACTGTCACAGTCTGATGCGGAGATGTAGCTTGTTTGTGGAACCATCGGATGAGATTCACATCTCCATCGAGTTCAGTTCTTGTTCATCACCAACCTAAATAATTTTTTACATACCTACAGACCACAGAGGGGGTGGGAAGGAAGTATTATCTTACCCAGATAGCGACTTGGACTGCATCAGGGAGGAAATTAAGATTAACGAGACGAAGAGGCTATGAGGCACAGCAACTAAGATTAGGTGACATCCTCAGGGTCGCAATGGTCTTGTCACATAGTGCGGAGGTCAGAATGCCTTTATAAGCAGTGGCCTTGTCATAGTGTGACATATCACTGATTTAAGACTATTGTCATCATTCTAGTGATGCACAGTGGAACCTGTCCAATTGCTACTGGTTTGGTAAACGTATTTCTGTGGTAACGAGCTATCCAGGGCTTAGAGACAAACTGGTAAAATTAAAGGTATATCAAAGTCAAAATCTGATGTGTAGGTGTAGCTTGTTTGTGGAACCATCAGCTGAGATGCCTATCTCCATCATTTTCAGTTCTTTTCTAGCACCAATCTAGATACTTACTGTCAAACAAACAGACCTCAAAGGGTTTGGGAGTTACATAGTTTCTTATCTCGATCACGACTACGACTCTATCACATTATGTATAGAGATTATTCAAAGAAAGTGGTTATGAGGCACCGATGCTCAGATTAGGTGACGTCCAAAGGGGTGCATTGGTCTTGTCACGTATTGCAGAGGCCAGAGGCCTTTATAAGCACTGGGATTGGCCAAGTCTAACAGATCAGTGATTGAAAATTGTTGACAACATCCTTGCGATGTGCAATGAAACCTGTCCGCTCACTACTGGATTAGGCAAAGGATTGCTGTGGTAACTAGCTAGCAGGGGCATAGAGATACCCTGGTATAATTATAGTCCCATCACAAACTAATGTGGAGGTGTAGCTTGTTTGTGGAACTATCGGTTGAGATGCCCATCTCTATTGTGTTCAGTTCTTCTCCACCTCCAAACTGGATACTCTCTGACATACTAACAGACATCAGAGGGGTTGGGAGTTGCATAGTATCTTATCTAGATAACGACCACGACAACATCTCAGAAGATATAGAGGTTATCCGGTCGAAGTTTCTACGAGTCATTACAACTGAAATTCGTTGTCTACCGCAGGGAGACACTGGTCTCATCACATAGTACATACATTTACAAGCAGTGGAATGTGTCCCAGTCTGGCAGATCACTGATTGTTGTGTGTTGACATCATCCTTGTGAGTCGCAGGGGAACCTGTCAACTCACCAGCTCACTACTGTACTGGGCAAAGGATTCTATGGTAACGAGCTCGCAGGGGCTTAGTGATATCCTGGTGTAATTAAGGGCCAGTAAAAATCTGATGTGGGGTTGTAGCTTGTTTGAGGAACCGTCTGGTGAGATGCCCGTCTCCATCGTGTTCGGTTTTTCTCCGTCACCAACGTAGATATTTTCGGCCATACTGAGAGTCCCCAGAGGGTTGGGGAAGGACCTAGTATCTTATCCAGTCAACGACTTCGACTTCCTCCCACGAGATATCGAGATTATCACTGAATCGTGACGAGATGTCACGGTTGGTTCTCTGCGCTTCCTCCTTGTCTGTAGCGCGTTTCTTTTTAAATTCCCGCTTCGCGCTCTGTTTTCTTACCCCAGCCAGAGGGCGCTGTGACGTTGCTGCGGGCGTCTGGCTATCGTGTTTGCGGACGTCTGGGTGTGTACAGGAGGCCACGCCGTTTTGTTGATGGTGGATCCGGGATGAGGCCTGGTTGTCTGTTGAAACTCCTGACCTACGGATGTCATCGGACGTAAAGTAAGACGTTTTGACCAATATTTGCTTCATTTTGCAAGCAACTGGGGATTCTGGTGTTTGCAGTAATCGACGAAGATTATTGTTTCGTCGGTGTGTAAATGATTGAACAAGAAGCAGTTTATTTTATGCTCACCTTAAACTCGTGTTCTGCGTGTGCTGCTTGCGAGTGTAAACTTGACTCTCACCATTGTCTGCTGATTTTAAATCTGAATCTAAGTAGTGACTTTCTATTAATTAGCTGGTTCTTCCTTTCTTCGTCACGAAACCTGTTAAATGGCAAATCAGAATTGTAGAACTTAACTTGCTACCTCATTTGCGTGGCATCAACAACGGAGTCTAACCTGTTAACTAATTGAGGCTTGTGGTAAGCAAAGGTATTTAAGTATGTTGTATTAAAATATTACCTGAAATGTGTCAATGATTTATGTTGCGTTAGTTGATTCTGGCGAATGAACGGAAGTGTTGGCACTTCTGCCGTGTTGGGGAATCCTGCTAGATTTGATTGTTTTGGAAACTTTAGTTGTGATACTAGTGTGCTTTAGTCGTGCCTTGGATTAAGACTATATTCGGGCAGTAGCATTTGTATTGCAAGCTGCAATATCATCCTGTTGTTTCATGGATATTTTGTTCTCAAACTAGGTGTTTGTCCTAAACATGTTTATGCTAAACATGTTTGGGCTGGGCGTTTCGCCCCTCAGCATTATACTTGGGTTTCGGCTGAGTATTCAGTGTATTGACTGTCCATCGTACGCCACATAGGTAACGGTCAACTTGTCATCAGTTGATTTCAATGCTGTAGTTAGTTGTAAATTAGTACTGGTTCCATTACATGTAAATTAGTACTGATTCCATTACCTTCTGACCAGGGTTCTTGCTCGACACTTGTCTTTAAATACACTGCTAACCTGGTTAGCGTAAGTTGTGGCTAGCTTAAATTAATCACTGCTCAATAGCCCACCACAGTTTGTCGGCCGTCGGAGGCCGTGTTTGTGTTATTTATTCCTTTATTCTAGTCAATCTACAAGCATGCTATTCTTAATTTTGTTATTCTAGGTAGCTATTAAGTTCCATTTGTAGGTTTTTAGATGGAGTGCAGCTCATCTGAGTATCGATTTGTCAGTTTCCAATTTAGTTCAAATGGTTCAAATGGCTCTGAGCACTAAGGGACTTAACATCTGAGGTCATCAGTCTCCTAGAACTACTTGAACCTAACTAACCTAAGGACATCACACACATCCATGCCCGAGGCAGGATTCGAAATTGCGACCGTAGCGGTCGGGCGTTTTTTAACTGAAGCGCCTAGAACCACTCGGCCACAACGGCCGGCTCCAATTTTGTGTTTCTCCACCAGTTTTTAATAGTGCTTATGCGCATTGATTTTTATTACTATTGAGCTACACTTAATGTAAAGAAAGGAGCTTATTGGAGGTTAACTGTCGCCATAAGGTGTTGTGGACGGTGTACATCCCTGTTATTCACCTTAATGTCCTAGTCAATTTTATATTTCCTATTTTCCCTTTAAATGGACTGTGCCTGCCTTGATGTTATAAGTGACTGTGTCATACCCATTTCTTTAACGCGCCTAGGAGCATATTTATATTTATGGGAGAACTTAAATTGTGTTCACCTGTTGAATTTTAACTAAAGGGCAGAAAACGGAATCAGGCGTTTATTATTATTATTCTAGTGCTATTATCTGCCAAATGTAACACGCGACATTTTCTTGGTCTGTTATCAAATGTTACAATAAAAGAAAATTGCAGTGAAGTGAGGCGCTCTTTCAGTTGTTTCCATGATTTCTTGTCTTCGCATATAATATTTAACTGTTTGATATAAGACTGATTAAGCCTGTGTTGAAATATTGGAGGCAGGTGCGTACGTCTCAGTAGCGTCAAAGACGTTATGTCTTTCCGGCCTCTAAGATTAGGTGACATCCTCAGGGACGCATTGGTCTTGTCCCACATTGCAGAGGTCAGTATGCATTTGAAAGCAGTCGCTTAGTCCGAGTCTGTCAGATCACTGGGTTATGACTGTTGACATCATCCTTGCGATGAGGTGTGGTACCTATCCACTCACTACTGGATTGGGAAAAGGATCGTAGTCGTACGAGCTAGCAAAGGCTTAGAGATATCCTGGCATAATTAAAGGGCTGTCACAAACTGATGTGGAGATTTAGCATGTCTGTGGAACCATCGGGTGAGATACCCATCTCCATAGTGTTCAGATCATCTCCATCAATAACCTAAACACAAGTGGACATACTGACAGATCCCAGTTCCGTGGAGGGGTGGAATGGGTGGGTTGGGGTAGAGACCTAGTATCTTACCCATTTAACTACTTCGACTGCACCAGAGGAGATATAGAGATTATCGAGTCAAAGTGCTTATGAGGCACAGCAACTCGGATTAGGTAACATCCCCAGGAACGCATTGGTCTTGTCACATAGTGCAGAGGCCAAATAGCTTACATAAGCAGTCGCTTTGTCCTAGTCTGACAGATCGCTGAGTGAAGACTGTTGACATCATCCTTGCGATGTGCAGTGGAACCCGTCCGTTCACTACTGTAACAGGCAAAGGATAACTGTAGTATCGAGCTAGCAAGTGCTTAGAGATTTCATGGTATAACGAAAGGGCTATCACAATATTATGTGGAGATGTAGCTTGTTTGTAGAACCACTGGATGAGATGCCCAATCCCATCGTGTTCAGGTCGTCTCCACCACCAACCAAGGTACTTTCGGACATACCTAAAGACCCAAGAGAGTGTGTGGAGGGGGGACCTAGTATCATACCCAGATAATAACTTCGACTGCGTCACAGAACATATTACAATTATCGAGTTAAAGTGTTTATGAGGCATGTCAACTAATTTAGGTGACATCAACAAAGACACATTTGTCTTGTCACATAGTGCAGTTGCATGAATGCCATTTCCCTATTCGACAGATCACTGAAGACTCTTGACTTCATCCCTGGAATGCGCAGTTGAACTTGTCCACTCATTACTGAATTGGGCAAGGGATGGATTTGCAATGATCAGGCAAGGTCTTACAGATATCCTGATATAATTGAAGTCCTGTCACAAATTGATGTGGAGATGAGGCTTGTTGTTGGAACCTTTGGGTGAGATAACCATCTCCATAGTGTTCAGTTCTTCTCCAACTCCATCCTAGATATTTTCGGATATACTGACAGACCAAAGAGGGGTAAGGGGGGGGGGGACCTAGTATCTTACCCAGATAACGACCTCGACTGCATCACAGAAAATATCGAGATTATCGAGACAAAGTGGTTATGAGGTACAGCGTCTTAGATTAGGTGTCATACACAGGGATGCATTGGTCAGGTCACATAGTACAGATGTCCGAATTCCTTTATAAGCAATGACATTTTAATTCGAACTACTTTTGGTTTGTTAATGTCAGTATGCATTGTTACATTTAAGAAAGTGTGTGTGTACAAGAAGTACACTTATAAGTATTATCACATGGTGTTAGTTGGCTAACAATACGAGCCCTTGACTACCAATAGATTTTGTGAAAACTGCACATCAACAGTTCTTTTCGTTGCCGCAATATTTGTGATGCAAGTTTCAGGTGATTCACCCTGTATATTTCCCATCGTATTGTGAAGCTATAACAATGTTTCTTTTTATGTTTCTTTCTTAATTTTCCCATTAATCTATCGTCTATACAGTTATTTGAAAAATTTAGAATTCACAACATGAGATATTTAATACTTCAGCTCAACACAGAGTTCTGATCCCTTCAACCAAACGTAAAAAATCTGAAAATGAGACAGCGACACCTCAATGTGGAATGTTTGGGGATAGGGGGTGTGGGGCCTTTTGCCGGAAAACTGATTTAATATCCAAAAAATCTTCATCAGAAATGGAGGATAGTGTTCATAATCTTCTTGGACAAAAATTATGTATTCACGATGGAAAACAATATTTGAATGCATATTTTAAATTATATAAGGTTCTTAGTTTTGTAAATTAATTGCAAGAACTAACATTCCCCAAAGATTTTGATACAAAATATATGGTTTACGTTGCAAACTTTTTAAATTGTAGTCATTAATCAACGTGATGCAAATTACTTAAAACGGACGGCTACTTCAGTCAACCATTGGGGGCCATGTTAACTCACGATTCATCGTCGTGTGATGTACTGATCCACTCGGCGACTAAAGTGGGATGAATCTGAGGATTTCCTGTAAGAGCAGTGAACATGACCGCTAAGTGTCACACCCACGCAATCTGCCTGATAACGTTGCTGCATTCATACACTTATTATGAAGTTTCGGTATATTCGTGCCGAAGGTACACCCAAAGAATAGCCTAATATCACATCACATACTATGGCTCTGCATTAGCTAAGCACCACTCGAGGAATTTACGATTATCGAGAATGAACGTCTCTGTATAATATTACAAATATACAGGTTGAGGCATTTAAAAACGTTTGTCAGGATTTTTGGAGAAATACACATCGGATTAAAGAAAAGTAATAAACGTTGTACACCTCTAAGAGGGACATCCATTAATATAACGCTCAACCCTCCACCACCCCGCCACCCCCTTGCGCCACTCATGGGGCTGAAGTGGGGGTGGCTTGTATGGGAGCTCCTGTTTTCTTATTGCAGATTTGTTATGTCCGTGAATAAATGAGTAACTTTTCTGTGAAACATTTATTCCGTTTCAAGATAGATGGCGCTGTAATCGGCACAAATGAATATGGTCAGACAACTCCTGGAACACCATAATACACACATCGAAAAGAGTTTTCATCGCCCCGGTTCCCTGAAGTCCTGAAGATTGACGTTGACTGTGGATATTGTATCACAGGTACAGTCTCTTTCACTGCCAAGAGATATTACTAAGCCCGCCCAAAGATGTAAACAACCTTGCATGACCAGCGACTATTAGACGGAGGGCGTCCGACAGCCGATCGGTTCCAGTCATTCCACCAGGAAGGAGATACACAGCTCGTATTGTCTGTAGTTCAACCATGCCTAGACGGTCAATACCGTGGTTCGTCGCGTCCGCATTGTCACTTTGCACCAAGAAGGTCTCTCAACAAGGGAAGTGTCCAGGCGTCTCGGAATGAACCAAAGCGATGTTGTTCGGACATGGAGTTGCAGATAGACAGGAACTGTCGGTGACACGCCTCTCTCAGGCCGCAAAAGGGCTACTACTGTAGTGGATAACCGCTACTTACGGAGTAGGGCTCGGAGGAACCCTGACAACAACGCCACCATGTTGAATAAGGCTTTTTGTGCACCCACAGGACGTCGTATTACGACTGAAACTGTGCGCAGTAGGCTGCATGATGGGCAACTTAACTCCCGACGTCATAGCGAGGTCCATCTTTGCATCTACGGCACGGTATATACGACACTCATCGGTGAAGACAACGTGCTGGCAATCCAGAGCGGTCCATTCGGTATGTTGTTGGGCACATCTGTACGCGGTTTCGCATCACGTTCTCTTCGGCGATGAATGTCGCATATGCCTTCAATCAGACAATCATCGGAGATGTGTTTGGAGGCAAGCCGATCAAGCTGAACGCCTCAGACGCACTGTCCAGCTTGTGCAGAAAGGTGGAGGTTCCCTGCTGTTTTGGGGTGGCATTATGTAGGGACGACGTACGCTACTGGTGGTCATGGAAGGCGCTGTAACGGCTGTACGGTACCTGAATGCCATCCTCCGACCGACAGTGAAGCCATATCGGAAGCATATTGGTGAGGCATTAGTCTTCATGGACGACAATTCGCGCCCCCATCGTACACATCTTGTGAATGACTTCCTTGCCGGCCGGAGTGGCCGTGCGGTTCTAGGCGCTATAGCCTGGAGCCGAGCGACCGCTACGGTCGCAGGTTCGAATCCTGCCTCCGACATGGATGTGTGTGATGTCCTTAGGTTAGTTAGGTTTAATTAGTTCTCAGTTCTAGGTGACTGATGACCTCAGAAGTTAAGTCGCATAGTGCTCAGAGCCATTTGAACCAATGACTTCCTTCAGGATAACGACATCGCTCAACTAGAGTGGCCAGCATCTTCTTCCGACCTAATCCCTATCGATCCTGCATGGAACAGATTGAAAAGGGCTGCTCAAGGACGACGTGACCCACCAACCACTCTGAGGGATCTACGTCGAATCGCTTAGTACGACCTGCGAAGGGTCCAGAGCTGTATGATCTGGTGGGTTGTGCAAGTTTGGACGTGCAGGGTAGTCGCTTTGAATATCTGTTGTTCTGAGGACAATGTATTCTGTTGTGAAGGTCATGCGGTCATTGTTATGGATATTATTATTGTTACTGGTTGCTAATGTGCGACAGCTGAGCGCTCATATTACATGCAGTATAAATGACAAATAGATGATGCGGTATTGTACTGTGCTATCGCCTTTAGCATTTCGAAATTGATTTTGTTTTTGTAGTTATTCTGTCCTACAACACCAGCCAGAGGGCCGAGCGGTTGTAGATGCTACAGTCTGGAACCGCGCGACCGCCACGGTCGCAGGTTCGAATCCTGCCTCGTTCATGGATGTGTGTGATGTCCTTAGGTTAGTTAGGTTTAAGTAGTTCTAAGTTCTAGGGGACTGAGACCTCAGATGTTAAGTCCCATAGTGCTCAGAGCCATTTTTTTTGTCCTACAACGGGTCACTTGTTTCAACTGATTATTTCGTATTTGTCTAACAACGTATTTGTTTGGTTAGCGTTGGAAAAAGTTGTAAATATAGGATACATGTGACTTAAGAAGCGGTGTATATCACAGTATGAATTGTCAGAACGGAAGTAGCAAATAAAAAAAGTGGGCCCCAAATCAGGATAGAACCCTCGACCGTCTGAATGCTACAGCAAAGCTTTATCCCCATCTTCATAAGTAACATGTTCTATCCGCGGTAGTTACCATACATGTGGTTAGTGTCGCCAGACTGCCTCTCTTTAACGTATTTTTTCTGCCGGATGTTCTCGCAGGACGAAATTTTCTAACAGCCTTTTTTTTTTTTTTTTTTTTTTTTTTTTTTTTTTTTTTTTTTTTTTTTTTGTCACTGGCATTTTTGGAGTCGCCCGTCGCCCTACAAAGCCGGAGTGCGTGAATTTCGCTTCACCCTGTACATTGTTGGTTCCAGTAAGTTCTTAGAACATTCATTGTGTGATCATCGTTACCACGGTTTCCAAGAAACAGGAAGCGTAAAACAGTATGTATCGTGAGTGAAAGGCAAGTGTGAAAAATAAAATAGTACAGGCAGACGAAAACTCAACTGAATTTCTCGTTTAAGTCGATTTAATTATCGGGTGCATCGGTTTATCAACACAAATCAATAATTAATATTAGTAGAATTACAAATGTATTTCCTGTTTATTCATTCTTTAAGGATGGGTGAGTAAATTCTGTTTAACGTTCTGTGCTTTTGTCGGCCCTGATAAATTTAACTTTTTAACTTTCGATTAATATATCCGCTCGACGTTTACGTCATATGCTACAAGCACATTCTTCCCATAGTTACAATATCTATCGCCGGTGGCAGTTTCACCCAAATGAAATGCAAGTACTCCTCGGGAATGAATACGCTGCGATACTAAGCCTGCTAGTTAGCTAGTTATCACCTGTACAGTGGAATTCCACACCAATATTTTGATATAGCGGTATGGAATTTTGATCTACGTTTCTTCTAATATCTCCCTGAAGTTCTTTGTTTAACGTGGTTCTGTTTATGGTTATTTATGGGTTCGGTGACACAGATTATTCGGTAGGCTATTTTTCCGAATTAGATAAATGCCACTGAAATTCTTCCGGAAGGACATGTGAATTTATGGTACTTCATTACTACATCGGATTGTAAACATCAGTGCTTTGTTAGTGATGGTGATCGCTAGCGTCTCTCTGAAATTTCTGAACTAGCGTGATTCAAAGTGATTTTCGTCTGCGTGTAATGATCAAAGTGACGGTCGATAGTTACTATGCAGTCCAGTCATTGTAAGACTGTATGCACTTAATCTCGACAATGCTTGCGAGAACACCATAATAATATCCAAGCTATATTCGTAGTAACAGAATGAATTACTTGAAAGCTTGAGAAACCTAGTCTTTTAGCCGCGTGGGGTAGCCGCGTGGTCTAGGGCGCCTTTTCACGGTCCGTACGGCTCTCTCCGTCCGAGATTCAAGTCCTCCCTCGGGCGTGTATGTGTGTTGTCCATAGTGTAAGTTAGATTAAGTAGTCTGTAGGCTTAGGGACCGATGACCTCAGCAGTTTGGTTCCATAAGACCTTACCACAAATTTTCAAATTTACTAGTCTTTTAAAAACACCGACATGTTGGAACTTATGTTCAGCAAGCCACTCACAGCTTATCACAGATATGAGGAGTAACAGTAATAGTGCCATTTTTCAGTTGAAAATCTATGCCACTGTTTGCTCCCCTGTTTTCCCCGACCTTTAATTCGGCAGTGCTGCTGACCGCAGTGAGTGCGAGATTAAGTGGTCGTGGTGTGCGGTGGATCCGACAAATTAACCGTACTAACCCTGCGGCGTGCGCTGCGGAACTGCCGGAGCCACGTCTGGATATTTGTGTCGAATGCTGCAAATTCCACCAGCAACATCCCTGCGCTTCGAGGTGTTCAGTGAGGGCATGGAAAACTTTTTACGTTTTGTAATAATGAGTGTTTGTGTTATCAAAATCCTTCGTTCGGAAAGTCAGTTGCGTTAACGAAGACTGGTACGAATGTGTTTCACTTCACAAGCTGCTGCTGGGTCTATTAGGATTACACAGCGTATGGTGCCAAATGTAGCAACTGAGTCTAACGAATGAAAAGTGGTGAATGGAATCCGCTAAATTTCGGTTACACGTCAAATCAAACAAATCTAACGGCTGTGAATTAAATTAAATACTTAGGGATTATAATTACGAATAAGTTAAACTGGGAAGATCATGTAGATCTACATGTCGTGTGACTAGGGCCTCACGTTGGGTAGACCGTGGGCCAGGTGCAAGTCTATCGATTTGACGCCACTTCGGCGACTTGCCCGTCGATGGGGATGATGATGAAGATGATTAGGACAAAATCCAGTCCTGGGCGGAGAAAATCTCCGGCCCAGCCAGGAATCGAACCTGGGTCCTTCGGATTGACATTCTGTCTTTTTTTTCTTTTCTTTTTTTTTTGGGAGGCAAGTGCTGTACCAAATTTTTTTTATTTTTTTTACCAGCTGCACAGTCAATGACTGCAGCGCTTTTTTTTTTACAAGGGAACCACTTTATTGTGCCAGGAATGAGTTTTTTTTTAAGGAAGGTAGGAGAAACAGAAACCTTTATTATTCACAAAATAAACATAGTACGTCCTGACACATGA
The DNA here is from genome assembly GCF_023864345.2 of Schistocerca serialis cubense. NCBI lineage: Eukaryota > Metazoa > Arthropoda > Insecta > Orthoptera > Acrididae > Schistocerca > Schistocerca serialis. The sequence goes on along the minus strand of NC_064641.1, from coordinate 403,433,945 downwards.
TAACTGTCCTGGAAGGAACCTCGCTGCCGTCCTACCATGCAGCATGAAATAACAACAAAATTAAAGTGGGACCACCTCCGGCACCTTAGAGAAAAGTATTTATAGATATGAAAACAAAATATGAAGTACATCCATTTGGTAACTGTGCAAGCGTTAGTTTTTCCTAGGTCGCATACTCGCATAGCGTCCTTAGCTGATCACTTTACTTGGTCGGTTTCACAACGAAAGCACCGCCCCTCATCTTTGCGCACACGGCACATCCCAAGCATATGGCGGGTCCGCAAAAACTGTTACTAGGAAATTGGCATACCAATCCTTGTACTTGTGTAGCCGTAATAGTTTTGTGTGTCAATCTTGCAAGTATTGCCAGTAATCCAGGACGTCCAGTACGTTCTGACGTGTGTCTCTATGGATGTAATGGACCGTCATACCTGTGATCCACGCCACTGCGTTCGTCTTATGACGCGGAAAATGCGTTTCCGCTGGAAAAAATACTATGTCAGGAGAGACTGCTGCATAGATAATGAGCCGTATGAACGCTATTATCTTTCTTGCGAGAGTCCAGACAGCCAATGCCTCACCGCACACCAGCCGATAGTCGTCCGTATCCAGCACGCCACATTGCTGACACATGGGCGAACCCGCCAAATGTATTGCGTACTTTTTATCATTCGTAGGGTATTTTCGGTTCACGACAATGTACCATGTTGATCTGACTGTTGCAGGTAGGTGGGGGTGGTGGACCGTGCGACACACCACGTGCCATTTAACAGCTGGATGTTTCCGTTCCACCCTATTCCGAGCGATCTGTCGAAGAAGCAGATGGTACACGTCCTTCGATGTCGACTGCCGGGTCGTCGGTAAACGCTCTCGAACGTAACTGTGTTCCACGATGAACGTGCGCACATACGTTAACGGGGGCGATATATGGCCGACACTGACTGGAGGAAGATGCGATATTGGTACTAGTTCTTTGATGATCGTCCCCGTATGCGAGTGATTCCTGTTGCGCCACCGTTTGAGCATAGTATTAATATGCATGGCACGCGCCTTCTCGTGCACTAAACCAACGCCCACCTCTCGCGCTGGGAGGGTAAGCGTGTTGTACTGTATCTTCAAGAGCTGTCCCAGGCATACATAGTACCCAAAAGCCGCCTGAATCCTCATAGCCATCGAACGCGTCAAGGCGAGAAGATGTGTCAGGAGGCACATCTTGGGCGCGAGATAAATGTTGACGAGTAACACTCGCTGCAGCATATCCATTGTCCGTAGGGCGTTTAGTCGTACTGCCGTGCGGACTCTGAGTAAAAGCCTTCGGCAGTTGTCCGCAGCCGTTCCCGCTGTCTCCTTATGAAAGGTGATACCCAAACAGCGGAGGGTTTGCGCCGATGGTAACGGTCCTTCCGTTCCTGGTTCTAGACCGCGCCCCACATGCATGAATTGTGATTTTCGGTAGTTGACCACACTTCCAGCAGCCCTCCCATACGTTTGTAGCCAATCCAGTGCTGTTTGAGTCTCCCCCTCATTCCGTACGAGGAACACAATGTCATCCGCGTATGCTCTGCATTTGAATGATAAATGCCGTAGGGAGATCCCGGTAAGACGACGGCAAAGGCCTGCGAGGCACGGTTCTAAGGGGATCGCATAAAGGAGGATCGACAAGGGGCAACCCTGTCTCACTGATCTTAAGATCTTAAAATACTCAGTTCTCCCTCCGTTGACCACCATCGCTGATCCGGCGCGATGCAACAGCCGCATCACAGCTGTGGTCAATAAAGGCGAGACACCCATCCTGTTCATCACCGCCGCGAGGTACACATGATCCACGCGATCGAAAGCATCATCGAAATCTACTGCAACCATCGCACCCCGGAGGCGACATGCAGCCGCGAGGGCGACGACGTCACGATACTCTCCAAAGGCGGTGTGGATATTACTGATGCCGCCAAGACAAGTCTGATCGATATGTATTCGATTCTCCAGCGACGTTCTGATACGACTGCCCAGGATGCGCTTGAAGATCGTGTAGTCACTATTAAAGAGGGTCAAGGGGCGATAATCACAAGGCCGTTTGCCACCACGGGGCTTTGGTATCGGTATCATGAGCCCTTCCGTGAATTGAATGTGAACCGGTACTTCTTGCCGCAGCAGCTCATTAAACATGCATAGCCACATCGGTGTCATAATGGTCACAAAGGCTCGGTAAAATTCCAACGGCAATCCGTCTGGACCTGGGGACTTGTTGCAGGCACCTCGTGTAATCGCTTCCTCCAGCTCTTCACACGTAACTTCAGATAACCCGCCCGCTTCCCCGTTCACACTCGTCGCGTCTGGCATCTCCTCCAGGACGTTCCCCAGCTCCCTCTGCCCCTCCCCGTTGCTAGCACAGAATCTGCTAAAATGATCCGTGAACGCCCGTGCTATGTCCCTTTGTGCTGTAAAACGACGGCCATCGTCGAGATCGAGCTCATGTACTAAATTCCGTCGTCTTCTTCGTCTTTCCTTTATGACATAATGTATCGAGGGAACCTCGTCGGGCAGTAAATCCTGCGATCTCGCGCGTATCATCGTACCTGCCATCCTCAGCGTCGCAAGTTGTACCAGCTTCGCCTTAACTCGGTGGACGGCCGTCTGGCGTGCTGGTGTAGGTGGTCGAGCTGACAGTTCCCGGAGAGCCGTAAAGTAAAACTCAGTGGTCGTGCGCTGCCATTGACAAACCTTCTTCCCGTAACCTATTAACGTCCTCCATAAAGCTGGCTTTGCGCACTCGATCCACCACTGCAGGACAGAACCGAAAGAATTTCGTCGACGGAGGCAGCCGTGCCACGTGTCCTCCACCATGCGTCGGCATCCTGCATCTCGCAAGTGGGAGACGTTCGTCTTCCAATTACCCCTCCGTTTCCATACCTTCTGTCTATCAAGGTTGACCGTACAAATATGTGACTCGTGGTCTGTAAACGCTGTCGGTCACATTTCTGCGTCCACCGTCGACATTGCTAACGCCCTTGAAACGTAGATCCGATCCAAACGGCTCGCGGAGTGGCTAGTAAAAAATGTATATCCTGGTTGGTTGCGATACTTCAGGTCCCATGTATCGACTAATTCCATCCCGGTGATCAGCTCCCTAAGTTCTTCGCTAGTAGTATAGTTAGGTTGTTGGTCCTTTCTGTCAAGCATACATGCAACCATGGTATGGTCCCTGGAACAACGGTGTAACCTCATGGGCGTAAAAATCTGCTCTGTCCCTCCTCTTATCCGAGCCTGACGGTGCGTATATGTTGATCAAACGTATTCCACCTATGGTCACGGCCGTACCACTGGCAGAAGGCAAATACTCTACTTCGTCTGCACGTTGTAACCTCCCCACAAAAACTTAAAAAACAATATTTAATAGAAATGGAGCCAAGAAGCATAACCTCCCTAGCAATTAAATTTAATGACAATAAAAAATGAGAATCGCAATCTGACTCAAATATAAGTTCTTCAGTGATAAGAAAATCTCAGTGATAATGATAACTCAATTAAACCGAAATACCGGTCTTTGGCCCTGTGCAAAAAAAAATCAGAATTAAATTCTTACCTCATTGAAACTGCTTGTCAAATTTCTGCTCTTATTGTTGCGCACGGCTTGGAGGAACTGCATTGCAAAAAATATTTTTTTTTTAATTTAACTGAAACTTTTCTTTAAGGGAAATGAAGGAAATCGTAATTAAATGATTTTTTTTTTTTTTTTTTTTTTTTGTAAAATTGCTTTGAAATCAAAATTATTATTGGGGCACTTGTTGAAAATTAATTACAATAAATAAACTTTACATACCTTAATTACCTTAATTAACAATATACCTCATTCAGCATCTTGACCAGAATGCCATGTCGACGCTCGCCGACTCCTCACACACAACTGCACTGGGCTGCTACTACGGACATACTGCCCTGCTCACAGACTGCCCACTGACCGACTGCTCGCAACTGTACTGCACGACTACTACTAGCGTACTACTCGCAACACTCGCGCGGTCAAGCGCAGACTAACCACGATAAAAGGCTCTCTGGTCAAAGATTTTATCATGCTTCACCATCGCTGCTACGTTACATACGTGTTTCATAACCCTCCACTGGGGGGGCAAAAATTTGGCAGCGATGGTGAGTCATTTGGACTTGCCAAGCGCGGCAAAATTTTTTCTTTAATTAATGAACTTTTACAATTTACAGAATATTTAAATACATGAATTAAATGTTGTGCACATGCACCGAGTACAAAACATTTCAGACAAAGACAAGATATGAGTACAAAACATATTAGCAAATCAGAAAACTGTATATACAAATTATTTGACAGATAACAGAGTGCACACGCACTGAAAAAATTCTTTAGCATTTTCAGAACAAATAAACAGAATGGCAGAAAATCATGTTGATAAGTGACATGAGTGTACTCGCACTGGAGTTGAGAACATATCAGCAAATGACGAAATGTATATACAATGAGTAAGAAATGACATAAGTGCATACGCACTGAAGTATTGAACATACAGAATGAGTAGAAATCATATAGAAAAATGAGAAAAGTGCACAGGCACTGAAGTTCAGTAGAAAACATATTAACACATAACATAAGTGCACATGCACTGTAGTTCAGAACATATCATCAAAATAAAAATCTATATACAATATAAAAGACAAGAGTGCACATATACTGTACTTCAGAACAAAAATTGAAAAAATGTCTAGCATTTTCACAACAAATAAACATAATGGCAAAAAAAAAGAAAACATGTCAAGTGCCATAAGTGTACTCGCACTGGAGTTCAGCGAATCGAAAAAAATGTATGACCCATGAACATAAATGATGTTAGCAAAAAAATTATTTTCACTATGTGACAAGAATTAGGATAGGAAAGGGAAGGATTGCATCATGGTTGTAGCACTTTAGATTGCACACAGCTGTTCTGAAAGTCCATATCTTTCCACAGAAGTACAACACCAAGTGGCACAATTTGAAGTTCTTTTCCCATCAGAATTTATCAGCGTAGCCAAGACACTGAACTGTCGTAGTAATGTTCCATGTTCTCATTTTGGCAGTACATTAGGTACACCAAACAGTGGGACCATAATAACGTCTTCATCGCTCACGGTGGTGGACAGCATGTCGTGTCAACACCACGCTCTTACAAGGCACACCAACGTAGAATTAGTGCAAAAACCAAATATAGTGCTCCGTGATCATTAGGATAAACAGGACAAATGGACATTGCGGTAATTCAGGGTAGTTAGCTCATAAGGTGAAGGACATTAAGTCACATACCATTCTTCATTAGTAGTTTGCGGCATTCATAGCCCAGTTATTGAACATTTCTGTACCATGTATGTAGTATTACAGAAAAATGTTCATTAATTGTTCTACATAGAATCAGTAACCTTCTTTTCCTAGTTACAAAGCATTATTAAATAATCGCATTCTTTTCCAGTTACAAAGTATAGCAAAGTTAATTAATCATTTGTCATTCCAATAGTAATCTCATTCTTGTCCAGTTACAAAGCATAATTAATCACTTGTCATTTCAATATAGTAAGAATCATTAGCTTTTTTTCTAATTACAAAGCATTATCAAACAATCACAATCTTTTCCAGTTACAAAGCGTAATTAATCATTTGTCATTTGAATATAGTAAGAATTATTAGCCTTCTCCTAATTACAAAGCATTATGAAACAATCACATTCTTTTCCAGTTACAAAGTATAGCATAGTTAATTAATCATTTGTCATTCCAATATAGTATTAATCATTAGCCTTCTCCTAATTACAAAGCATTATTAAACAATCGCATTCTTTTCCAGTTACAAAGTATGGCATAGTTAATTAATCATTTGTCATTCCAATACAGTAAGAATCATTAGCCTTCTCCTAATTACAAAGTATTATTAAACAATCGCATTCTATTCCAGTTACAAAGCGTAATTAATCATTTGTCATTTGAATATAGTAAGAATTATTAGCCTTCTCCTAATTACAAAGCATTATGAAACAATCACATTCCTTTCCAATTACAAAGCATAGCATAATTAATTAATCATTTTCCAAGTGACATATTATTCATTGCTGTTCAGCATTACTCAGAACTTTCTCAAACTGGTATCACTATTTGGGACTGGTAATACATTTTTTTTGTTAACAATGCATTGCGTTGGGATCGATAATTAATTGCTGAGGCATAACACTATTTGCTTTTGACCTATTGCTGCAAATGAGGATAGTTAACGTCATTCGTCATGAGTCAGCTGTAGCAAGGTTATGTAACAAGGCAGTATATGTGATCACATTTATAAATGATAAACACAAACGGGTAAAAAAATAAAAATGCAAGTACTAGAACAGGTATAATAAGTAACAGGTTTAGTAAGTATCATGAAAAACTTCTCCTGAAAAAAAAATACAAAATGGATTATTGACCTGAAAAAAGAAACGCACACTATGCTGAAAAGTAGTGAACTTCGAATTAACAGGTAGTGAAATGTGTATAAAAATGTGTTCCATAGCTGTCCTTTCCAAAACCTTCAGTCAATATACTGTGCAATATAACACCTGCTGTCAAAACGAACTGCAACAAATACTTAAACAACTACATAGCCTAAATACATAACTTCAACATTATCCTCATCTGTAAAGAAAAAACTTCATTATCAATCACTTCATTATCCACATTATCATAACTTCATTATTATCATCACCTGTAAAGAAAAACTTCATTATTCATAATAGCATATTCTTCATCATTATTCATCAGCATTCATTATCATCTGCAAAAAAATCACTTCATTACTCATTATACAACTATTCCTTATTTCTAGCATATTTCATCACTAAAACTAAGATGTGTAGTTCTGTCTGACAGCCTGCATCAATCACCTTGTATTCTGAAAGAAAAAATTAGTTAAGACTGCTATTCTACGATGAGCATAGTATAATCTTGTCAATGCTTGTTAATCCTGATCCATTTACTCTTCCTCATAAAGTTATTGCATCTTCTTTCGTTTATTCCGTAGGTGAGATTCCCATTTCTGTTGGATTTATTTCTTACAATCATCATTTCTTTCTGAAATTGATGAACAAAGATTAATGTCTTGCATTTAAATCGTATACCCACTAAACAATGACTGGTTTATGATAACATAATTAACCATACAGCATAACATGACAGAAAACGTAATGTGTCAAAGACATTGACAGTGTTCAGATGCAAAAATGTACACAGAATAATACAATGCAGCAGCAAAAATGCAAAACAGTCACGATCTTGAGGTGTCATAAGGCAAAAAATGTCAAAGTCGACTGGTGTGTGTTATATCTTAACTATTTCACAGTGCATACAAACAAAACTGGAATACAATCATACACACAAAAAAAAATGGAAAATGTGCACGGTCTGATGTGTAACGACAAGAAAAGCGACCTGCTAACCTTACCTTGCCGGGCACTTGCCAAGAAAAAATACGATAATCATCAGTAATTAGTCAGGTGAATATAATTGCATTAGTAAATGGCATCATAGTGTGTTGAATCATAAAGTGTCTTCATTCAATAAACGGTTTAATGTTTGAGATATGGTGGTTGCCTTTCGATTTTCTGGTTCTCAAAGTTTCGACGTGTACAACATTGGGGTGAGGGATGCTGCGAATCCGATATGGACCTGCGTATAGAAGTTCAAATTTACTGCACTTACCTTTTAATTTACTGGATAAATAGTGTGTACGTACTAATATTTTCTGTCCAATGTGAAAGTCTCGGCGTCTACAAACCTGTTTTTGCTGTCTTCTCCGGCGCTCTGCGGCACGTTTGATGTTGTTCAGCGCAATGTCAATTATTTCGTGGTGTCTTAGTCGACGACATTTAGGGAAGTTTACTAATTCTTTAATTTTGTTTGGTAGTTCAACGTTTTTCAATATAACAGACGGAGATAGCATAGTGGATTCATTTGGAATGGAATTAATTACATCTTGGAATGAGTGTATGTGTGTATCCCAATCAATATGTCTTTTGTGGCAGTATATGCGGCACAGCTTACCAATTTCTTTCATTAACCGTTCACAAGGGTTCGAAGAAGCGTGGTACTTGGATATATAAATTGGAGAAATGTTTCTAGCTCGTAACATGCGTGTCCATATGCTAGAACGAAATTGAGATCCATTGTCAGAAATTACTCTCATCACATGCCCTACATGAAATAGGAAATGTTTTACAAATGCTTTCGAAACAGTTTTAGCAGCAGCTTTGCGTAATGGAGTGAAAGTAACAAATTTTGAAGTGAGCTCAACAGCTACAAAGATGTAGCAAAAACCTCTGTTAGTTCTCGGAATCGGACCAAAAATGTCTACAGCGGCCATATGTCTTAATTTAACAGGTATAATGGGATATAATGGAGGAATATGTGAAGTGGTGTCTGATTTAGCTTTCTGGCAAATTTTACAAGACGCTATAACTCGTCGTATACGTTTCTCCATGTTGGTAAAATAACAGTTCTGTCTCAGTATAAGAAAACATTTTCGTGCTCCGTAATGTGCGTAACTTAAATGAGTGTACCAGATTAATTTGTTAACCAGTTCGTCAGGAATGCATAATAACCAATTGTTGCTGTCACGATGAGAGCGGCGAAACAGAATGTCATTGCGTACAGTGCAATGGTTTCTAATCGTAACATTATTCCTATCTTACCAAAGGTGTTTAATTTCTTTCCACACGTTGTCTTTATTTTGTTCTAGTGCTATGTCCTGTAATGACGACGAAATAAAGTTTTCAAATGTAACTTGTTGAATGTACATGACACTGAAATTTGCTTTGCAGAAGTTGGTTGCTACGTCTTGCTGATTGTTGCCCAGAGAACGCGATAGTGCGTCTGCTATAACATTTTGTGTGCCAGGGATGTGAACTATTGTAAAATCAAATTCCTGTAAATAAAGTTTCCATCTGCTTAATCTGTCGTGAGTGAATTTAGCCGAAAGTAAAAATTGTATCGCTCTGTGGTCTGTGTAAACGGTGGTGTGTCTGCCATAAAGAAAGTGCCGAAATCTCATAAAAGCCCATACAACACATAATGTTTCCAGTTCTGTAGCGGAATAATTTCGTTCAGCAGGTGACAGAATGCGACTTGCAAATGCGATGTTTTTAATTGTTATTGACCCATCTTCTTCAATTTCCTGGAAAATGTGTACGCCTAAAGCCGTGTTAGAACTGTCGGTGGCAATGGAGAAATTTCTGGTAAGATCTGGGTGCGATAAAAGTGGTGCATTCAACAGAGCATGTTTCAGGTTCATGAATTCAGAGTGTGCTTGCTTATCCCAGACCAAATGGTGTTTTTACCTGTTAATTGGCATAATCTGGGTGTGTCTAAAGCAGAGTGATGAATAAATTTACGAAAAAAGTTAATTAAGCCTAAAAAACTGCGTAGTTGCTTTTTCGTTGTAGGAATAGTAATGTCACGTAGAGCTTGAAGTTTTTCCGGATCAGGCGCAATGCCTTCTGCTGAAATTACGTGTTCAAGAAATTTTATAGAAGTTTTGCCAAAGTGCGATTTACTGAGGTTAACTGTGAGTCCTTGTGCATGAAAAGTTTGCAACAGTTGTTCTAAAATCATATTGTGTTCAGACCAGCTAGCTTCTGCGGTAAGAATATCGTCTACGTACGTCGTAATTCTGTCTTTAAGTTCTGTCGGAAGTATTGCGTTCAAACCGCGAATAAAAGCTGCAGAAGAAATAGTTAAGCCGAATGGTAATTTGCAAAATTGATAATAGTCGCCGAAACAGAGAAAAGCTGTATATTTTCTGTAATTTGGATGAAGTTTAATTTGCCAAAATCCCGATTTCAAATCTAATGTAGAATAAATAGCAGTACCGTGAAATTTCTGTAGAAGTTCCTCTAGTGTCTGTGGTCGATCTGTTTCATTAATAATAATGTCATTAATGTGACGTGAATAAAGTACAAGGCGAACTGAGCCATCTTTTTTCTTAACAATATGTAGCGGGTTTATGTACGGACTAACTGCTGGTTCTATAATTTCTTGGTCGAGCATATCCTGCAATTCTTTTTTAACCTGTTCTCTATGAATATACGGAATAGGATAATGCTTAGCTTTAAATGTATCGTGCTGTTTGACTTGAAATTCATACATAAATCCGGACATAGTACCAGGAATGTTGTCAAAAACTGGAGCTTGCTGTAAAAGAATTTTGTGTAATTGCGTTCGTTCGTCGTCTGTATTTGCACTGCTCTCTTTAACCTTATCAGAAATCATCTGTATTACGTCGTAGTCAGCTTCGTCTGGAGTATTATAATTATGTACGTATATATCCGTGAACAATGCAGAATTACAGTCTATGTTACGTGTTGCAGAAATGACCTCTGTGCGGTTAACTGTTTGTTCTTCCGCAGACAATGAATGCCGAAACTCTAAAGCCAATTGTATATTTTCATCCTTCAACATTAAATAAGAATTCTGGAAATCAATAACTGCGTCGTGTTGCACCAGAAAATTCGTACCTAAAATAACGTCTGTTGTCAATAAAGGAACAATCCAAAAATTTGAGTGGAAAGTATGACCTCCAATACAAAATGATAAATGCGTCTGTAATTTAACGTCTACTCCTTTACTCGATACTGCTCCCTTCACTTTTGTTTTGCCTAAAGGTAATGTCGGATAAGTATTCTCTTTGTTGCACTCGTTGAAAGTTTCCTCATTTATTACTGATACAGGTGATCCGGAATCGATTACTGCTGAGAATTTCGATGAACCAATTTTAATTTCGATAACAGGATGTGAAATAGTTTTCTGAACAAATGGTCTTTCCTGCAAGAGAGTGTCTCTGATGTCGTCAAAAGTAATTACATTTTCGTGAACAACATTTTGCGTGTCTGAAGTAGTGCTTGTATTATTGGAAGATGCGATCTGTACAGTATCTAGTCAGATTCTATCTGACGTGTTATTATTATTAGGAGGATTCTGTGGCATTTCGACTATTTGAACTGTCCTATTACTTCTTCCAGACGTGTTACGCTCTGGATGGTACCTACTGTCGGGTTCATTCATGAGAATATGTTCTTGCGTATGATTTTGCTGTTGGTGAGACCGACTGTTATTATATGTACGCTGATAATAATTTTTACGTCTGTCGTGATAGTCATTCCTATACGGTGCATTGCGATAGGAATTGAAATACTGTCTTCTTTGTACGTAGTTGTTTCCTTGCTGCCGTACATTACTATTTCTTGTATTAGGGACTACACGTGCACGCGGCGAAACATTAAAGCCTGGTTGACCTTGTGCATTCCATTGTTGGTTAGGTATGCTAACCGGCTGGTTTTGATGTTGTTGTTGTGAAACACTTCTATTGTCACTAAAGTGTGGTTCCTGTTGCTGAAAATTTTGACGGTATTGATAATTAGGATTTTGGCTGTTATTAAAGTTTTGGTAGTTGTCGTTCCTAAGCGTCTGTTACTTTTCCTATTAAAATTACGTCCCTGATCATAATTACTGTAAGTTTGTTGACCTTGGTTATTATACGAAAAGTTTTTGTTTACAAATGAATAATCGGATTGCTGTACTTCAAAAAGCTGCAACAGATCCCTGAATGCTGAAATGTTTTCTTTTTGCTGGCCCGTTAGAAGTGACACTCGTAATGACCGTGGTAATTTGGAAATGCATAATTGTATAAGTGCAGATTCACTGTACGGTTCACTTAGGTACTGGTTCTGTTGTACCATGTGCTCAAAAAATTGCGTGACACTGGGAAAATTGGAGTTCTCATAATTTGGCAAACTAATTAATTGATCTTTAATTCCGCTCTGTGTCGTCTTCGACCAGTACGCTGACAGAAATGCATTCTGAAATTCCTCTACCGAGTAACACTGTCTCGCGATCGTTCTCATACGAGTTGCCGGTTCGCCTTCCAAAAAACTGCAAATAAATTCAAGTTTATGTATTACAGGCCAAGTCGGTGGAAAAGCAAAGCTAAACTGTTGTATCCAATCCAGTGGGCGAATCTGTGTTCTGTCGTTTTTAAATACTTTAAACTTTCTCACTGACAGAAAATGTTTGTAATCAAAACTATCGTCTCTGTGTGATGGAACAGGTTCAGGATTGTAAGAGAATCTATTGAACTGTGGTTGTTCGGAATCTAAGTCCCGTACTCTCTGTAGATTACCCAAATTATACGCGTTGCGCGAGTCTGCCAGATGTTCGCAAAGTGGCGTCTGCTGTGATGTGTTATTAACTGAAATACTTTTCATCTCTGTTACTTCTTGCTGTAAACTCGACAATTTTCTACGCAACATGTTATTAGACGAATCGATCTCATTAATTGTCTGCTGTAAATTTTGAAATTCAAGTGTTTGGTTAAATGAAATCGGTGCAGTATCGTCTGATTTATTATCATTATTACTTTCAATAGCATCAATACGACTGGCTAATTCATCATATTTTTCAGTCAGTATTTTTGCCTGTTCATCGGTTTTAGAATCGGACGCATTAATCTGTTTTTGCAACTTACGTGTAGTTTCGCTCAGTTTTTTAACATCAGCTTTGATGACATCGGAATCCTGTGTTAGTTCTAATTGTTCGAGTCTGTCAGTCACTGTTTGAAAATCGGTTGTGTATGTGTCTGTTTTCGATTTAAGATCCGAAATTTCGTCACGGAATACTGAGTTCGAATGTTTGATGGTATTAATTTCGTCGGGACACTGTGGCAATATTATTATCTACATACGTTTTTGCCTTCGCAAACATTTTACGTTTGTCTTCATGTCTCTGAGCAGTGATTGTTTCCATTACTTGACGTTTTACTTTATTTTGATCCTCAATAAATTTGCGGAAACGCGTATCACTGTCTTGTATGTGGAGATTAAAGCGTTCGTCAATCTGAGTGTTCTGTTGTTCGAATTTCGCGTCTATCTTTTCATCCATTGTGCGCGAAAGTTCTGCTGTCATTGCTTTAAACTCGTCGCGTAATTGTGTAGCCTTTTCAGAGCATTGTTTAGCGACTCCGCTAATTTCGTCTCTGAGTGTTTCTGTTGCGGCTGTTTGCATTTCCCTTAATTCTTGCGCAACAGACTTAATTTCTTCGCTATTTTTTTGTGAACAAGCCTCAATTTCCGCGCGCAACTGTTCCTTAGTGTCATGACACTGCGCGGCAACGGCTCTAATTTGTTCACTAAGCTGTCTGGAATTGTCGTCTAACTTTTCATTTAACTGTCTGGAATTGTCGTCTAATTTTTCATTTAACTGTCTGGAATTGTTGTCTAATTTTTCATGTAACTGTCTGGAATCGTCGTCTAATTTTTCATTTAACTGTCTGGAATTGTCGTCTGATTTTTCATTTAAGTGTTGTTAGAGTTTTTCGTTATCTTGTTTGACCTGTTCACTAAGTTTGTCTTGTTTTTCGTTCTGTTGTTTGACCTGTTCACTAAGTTTGTCTTGTTTTTCATTATTTTCATTAAGTTGTTTAGTCATTTGTAGCAACAATGCCATAATTGGATTCGACTCAAAGTCAGCATTTCTATTCTCTGTGCTGTTTAATGGTGGATCTGGAATTGTTTCGCTTTCTGTAACCATTTGGTTATTTTGAGATTTACAAAACGGTTTGTCAGTCGAATGTACACTGTCGGTCATTATTTCTGAATTAAATAAATCCGTCCTACTTTCAGTACACTGTTCATTTTCACTAGACAAATTTGTCTGTACGTTACTTGAATTTTCCAAATCGGGTGTGTTAAGCTCGGCAGCGCTCATTACAATAGAGCGTCCCGCGTCATCAATTGTCGTCAAATTAACAGACGAGACAATTGAGTTCGTTTGTTCATCATTAAGATAAAAGTCATCATTAGTGGTTGGAATGCATTGATTGTCAGTGAACGCAGGATTGTCATCATTACACTGCGGGTCACAATTACTATCGGTCACGCTGTTTAAGTGGGTAATTTCATTCAAAATACCTCGCGATACACTATTCACAGTCTTTCGCAGCATTTTTACAATAGTCACAATTGTTCACAAAAGAAATAAGCACAGATGCAAAAAGCAACAAACACAAATACAACAGAGTAACGAATTGCCGTTGACCTGTATAGAGAAAGCCACAAGACTAGTAAAAGCGTTGCGCCAAATCCTAATTATATCTAAGCAAATAAGAGCAGATATCTGACTGTTTTTCAAAAGATTCTCAACGAAATACGATCCTGGACTGGGTGTCGCCAAGTGTAACCTCCCCACAAAAATTTAAAAAACAATATTTAATAGAAATGGAGCCAAGAAGCATAACCTCCCTAGCAATTAAATTTAATGACAATAAAAAATGAGAATCGCAATCTGACTCAAATATAAGTTCTTCACAAAAAAATTAAAGTCCATTCAGTGATAAGAAAATCTCAGTGATAATGATAACTCAATTAAACCGAAATACCGGTCTTTGGCCCTGTGCAAAAAAAATTAGAATTAAATTCTTACCTCATTGAAACTGCTTGTCAAATTTCTGCGCTTATTGTTGCGCACGGCTTGGAGGAACTGCATTGCAAAAAATTTTTTTTTTAATTTAACTGAAACTTTTCTTTAAGGGAAATGAAGGAAATCGTAATTAAATGATTTTTTTTTTTTTTTGTAAAATTGCTTTGAAATCAAAATTATTATTGGGGCACTTGTTGAAAATTAATTACAATAAATAAACTTTACATACCTTAATTACCTTAATTAACAATATACCTCATTCAGCATCTTGACCGGAATGCCATGTCGACGCTCGCAGACTCCTCACAGACAACTGCACTGGGCTGCTACTACGGACATACTGCCCTGCTCACAGACTGCCCACTGACAGACTGCTAGCAACTGTACTGCACGACTACTACTAGCGTACTACTCGCAACACTCGAGCGGTCAAGCGCTGACTAACCTCGATAAAAGGCTCTCTGGTCAAAGATTTTATCATGCTTCACCATCGCTGCTACGTTACATATGTGTTTCAACGTATCCCTTCCTTTAATAGTATAGCTGTGCAAACGCCTCTCTCGTCACACGGGGAGCAGTAAATGTCGTAACCGTAAAAGTCCGAGGGGTTTGTACCCGAACTTCCTGTAATTGTGCTATGTCTAAATCTGCAGCCTTTACCATGTCACTGAGCATCATGATTTTTACCGGCGTCCCAATGCTATTGATGTTAACAGACCCTATCCGATAAGCTTGTTGCATGGCTGTCAACGTAGATAGGGTACCGTAAGGTCGCTACATAGCCTGCTGTCATACTAACGTCCCCCGCCGTCCCCTCATATGGTCTACCGTTATTCCGTGCACTCTTTCGGTCTTACAACGGGAGAGTGCGTGGGAGCAGTTCCTCCGGCATCATCAGTTCCCCACGGGGGTGGGTCTTCTGACCAGTCCCCTAGTGTCCCATCGTTGTCGTGCGGTGCAGGCGCCGTAGCCTCCTCAGTAGCCTATTGCCGTCGATCAAACTCCTTCGCTGTGACTGGAGCATCGTCAGCGGTAGGTCGTGTCGCCGTCCCGCTAGCCACCGTGGCATCCACGCTAGGCAGTTCTTCCACATCCATGGTCGTCTGCTCTGTATTCTTAAACGTCTCAGAACTGTCTGCTAGATCAGCGTGGTCGTTCTCCACTGTGAGGCGGCGCATCTTCCGGCGTTTTGCTGTTGACGTTGCCGGGCCTCGGAATCAGAGGTCAGCATGGTCTTCAGTTGTTCGTGGGGGACGTCGGAATCGTGCGCCGTCGTATTATCGACGTCTCCATGTCCCTTATCTGAAGGGGCCGCAAGCGGCACCGAAGAGGGGGCGTCCTGTGACTGCTGCAGGCGATCTGGCGCAACGTCGTCCTTCCGTGGCTCGCCACGATCTGCCGCTGTCTGTGTGTTCTGGTACGCGTCTGTCTCGCGGCCCACGTCATCGCGTAATGCGGCGACGTAAGTCATGGGGAGCAGAGTCGGATGCGACGTGAGGGGTGGATCACCCCGTGGCAGCTGTAATAACCTTCGTTGAGCACACTCAGAACGTACGTGTCCCTCCTTCCCACACCCAGAGCACGTCCTTGGTTGTCCGTCGTAGATGACAATCGCCCTACAACCAGCGATGTACAAGTACGACGGAACGTGTTTTCGGAGTTCGATCCGCATTTGTCTGACGTCACTGAGGACAGGATACGTCTTGAAACTCGCCCACTTCTCAGCCACGTGGGATAGGACTGTTCCGTAAGGACGCAGGGCGTCTGTCACTTCGAATGGAAGCTCAAAGACGCGGATCGTTCGGAGTCCCATGCCGGCGTGTTCAACTGTTACCGCTCCAACATTCCCGTCCGAATGACAGAAACGAAGTCCTTGTCGGTGTCGGATTAGTAGTTAGTCACATGCCGCTTCATTTATGAGCTTGACATAGACCACGCTGCTGACTATAGATAAGTGTATTCCAGCTAGAACGTCAGGTTCGATTTTCACCTCGTCCCGTAAATAACGTTCGATCTCGTAAGCCTTCGGTCGAGCATATTCGTTAACAAAACTAAATTTCAATGTCGATTTGCGGAACGACAAGATTTTTTTTTCTTTTATTGAATTTCAATTCCTCCCGAAGGGGGCGGGCTGGCAGCAGCTTAGTATGCCGCTCTTCAGCCTACAGACTTTGTTAGAAATATGAAGACAATAAATAATAAAAACAGGCTATAGGATCGGAGACTTAAAGAGTAACATGGGAAAATCGTGGAACTTAAAACAAAGAACAGAGGGATGATGACGCTAAGAAAATACATACAAAGTAGACAGGTAAAACAATAGACACACATTTAAAAAAAAACACAGCGACAGTCTGGTTTCTGTTCGCAAAAGACATAAAATTCACACCCAGCGACAGCATGGTTTCTGTTCGCAACACGAGAAAGACGAACAACACTGAACAGTCACTGGAACACTGCACTAAAAAGGTGGCAGATGTGACATACCACAGCCGAGAGCAGGTGGGGGGAAACTGGACAGATGATGGGAAAATAAAAAGGAGGGGGAGCCGGGAAAGGAGCTGATGGAGGATGAGGACCCATAAGAGGGGTGGGGGGGTGCTGGGCAGACACGACAGTGAGTGGGGTAGGCAGAGGAGGGGAACACAAAAGGACTCGGGGGGGGGGGGAGAAGGGAGGTAGGGAGAGGTTGAGTGGGGAGGAAACAGGACGGAAGAACGACAAGGCCATGATTCGTTCTATATATACCGCGGCACACCGCTACACACTTAACGTAAACATCTCTCGCGCAGACTTGCGGCAGGGACGCAAAACACCGTCGGAACCGCTGCGCCGCTGAAGGCTGACTGCCAGTCAGCTACCGGGGGCGGACATCACGTAGATAATTCGGTGGGGAAAACGAACAACCGAAAACTGCGATTCATTGGCTGAACACTTCGAAAATGCAACAGGCCTACTAAAGAGACCGCTTACATTCATCCGTCCTCCCCTGAATTATTCCTGCGTGGTATGGAATCCGCATCAGAGAGGGTTGACGAAGAAGTCGAAAAAGTTGAAATAATGGGAGTTAGTTTTGCATTATCACGATATGTTTTTGGCGACCATGTAGATATGCAAATATTATTATCATAATAAAATAAGAGAAATCAGAGCTCGCAGCGAAAAATCTGATTGTTCGGTTTTCACACACGTCGTTCGGAAGTGGAACGGTAGAGAAATATCTTGAAGGTGGTTCGATGAAACCTCGGCCAGGCACCTGACTAAGAATAGCAGAGTAAACATGTAAATGTAGACGTGGATGCATTTAGCTGCCGAGTGTATGAAACAAGTATTGATAAGGAATGTTCGTGTTTAAAAACATTTCTTTTCTCGCCCAGTTTCGGTTCAAAAATTGCGGAATTCGTTGTAGAGTAATGTGGAATATTCCCGCTTCAGCCCCTCTAGTCTCATGAGGTTCCGATATGTGTCGGAGCTATACGCAGCCTTCAAGATGCTATCTGTGAAGGAGGTGCGCTCCAGGCAGAGAGCAGTCACTTAGTTACTTTTGGTGGAAAACCAGAACATCGCAGATATTCATAGATGCTTGCAGAATGTCTACGGAGACCTGGCAGTGAGGAAGAGCACTGTGAGTTGTTGGGAAAGGTGTCTGTTACCATCGCAACAGGGTTGCGCAAATCTGCCTGATCTTCCGCACGCCAGCCGGAAGCATACAGCTGTGACTCTTGCAATGTTGGAACGTGCAGACGCTCTCATTCGACGTGATCGACAGCTCACAAACACTTCGCTGGGCAGTTGGACGTGTTTGTTGGTAGTGCTGACAAACTCGTCCACCAGTTGCGGTACTCAAAGGTGTGTGCTCGCTGGGTTCCTCACCGCGTAACAGAAGACCATAAAGATCAACGACGGACCATCTGTACGTGATTGCTTGCGCCTTACAAGGCTTATAAGATCAACTATTTGTCGAACATCGTACGAGGCATGACCTTGCATCTAACGTTGACCAGTAGACTGATAGTACGCGGGCATACAAGTCTTCTCAGTAAGGTAGCGTAAGACCGTAGCACTGAGCGGAGATTATGTTTAAAAATGGGATTTCCTAGCCAAAAGTGTGGGGCATAATATGGTGTATTGTAATCCTGAATAAAAGCAACGTGCTTCCAGCAAAAATGTACTTATCCAACACGACTCGTATATATGGGGCGTGCTGGACAGCAACACCTTTGAATTTTTTAAGTGAAAACTCTTAACTTTTTTATATAAAAATGTTATTAAGACTTGAAATCTTTGTTCTTAAGATACTTCTGGCTCGGTAGGGCTCCAAATTTTAGCATGTAACATCGCGGTGTGTAACATAACTACGTTTATGATTGAAAAACGTGCTCTAATCGAGTTCCGAATTTAAAGAGTTCATCCAAACATGGCGCACCGTCGTCTTCAACACAACAGTGCCAGTACCCGCACGAGGCCTGCTACATCTGCAACAACCCGACTCCTTGGATTCACAGCTATCGTTCGTCCTCATACAGATCCAACTTGGCCCCATCCGGTTTTCATCTGTTTCCAGAACATATAGAAAACCTTCGAGGACTTGACTTTGGTAGTGATGAAGTGACGCAAGCAGGAGTGAAGTGTGGCTCCGTCAACGAAGTCAAACATTCTACAGACACTTTATCATCAAACAGGCCTCAAGTTAAGAGAAATGTTTGTCGCCTGGGTGGCAATATTGAGAAATAAATATATGAAGACGAGGAATGAAGATGCAGAATGTTAATACTCGTAACGTGTTTTATTTAAAAGACTGTAATAGTTTTCACATTAAAAAATCGAAGGTATTGTGTTTCAACGCGCACTCTCAATTTACGCAATTGCTCGACAACATTCCGTTTGCGATCCCTGAATTCTTGAAAACTACCGCTCGATATCACATACCGGCCTCTGCCTTTCTATTAGATTGTATTGTCGTATGTACGGCATGCTATAGTCTGGGACGGCATCGCAAATAGTAACGAATGTAACAGAATGACCCCGAGTATGCCTCATATAGCTGATTTCTCATGGTGTATCGAACGGTACAAACTATTCAAGATTCAGCTCGCTTCTAGCGGTAATCACGTTAGCCGGCCGGAGTGGCCGAGCGGTTCTATGCGCTACAGTCTGGAACCGTGTGACCGCTACGTTCGCAGGTTTGAATCATGCCTCAGGCATGGATGTGTGTGATGTCTTTAGGTTAGTTAGGTTTAAGTAGTTCTAAGTTCTAGGGGACTGATGACCTCAGAAGTTAAGTCCCATAGTGCTCAGAGCCATTTGAACCATTTTTTGATAATATGATCCACCTAATTCACAAGATATCAGTATCTGCTCACAATCATTCCCTCCTCTGTAAACTAGTTGCATCCTGCGCTCGGTGTTACTGGGGAGTAATCCGCAGTTATATCATTTGTATACACAAGAATTTTCTTTTGTGCTATATGTCTGACGCATCTCCTACCTTCTTTTCCCCTATAAAGCCTTTAATTGATACAGAATTATCCCATGTTAAGATGCTGACGCAGAAGCAATGTATCTGCTCAGAGTTTACCTATTTCAACGTAGATAACAGTTCTAGAAACATATATATTCTTCTGCTTTCCGAAACACCACACTGCAGATTCCACTACTGCTGCCAGAAACATCTCGGGTGTGATGTTCGTCGTGGAATGCTCAGCTGTCGTGACAACACCCGTGCAGAGGCTGAAGATCACACAGTGCTCCCAGCATTCTGAGCCACGATTACAGTAACCTCCTGACGGGCTCGTTAAACACTCATTGAACAGTGCAGTTGAAGTGCTGTAATAATTGTGTGCGAGAAAACGCCGAAAACCTGTCGTCTGGAGTATGGAGATTCAATAAACAATTACAGGACGACACATATGAACTAACAACGCTTTGTTCAAATGGTTCAAATGGCTCTAAGCACTATGGGACTTGAAATCTGAGGTCATCAGTCCACTAGAACGTAGAGCTACTTAAACCTAACTAATTTATGGACATCACACACATCCAAGACCGAGGCAGGATTCGAACCTCTGACCGTAGCGCCTAGAACCACTCGGCCACTTCGCCCGGCCAACAACGCTTTGTAAATAAAAGAAACGAAGCGCGTATGCCACAAAACAAACTGCCTCTCATATAGTTGTAAATACGGAACATACCTCCGTGAATGGCAACATTTTGTTTCCACAAGGCCGCAAATTCTGTCTACAAATCAACAGAAAACTGTGTTTATTTCCAATGTGACGTTATTGCATTTCTCTTTCACGTCCTATCTGATTTATATTATATTGTCCTGCGGGAGGACAGGCGGCGGCGGCGGCGGCGGTGGCGGCGCGTCGCCATGGGGCAAAATGGAAGGCAGCGTCGGTAACACCTGGAGATGAGGCGAGCCAGTAGATGGGTCCCCAGGGCGCTGACCGGACGGCACCGTCGCTGAGAGCAGACGGGGAGCGGCAGAACCCGTGCGACGACAGAGGCGCAGCTGATTGAGATGCCGACGCACCTCATCAGAGGCCCCAAAAACCAGATACACAGCGCGGCCGAGGCAGCGAAGAATGCGCCCTTCGAGCCAACGCTGTGAACCGCGATAGTTGCGATAGTATACAACGTCACCTGGAGCAAAAGCAGGAGTCTGCCCCTGCACAGGAACCTGATGCGGCGGATGCAGCAAAGACATCAAGGTTCGATGAGGACGACAGTGGAGCAACTCAGCCGGCGAGCGACCATCTCGGGGCTGAGAGCGATACGAGGACAAAAAGAGCAACAACGCGTCCTCCCGAGAATCCGACTCTTTCAACTTCAACATCTGTGACTTGAAAGTCCGGACCAATCGTTCAGCGGCACCGTTTGACTGAGGCGAAAACGGCGCGGACGTCAGATGTTGAATACCATTGGCCTTGCAGAATGACTGAAATTCTGCGGACATGAATTGTGGGCCATTGTCGGAAACAATAGTCTGTGGAAGACCTTCAATGCTAAAGATAGCGGACAACGGGTGGATGGTGGCAGAAGACGTCGTGGAAGACATACTGAATGAATCGACAACAACCAACCATCGAGCATTCCAGAATGGACCAGCAAAATCGATGAGCAAGCGTTGCCAAGGGGAAGTGGCTTTTGGCCATGCAAAGAATTTCCGCGGCGGTGCGGATTGTTGTTCGGCACACGCCATGCAAGAAGAGCACATATTCGTAATCGCAGCATCGATTCCGAACCAAGTACAGTGCTGACGAGCAAGTTGTTTCGTTCGCACTATACCCCAATGTCCTTGGTGGAGAAGCCGTAAGGCAGAGGACTGTAACGAACGTGGGACCACGACTCGGGACTGATCATTATCAGAACGCAACAGCAAAACACCACGTCGTACAAAAAGTCTCGCCTTGTGAGCAAAAAATCGGCGAACCAACGGATCTTCGATCCGTGACTTTGACAACGGCCATTGAGAAGCAACAAAACGCAAAACTGTAGCAAGGACAAGGTCAGCAGCTGTGGCTGTAGCTACACGACGAAAATCAATCGGAAACGATTCGACCACGTCATCGGTTTCCGCATCAATTAACATGCAAGCAAGTTCGGAAGAATCGAATGCTCTATCCTCAGCAACAGGCAAACGGGACAACGCATCGGCGTTTCCGTGCTTAGCAGTGGACCGATACAAGATATCGTAGCAGTACTGCGAGAGGAACATAGACCAGCGAATGAATTTCTGCGCTGTACGTGGAGGTAAAGGCTTGTTCGGATGAAAAAGCGATGTCAAAGGTTTGTGGTCTGTGATGATGGTAAAGTGACGACCATACAAGAAATCGTGAAACTTTGTAACACCAAAGATGAGAGCCAAAGCTTCTTTCTCTATCTGTGAATAATTTCTTTGCGCAGACGAGAGCAATTTGGACGCAAAGGCAATAGGGCGATCATGCGAGCCATCTTTGTGCGCAAGCACAGCACCGATCCCAAAATCCGATGCATCTACCATCAACAAAAGGGGTTTCTGTGGATCGAATGGCGTAAGGCAAGTATTTGAAAGCAACGCCGATTTCAACTGGCGAATGGCGCGTTCGCATTCCGTCGTCCAGCGGTAGTTGCAAGTACGCATCTGCTAGGTCCAACTTAGAAAAATATTTACCCGGGCACAGTTTGTCAAAAAGATCTTCCGGGCGGGGTAAAGGTAAAGTTGCAATCAGTAGTTGGGGATTCACTGTTGCCTTGAAGTCCAAGCAAAGTCTCAATTTTCCGGAAGGATTTGGCAAAATTACTGAGGGTGAGGCCCAGAGAGAAGCCTGCACACGTTCAATTACACCTTGTGATTCTAAATTGTTTAACATTCTGGCGACCTCATCACGCAATGTGTGGGGAACATTGCACGCTCTGAAAAATTTCGGTTGCGCGTTTACTTTCAGTTCCAAATGTGCTTTATAGTTCTTAGCGCAACCTAGGCCCAGTGCAAAAATGTCTGCAAATTCTTCACATAGACGAGAAACACTGTCTGAAGGCACAGTCTGGTTCACTGATAGGACCTGATTGACTATAGACAAGTTGAACAACTGAAATAAATCTAAACCAAACAAGTTCACTGCAGAAGGAGAACGAAGTACGTAAAATGACACAAGTTTTGTTTGCCCCTTGTATGTTGCAAGAAGGCTGCACTGTCCTAACACAGGGATCTTGTGACCTGAATATGTAGTTAGCGTAACATTTGCGGCACGCAATGGAGGTTTGCCCAGCTGTTTGTACGTGTCGTGATTGATTAGTGAAACCGCAGCTCCGGTATCGAGCTGCAATAGGATCACGTTGCCAGTAATGTCCAAGTCTACAAAAAGTTTATTGTCGTGCTGACGACAAGAGCGACTGTTTTGTGCAACGTGAACAGACACTGGTACAGAAT
This sequence comes from Schistocerca serialis cubense, assembly GCF_023864345.2. Taxonomy (NCBI): domain Eukaryota; kingdom Metazoa; phylum Arthropoda; class Insecta; order Orthoptera; family Acrididae; genus Schistocerca; species Schistocerca serialis. The sequence goes on along the minus strand of NC_064641.1, from coordinate 403,410,544 downwards.
CACTTGCTACGTGACGGGATTTCCGTCGACGTCGACGCACACATTTTGTGGGACGAACACAGTCACTGTCAGACGGAGTGGCACTGGGCGGAGCGGAATTAACCACATTAATGGCCATGGGCGAAGGTTCACGAGCCTGAGTAGTCTTGGTTCGATTCCGGCGGGAAGCAAAGGGCCTGGAATCGTTGTGAGTCTCCTATCTGAGCTTTTTCTGGCAAACACTCTGAACATGTCCTTTTTTATTACAGAAAAAGCAAATAGCTTGGCGTGACGGGCAATTCTCACGCGAATGTCTAGTAGCACACCGCGGGCATGACTTTACTACTGCAGTTGCATGCTGGCGCGGGACACGGGGCTGCGCGGACGTGCGCGAGGGCTGTTTATCGTTCCGTGCAGCGCGCCCGGCGGGCCGATTAATGTGACACACGGCTGGCGAAGTTTCAAATGATGCCTGAGCAAAGTCAAGTGTGTCTTGCCTATCCAATATGTCCATCACTTGTTGAAGGGAGGGATTGACTAGTTTCAAAATTTGCTCCCATATACGAACATCAGAAACGTTCTGTGCAATTGCATCACGCACCATAGTATCTGCATAAGGGAGTCCACATTCACACTCAAAAGCACAATCCCTTGTAAGGCCTTGCAAAGTTGCAATCCACTCCCGATTAGTTTGACCGGGTACGTTTTGTACGAAAGAACGTATACCGTTTTGCAACTACATTGACTGATTCCTTGAAATAGGCATCTAAAGCAGACAAAATTTCTTCGTAGGACAGAGTTGCTACGTCGCGTCGGGGAAACAATTTCACTATCACACGGTACGTTTGCACCCCTACACACGCCAATAAATGAGGCTGCCGCTCGTTACCTTGAATTCTGTAGGCGGCGAGATGAAATCCAAATTGGCGTGACCACTCCGTCCAGGTTTCCACCTCTGCATCGTAGTGCCGAAACGGGGGTGCAACAGCATGTTGTGGCTGCGGTAGCGGTGAAGCGGCTGCCGCCGCGTCGGTTTGCATTGCACGTTGACCCTGGACGAGCCGTCCAAGGGCATCCAATAACGCCTGCGTCTGCTAATTCTGCAAGCGATAAAATTCGGACAGTACATCTGGAGATTGTGGCGAAGTCATGACACAAATAAATTAGAGTAATACGAACGCGAAATCCTCTTTTAAGCCTCGTCGCCACTTGTTATATTGCTAGAGAAGGCCGAAATGCACGCTATAAGCTCACGCAGGATGGCGTGAGGTCTGAAACAGGATACGTAATTAATGCTATGAAGAAAAGTACATAGCTGCTGGAATACTTAACTTTAATCCATCATTGTTGTACATCGCTCTTGACGATACAAGTGAGGCTCTGTAGATACATGCAATGTAATGCTAATGGCGCCTTGCTACGTCGTAGCCATTGACTTAGCTGAAGGCTATTCTAACTATCTGCTCTGCACAGGAGCGACGCTTCGACAGTGTTGCATCGCTAGCTAAGTCGTCTGTACAACTGGGGCGAGTGCCAGTACGTCTCTCTAGACCTGCCGTGTGGCGGCGCTCGGTCTGGATTCACTGATAGTGGCGACACGCGGGTCCATCGTATACTAGCGGACCGCGGCCGATTTAAAAGGCTACCACCTAGCAAGTGTGGTGTCTGGTGGTGACACCACAATTTACATCTACAAGGCCAATAGGAGTGCTTGTAGAACTCACGTGAATCACGTCATTGTAGTGGCTACATTAGTTGCCTCAATGCCTGGTGTTTGTTGGTCTACAGTGTGTTTAGAACTAATTATTGTGATTTATGGTATCTTTAGATGACATTAGAATACAAAAATAAGGCAGTTTTGCGAGGAAAATGAATTACAGTATGACATACTGAGAATTTAATATGTATATCGATAAATGTAAATGTAAATTAATGCAGATGAATAGGAAAAAGAATCCCGTAATGTTTGAATACTCCATTAGTAGTGTAGCGCTTGACACAGTCACGTCGATTAAATATTTGGGCGTAACATTGCAGAGCGATATGAAGTGGGACAAGCACGTAATGCCAGTTGTGGGGAAGGCGGATAGTCGTATTCGGTTCACTGGTAGAATTTTGGATAGATGTGGTTCATCTGTAAAGGAGACAGCTTATAAAACACTAATACGACCTATTCTTGAGTACTGCTCGAGCGTTTGGGATCCCTATCAGGTCGTATTGAGGGACGACATAGAAGCAATTCAGAGGCAGGCTACTAGATATTTTACTGGTAGGTTTGATCATCACGCGAGTGTTACGCAAATGCTTCAGGAACTCGGGTGGAAGGCTCTAGAGGAAAGGAGGCGTTCATTTCTTGAATCGCTACTGAGGGAATTTAGAGAACCAGCATTTGAGGCTGACTGCAGTACAAGTTTACTGCCGCCAACTTATATTTCGCGGAAAGACCACAAAGATAAGAGAGATTAGGGCTCGTAAGAGGTATATAGGCAGTCATTTTTCCCTCGTTCTGTTTGGGAGTGGAATAGGGAGAGAAGATACTAGTTGTGGTACGAGGTACCCTCCGCCACGCACCGTATGGTGGATTGCGGAGTACGTATGTAGATGTAGATGTAGATGTATTTTATAGTGATGGTATAAAGAAAGTTGAAAATGATGACTCCATAATTAATATTTCAGTAAGTAAAACTAAATGTAATAGGAGTAACCGAGGGAAGAGGCATAGGCAATTTCTATTCCATATTTTATTCACAGTGCTCAAGGAACTAAGTTAAAAGTTTATTGTGGGATTTTCACGAGCATTCCTAGGATTGATCCGAAGCGTGCACAATGTTTGGCTGCACATCAGTTCAAAAATTATTTTTCGGGAGGAGAAAGAGGAGGTGAAAATCTGTAAAACAAAAGTTTACATCATGCCAAGGAATATATACATACACATATACAGTCATTCAAATGTACAGTCTTAGACATAAAAACTGACCGCCGGCCGTCCGTCACAGAGACTAAGTCCGAGTCGTTCACTTAAGGTGGCCAATAAAAGCGACCACCCCTGACAACTCTAAGTCCGGTCGTCTGCACAATCTGGCAACGCTGTAAGATGCGGCAGTGTCAGGAGGAAGTATGGTCTACATCCGAGATGTAGACTTATGGTCGTCTGGTTGCATTCAACTGTTTTTTTTTCTCGTTTCGGCCCTAGTCTAAAGTTATGAGTCCGACTGTACATAGAAGATAATTCGCTTCACATTTTACCCACCAGGAGTAACAAGTACCTCCAGAAACAATTCCGCAGGACAGCTCGAGGCTGCGTCGCGATCAGAACAGCTTACGCTTGAGCGTATCGTCGCGCTGCAGCGGCTACCGGCCACTGGCCAGACGCCACCCGCTGCCTGAAATTCGACGCCGCCCAGGTGAACGCGGCGCGACGCTGTCAGTGTATGTATCAACAGTCAATATCGAATTTGAAGTTCTATCTATCTTCTTACAGTTAAGCATTGGATTTTGCATACTTGAAAATTACGAACTACAGTTAAGCGTTGTAAAATTGAGTCGCAAGTGGAAAAAGATGTAACATCTGCAACACAATACTTACTTTTGGTATAACAAAGGGGTGATTGCCGAGGAGGCAGCTAGAAAGATTTTAACTGTCTGTGCAGCGAGTGCTTTTGGGAAAAAACGCCAGAAAAAGATATACTCTTGGCAACAAAGATCTATCTGGGATGAATGATTTTCCACATTAAGGAAGTCCCGAATACTGATAAATGTAATGGATTACAATTAAACCATTATGCAACATTTGCATCCAACAGGCAAAGTTCAGACGTCTGGTGTAGGAGTACTGCAAGCCCTAACTCGAAACAACAAAAATCAACGGAGTGACTATTATTGAACGTCAACAGGTCGCTCATTGAGCATTCCTAAGCAGTACTGTTACTGGTGATGAGTTGTGATGCCTTTATCGTTAATTTCCAAAGAAGATATGAAAGGCTGAGCCCCACCAAAAGACGTAATCTTGAGCAAAGAGCAGTGTGAACATAATATTTTACATCTGATAGCTCCTAAAGTGTGTTTTGCGTTATGACATTCTACCCCAAGTGTGTGTGCCTCCCAGCTGGAAAGTGTTGCCAACAGCTGAGACCCCTTTCGGTAGCAGTGTAAGATAATCGACCGACAAAACTACATCACATGTGCTACAGCATGACAACGCAGTCTGTTGATTTGAGAAACAAAACTATCCAGGAGATTGATAGGGAAGTCCTTTCTCAAGCACTTGTCCCTCTCATCATATATCCTCAGAAAATTTTACCTTTCCCGCTCTTGATTGATCAACCGTCACGGCAATTCATTTCTAGACGAAAATAATCTTCAAACTACGCTGGTTTAATGACATCTTTTGAACCAGTAGGTTTCTGCAGGTGTAGAATTTGTAATTTACTTTAGCATTGTCAGATTTTTTTAGATATCGTGGAAGAAAATCCTGCTGCTGATTAATTTCTCTTAGATGATTACTGTTGCTTTCAGTAAACTAATGGAAAATGCAGTAAAAATATTCACTGTACTAATGCACATTAAATTCAGCTTACTACAGAAACATCATGACGGCAGTCTATCTTAAGATAGCATTAAGTATCTGTAAGACGATTGAGCCTATTTTGACACGAATTATTAGAATATTACCGACTTTTGATTCGAAAAGGTCTTTATTTACTTAATGTCCTATGTCATTCGCAAGTATTATGAAAATGTGGCAGTTCCTAGATAAAATTATGTATTCAACAAGAAATATGACGGCAGAAAACAAAAGTGGCATTATGAATTTTGCAGTACCGTAAGGTTTTCGCTCTGACACTAAGAGGTATTAATAGTAGCAAGACGAATTTTGCTCGAGCGTTGTCTTCCGATTCGCTTATTGAGTCTGTATCTGGCTGCTTGTAACTCTGCTACAGAAGAATTAAAAATCCAGCTTTCAGCGATTCTCGAAAGGGGAACGAAAGCAGCTTGTAGCTGGTAGCCATGCACGTTACCCAGGAGCTAGTGAAAAGGTGTGGAGTCTTCGACTTCCTTATTGGCCCAGTAGCTACTATGGCAGATAAATCGCAACATAAGAGACTTAGTAGTTGTATTTCCCTTGTGGAACGACGTTCGTGGTCTCAAAAGCAAAAACTGATATCCTTATGTCACATCTGAAGAGAAAATCCCGCACATTATTCAATTGAAATGACACGATAATATCAAGTGAATTTAGCAGGGTAGTTTTGTGTTATCAAGGAAGTAACTCGTCGGTCACAGAGATGCCAAACATATTCTGCGCTGTTGTCAAGTTCCAGTTATACTGCCAGGAAGGATACCAACTGAGTGTTCTGTGAGTGACCTCAGAGGTGACTATAGCTTCGTCTCAAAGTTGCGGGTGGCAAGGGCCGCAATATCCTCGTTATATGTCAATGAGTCTTATTCGCATTCCTGCAACTAGGTTTAGGGGCTAGAGTGCAATTACTTGTAATACATCGTTTGCACTGAGTGCAAACTAAATGTCATAAATTAACTGCGACAATTATTTGTGTTTTACTGTCTTAATCGGACCGAAACTTTGAAAGCGTATTCACCAGAGGCGATTCACAATTTTGGAGCTTCTCCTGTGGTTGAGTTAGCAACATATCTTTGCTGCACAATTTTGGTACTGAGATCATTGTCATTGGCACATCCGCCAGAAGACAGGCATGGCCTGGCTTCTTGTTGTCAGCTTTTCTGATGGATATTCTGCCTTTGCTCGAAACGTGAAGACTTAAAGTGAATTCGAGTATTACATACTCTGAAAATCTAGTCTTTCTACTCTTCCAGCTCTACAATTCAAAAAAGTTACAACAAGCGGCAGATAAGCGCCTGTGAACCAACAATTAATAATGCAGTCATAATTAGTGGAATCTGACAAATTATATCTGTCATCTCATAAACGTGAAAAACTACTTTTTTCATCTGCACAGCACCGCAGCATGAACTCAAGTGTTTCGTACGACTCCTATACTTAATTTCGTTATGATAGTTTTCAATGACAGTAGGGGAGGAGTAAAACCATCTGACTTGAAACATACTTTTCCAGCAGGATTTGAATCTTTGGCTACAGTTGCAGTAGCACGTCCAGTGAAGTATCAAAAAACGCGAGCATTCTCTCATTGCTGCAGTACAGGCTAGGGTAGAAAGAAGCAGGTTTCCGACAAAGTAAACGATGAGAGACACTGTCGCAGTCACTTATTAAACAGGAATTGTTCAGAAAATTACAACTATATATACTGAAATAAGCAGGTTGATGCAGCTCCAGTCCGGCACTGAAACGTCCCCTTTGAACAATTTATATATGGCTGTGCTTAACCTGACACACAATATTTTGTTAGCGCAACGCAATCTGACTTACAAATTCCCTGCAAAAGAATGGCCCTGACTAACATTAAACTATACCTTTCACAAATCACTTACCTCACAAAAATCTTCGCTGCTCAAGCTACTGCAATACAGCGAGCGCCACTACTGCCAGCTAAATAAAAGATTCAAACTATGGAAGGCACTAACTACTGATAGGGATAGTTAGCAAATGAAAGATATTAATAGAGAACAAACTATGTATTTACCTTGATATCATCATATATAAATATAGCAGTTCATGACAAATTACAAATCTCCGCCATCTCTCTCCCCACATCCACCACTGCTGGCGGCTCACCTCCAACTGCGCAACGCTACGCGCTGTTCACAGCCAGCTGCCTAACACTACAATGGCGAGAATTACAACAATGCAAAGCAGCCACAGACTGCACACAGCACAGCCAGTGATTTTCATATTGAGCGCTACGTAACATTGCCAATAAGAAAACATAAACAGCCTACTTACATAGAGAAAACATAAACAGCCTACTTACATAGCCCCCATGCTCCCCACAAAAAATTTTACAAATTTTTTTTGGGCAGTGGCCAATAATGATTTGATAAAATTTTTCATAATTACAATAACAAAGAAATCAAATGCACACACTTATTGATACAATGTTGGTCAAAAGCTAAAATTTTCTCACAGTCCATAAAAGTAGTCCTGATCATTCATCATAACAGTAATTACAGGTTTTTTTTTCACAAAGTCTCATTAGTAAAAGAAATTGCACATAGAAGTAGTGGATTTCCATGCAGTCTTGAAGAAGTAGTGTTGTCCTTCCAACGGAAAGACAGTGCTGACTCTTGACATGCATACAGGTAATGGGCCACAACAGAGCAAACCCACAGCAGAGTCATTCGAAGTTTGGAAGAATATTGGTAGGTAGGTCATCACAGAGCAGACCCACTGTAGTCCTGGTAGAGATTACGGTATTGGTGGGCCACCAGAGGTGCAGACCCACTGTAGTCCTTGTAGAGATAATGGTAATGGTGGGCCATCAAAGATGCAGACCCACTGTAGTCCTTGCAGAGATGGCCAGCAGCCATCTGTTGCGATTGTGCAGGTGCACACTCACCATCAAAGAGTCTTGCGGAGAATATAGCAAGTCCATAAACCACCACTTGTGCACTCACAAAGTTTTTGGAATTGTCCTTAGAACCAGCAATGCTGTTATCCAGTCCCTTGCTGAATTATTAACACACGTGCAAACACTAATAGTCCCTACTTCTCACATATTGTCCATATACTATGACCAACAGAAACGTGTGCAGTGAAATGTAACTTAATTGGAAGAACTGGTGTCTGTACAATTATAAATTTACAACATGAAAATACAATTACAAAGGTACAAAATACATCATTAAAGAACATAACAATACAGATAACATTTGTAGTAACACAGGCTTTACAAAAGAATAGAAATAAACATATACATCAGTGGAATTATGACATGAGTACATACATAAAGGATCACAATAACTTTTGAAACATCAACTTCACACATGAGCATTGAACAGAACAGAATTAATAATGTCTAACATCTTTACAAAGTAAATAACATATTATTAATGCCAATTATATTCGAGGATAACAGTATTCCTCATCATAGTGAATGTAGCTTAATATTAAAAGAAAAAAAAATTCTATGAAACTACACAGAGACAGGAAGAAAACAAATACACAAGGGTACACAAACACATAGTGGGATAACACCAATAGGAAAGGACAGGGTTCGTTTTCAGTGTCACATTTGGTACTGCAGTCCAACCCAAAACTTCATATATCTTTCCTCTTATTTCATCCTTTGTTTCCACCAAAAAAATTCTATCTAAGCATGCTTTCTGTATTTATATGTTCACACATTTCTCACCTCAACATTTATTTCCAAGAAAATCCTACCTAAACCTGTTTTCTGTATTCTAACCATATTTCTTTCAAAAGAAATATGGCTCATTGTGCAATACTCATGTAGGCCCAAATCGTTTTCATATAACTTTCAAAGCATTCTTTCCCTATTCTCCATAGTTAGGTTCTTATATAGTCTACCCCCTCTTAAGCTAACTTAAATCTACTGAGCTCAGATACTAAACTAAGGAACGAGGCAATGCAGCAGCACATAAAACAATTAATATAAACAGCAATAAAAAAATGGAAAATTGCAAAGCAAGCTACAGTAAATCTAAATTACCAAGCAATTCAACATTACAACTAATATGAGGCAATGCAGCAAACAAAAAATAAATCTGGCTTAGCAGAGTAACACAAATTAAAGTTCAGTAGCACTATGCCTGGCAAACAGCAGCTTATATCTAAACATGACATAGCTCAAGCAGAAAAAATAGTACACTAAAGATAACAATGCAGATAAGGGAAATGTATATTCACATCTTAATGTCTATGTAATTAAAGTGGTGCACCACAACAACTGATTGTAAAAGAAATATTACCATGTACTTGAAAAGAAAATTATGTGTTACTGTTACTAGTTCCTTCTTATTGTTCTTTCCTTTCCAAGTGCTCCTTTCTTAAAGAATGTGGATTATAAAATAATTATTTAATAGATCTGTTGACAGAAAGTGTTCACATTAGCAAATGCATTTCATTTTATAAAAGCAATGCTGCAACACAGCTGGAAACCAGATATCAAATGAAATAAGCAACTATGAAAAGCAAAGCATAAAAATATCATTCAGTAGTCATGTGACATTTCATAAGTTAGTAGAAATTCTCTCAACTCTCATAGAAAGACGCTTGTCATAATCAGGTGTGCAGATGTAAAAATATTTCTTGTCATTTTATTAGGCATTTCAGTAAATATCAGAAAGTACGATATGTTTCCAAGTAATCAGCGTGTCGGATTTGCGATGCTTTCTCTAAAGGAATGGCAATGGCCAGGATAATGGCCTCCCTTTTTTTTTTGTTCTACCTGTGCCGCTGAAAAGGGCTCGCAATAATGGCTTTTTCTCCAGGCATCTGACACAGCTGGGTGCCCGCGACGCATTACGTGCAGGTGGTCACTTTCGTACGGAAATATTTACGACAGCAGTTTCTGCTACTGTTGCAGTCTCATATAAAAATATTTCACAGGTCAAGAATTAGCGTTGCAAATCTGTAGAAACAAAATCCTATAAATATAAGTGTCCAAAAAAAATATTCGTCAGCATTGTGATACAGTCACACATTTCATAACTCTTAAAGTACGTTTCTTGGTTTCCAACATCCTTTTCATAAATCAGAGTCCCTAAACACTACTCATTATTCCTTACCTCATTATACATATACATATTCGTCGACACTTCTTCAATATTTCATCGTGAGAAATACGTAGCATAATAAACATTCCTCAACAACATAATACACATCGTCGTCGTAATAATAACATCATAAAACTTCAGTCAAATCTCAATATCGTCATAACTTCCTCCAATAATTTCTAAGCCTAAAAAGAATTCTATGCTCATTTAAATAGTGTCATCTACCTCAAACGTACTTTAAAAATCATGATCTCATACCAAATACATCATTCAAAGCTCTCATAGTATCACAATGGTTCCGAAAAATATGAACAGTTTACAAAGTACAGACAAAATACAGTTTCATAAGTGTGAAGTTATCCAACTGTGTAATTGCGTAAACATGTGTCACTGATGTAGTAAAATAAAAGTTTGTCTCTCTCAGTTAAATGATCAGATAGCTGTGTAATTTGTGTGTTACAGAAATATGGTACCGATGAGTAAAGTTGTATAAGCAAATACCATATTAGCTAGGGTTCCTTGTGCTTGCCAAACACATGGTACACAAAGTAGGCGTGTACCCCCCTGAGGATTAATGTAATTATACCCTCAGGTGTTACAGATTACAGCAATGGAATGAAATGTATCATGGAAAAACTTCGTATCATTGTACTTCAAATATCTTAAAAAATAAATTTTTAAAGTACAAAATTAATCACTCAAAAGCGTGTCCTGTAGCGCTAAATGTGCGTCTTGTTGCAACATAATCTCTGTGGAAGTGTCGTAGTTATCGTCCTCCGAAAGCTAAGTTCTGCATAAGCCAATGTACTTACCTCATGATAAACAAAAGTGAAATGCTTTGCGTATAGATATCGTAGTTATTATGCTTATTGGCGTGATGAAGAAAGTACTGTACAGTAACGTAATGTTGTGCCACGAAAAAGGCTGTCTCATTGTTGCTATACCACAAAAGTTACTACTAAAACATGTTTTTCTTTCCAGAAGAATTCAGAAAACTGTGCAGATATAAAACAGATACACCGCAAAAGCAACATTGTAAATTGTCACTCATTAGTAGCGTCGTGATAAAAATCGTGTAGCTGTCACATAAACTAACCTCTGTGTCATCTGGTATCTCTCAGAAAGCACTTTAAATTCAGAATGTATTTTCAAATAAACCAAAATGTTGCATTAAAATCTCATTAGCAGTACTGGTAAATGTTCTAAGTATGTGAGCCTTATAGTCGTTGCGTAATCGTGCAACAAACAAGCAAGAATGTACACACACAATAACACTGTGACGTCTGTTCACTATAACAATGCATTCGTCATTTCTGTTTAAATAAGTTCTCTTGGTTCTTGATTGGATATTTAACTTCAGACATTGTTGTATGTTAACAGATTCTAAGTCTGACAAAGCGTACTAGTAGCGTCAATTGAAAAGTTTTATGGCAAAGACAAAGTTAAAAAGCACATTATCTTTCAATAAACGGTTTTATATGTGAAACCTGGTGTAAACCTTTACTCTTCATAGTACTCAGAGTTTGAACTTGAATGCAATTGTCATGCGGTATACGTCGGCAAAGAATACTGGAATTTTTCTCAAGGTTAGCGTCTATGTTATTTTTCTCTGAGCCAGCCGGCGCACGTGGGTGCCTGCGGCGCGAGTCATTGTCTGTCTCTTTGTTGGCGCGCGTTGTTATTGGGATTAGGAGACCTAACTTCTACAAATTCGCCGTGCCGAGAGGGCCCAGCTCTGTTAGAATCCCGCCAGTTCTGATGAAATTCACGTCTGTCGTTTTGTCGGTAGTTTACATAGTTTCTTGTTTGTCGGTCATGTGGTGGAGAATTTCTCCCTGAATCGTAACTCTGCGCCGAACTGTTGCGTCTGAAGTTATTCTGCCTCCCTTGATAATACTTGTTTTGGTTCCCATATTGTCTGTTTCTCTGATTGTCTCTGTGATAGTCATTACTACGGAAATGCCATCTTTCTCTGTAACTATTATTACTCTGCCAACGGTTGTCGTACGGGTGGTGTCTATTTTGGTCACGATTTGCGTTGTAAGAATAGACCAGTCGTGTCCGGTTATTGTTTCTGTCGTCACGGAAGTGTGACGGATGTGACCTGTAATTGTTGTGTCCTTGTTTTCGCGTTCCGCGATTGTCAGTGTCACTTTCCAGTTCTTGTAACAGTCCCTGAAAAGCTTCAATGTCGTCTTTGCAACGTCCTGCCAAAATAATATGCCGTAAATGTTCAGGTAATTTGATTAAGCAAATGCGGATGAGTTCTGAGGGGCTGTATGGGTTTGTCAGGTACTGATTCTTGTGCAACATGTCTTCAAAATATTTCACAAGACTGGAGAATTCAGATTGTTCGAAATGTTTCATCATTATGATGCCATGTTTTACGCGGTCTTGTGTGGCTTGAGACCAATATGCTGAGAGGAAGGCATGGTAAAATTCTCCTTCACTGTGGCAATCGTGAATGACCGATCGCATTCTTACAGCTGGTTCATTCTCTAAATAGCCACACATGAATTCTAATCTGTGTTCTAACGACCAGTTGGGAGGAAAACAATGAGAGAATTGATGGAGCCATGCTTGTGGATGAATGTCGTTGCCAGAATTCTTAAATGTTTTGAATTTACGTGTAGTAATGAACAGCTTATAGTCAAAATCGTCATGTCGGCGAGTCGCATATCGGTCATTGTTAGATCGTGTCGGCCGTTCCATCTCAAAATTCGGTGCACATTGCCAATTTCTTTCATAACTTCCGAAATGCCCTGTGTTATTATTTTGCGGCTTTTCCGTGTTTCTAAGTCCCTCTTCCCGTGTTGGAGCGCGAGTGTCCTCTGAAATACGTAATTCTTGTATTACCTGTGTCAGCTGATCTTGTACTTCCCGGATTTCTCTTTGGTGTTGTGTATTAATTTGATTCTGATTTTGTTTGAATTTTCTGATTTGTTCATACTCTTCTGTGTCAGTGAAGGCTACGGGTCTTGTGTCATTCAGATCATCATCTACCTTTGTAGATAAGTTAGTGACCTGATCCGAAAGTTCGGCTACTTTCTCCGATGGTGTACTTATTTCTTCAGTGTGTTTTTCTGAACCAAGTTTCAGAATATCTACTGTGTCCTTAAAGTTTTCCTGAGTTTTTGCAAGTTGCGTAACCGAATCGGTAGATGCAACTGAGTCAATTTTAGCCCACAAGGTCTCATGATTTTCATGAACAATGGTTTGCAGTTCTTTTATGGCTGCTTCGTGATTCTGTAATGCATTTTCATGCCGCGAAAAAATAGGTTGAAAATGCTCACAAATTTGTGTTTTTGCGTCATTACAGACTTTTTGACATTTCGATTCAATGTTATGTAACTCAGTAGTTAAATCTTCACGTGTTTGTTCAAGCGTGGTGTGAAGATTTTGTTCCATTGCGTCTAACTGTTGCTGTGTTTGTCTCTGGTGTTGTTCCATTGTGTCTAACTTTTTAAGATTTTGTTCCACTGTGTCTAACTTTTTAAGATTTTGTCCCATTTGTCTCTGATTTTGTTCCATTTGTTGCATTAATTGCAATAATAATGTATTAGTGTCTGGAATCTGTTACTCTACGCTTTTCGGCAGTGCATTTGCAACGGCAACATTCACATTTTGACAAGCAGAAAATGTGTCTTGACTTATTTGAAAAAGCGGTGATGACCCAAAACCTGAATCTACAGTATTTGCGATATTGTGTTCTGTCATTCCCGATTCCTGAGGCGAGCTGTTGCCGACCAATCGATCGATAACGTTTCCCTGTTCACTACCTGTTTCACTGTCTACACCATTGTTTGCCGCCCGCTCCATTTCCCTATGCGCAATTACCAAATTACTACTTTGAACATTAGTTAATTCATTACTCTGCGGCGCTAACACACTGCCTTCGTCTTCACTGTCATTTCTCAGTTTACTTTGGAGCCTAGTATTACGTTTTTCACACGCCATAATTGTCACAATATTTCACACGATAACACAGAAAAGCACAATCTGAAGAGCAAAATAAAATAACATAGCAATGGAAATAATGTCTACTTAATTGCCAGCGCAGCTGCGAAATACTTGGTGCAAATCTACATGCATGCCACAACTGTTTTACTGTACAACAATGAAAGGCTACAACTACAAAGGAGATTCTCTCTACAATTACGCGCTAGCAATAAACAAAATCTACACTAATTACACAAACTACAAGAAAAATCAGAAGATTCCAGTGAGGTATCCTCGGCTAAGGGTCGACATATGAAACGTCCCCTTTGAACAATTTATACATGGCTGTGCTTAACCTGACACACAATATTTTGTTAGCGCAACGCAATCTGACTTTCAAATTCCCTGCAAAAGAATGGCCCTGACTAACATTAAACTATACCTTTCACAAATCACTTACCTCACAAAAATCTTCGCTGCTCAAGCTACTGCAATACAGCGAGCGCCACTACTGCCAGCTAAATAAAAGATTCAAACTATGGAAGGCACTAACTACTGATAGGGATAGTTAGCAAATGAAAGATATTAATAGAGAACAAACACTGTATTTACCTTGATATCATCATATATAAATATAGCAGTTCATGACAAATTACAAATCTCCGCCATCTCTCTCCCCACATCCACCACTGCTGGCGGCTCACCTCCAACTGCGCAACGCTACGCGCTGTTCACAGCCAGCTGCCTAACACTACAATGGCGAGAATTACAACAATGCAAAGCAGCCACAGACTGCACACAGCACAGCCAGTGATTTTCATATTGAGCGCTACGTAACGTTGCCAATAAGAAAACATAAACAGCCTACTTACATAGAGAAAACATAAACAGCCTATTTACAGCACTATCACCGGGTTGCCAAACATTTTCCGAAAGAACAGACACCACACATATATCCATATATTGTGTGTTTCAGGAGGAACAGTAGATATTTTAGCAGGTGAGAGTACAGTCGAATTGCATAAAAAATTCCATACTTTTTATTGAGTACAGAGATACAGCTCTTAGTACGCAACCCTAACAAACTCAAAGCAAAGGCAAATGAGGACGTTCAAAGTAGATTTTCAAAAATTCCCCCACCAACTTCAATCCACATTTGACTACACCACGTCTTCTGAGGTCGTCTTTGCATTCTTTTATGAGGGCTGCACTATTCAAAATCCGATCAAATCGGCTCTTGGGTTCATTTTTTTCTTTATAGACTTCGTCTTTAACCAAACCCGCAGGCAAATATCCAAAGAGATAAGGTCCGGGGGCCTTGGTGGCCAAGAAAAGTGCCCATATCTACTGATCCGTCTTCCGGGAAGTCCGCAGCTCGTGGTTGTGCCGTAGCGTTCTCGCTTCCCGCGCCCGGGTTCCCGGGTTCGATTCCCGGTGGGGTTAGGGCTTTTCTCTGTCTCGTGATGACTGGGTGTTGTGTGATGTCCTTAGGTTAGTTAGGTTTAAGTAGTTCTAAATTCTAGGGGACTGATGACCACAGATGTTAAGTCCCATAGTGCTCAGAGCAATTTTTTTCGTCTTCCGGGAAATGTTAGGTTTGGAGAATGTGTCACCTGACGAGTGGAATGTGCAGGAGCCCCGTCATGCTGGAGGAACAGATGCATTCTTGTAGCCAAAGGAAACTCTTCCAATAACGCTGGAAGATCGTTTTCAAGAAAGTGTAGACAACTGGGTCTTGTAGGGACCAACATACGAAAATGCATTGAACCCAGCTATATGTACTCATTCATGTTATATGGCAGTTTTTCTGCAATTTGTCTATGCTGCCATCTCCTACAGGATTGACTATTCCTCCTGAAACACCACTGTATAATTATTCAGG
The DNA here is from genome assembly GCF_023864345.2 of Schistocerca serialis cubense. Taxonomy (NCBI): domain Eukaryota; kingdom Metazoa; phylum Arthropoda; class Insecta; order Orthoptera; family Acrididae; genus Schistocerca; species Schistocerca serialis. The sequence continues at coordinate 403,395,075 of NC_064641.1, read as the reverse complement.
TCTCGATCGACCATCGAAAGTTTTCAGTGCTAGACGCGGGTCATCGTCCGAACCCTCGCGGGTATACATTGTGGCTGCCAGCGAGTGGAATAATTGACCTTGGAGGGGGGGGGGGGGGTTCCTCGCATGTGGTATGCAGCAAAGATGGGAATTCGCGTCTGACGAGGAGCGTGTGTAGATATGTGCTGCATTGCTGCAGAGAGGTTGGTTGCCAAGTCCCGATAGAGCCCACCGTTGGAGGTTCGAGTCCTCCCTCCGGCATGGGTGTGTGGTTATTTTAAGTTAGATTAAGTAGTGTGTAAGCTTAGGGTCCGATGACCTAAGCAGCTTGGTCCCATAAGATCTTACCACAAATTTACAAAATTTTAAATTCAAAATACTGCATCTCGGTTCTTACAATCGTGCAATAGTTGCGCACTGGTTGGATGTAACTAAAGAGAGACTCCAACTCGGATTGTGGTTAAGGGCGAATCCCAAGCGCAAGGCTACAAACAATTGGGAGCGGAAACTTAATGTTCATCAGAGCCCTGTAGAAGGACCTTGACATGCGATCGTTAGACTGCTTGCAGAATTTCAGTTTATAAATACACACATACTTAGCAAAATACATCATGTCGCAGCAGTCTTACCTATACCGCAGGTCACCCCACGTAAATACTAGCTACAGCGTGTTGGTATGTGTGGAAACAAAATATCTTCAAAGTACCCTTCGACACAGTGACTTTGCAGAGGCAAAAAGGAGGAGTTGGAATTAAAGACGTTAAATCTAGATGTGACGCACTGTTTCTAACCCGTGCTTTTAAACCAATACATGCCACTAAGACAGGCATTACGAAACTTCTGTTACTCTCGTTAGATCCTAGGGATAGAAACGCTCTTGTTAATGTAGCACATATCGATGCCAGCCTAGATTACGTCCGAAAGTACTATGTCGATTGGAACTGTATAAGACTTCCACCAGCACAAACCAACACTAGAACCGTCTATGATTATATTACCAGACATCGTCTTCACAATCCAATTCAGGTAAATTAACCTACTAAAACCTGGATGAATGTCTGAAAAAATATCAACAATAAAATTGCACCAACTAGAGTCAGTGTCGTATGGTACGACGTTGTAAACGAAACCATACCCACAGCGGAACTATTATGGAAAATCAAATTGAGACTTTCTCCATAATGCGACAAATGTCGGCTTGAGAAACTGTAGCTCACACTTTCTTGTGTAGAAATAGAATCAGAATTTGTAACTGGACTAGGAAAAAATTAGCACTTATCAATAGAACCGCAGAAAGTCATATACCGATAACTGAAGCCTTACAACCCGACTGGAAATGTTACCCGACCCCAAAGAATAACAGTTATTCGTGGCTTCTGGGACAGTTTGTGCTTTACGTGTTAACAAACAAAACTTCGAACTTAGAAGAGTTTATTTTCTATATTGCCGAAGAACATTTTAAGTTGATGAAGAATAACAAATATAAGGAATGGTTTCAAAATTTTTTATCTGTTGCTTTATGTGGGCTACAAAGAGGTGGACCGTTTTGTTGATTAGAAGCAGAATACTATTCTTTCACTTTTTTTTATTCCTGGAATCTTCTTTTATGTTGATTCTAAAATCAGAACTGTTCAAATTTGGCAAAACCGCTCCGGCTCCGAGATTTCTTTCATTTGTTGAAAAATATATGGTTTCCTTACAGACCTCATACACATCCAGTGCATAATAACTTAAGTTGTGAATATGTTTCTAAATGAATGTTTGTTATGTATTTTTCCGTCACCCTTTTGCCTGTTATGAGTTACGTTCTACAAATAACGTACGCCATTGGAAGCGGAAATCCGTAATTTATCTTACCTTAATTACTACTTCAATTTTGTTCTACCATTTAAGGCATATATGGGAACAAACATGGAATACATGGGAAAATGCAGCTACTCAGTGACAGGTATGGGGGAGGCATTGTGGCCAGGCCTCAGATCTTCGACCCCTGCCCTCTTTGCCTCCGCCTACCTGGTGCTGAAAGTCTTCTCAAACTTAATAAAAAAAAAAATTAAAGGTGCAGTGGTCAGCACGTCTACCTAGTAAGCAGGAGGTCCAGGTTCGAAGCCCAGTCGGTCACAAATTTTCAACTGCTGTCGTTGCTGTATTTCAGCGCGCTGTGTCAGTGTGGACGTCGGGCCTTCAATATTTAAAATGCAATTTTTTTTTTTTTTTAGGCAATAGAGGTGATTTGCGAACATTTGTGTTGCCATCAATTTAATGGGCCTTCGACGGCATCCTACCCTTAGTCATTGCTTTGTGACGGCACCAGCCCATGTCATTTACATGCGAATCATATTGTAGCGCATATATAGTAAAATAACGAGTGGTCAGTATACAAGTATTTACGTAGGATTGCAGCGAACTGATCACCTAACCAAGTGCAGCGTACAGTACCTCTGTAACGAGTCATTCCAGCTGCATAGCCGGTCGGGGTGGCCGGGCGGTTCTAGGCGCTACAGTCTCGAACCGCGCGACCGCTACGGTCGCAGGTTCAAATCCTGCTTCGGGCATGGGTGAGTGTGGTGTCCTTAGGTTGGTTAGGTTTAAGTAGTTCTAAGTTCTAGGGGACTGATGACCTCAGAAGTTAAGTGTCATAGTGCTCAGAGCCATTTTTTGAACCACCTGCGTAGATGAGGGTAATATTTGTTGACCAATTCACTGCAGAATTAATGTAATACCCGCACGATGATCTCTGTAGTCATACTGTATCATTAACAGCTCGCGAATGGAGTATTACGTTCGTTAAACCGGATTACTCAAGCTGATGCCAAATAAAGACAAGCGACGACGCCACCATACTATCTATACTGAAGTAGGTAGTCAGGGCTTAATTATGTGCGCCACCATTAACGTTGCTGTAAGCAGTTTGACAGCATAACACCACCACGACTACTGACAACCTGTACCATTATCATCACATAGTTGTAACGCGTAGTGAATACAAGTTGCTGATGTTTGTCAAGAATAGCAGAAATCGCCTCATGAATGAGCAGTTCCATTTGCATTACGGCTAGCACGGAGAGAATCCTAAATAACAGCAACAGGTTACCCAACGAAGAGAAGAGTTCACGTATTATCTCAAGTTCTTGCAGTTTGATTTTAATGCAGTTCCCGATGGTTTCACACTAACGGGTTCTTTTGGCTATCGGAATACTCATGTGGGAATTATCAAAGTGTAATTGCTAGAACGCTCAACTGCCTTAATAACACTTCATTCTGGATTGAATACTACACGAAAAGCGACGTTAATTTCAGGTTTCCGTCCATCTCCTGACGCCTTACCGAATGAAGTCTGAAGTGCACTGGCAGTTGCGTTCCCTACCGCATGGATTCTGTGAAGTGTTGTGGCAGCTGGCAGTCATTGCTGAATACAGACATGTGCAAATATCCTCACTGCCCTAGGGGAACTCGTCTTTGTTGCATTTTATTATACCGTAATTAGAACAATAACACAAGGCTTATTTTGCTGAAGAACTTGATGCTCGCAAGTCCTTAAATAACTATCTTCGAGCGGTGGTAATGCAGGAAAGGGAACATACTGTTGGACAAAAGAATGGACAGCTCACTGCTTCTAGCGTTCCCGATAGCACCTACGATAAGAATCTGGTGTCATATTATGCTTCAGAACCATAAATTATTTATTTTTGTACTTCTACCGTTCCCGATAGCACCTACGATAAGAATTTGGTGTCATATTATGCTTCAGAACCATAAATTCTTTATTTTTTTACTTCATACTAAAACAAAAACTATGATATGAGAAGAGGAAATGACTTACATGCTTCTCAGGAACTTCGGCCTTTCGTGCCTATTTTCTCACTTCATACTAAAATAAAAGCGTTGATATGAGAAAAGAAAATTATATATACGCTTCCAAGACATATTTCCTTGTGTGCTACTACTGCGTACATGAAAGCTCTGCAGTTAATTTTTGTATGTTGTATAAATTTTGATGTCACCTCAAAATCCTTTGTGAGAAAGTTCCTATGTTCTTGGGATTCAAATGGAGTGGACATTTCATCACTGGTTAATATTCTGATGACTAATGGCATGATAACCGTTCCAATTGCTCCATGGCACCTGTGAGTAGACTCTCACGTTCGTTACTACAAGAACGTGCAAGCAGTGATGCCCACTCACTTTAGTCAGAGCCAAGGTGATTTCTTTCTGTTTATGGCGAAGCGTCTGCTGCAGTGTCCACGCTCAGCCAACATAAACAAATCGCGGCGGCATTGGGCACTGCTAATCGCTGCACTTGTCACGAGCCGCGGCAACGAGAGCGCACTGTCTCTCCTAACGACATTATGCAATTAATACATCTTAATTATTTAACGTAATATGCAGGACGTGGGTTGGGTAAAAATTCAGTTTGTAACTTCCTATCTTATTAAAATACTGTGCAGTCATATTTGATGCAATATTTATTGTTGGTTGTCTTTCTAATGTTAATGGTATTGATTCTGATTGTGCGTGACACGAAAACATAAACACAGACACACACACACACAAACACACACACACGCACACACACACGCACACACACGGCCGAGCGGTTCTAGGCGCTTCAGCCTGGAACCGCGCGACCGCTACGGTCACAGGTTCGAATCCTGCTTCGGGCATGGATGTGTGTGATGTCCTTAGGTTAGTTAGGTTTAAGTAGTTCTGGCGGACTGATGACCTCAGATGTTAAGCCCCATAGTGCTCAGAGCCATTTGAACCAATTTTGAACACACACACACACACACACACACACACACACACACACACACAGTCATTGATTCCAGTGACGGTAACGACTGCTGTGTGCTGAACAACACATGCACCAATCAACTCCTCAGTTGGTATCGAGTGGATGAGATTTTTCAATTACCTTTCATTGCAAGAATTGTAAGCAGACTGAAAGTAAATGGACTTGTATGCTAAAGAGCTACGACAAAGGAGAACTTGACCCATTATCAGATAATTGTCCACATGGGTTTTGTGGACGAGTATACTCTTAGTAAACAACCCACCCACCATCATTACGTAAGATTTCTCGAAGGCGTAGGGGCATTGATTTCATTAAGTCGTCGACAGTGTAGTGTAATGGTTGACTTCCCACAATACGTTTTCTATATTCGTCCAAATGTCGCTTGCATTTGTAGGTCCACATGGCAATGACCTTGTTACCTCTCCCCACATATTCTCTATCTGGTTGATGTTCGGTGTTCGTGGAACAAACGGCAGCGGCTTTATCCTCTCTTGGACCTGAAACCAATCTTGCACTGCTCTGCTCTGATGGATGGGGCGCTCCTCCTGTAAATAAACTGTTATCTCGTTACTTCATATATTTATATTTAAATGACGTATTTATAATAAGCACATTGTTTTAGTATTTTCAAAAATGCCTCTGAGCACTATGGGACTTAACTTCTGAGGTCATCAGTCCCCTAGAACTTAGAAATACTTAAACCTATCTAGCCTAAGGACATCACACACATCCATGCCCGAGGCAGGATTCGAACCTGCGACCGTAGCGGTCGCGCGGTTCCAGACAGTAGCGCCTAGAACCGCTGGGCCACTCTGGCCGGCAACGATCTGATATTGAACAAAAATTATAGAAATCGGATAATCTGAACGTCTGTATTGCAACAATGCTGCGCACATAAATTCCTTTGATGGAGTAACAGGTAGCAACTGTCTAAGAAAAAGTGAGGAATATGTCTACTCGCAGCAATGTAACGTAATTATAACCCATATTTATGTGATGGAAATACTGAATCAAACAATATGTATCTGTTTCAGTGGTGGGAATGTACACCATATCGTATTTGCCGATCACTTAACAATAATAATAATATAATAATAATGATAATCCCGTGTGGCGAATAGGAGAGAGCCTCCCGCATATGGACGGTACCCCGGAAATCAAATACTTGGGGTGAAAAAAATACTAACACAATCCTAAGCGGCTACTCAACACGTTGAACCTAAAATCCAGACATGTCTGAGTGAAAATCACCGGTACTTTGGTCACAGTCTGTTAGCTCAATGAGCTCTGCTGAAAATATTTGCTTCCAAAGGCTTCAACACCCTCTGGTCCTGTCCGGTCCTGGTATCACACAGACCAAACCAATGAAACACAAAAAAAAATGAACTGTGAATGCAAAGTCAACATTCCCCCAGGTGGTACAAAACCCACCCGTCGACAGGCAGCAGCTGGATTTTCTGATTCTCGGGAGTCCAGGTTAGCACGGCAGATGATATCGGAGATCTCTGGTAAATTTCCATACAAGCAGAAATCATGCATTTGGAAACCAAACTTCGATACATTAATCCAAACACGAAAATTGTATAATCTCACATAAGAAATAGACTGACAAAAAATTCTCATCCTTGCTCTTCAAGAACCACGATTAACTGACTGTGAAACCTTTCAATACGGAAACTATCGCATCTTCAGGAGCCAAACACAAAAACGGTAGCGAAAGGCGCATCAGTCTTCGGCATGGCATTTCTCGAACACAGATCTATCATAAACTCTGTCAAAGAAATCACACCCATCAACAATCGACCTATGACCATGCTATTTCAGAGCCCCAATAAAAAACATACACTCATCATTAGCACATGAAACCACCAACATCGAAAATAAGGACAACACAGAAAATGTCTAAAAAGTTTGGAACACACCCGCAAAAACCATGAACAAAATTCACAAACATGACGTGAAAATAATAATGGGAGAATTCAGCTCCCTATTTAGGGCAGAAAAAAGCTGTAGAAAAAGCATTGGTACAAATTCAACACACCAAAACACTTACACCAACGGCACACGTCTCACTGAAATTCGCCAAGAATTCAACCTCAAAATGATATCTACCCACTTTAGGAAAAAACCAGCTCCCAGGTAACATGCTTAACTACCAGGTGCAAGTTGCTTTCGTTCGCCTTTCGAGACTCGCTGAAAGCAGGATTTTTAATTATTCTGTTGCAGAGCTACAAGCAGCCAGATGCAGACTCAATAAGGGAATTGGAAGACAACGCTCGAGCAAAATTCGTCTTGCTACTTTTAGTACCTCTTAGTGTCAGAGCGAGAACCTTACGGTACTGCAAAATTCATAGCGCCACTTTTGTTTTTTGCCGTCATATTTTTGGTTGTGAATACATAATTTTGTCTAGGAACTGCCACATTTCCATAATACTTGCGAATGATACAGGACATGAAGTAAATACACACAGAACTTTTCGAAGTCAAAAGTTGGTAATATTCTACTAATTCGTGTTACAATAGGCTCAATCGTCTTACAGATACTTAATGCTATCTTAAGATAGACTGCCGTCATGATGTTTCTGTAGTAAGCTGAATTTAATTTGTATTAGTACAGTCAATATTTTAACTGCATTTTCCATTAGTTTACTGAAAGCAACAGTAATCATCTAAGAGAAATTAATCAGCAGCAGGACTTTCTTTCACGATATCTAAAACAATCTGACAATGCTAAAGTAATTTACAAGTTCTACACCTGTAGAAACCTACTGGTTCAATCGATGTCGTTAAACCAATGTAGTTTGAAGATCATTTTCGTCTAGAATGAAATGCCGTGACGGTTGATCGATCAAGAGCGGGAAAGGTAAAATTTTCCGAAAATATATGATTAGAGGGACAAGTGCTTGAGAGAGGACTTCCCTATCAATCTCCTGGATAGTTTTGATTCTCAAATCAACAGAGGGCGTTGTCATGCAGTAGCACAGTTGGACGGGAACAGGCGACAAAAAGTTCAGAACGCACGACGAATATCACTTTTTTTTCTTTTTCAATCCGCAGACTGGCCCGCTCACCGGACCTCGACACAAATCCGCCGGCGCTCCTTCAAGCCCAGAAAGCCGTGCGTTTTTTTTCCTCTTCTTCTTTTTTTTTGCCGAAATGTGAAAAAAAAGAAAACTTGTTAGAGGCGAACATGTGACTACAGGTTCAGAATGCACAACGATTACCTCTTTTTCCAAAGAAAAAATATATACCACGACAAAGTCAAAAATTTTAATAAAGTGAAAAAAGAAAAATAATATTGGCACCAAGGAGAGTTTCTTCTTATTTGGCTTTTTTTATGAACCAGCCAACCATGAAATGCAAGAATTTGTCAATCTCTCCCGCTGCCGATTCCGCTATTTTCTTTTTTATTTGTCGCAGGAAACTTACCAAAATATACAATCAAATGGCAGTGTATTCTTTCAAAAAAATAAAATATTCTCATTTTTTGCAAAACATTTATTGAACTCAATCAATTAAAATGCAACAGAAGAAGTCATTTCGACAAAAAGAAAAGGGTGAAATCAGATAAGCGTATAGGAAGGAATGGTGCGTCAATTTTAACGTGCCCACACATTCTTTCTTCCGTCACTTCTACATCGTGGAACATCTAAATCCATAGAAGTGCCCACAAAAATAAAATAATAAATAAAAAGGGGGACATGGCAACTCATCCAACGCCTTGGCGATGAAAAACAAGATACAGCATATTAGAAAAAAAATCACGATAACGGGGCATCCAGAACCACGTCCAACGTGTGGTGGCCATATAGTGGGAAAAGGCACACGGATCTGCGTCATATCCACTCACCAACACGTAGTGGACATAATGGCCAACAAGCCACATGACGGTACTGTTCTTCAATCGAGGAAAGAAGATTGAATCGGGAGGCACGAGAATCTGCCCCGAGATAGCCGCCTCCGACGACCTAAGGCGAAAAGCCAGTTGTCGGCGAAGCCATCTCCAATGGTCATGACCGCAGGAAATCAACCGATGAGATAATGTATCAGTTTCATGGCAACGACTGCAGCGATCCGTTACACTGAGGCCAATACCAAAAAGTCGCACGTTGGTAGGTACAATATCATGAACAACTTGGTACCACGAGGACGCCACTTCCATCGGGAAAATCGGAAGGCTGATGTTACACCAAACAATCTTCCAGTTCGTTTCTGGTGACAGGGCTTCCACAGAGGGAAGACTATAAGGAACTGGCCAGCAGCTTAACAGAATTTTGAGGGAGAGATTCACTTGGGAAAGGATATTTACTCCTAAATAACTGACCTCAAGAAAAAATTCCTTGTCGTGCCGTAATTTATAACTAATCCTACCAATATCTACTGGAGGTGTTAAACTCGCTGGTCGGATACAGTCATAAAGGCGAGCTGTAAGTGACTAGGGGGCGCGTTGACACGTTAACACGGTGCGACACATGAATAAGGCAGAAGCCTTAACCCCAATGTCAGGAAGGCCCACAACCTCCCTGCAAAGGGTGCCGCGCCATGACCTCATAACGCACGCGAAATACAGAGTGGCGCCAGATAAACCTGCCAGTTAAACTTTGCAACTTGCGGGACATCATCACAGGAAGTGGAAAGATTTGTCCAATAAAATAAGCCGGCCGGAGTGGCCGAGCGGTTCTAGGCGCTTCAGACTGGAACCGCGCGACCGCTACGGTCGCAGGTTCGAATCCTGCCTCGGGCATGGATGTGTGTGATGTCCTTAGGTTAGTTAGGTTTAAATAGTTCTAAGTTCTAGGGGACAGATGACATCAGATGTTAAGTCCCATAGTGCTCGGAGCCATTTGAACCAATAAAATAAGCCTTACTTAACATATACGTTTCCATGGCCCGAACCCTATGAAGAAGTGAGAGGGAGCGACGCTCGTGTTCAGTGATTGCACCGTGAATCTTATCCGTGACAGACATCCAGTTTATCGTAGCCATCTTTAGCGGACAGCTGTCAATTATAACACCCAACGATCGATATCGGGTGACCTTCTAAGCCTCTGGAATTTCAACAGCGCCAAATCCTTGCCAATTGAGTAACCGCCATTTCTGGCCATTAACCCGCGCTCCCGTAAGACGACAAAAGGCATCCAAAACAGTGGTATATCATCATGGCTACGGAGAAGAACCATGACGTCATCAGCATATGCACGAACGCTAAACCTTTCTTCCAGCAGCGACCAGCCACTCAAACGAGCAGCTATAGTTCGCAGTAATGGTTCCAGAAACAGCATGTAGAGCTACATTGATAATGGACTCCCTTGAGGGACGCCCTGACACACCAAGATGGGGGAAGTAAGACGGCCATTTACGTCAATGGATGCCCGAATACCAGTGATCAGATAGTTAAACAGCCGTCGTGCAGCATCGTTAAAACAAACAGTCGTCAATACTCGCATAAGGAATCCAGGGTTGACGCGGTCGAACGCTTGGTGAAAATCAATGAAAAGCAAAGCGCTTGGCACGGGAATGGTGGAAGCAATCGAAATTAAGTCTCGACATTCAGCAACGGGAGTCAGGAGAGTACGACCCTGAAGACACCTTTGATGACTCGCGATGATGGTAGTCAACAATACCGATAGTCGGCTACTGACTGCTCGCGCCACTATTTTATAATCATAGTTGAAGAAGGTTATTGGGCGGACCTGATCCATATGCAAACGTCCCGGCTCTTTGGGAATCAGGACTAGCTTAGCAACCTTAAAGCTGGGCGGGAGAAGGCCACCGTGGAACACTTCATTCACCATGGAAGTTATCGTATCTCCTATTAAGGGCCAAAAATGAATATAACATTCTTTGGGAACGCCATCGGGGCCAGGTGATTTGTGGGAGGGAGAACGAGCCACAATATCAAGTACATCATTGCGATGGAATACAGAGAAAAACTCTTCCAGAAGAGCTGGTGTAACAACACGATCAAGGAGGGAGGTGAAATCAACAGACGGTGGAACGTCTCTATCCACTTCAGCATAAATCTCGTAATAGTACTGGTAAAGTTCACGCATAATATCAGATTAGGAACGCCCATCTAGAGAACGAATGGTAGGAAGACACGTCGACACGTCCTTTGAGATCGCTTGTGAAGCCGGAGAAGATGATAGAAAGAGGTCAACTCATCCTGTACGATTGTACGAGGCTGGGAACACAGTCGGACCCCATCCAGCCTACGTTTGAGTTGGAGAAGTTTTGCCTTCACACGATGGACGTCGACGACTCTCAAGGGGGCATCACGAGCATTATCGTAAAGACCGCGAAGGACTGCATAATGAAATTCCCTAGTGCGCCTTATTTCTGCCACTTTTTCAGCGCTAAAATGCTTGAGTGTATTTCGAATCCGGGGTTTAGCAAAGGTAACCCACCCTTCGAGACGTGAGGAATAACGCCTCTGGGACTGGGTTGTCCGCTACCATACGTCTGCGATGATGCCTTCCCGAGAGGGGTCTGTGAGATGTAGAGTGTTTAGCTTCCATAAAGGGCGCGAAAGATGGACCCGCTGCGGGACGTGGTTAAAAGTCATTGAAACAGCACAGTGATCAGTGAAACTGGCAGGAATTACATCAATCGATAGAAGTTGACTACGTATGGGGGCCGATAAATAAAAGCCGTCCAATCGGCTACTTGAAGTAGCTGCAAAAAACGTAAACCGCACCAATGTAGGATATCTGCAAACCCAAGCATCCTGGAGATGCAAGGACGCCACCATTCATTAAGTTCACGACAAAATGTATAACTGGGAGTTTGATCAACACGGTGTAAGACGCAGTTAAAATCGCCCCTTAACAAAACTTTGCGCGGGTTCCGTCGGAGCAAATAAACAACTTCTTCCTTATAAAACCGCGCGCTCGGATGAACGACCGGAACCAGATGGAGCATAAGGACAAATTAAGGTGAGATCATTAAAACTACAGCCTATACCGCAACCATCATCTAGCGTTTCGAAGTCCGTCAGCGGGATTCCATCTCGATAAAGCAAAGCCATACCGGTAGAATTTTCAGGCGCGACATTGAAAAACATAGAATATCCAGGAAGACAAAATACATCAAATAATACCTCTTGTAAACACACGATGTCAGCTTGGGAAACGTAAATAAACTGGCGTAACGCAGCAAGCTGTAATTGGGTCAATAAAACAACATTAAGGAAAAGGCACCATCACGTCCGTCTTTCCCCAACGTCCGGAGGCGGGGAAAAGAAGGTATAAGACTAGTCCTCCCCTCCTGACGCCGAGGAATCCTCGTTTTTCTTTTTACGACGCGCCGCTGCACGGGCAGGTTGAAAACGCTGTTTCACACCACTTCGTGAAAATATACACTCTTGCCCCTACATCGCTTAAAGCTGGAGGCAGACTGACAGCGGACTGCGAAGTTACTACGACTGCTAACGTTAAAGGAAGACGTTTTTGATAAGACGACGTCAGAACAGTTGTACGGCGCGGGCAATCAGATCTGAGATGACCGCTTTTGTTACAGAGAAAACAAGTTCCTTCTTGAATGAGAATTTTCACTCTGCAGCGGAGTGTGCGCTGATATGAAACTTCCTGGCAGATTAAAACTGTGTGCCCGACCGAGACTCGAACTCGGGACCTTTGCCTTTCGCGGGCAAGTGCTCTACCTCCGAGCTACCGAAGCACGACTCACGCCCGGTACTCACAGCTTTACTTCTGCCAGTACCTCGTCTCCTACCATCCAAACTTTACAGAAGCTCTCCTGTTCCTTCTTGCTCTGTACACGTAACATGGATGCGGTAACCACAAACAGTTAAGTGGGGAGGAATTTTTTTTTAACGCACATGTCCACATTCCGCATACCATTCTAACACTGGAAGCGATGTTGTGCTGACCAGCGTTCCCATCGGATATGCCGTATGATTCCAAACGGACGCAACACTGTTTTAAGAAATGAATCTTCCACTTCAGGAGAAAGGTTATAAATTCTAACCGGAGTATACTAGAGCGCCGCATTTTCAAGGAGGATTTGACTAACAGAACCATCGCGTTGTGTAAACAACACTTTAGAACCAACCCGGGAGAGAAGTCGTTCTACTGGAACGGGATCATAAAATTTCACAAAGAATGCATACAAATTAGAATCAAAGTAAGCAATATCTACCTGATCAGGTGTAACACGGATAACATCATCCAACCAATCGTGAATTTCTAAGGAGCCAGGTTGAACACGACGCGTACTCTCGTCAAAACTGAAACGAACAGTAGCTCGACAAGGAACAGATTTAGGAGACTCGACAGACACCGTGGCGCGGGCAGAAAACGCCGCCGCCAAGAGGAAAACGACAATAAACTCTGCTACGCAACTACGATGTAACTCCGGCCGATACACCAACTTCCGGAAGGCGTTCTATGCAGTTCCGCACTGTCGCCTGATAAAGTAAGAGCCTACGGAATATCAGACAAGCTGTGTGGCTGGATTGAAGAGTTTTTAGCAAACAGAACCCAGCATGTTGTTCTAAATGGAGAGACGTCTACAGACGTTAAAGTAACCTCTGGCGCGCCACAGGGGAGTCTTATGGGACCATCACTTTTCACAATATATATAAATGACCCGTGTGAAACTAAAGCTAAAACCCCAAAATTTCAACAAAAGGACACCATTAATCCCCAAATTTGACACCAGTAAAATCCAACCATCATTATTAGCAGACGAATTTGACAAAACAAGTGCACAAAATTGGGAACAACTCAAACACAAGATTATCAAAACAGCTCAAGATCAAATTCCTTTACGAAAACACAAGAAACATGCTTGGTGGAACGAAAACTGTGATCATGCAATCAAAGCCAGACAAGAGACATTTAAAGCATGGAATAGCAACAAGACAGAAGACACATATCATACATTCCTGACAACTAGAAAAGACACTTCAAAACTAATTAGACAAACAAAAAGACAATATGAGAATAGTCAACTCTTAGAAATTGAAGAAGATTTTCAGAAATACAATACCAGAAATTTTTATAAAACTTTTAAAACCAAAATAAAGGGGTACCAACCCCAGAATCTTTGCTTCAAGAAGGAAAATGGACAGTTGGCTCTTAACAACCAAGAAAATTGCAAAGAACTTTCTAAATATTTTAAGAATCTTCTAAATTGCCCCGAGCCCACAGAAAGATTTCCACCAAAAATTCCCCAACAATGCAATCCAGTTTCACTTGCACCAAATGAAGAGGAAATCATTAAAGAAATTCATAGGTTGAAAAACAACAAAGCATCTGGTGAAGATGGAATTGTTGCAGAACTTTTAAAGGCAGCTGGTCCAAAAACCGTTAAAGAAATTACTTCAATCATGCAAAACATTTGGCAAACTGAAAAAATTCCTGATGAATGGAAAACCGCCTTGATTCACCCACTTCATAAGAAGGGAGACAAAACTGATGTTAATAATTACAGAGGAATTTCTCTTCTTCCAGTCACATACAAAATCCTCTCTCAATGTCTTCTGAACCGAGCACAACAACAACTTGAATGGAAAATTGGCGAATATCAAGCAGGTTTCAGGCCAAATAGATCTTGCCCAGAACAGATTTTAGTCCTCAAAATAATTCTCAGACATCAAAAAATTTACAATAAGAAACTAGTTTGTACCTTTGTAGATTTTAGAAAGGCTTATGACTCAGTGGATCGTGAATCTCTTTTCCAAATTGTGAAAGAACAAGGCCTGGATCCTAAAACCACGGCAGTTATCAGAGACACGCTAACTGGTACAAAATCAAAAGTAAAGTTCAGAGGAGAAATTTCAGAATCCTTTGAAATAAAAACAGGCGTGAGGCAAGGTGATGGACTCTCTCCGTTGCTATTTAACTGCGTTCTAGAAAAAGTAATACAAGAGTGGCGCGAACGAAAATTGGAGTTCAAAATTGACCAACCAGTGAAATTAGGACGAACAAATTTTCGAATAGGCTGTTTGGCCTTTGCAGACGACTTGGTTATTCTAACGCAGGACATCCAAATTTCTCAGAAACAAATAGAAATTCTTAAAGAAACAGCAGAAAGAGTAGGTCTCCAAATCTCATTTGAAAAAACACAGTATATGACTAGCAACAAACTGGCACCCAAACTTTTGGAAACTAAGTATGGAAAAATCAAAAGAGTTTCGCAATTCAAATATTTAGGTGAAACAATCTCAGAGACTGGTCTAGAAAAAATTGGAAATGAAATTCGTTGTCAAAAGATGGAGACAGCTTTTAGACTTACAAAAGACATCTACAACAAAAAATGTCTCTCGAGGTACTCTAAATTGAGACATTACAACACGGTCATAAAACCAGAGTGCCTTTATGGGGCTGAAACGCTAATTTTAAACAGAAAAAAGGACATTCAAGAAATCCAAAAAAGAGAAAGAAAAGTAATCAGAAAAATTCTAGGTCCAAAATATACTGAAGAAGGAACATACAGGCTAAGAGCAAATAGTGAAATTCAACAATACACCAGCATATATTCGGATATGAAAAAACGCAGATTAAAATTTTATGGGCATATTAAAAGAATGGATGCTACCAGACTAACTAAACAAGTAGTGGAATTCTACGAAAATCGAAGTAAAGCTAAATTTGAAACAATAAAATGGATTGCTGCTATAAAAGAGGACATGAAAGAGGTAGATATAAAACAAGATGAAATTCAAGACAGAAAATTATTTAGGCAAAAAATTCATGACTGGGTAGTTGGTCAAGCTGAAAAACCAAAGAAAACTGGAACCACATGGTCTGATGAAAGGATAAGAGCTCATTCCGAGAGAATGAAAACAATTTGGGCAGAGAGAAAGTCTAAAAGAAAATAACTGAATGCCCCGTGATTGTACTTCGCGTGGTCCAGTAGGGCCCAAACGTGAATAATAATAATAAATGACCTAGTAGACAGTGTCGGAAGTTCCATGCGGCTTTTCGCGGATGATGCTGTAGTATACAGAGAAATTGCAGCATTAGAAAATTACAGCGAAATGCAGGAAGATCTGCAGCGGATAGGCACTTGGTGCAGGGAGTGGCAACTGACCCTTAACATAGACAAATGAAATGTATTGCGAATACATAGAAAGAAGGGTCCTTTATTGTATGATTATATGATAGCAGAACAAACACTGTTAGAAGTTACTTCTGTAAAATATGTGGGAGTATGCGTGCTGAACGATTTGAAGTGGAATTACCATATAAAATTAATTGTTGGTAAGGCGGGTGCAGGTTGAGATTCATTGGGAGTGTCATTAGAAAATGTAGTCCATCATAAAGGAGGTGGCTTACTAAACACTCGTTCGACCTATACTTGAGCATTGCTCGTCAGTGTGGGATCCATACCAGGTCGGGTTGACAAAGGAGATAGAGAAGATCCAAAGAAGAGCGGCGCGTTTTGTCACGGGGTTATTTGGTAAGCGTGACAGCGTTACGGAGATGTTTAGCAAACTCAAGTGGCAATCTCTGCAAGAGAGGCGCTCTTCATCGCGGTGTAGCTTGCTGCCCAGGTTTCGAGGGGGTGCGTTTCTGGATGAGGTATCGGATATATTGCTTACCCCTACTTATACCTCCCGAGGAGATCACGAATGTAAAATTAGAGAGCTTCGAGAGCGCACAGAGGCAGTCGATCTTCCCGCGAACCATACGCGACTGGGACAGGAAAGGGAGGTTTTATTGGCCACCTTAAGTGAACGACTTGGACTTGGCCTCTGTGGCGGACGGCCGGCAGTCAGTTTTTATGTCTAAGCCTGTACATCCGGACACTATCAAAGGGAAAAGGAAAGACCACTATTTTAAATTTTTTTCTTTTTACGTTATATTATAAAGCGGCCTGGTTATTAAAACACTATGAAATATTATGATTTGACCTAGGCCTCTTGATTTCATTACGTTATCTTAGGCTACAAATATCACTCCCTACTTTTAGGTTATAAATAAGAAATCAAACTTTTGTAAGTAATTTCATAAGAAAGCTAAGTATGCTACATTTTTCATCTGTTCTTTCCAGAAGCAACATATAGTTCTCCGCAGGACTCAACATTCTAAAGATGTGGGGCATGTTTGTGAATAAGTGTTTAAGAAGGGTAGTAGGAGTAATCCATCGAACTACAGACCTATATCATTGACGTCGGTTTGCAGTACAGGACTCAGCAGGACCAGCCATACCTCTGAGGATGTCCAACGTAGTAGTGAACGAAACGTTAGGAATAGAAGATTTCCATGGACCACGGCCATATAAGCCGGAAGAATTATCAACAACAGACTGACTAAAAATGTAATTGTTGACAACGTCACACAACTACTCGTATGTCTCCTACGATTATATCCCTCATAATCTAGTAGTTGTTAAACCAGTGGACAGGTATTTAACAATCTTTTTTCCTGTATTGCAGAATTTCAGTGTCATAAGCATGGCTTATTGTTGTCAGCAAGTGCACAGCAATGTTATCTGGCGAAGGAGGCACATACATAAAACAATTGAGAGTGGTTTGTTTCCGAAAGTACTATTTCATTTTAACAGGTGCTAATGCTTACAGTTTCTGAAGAACGATAAATGATATATATCCAAATCTGGTAAATAATAAATGGTGTGCAGCTGTCGGCTGTACCTGTCTCGTCCGTCAAATGAAAAATATACTGGAAGAATTGTAAGTAGGAGGGCGTAAAGTTGTTCTGTCACCTTTACAGGTGCCACTTGGTACAGTGGCCGATATATTTGTCGTTCGGTGGGAGTGACGTAATAATGGATATGTTTTCTTGTCTCTCAGTGCTGACAACAAATGGGTGCGTGTGCCTCGTACCAATTATCTGCTATTGTGTCAATCTTAAATGAAAGTGCGTTGTATTCATTAATACTCGTTATAGAGACGGTCATATTAGGTACATATTTATTAGAAGAAATATTTATGGTTCAAATGGCTCTGAGCACTATGGGACTTAACTTCTGAGGTCATCAGTCCCCTAGAACTTAGAACTACTTAAACCTAACTAACCTAAGGACATCACACACATCCATGCCCGAGGCAGGATTCGAACCTGCGACCGTAGTGGTCGCGCGGTTCCAGACTGCAGCGCCTAAAACCGCTCGGCCACCCCGGCCGGCAAGAAATAATTAGTCAGTAGCTCTTACAAATGTGTGTGTGTGTGTGTGTGTGTGTGTGTGTGTGTGTGTGTGTGTGATGTGTACTTTTATCTTCCACTTCTCCTCCTAAACCCTCGGATCGATTTCAATCACACTGATACACATATTATTTTCAATCTGTAAAGAAATATTGTGGGGTAAGTAAAGGAGTATAGGCAACGTCTTATTGGGGCGGGGGATGGAAATGTGGGGGGAGAAGGGGGAGGAGGGGGAGGAGGACATGGATACATACAGGGGGAGTGTGAAATGCACAGATAACGAGGTGAAGAGATGGTGAGTGAGGGGAAAGTCGAGATGGACGACAGAGAGTGAGAGAAGGAAGAGACAGAATAAGATTGGGATAAATACATATCCAGCCAATGTCAGATACCTCATCCAGTATGAAATAAAATGAAGGTTGTTGTAGTTCAGTCAAGTGAGTTGAAGAAAATGACTTTCAAAACATGTAGAAAACAGTTGTGATCGTGTCTCATGTTACATAATACATTTAAGTATAAGTCCATTTGCTGTTATTAACCATCTGTTCACAAAGACAACGCAGCAACTTTTCGTCGAGCAATTTAAGTGTTACAATTTTCGGGTCATTGAGGGTGCCAACAATCTGAACAGAGAACATTCTACACATAGTTATCCGAATGGTATCGACTTTAAGGATAAGTGCTAGAAAGTCAGTGGTAAACCTCTCGCTTCTTTACTATAGCTAGTCTATTGGTGGTTCACAACACACCATTAACGTGGTTTGCAAGTTAATAAAAAGACCTGGAAATCTGCGGCACGAGGTGTTACATCATATTGTCAGTTTTGGCCCTTGAGCAACAAAGTTTGACGACCACTGCTCTAGAGCATTCAGGATTGGCACATTAGGACTGGAATATATCTAACAGAGAAATTTTAACAATCTGCTCTGAGTCAACGTACTGTTTTGTCTTGACAAAACCTGAACTCAACTAACCAGATGCGAACTTAAACGCTGCACTCGTGCACTGCGTGTACTCTTATCCAAGCGAGTCACTGCACTAAATAGCGGCTTACACACACATAAGCAGCTGGTGTCTTTGAGCGCACAGTACAGTATTTTTCGCCTTTACTACAGTAACATTAACAGACTGTAATCATTGTGGTCAAAGCTGTTTCAGATTCACCCCTTTAGGGTATATTTGTCCCATCCTTTGTACCCTTATGTCTCCTTGACGAGGTTTTGCTGGGCGACGTGGAGGGGGTGCAGTACGCCGCTTGTGATGCTTTCGCTCTGGCAGAGCCAACCGCGTAACATTTAGGCTGTGCTTGCTGCCCTTGAGACTTCCAGTTTTCCGGCCGTCCTCAGCAGCGCTCGTCATCCCGTGACCTAAATAAGACAGCTTTTGACTTTTAAACGAGGTTTCCTGAGTGGATTTTAATTTTCACTCACCGTACGCGACCACCACTCACGACCCGCCATTAAATTTTGTGACGTTGCTTTCCCAATAGTTTCGCCGATCTTTTCACAGATTCTCGCACTTATTAACGCGTTTTACTAAATCTGGGAGGTCCTATTGAAAAGTTGAAAGCGATACCTCGCACAATCTGAGCTGACCTTTCCTCAGCAAAATACTAAACACGAAAAAGCACTGGTGTACCCCATAAAATGTGAAAACACAAATAAAAGAAGAAAATGTAAGGCACCTCCTAAAATGAAAACTGTAGAAAAACAACAAGGAAATTACTAAAAAGTACGTAGCGGTAATGAACTATTCATTTACTGAAAATAATTGTAATTAGTTCAAGAAAAGTTTGAGGATATTAAATTCATCAGAGTTCCCCTGCCATGTCTTTTCGTAAAAGACTCGCGCAGTCAAGCCACGACATTTGTGAATTACGTCAGATTGTCAACTGTTTCACCATATCTATTAATATCTGTCAATCGATGTTCCTTAAGGAAGAGGTTAGGTGAAGAGCACAAAGACAACCAACATGCAACGTCTTTCTAGAACGAACTAACGGCAGTCTTAAGATTACAGAGTAGCGTACAACATATATCTATTTGAGGCCTACTAAGATTCGAAACTCTTCTTATAATCATTCCAGTAAGTCTACGATTAAACTGCTAGTTAACTTTGTGCGGATCAGCTCTGCTACCTTACCTGGTTTGGTCTCTTTCTCGCTTTGCACTCCAACAGTAACCTCACGGAGTAAATAGAATATAACTCTTTTTTTTTTCTTTTAAGATGTTCGTTGATGATCCCAAAATGTCGTGTTCCAGGGTAATACACTCCTGGAAATTGAAATAAGAATACCGTGAATTCATTGTCCCAGGAAGGGGAAACTTTATTGACACATTCCTGGGGTCAGATACATCACATGATCACACTGACAGAACCACAGGCACATAGACACAGGCAACAGAGCATGCACAATGTCGGCACTAGTACAGTGTATATCCACCTTTCGCAGCAATCCAGGCTGCTATTCTCCCATGGAGACGATCGTAGAGATGCTGGATGTAGTCCTGTGGAACGGCTTGCCATGCCATTTCCACCTGGCGCCTCAGTTGGACCAGCGTTCGTGCTGGACGTGCAGACCGCGTGAGACGACGCTTCATCCAGTCCCAAACATGCTCAATGGGGGACAGATCCGGAGATCTTGCTGGCCAGGGTAGTTGACTTACACCTTCTAGAGCACGTTGGGTGGCACGGGATACATGCGGACGTGCATTGTCCTGTTGGAACAGCAAGTTCCCTTGCCGGTCTAGGAATGGTAGAACGATGGGTTCGATGACGGTTTGGATGTACCGTGCACTATTCAGTGTCCCCTCGACGATCACCAGTGGTGTACGGCCAGTGTAGGAAATCGCTCCCCACACCATGATGCCAGGTGTTGGCCCTGTGTGCCTCGGTCGTATGCAGTCCTGATTGTGGCGCTCACCTGCACGGCGCCAAACACGCATACGACCATCATTGGCACCAAGGCAGAAGCGACTCTCATCGCTGAAGACGACACGTCTCCATTCGTCCCTCCATTCACGCCTGTCGCGACACCACTGGAGGCGGGCTGCACGATGTTGGGGTGTGAGCGGAAGACGGCCTAACGGTGTGCGGGACCGTAGCCCAGCTTCATGGAGACGGTTGCGAATGGTCCTCGCCGATACCCCAGGAGCAACAGTGTCCCTAATTTGCTGGGAAGTGGCGGTGCGGTCCACTACGGCACTGCGTAGGATCCTACGGTCTTGGCGTGCATCCGTGCGTCGCTGCGGTCCGGTCCCAGGTCGACGGGCACGTGCACCTTCCGCCGACCACTGGCGACAACATCGATGTACTGTGGAGACCTCACGCCCCACGTGTTGAGCAATTCGGCGGTACGTCCACCCGGCCTCCCGCATGCCCACTATACGCCCTCGCTCGAAGTCCGTCAACTGCACATACGGTTCACGTCCACGCTGTCGCGGCATGCTACCAGTGTTAAAGACTGCGATGGAGCTCCGTATGCCACGGCAAACTGGCTGACACTGACGGCGGCGGTGCACAAATGCTGCGCAGCTAGCGCCATTCGACGTCCAACACCGCGGTTCCTGGTGTGTCCGCTGTGCCGTGCGTGTGATCATTGCTTGTACAGTCCTCTCGCAGTGTCCGGAGCAAGTATGGTGGGTCTGACACACCGGTGTCAATGTGTTCTTTTTTCCATTTCCAGGAGTGTAATTGTTGCATTTTCATAAAGCGACATGTGTGTGTGAGAGAAGATATCGACAAAAAGTCTGATTTTAATGATGACAGCAATTATCAAATAATATACGGAGTTCTGTTTTTATTTTGAAGCACCAGTTTCAGATCAGGCCTCGTCCGGAGATCTTCTGGCACTACCTTCACGGTAAGCGTAGGAAGTACACTTCGTCTCTTTAATCTCAATGTTGCAAAATAGTAAGAAGCCTTAATTAAAAAATATCCTGGATTCTTTGGTAACGTTATATTGTGCATGTAGTCATTAGTAATGGACGAAATATGTTTTCTTTCTGTCCCTTTACGGATTACTCATGCTTCAGTGTTCACCAAAACCTTCTCCTACTGCGTTTATGTGTTAATAGTTCATCTATAGCTGTCCTTTTAGTGACCTCGTTAAGATGGGTGGATTTAATTTTGAGGTTCATTTCTTCAAAGGTACAACATATACCTAGTTGAGACCTACAAACCCTACATCGAAAATTCTAGTTAAAAACATTCCAGTACTTATAGTAAGATACAGTTCTCGATTAAGGATTTTTAGCTGTGAACAGTTACCACATCGATTTCATTGATAGCCGAGGGCTCAAGCAGTACACATTTTTCCCATAAAAATTCCATTCATACAACGGAAATGATCTAATACGGTCGTGAATAGCCTCATTGATTTAAGGTAAAAGATATATACTAACACCTCCAACTCTTTGGCTTCGCGAGTAATGAATTGCTAAAGCCTTACAAAGAATACAGAATGAAAAAAATGGTAGCTGAGCTGCAAAAAAATTCGTGATTTTTAGCCCCGTCGATTTTACCACTATGAACAAGATAACCTTCACCTCCCGGTAGATAGGACTTGATTTTTTTTTTACTTTGTACAATAAAGGCTGTCCCCCACGCTCGGTTTTGCTGATTTGTCCAGGTAGTCACCACTGCATACGTCAGCAATATTACTAACATTTTCATTTGATGTTTACTAACTGTGAACTGAAGAACGATATAGTACTTTATATCAAAAGCTTGAAATAAGTGGTAGACTCTAACAGTTGGTTACAATACTGCTAAGATGGTTAGTTCAAATGGCTCTGAGCACTATGGGACTCAACTTCTAAGGTCATCAGTCCCCTAGAACTTAGAACTACTTAAACCTAACTAACCTAAGGACATCACACACATCCATGCCCGAGGCAGGATTCGAACCTGCGACCGTAGCGGTCTCGCGGTTCCAGACTGCAGCGCCTAGAACCGCACGGCCACTTCGGCCGGCTACTGCTAAGAGTTTCCTTTTTTAACGAGGCAGTGACATATGTCCATCCAAAAACAACTGCAATTCGTCTTGACCATCTTGCTCAATGTGAGTAATTACAACACCCTTTTGAATGTAATAGGATGGCCTATCGAAAGAGTTTCGAAAAGGAAAGGAAATAGAAATGTAAGTCATGTCCTCCGCCCACAAGAAAGTACCAATTCAACGGATGTTACATAAAGAGTCTTTGAATAACAAGAAATGTCTTTGCCGTGTTTTATTTGCCTTGCGTTCGTCCTTGGCCTGTTGGTGGGAGACCAAAACACGCCTAGCTGCGAGAGGTACTAATGACCTAGTAGATAGTGTCGGAAGTTCCATGCGGCTTTTCGCGGATGATGCTGTAGTATACAGAGAAGTTGCAGCATTAGAAAATTGTAGGGAAATGCAGGAAGATCTGCAGCGGATAGGCACTTGGTGCAGGGAGCGGCAACTGACCCTTAACATAGACAAATGTAATGTATTGCGAATACATAGAAAGAAGGATCCTTTATTGTATGATTATATGACAGCGGAACAAACACTGGTAGCAGTTACTTCTGTAAAATATCTGGGAGTATGCGTGCGGAACGATTTGAAGTGGAATGATCATATAAAATTAATTGTTGGTAAGGCGGGTACCAGGTTGAGATTCATTGGGAGAGTGCTTAGAAAATGTAGTCCATCAACAAAGGAGGTGGCTTACAAAACACTCGTTCGACCTATACTTGAGTATTGCTCATCAGTGTGGGATCCGTACCAGATCAGTCTGACGGAGGAGATAGAGAAGATCCAAAGAAGAGCGGCGCGTTTCGTCACAGGGTTATTTGGTAACCGTGATAGCGTTACGGAGATGTTTAATAAACTCAAGTGGCAGACTCTGCAAGAGAGGCGCTCTGCATCGCGGTGTAGCTTGCTCGCCAGGTTTCAAGAGGGTGCGTTTCTGGATGAGGTATCGAATATATTGCTTCCCCCTACTTATACCTCCCGAGGAGATCACGAATGTAAAATTAGAGAGATTAGAGCGCGCACGGAGGCTTTCAGGCAGTCGTTCTTCCCGCGAACCATACGCGACTGGAACAGGAAAGGGAGGTAATGACAGTGGCACGTAAAGTGCCCTCCGCCACACACCGTTGGGTGGCTTGCGGAGTATCAATGTAGATGTAGATGTAGATGTAGAGGTCGTGCGTAAACGGCGGGAGACGTGCATTCAGAGCCATCACCAGCTAGCTTTTGGGGAAGCGACTCGCTGGCAGCAGGGTGTAATTCGAAGTCCATGTTTCCTGAGGACGCTTTGTCGAGAAGCCAATCATAGCTCGAAGGTTGCGGCATGGGAAAGTGTGCCTTCTTGGGGAACTGTTGTGTGCCCGTTTTCTGAAACACATGGTGAGGTCTTTTTAAGGACAGTAATATTGTTCTCTATTTACGTAAGAATCACAGCATCCTGGTTCCTTTGGGGCCTACTCGATATTTTTGTCATTCCACCTTTTCGTTGTTGTGAGCCAAATGTACTGCTTTGTGTCCTGGCACTTGGCTCTGTATGGCTGATTTTATGGACGTGTATTCACGATTTGTGGCGAACGCGTATTAAATTTAAAATTTTGTCATCTACTCGCCACGGTACTGAGCAGCGTTACTTGCACAAGATGTGCTTTCTGTCATACCATTCCGTAGGTTACCTGCCCTGATAAATTTTAATGTAATATTTGCCAGCCTTTTTTAAAATGTCTTATATTTTATTAAAGTAGTGTTGAAGGTACTGTAGTGAACCCTTCAAAATTTCTCTGTGGTGTCACGTAGGAAACAAATTACCAATGGGGCTGTGCTGCCAGCACTCTGTGATAGAATGTGGCATGAAAATTAACAATGAGATTACCCCACTCTGGGAGCCTATGATTGACATCAGTTATTACGTGAAATAAAACAGCAAAAGGTTTATGAGGTTAAGGGACGATTAGCAAATTGAAAGAATTGTTTAAATGATTAAAACATGAAAGATTAGCTTTTATTACAGTAAGTTTTCTAAATAAAGTTGCATACATCAGGGCCGATTTGATCCAGTTATTAGGGAAAGAAGGAGGGGAAAAAGTATCTCACCGTTCTTCCTCGGCATTTGTCGCTTGTCTTGGATATGTACGGTGCGTCGGCTCGGTAGTGTGCAGTGGCGAGTCGGAGCTCTCCTCGGTGCCCTGGGACTTTATGGAGAGGCCTCACAATGGTGTTCAACTTGACAGGTCTTCGTGAGGTTCTTAGACGAAGTGCCGTTGTCACGGTATCTGAAGTCGATTGTTACGAAAGGAAATTGCAATTCTCAGTCGAGTTCCTTATTCCCAACCACTGGACAGTAAGGATTCGTCCAGCTAACATGGAACAGGGAAAGAATCACAAAGTGACGATGGACGTTAGGATAGGAGTAAGGGTCAGATACAGTCAGCAGAGTAAGTAGGTGAGAGATGGAAGAAACTCCATGTCTTCTCGCTTCTACGCTGTCTCATTTCTCGTCAGTCAGCTTAACTCTCAGACTCGTCGAATTTTTCCTGTTTCCTCAGCACACCTCCCAGAGCAGAGTGTAAATTCTCAGTCGGGGCTGGTGAGTGACTTAGCGTCTTTCCCTCTTTCTCGCTATAGAGGCTGTGCCAAGCGTTGGTCGCATGTTGTTCCTATGTTATCCTGCACTCCTTAGCTGTTGTGAAGCAAGCTAGACAAGTATTCTTTGTAACGGCTATCAGTGCGTGAAGCCTGGGCAGTCTCATGTATGTGCTTCTTCAAAGAATCTGTTGGCGCTCGTAATTTGTAAACAACCTTCTTACTGCCTTGTAACTTTTTTTGTTTCTTTTAAAATAAGCAGGCTGACTTCATCTACAATTGCACAGCTTCACACACTTACCTGCGCGATGTTTTGACGCTTTGTGTCTACGCTCCATCCTAGTGCTTTTTGGGGTGCGTAAATTCTCGTCATGTTCTCATTCTTGGCAGGTGGAAACAGCTGCTGCCAGCCGTGAGTTTCGCTCGCTTTCGCCAATGCATTCTTGACGCTTTTGTGCCTGTGCTTTATCTTAGAAGCTGCAGGGGTCCACAGTAATGTACACGCTTCTTGTTGTCCGCCAGGCTCTTCGCGAGGTATCATTCTTAAGCGAGAGCCTACCCTCTGTGTGATTGTACTCGTAGAATGCCTGCAGTGTCCGCTTCTTGGTCGCGCAATATTTGGGATCCAACTTTCCACTCATCCTGGGACACTGGCGCTGGGACTATGCAAAAATGGCCACTGGCGGAAGTATTACGGTACCAGGAGTTTACTGTTAACGTTAAGCTACCTTCCTGACATATTATCCACTGTCTTGTATCTCATGAAACAGTGTTTATCCATCATTCGCCAAACTTTAATTCATTGATGGTTTTGGCACTTTTAATAGTGTTAGCTCGTAATGCTTACCCAATTGCCTAGTTCATGGGCTCCCGTATTTTATCAGAATACTGTTTACCGTTTACCTTGCTCGTCAAATTTATTTAATACATTTAATACAAGAACTTTTATTTCTGCCTATATGTGTGTGTAACCATTATGTAATACGTAATTTATCAGGGTCCTTACTGTATGCTTTGTTCGATCTGGTGACATTTGTCGAACTATTTTGTAATACATCTATGCCAAAAGATCTGGAGACATTCTTCGAATATATCTTTGGGAAATTTGTCTATTTTGGTAAGACTGCTGGCCGGCTGATTACATGGGGAATTTCATTTATTATTTTCGCGAATTAGCCGCCTGCGTAGTAATCATCTTACCTTTTGTTAATAATTACCGTTTCTACCCACCAGGATTAGTAGATTCTTCCTGTATATTGTTCGGTTATTGCTTTCCTGTAACGGTTGACATTAAGCCCTTGGTTTACTCTGGTGTTTTATATGTCTGCCGTAAATGATCAGATGCTACTGATTGCCTCTAAAACCCCTTTGTGTAGATGTAAGTTGCCAACGGCCTTTTCAGAGTGGTAACCCCGGTTCCCGTCAGATCAACGAACTTAAGCGCTGTCGGGCTGGGCTAGCACTTGGATATGTAACCATCCGGTATGCCGAGTGCTGTTGGCAAGCGGGATGCACTCAGCCCTTGTGTGGCAAACTAAGGAGCTATTTGATCGATAAGTAGCGGCTCCGCTCTCGTAAACTGACAGACGGCCGGGAGAGTCGTGCGCTGGCCACACGCCCCTCCATATCCGCATCCATTGACGCCTGTGGTGAGGAAGACGCGGCGGCCGGTCGGTAACTCTGGGTCTTCATGGCCTCTTCGGACGGAGCTTAGTTTAGTAAATGTAAGCTATAGCTCCTAGATGTGGCCTTTATAACTTCAACGTGGTGTTTTGCTCGGCCATTGTGCTGTAAAGCTCTCAGTTTAAGCTTAACATTCTAGACTTAATTTTGGTTGATCATACTGGTAAAGCTGTCTTTAGGGCTGATGCATTTGAGGCGTTAGGCCCATTAATGAATACTGAATGTACAATTACATTATTTGAAGCTGTTCGCCACGGCAGGTATTTACCATTGGGCCTTCAGCGGTTTGCGCAGTTCTTAAGAATATTTTTTATTGATCTTTACCTGTAACTTTTTGTTAACCACTTGTGCAGCAACCTATAAAAAACTTTTAATTATTTTGATTTCATTGTGGAAGACACTAATCATTAGGCTTTCAACGTTTTTCACAGTTGCTAAGATTTTTTTCTTTTTTTTTTCTTTTTTTGTTTGTTTGTTTGGTTTTGAACTGTGACCCTTTGTTAACTGCTACTACTTCAAACTTTTGGCTTCCCCATGAAACACACTTATTATTGGGTCTTAAGCTGTTTGTGCATTTGCTAAGTATAGTCCGTTAATATTCTTGACTTACCTGTTTGCGAGAAACGTCATAGGGCGATAAATATTTTGGTGGCGACTGGTTAATACTGGAATCACATGATAACATCAGTTTGTCCCATCAATTCTGGGCGACTCTTGTGGTCTCTTTTTTTTCTTTCATTAACATCTTACTCTTATGCATTTCGAAGATCTGAGAGTGTGATTTTTCTTTGTAAAAACTTCGATTTCTTTTAAGTTAAGTTTCCGTTCGAATATACTTTGTGGTCCGAGTACCTTTCCTGTTGACAAACAACTCCGCACCGCTCCAAGGCCAAAGAAGCGGTTCGTTGGCCTGCCAATAAGCATCAAACGTGTCTAGTAAAATAAAATTGTGTTGCTGTGGCCCAGTACCCTCCAGAGCAGCTGGTGCAAATTACTAAAAATTTTAGGTCAAAGATAAATACACCACGCGCTACAATCAACAGAGCCTGCACCGAAACAGCTACTTTCATGTACTCTTCAATTCACGTAAATTTGAGTAACCTGTGACCTCAGTGGAATATCAACTATAATACAATACCGCCACCGTCCTTGAAAGGACTCTACTGGGGTACACAGGTATGTGGCACCCGAATATTGTAATGATACTAACGTAAACTAAAATCAAACTGCTATAATGTAAGCGATGTATGTCTCTGATGGGCTCTATAAAGCGGATCGCTGACTTTTCACGACCGCAGGGCCAAAGATAGTGCTTGGCGCACAACAACTAGTGTGTATCAGTCTGTGAGCGAAAGAGGATACAGTAAGTAGTTTTTGTAGTGTGCTCTGTCAAGCCCGCAAGTGTTAAGTTATGATGTAGGAATTTTCTCATACCAATATTTTGTGTCACTCCGCACATAAAATAGGTAGTTAAAAAGACGAGTGATTTTATAATGGAATGTAAAGTGAAATGGTAAATGTATATTTAACTGTGCTAAGAAATGATTACTGCGTTGGTATTACAAAGGTTTACGAGTACCTGTAGCATTGGAAGTATAAATGTGGGAGAGAAGTCTTCTCCCTGTTAAGGTAAAGAAGTTAATTTTTTATTGCTTTCCATTTGCTAGCGCGTTGGTGTAAATGAGTTGGCTGATAATTGGTAACAGTGGCTTCTATGCTGAGTAACCTTGAATGTACGAAAACAGATTTGATCTATGGGCTAGTTACATATTTCCGTTTTGTAATGTTTATAAAAATTGTTAACACCATTAGAAGATTTGTCTTTATGCTTTTTAGTGATATTAGATAATATTTGCTGTACACGTCTCACTGTTTGTGACTACGTCAGAAAAGAAAGGTTTTCATCTAGTAAAAAGCATATAAGTTTTATGAGTAATGTAATTTGATTTTTCAGACGGTTTGAAAAGCCGAACTTAACTTCGAATATAACTTCACTATTGAGAAAGTCAGAGTTAGTAATTCACCCAAATCACAACCGCCTCTCTGTCCAGATCATACGTTTTTTAAAGATACTGAGTTCCTCTTAAATGTTTTCATTTATCAGCAAAACAATTTCATGCATATTTCAAAGCATTACGGCCAGCATGGTTTTTCGACAGCACTACTTTTCTTCTCTCATTCTTTGGGGCCATTTATTGTTGCTAAGGGGTGTCTTCCAACTAAAACCACCCTTCACTTTGAGGTTTTTTTTTTAAGAAAATGTACCTGCGCTAAGTTTGCAGAACACTCCAAAAGCTTCGCTTAGGATCAAATAAAGCCGTACTCAATCGCCCATCTCGATTACTTATATCTTCCTCGGCAGCCCACCAGCGCGACGATGGCCGAATATTGCAACCACACACAACCCCGAATTCTGATATACCACTGAACTTAAATTCTCTTAACTCGTGATCCAAATGGCGGATTTGGATTTGGCCTACATGAATCAGTTCTAAAATTAATGGTTTTGTCCAGAGCTGTCTTTCAGCAGCTGTAGTGGGTGGTCTTTCAACAAAGATAAAAGCCAGTCGTCAGCTGCATAAAATTTGATTGGGTTCACTGTACCAGTTTCAGCAGTTTGAACCGTCATCTTCAGAAGCTTGAAATAAGCTCCAAATAACGATAAGGTGATAGTCCCCTTTCTTCTTACTTGACGCTGGCATACCTATGACTTGATTAAATAGGCTCAAATCACAGGTAAGCCTATTTTAAACTTCTGAAAATCTCATATTAAACTGTTGGACTCGTAAAATGTCTCTAATAAAGCTTTTGTGTAACTGACGATTGATTTTTATCTTTGCTGAAAGAATTGTAAATGAAGCAAATCATATTTTTAGTGTATGTGTCTTCATAAATTGTCCTTTTTCTTTACTTACTAGATTAAGAAATGAGCATGGTCAGTGAACTAGAATGTCACTGTTGTTATCTCAATGAACTTAATGGCGGTAGTCCTCGAAACACTGAGTATTAATGCATAACTAACACTGTGAAGAGTGTTTCATTGAGGCTACACGGTTGTCCCATTTCTTAACAATAAATAGCTAGTCAACTAATGAGATTTTAAAGAACAATTAGAATATACCAGAGGCGTATCCCAAGAATCTGCAAGCTCGTTTCGTGACATTTCCAACAATTTATGCAAGGTTGGGTCCAGCACGTCTATAACATGTGGTTCCGTCATGCTCCCTTGCCGAATACCCTGAAAAAACACAAAGCCCTGTGGCTGAAACTTTTTCGGGCATTGCGGAACGTAGGGCTTCTGCGACGGACCCAGAAGACGAAGAAGTGTGCGGCGAAATCGATCGTATAGTCGTATAGGAACTCCGCCAGTTGCTTGCCGTTTCGGCAAGCAGCGACCGGACGAGAAAAACTTCTTGAAGGCCTAGGCCCGTGCGTGGAAAGAGTACAACTTGTCCACTTGTGAACTAAAAGTGCGCACAAAACGGTCAGCTTCTCCGCTGGATTTCAGATGAAACGCCACTGGTATGATATGTTGAATGCCATTAGCGTGACAAAACTGACGAAAGTCGGCCGACATAATTTGTCGTCAGCTGTAGGAGACTATGACTGAGGGAATCCGGCAAGACAAAAGGTCGAGGCGAGGGCTGACAAGGTAGTGGTAGCTGCGGACGACTGCATCGGGACAACAAAGAGGGACTTACTGTAGCCTTCCAGACTAGTAACCATCGAGTATTCCGAATGGGTCCCACAAAATCCACAGGAAGACGTTGTCATGGACCCGTTGGTCATGGACAACCAAAAAACCGTTGAGACGGAAACGACTACTGTCCCACACAGGCTGTGCAGTGAGTGGTCAACTGTTTTGTTTGGACGTCCATACCCAGCAACGAACAGTGGTGCCTAACTAACAGACTGGTAATCACCGGTACGCAATGACCATGGTGAGGCAATTGCAGCAACTCCCACTGGAAGGACTGAAGGACCACGAGCTGCACATTGACGGTCTCCGTCTGGAGGAGGAATATTGCTTATATGTGCAGAAACAGAACGGCGTTGTACAAAATTACGACACTCTGGGAGATGGTCTGTCTTCTTTAGACTCCGAGGCCACCTACTGCGTAAATAGTGCAGAATCACCGGAAGACTCCGATCGGACGCTGGCTCACGCTCAGTGCGACGGTAACCGAAGGGAAACCCATGGTGTGCGTCGAAATCCTGGGAATCTATGCCGAAACATTAACCCTTCGAAGAATCAAAGGTGGAATTGGTAGTCAGAGGTAAACGAGACGACAAATCAGAGCTGTAATGCATAGCTGTGGGCCTGTACGGAAGCTCGTACTGGAAATTGCAACTTCCGTGCTGCCCGTGGTAGGACAGGGTTGGAGAGGATTAACATAGCTGTAAGCGACCTGTGGTCCGTAGTAAAATAAAAGTGGCACCCCTACACGTACTGATGAAATCTGATAGCTCCTTGAACAGATCAGAATCATGGTGATTGTAAAATTCAAAATTTTTTATCATTTTAAATGAAATAACTATTGCGATCTGGATTGTTTTTCACTAATCTAGATAGTAAAATCACTGATTAAAACTAACCTATGCGGAGTTTGTCAAGAATTTTAGTTGTCCCTCGTACTAAAGAACGGAAAAAAGTAGTTCCTTTATCATTCTGACTAGATGAGGAACAGCCTGACTTAGAATGACTCGGCTAACGTCCAAAACGTCGAAACAGCAAAATCCGGCCTCAGATTTAGGTATTCTATGAGAAAGGAAACCCAGGAGGGAATTTCGCAAGCAGCAGTGGTATCCTGGCGAATTGGCATTTCATAAATTGTTTCATACCCTCATGTATGCTGGCGGACAAAGTACCAAGTATGTTTATATGCATGACTCTTAAATCTTCTTCTGTACGATTTGTCCTTACAGTGGTAATCCTTTTAGTTCATAGTCAGATATTCTTCAGATGTCTTAAAAGAAAAATAAAGCAATCCAAGATAAGTTTGATATTACATTACTGGTCTGAGCCACATATATATGATAAGCACAATAGTGTATACGATACACATTGTAGATACAGAGCAACTCGTCAGGTATATGAGCTGTGCGCAGCCACCCTGTCATTACTACAATAAATTATAATGTGAGGAATTGGACAGGAATGTCTCCCATCATTTCTATATGGGGAAATTTTTGCCCTATCTGGTTTTTCTACGCAGATTTCAGCGTCAAAATCGTCCCGAAAGAGAAGTGATTTCAAATTATGTTTGTAATCGATTTCTAATATGCATATACATTTTATAAACATTCTTACGAACCTGGCAGTGCTTGAAACTGTTAGAAATATATAGGGATTGAATGTGCATCCCACATCTGTGATATTTCTGCGAATTGTGTCAGAACGCAAATTTCCGATGCTCGTTGAGACTACGCCAACTTCTAAGATATTTGAAATACAAGATATAGCAAGTCATAAGCAGTATGACCGAAAATTAGCGTTTTGTTTTCGTTTTTATGGTTACTAAGGTCTTTAAATTTTTTGTTTATAATACAATTTTCTGAACTACCAGTTCATGAAAGGGCAACATACAAATGACCATGTAGGAAACATTCTGATCGTAAATCAGCTCTAGAGAATGAATATAAATCTTCCTTATTCTCTTTTCAAACGAAACCTGTATTCGCGTAAATTGAATGCATGAAGACGTTACAAGATAGGTCGTTCCAACTGCTGGATCCGTGAGGATAATAGATGTAATGACTCTATTTCACGGAGTTTAGTCTGCGAAGATACGGCATTACAAGGTTTTAGACGATTCACATATCATAGTAGTTCTGCACTTTCCTTTCTGTTAAAACCAGCTGTGAGGAGGAAACAAAACATCACGATATTTTGTATACATCTTTCGTTTAAAATTATATTTACGAAGGAGTAATGTATATGAAAAATCCATTTGTCGATTGGTTTGACACTGTTATCGTAGTTACAACGGACTGCGAGAAGGAAAATTAAACCGCACATTGTCACAGCACAACGCATTGTTTGCTTTCTTGCGGTCGGTTTTGATAGAAAATGTGTACAGTATCGTGCAACAAACGAATACAACTGCTCAGGAAATTTTCGAGTTTATTTGCGAACACCTCTTCTTCTATGTAATACTGGCACAGATTCGCAAATTTAAATGTTGCGGAAAAATATTCTGGTCGAGAAACACTACGTGCAGTAGTCTCACGGTATACGTAGAACTGAGGAGTAACTGTGAGGAGAAACTGTTCGGCGGGAGGTAACGACCGAGTACCGGAAAACGAACATCGGAAGTTCGGAGTTCCTTCTCGGCATCGCGCCTTTTGTAACGTCTCCATCTGGCATTGAAAGTGCGCTCGGAGAACGTGGCATAGAATTGTGGGATCCTTTAAAGAGCGATCGTGAGAGGCTAAAGGTGGTAAAACGAGCACTGTGGGCAAAGGGCGCAGTTCCCAGACGTTGCTTTAAAGAAATGAAGATAGTGTAAGATGCCAATGAAAGAAGTTGACTTGTGTAATCGATAAACTTTTGCAGGCCGAACGGTTAAATTTGATGAATGGTAATCGTACTGAAAACTTAAGGAATCTACGTCTGCTGTAAACGTATTTGTAGGTTATTATAAAACCATACAAGGCCAAGAGCAAGACGTATCTAACAAAGGTTTTATTTATAATTCTATAACAATCAAAATCAGATATGTTTCTGCGAAAATGGCAGTTTGCACCACATTTTGGATTGAATGAGTTGAATATTTCCTGATGATGAAAGCTGCCCAAAATCAATTTCACACTTTGCGATAACATAGTGAACTGTATGAAGAAAATTAGTTTCCTTGCCTTATGTTTCTCAGTTCAGTTATGAACTTTAAATTCGGCATAAACGGGAAATTTCGATTATTCCGACCAATAATAACGAAATACCGTAACGATATAACATTTATGAAACAATTTCGAATTTCCAGTGACGAGCCTCTCTGATCACACTCCCAGCATAGCATGAGTATGATTAAAAAGGTGAAGGAAGTGACGAGCTGAGTGGGTCCCTCTCATTCTAACACGCAATGGTTATCTCAGTGGACGATGGAGTGCCTCTACACTCGAGGACCTCCCTAGAGCATCAGCTTGCCAATTTCCTTCTTTGAAACACCAAAATCAACTACAAAATCGATATATCGATCGTCGTCGTAGCGTTCCTCGTCACGGCGAGTTAATTCCTACGTTGTAGTGACAGCCTTCGTATTTACAACGCAGCTACTATAGTTACGCTATTCTGGTGCTTATCCCAGAAGAATATGAACGGGTTGTTGGAGATAAGTCCATTGCATGTGCTAAACCGGCAGCCTGGAGCAACGTTTTCTTGCTGCAAGACAGCAGTTAACTTGTGTTTATGCTGGAGAACCCGTATCTCGAGAAGCTCTTGGCTGGCGAACACTCGCGGCCACGGGGACTGGGATCGCTGGAAATAGGCCGGCTGAGACTTGCTGCTACCCTCTTGGTTCCTGATTTGGTGATTAATCATTTCGATGCTGTCCGCCAGCATAGCTGAGTGATCAGCTCGGCAGAGTGCCATGTGCTGGACCCGGGTTCCATTCGCAGCTGGGTCGGAGATTTTCTCTTCTCGGGGACTGGTTGTTGCGTTGTCCTCATCATCATCGACACACAAGTCGACTCAGTGAAGTCTGCTAAAGAGACCTGCACAAGGCGAACGGTCTACCTGACAGGACCCTCTAGCAATACGGATATTTCATTTCATTTCGATTCCCTCCCTTATTTAATGCCACTACTCCCAAGGCTCCAGAGAGACCACACGGGCTTCTTGAAAGTTGATCGGACCGCCGTACTGAAATTAGTATTCGACTACTGCGGAATTTCCCCTTTACACTAGTCGCTAGTAACGTGACACTGAAGTGTTAATCGGTCTCCCTGTTCCACCAATGAAGACATCACCATATCCACATCTAATTTCGCAGCTGCCCACAGCATGGAGAGCTTCAAAACGCTCCTTCGTTGCACAGCACGTTGCCAAAGCGACCGCTTACGTCCCTCAAGTACCGATTGCGAACAACTGGGAGATCATCACCTGTTCCGTTATCTGCTTTGCCGGTGCAGTGCCGTATAGCTTATTGCATGTCTTCTTTAACCTGTCTACTCACATGGAATGATGTTCCAATGTGAGCCAGTCATCATTTAGCTCATGATGGACTTATCCGCTTCGCTTTACGGTGAGAATATTCTTCATACTACAAAAGTTAATACTTTACGATTAAAATTTAGAAGTGATTTTTAATTTGTACTGTGAGGTGAAAGTTACGAAACTACCTTCTCACTTCTGGCAGTATTACGAACGTTTTGTCCATCTCTACCAATGCTCGGACAGTGTCGCTGAACTGAGCGCTGTTTGTTTAAAGGTATCCATCAAAACAAAAATCTGCTACCACAAAAACGTACCATAGCCGCTGACACTGTCATCTTGAAGAAATTGCTCTGCCAACTAAAATATGTTGATAGCAGTTACAACTGTGTCAAGTCGGAAACCTCTCACTATATTTGCTGCTATTTGACGTTAATGGTC
This sequence comes from Schistocerca serialis cubense, assembly GCF_023864345.2. Lineage (NCBI taxonomy): Eukaryota > Metazoa > Arthropoda > Insecta > Orthoptera > Acrididae > Schistocerca > Schistocerca serialis. The sequence goes on along the minus strand of NC_064641.1, from coordinate 403,359,298 downwards.
CTAGTTATAGGAATGTTTGGAAGCCATGATTTTATATCGAATCTGGTACGTGTAGAGAAGCAGTGGTCATTCATGTTGACCTTGATCTGGCGTATGATTTGACGAATCTAGTGTCAGGTTACGTACTGGGGCAATTGGCTAATTTATGTTCGTGCCCACTCCACTCCATTGGGGATCTCCCATGCACGTTAGGGCTTTATGTGACTTATATTAAAAGTCACATCTTGGAATCCCCATCACACCTGCACTTTGGGGCAATTGACTAATGTATGTTCAAGATCATAATGTATCTCAGTACCAGTCATGATGTCATTATCACATACTTTTGTGACACCCAGTTGGAAAGAAGCCCCTACCTCACTTGGCCAAGGGGAGCAAAACTACACTCCTGGAAATTGAAATAAGAACACCGTGAATTCATTGTCTCAGGAAGGGGAAACTTTATTGACACATTTCTGGGGTCAGATACATCACATGATCACACTGACAGAACCACAGGCACATAGACACAGGCAACAGAGCATGCACAATGTCGGCACTAGTACAGTGTATATCCACCTTTCGCAGCAATGCAGGCTGCTATTCTCCCATGGAGACGGTCGTAGAGATGCTGGATGTAGTCCTGTGGAACGGCTTGCCATGCCATTTCCACCTGGCGCATCAGTTGGACCAGCGTTCGTGCTGGACGTGCAGACCGCGTGAGACGACGCTTCATCCAGTCCCAAACATGCTCAATGGGGGACAGATCCGGAGATCTTGCTGGCCAGGGTAGTTGACTTACACCTTCAAGAGCACGTTGGGTGGCACGGGATACATGCGGACGTGCATTGTCCTGTTGGAACAGCAAGTTCCCTTGCCGGTCTAGGAATGGTAGAACGATGGGTTCGATGACGGTTTGGATGTACCGTGCACTATTCAGTGTCCCCTCGACGATCACCAGTGGTGTACGGCCAGTGTAGGAGATCGCTCCCCACACCATGATGCCGGGTGATGGCCCTGTGTGCCTCGGTCGTATGCAGTCCTGATTGTGGCGCTCACCTGCACGGCACCAAACACTCATACGACCATCATTGGCACCAAGGCAGAAGCGACTCTCATCGCTGAAGACGACACGTCTCCATTCGTCCCTCCATTCACGCCTGTCGCGACACCACTGGAGGCGGGCTGCACGATGTTGGGGCGTGAGCGGAAGACGGCCTAACGGTGTGCGGGACCGTAGCCCAGCTTCATGGAGACGGTTGAGAATGGTCCTCGCCGATACCCCAGGAGCAACAGTGTCCCTAATTTGCTGGGAAGTGGCGGTGCGGTCCCCTACGGCACTGCGTAGGATCCTACGGTCTTGGCGTGCATCCGTGCGTCGCTGTGGTCCGGTCCCAGGTCGACGGGCACGTGCACCTTCCGCCGACCACTGGCGACAACATCGATGTACTGTGGAGACCTCACGCCCCACGTGTTGAGCAATTCGGCGGTACGTCCACCCGGCCTCCCGCATGCCCACTATACGCCCTCGCTCAAAGTCCGTCAACTGCACATACGGTTCACGTCCACGCTGTCGCGGCATGCTACCAGTGTTAAAGACTGCGATGGAGCTCCGTATGCCACGGCAAACTGGCTGACACTGACGGCGGCGGTGCACAAATGCTGCGCAGCTAGCGTCATTCGACGGCCAACACCGCGGTTCCTGGTGTGTCCGCTGTGCCGTGCGTGTGATCATTGCTTGTACAGCCCTCTCGCAGTGTCCGGAGCAAGTATGGTGTGTCTGACATACCGGTGTCAATGTGTTCTTTTTTCCATTTCCAGGAGTGTATATCAATTTCGTAGAGCTCTAAACTCTACATCTGTGCATTAAAGGAAGAGTTTCAGGTTTGTACAAAACAAATTTTAATTGGCAATAAGTCTACAATTCAGTATTGGAAGGGTCAGGAAATAACAATTCTATAACAAATCAATTAACAGTTTTATTAACAACCTTTTTCATCCTTTTGTTGGTTTAGTTGTTGTTGTTGTGATCTTCAGTCCGGAGACTGGTTTGATGCAGCTCTCCATGCTACTCTATCCTGTGCAAGCTTTTCATCTCTCAGTACCTACTGTAACCCACATCCTTCTGAATCTGCTTAATTTTTTCATTTCTTGGTCTCCCTCTCCGATTTTTTACATCCAGGCTGCCCTCCAATACTAAATTGGTAATCCCTTGATGCCTCAGAACATGTCCTACAAAACGGTACCTTCTTCTAGTCGAGTTTTGCCTCAAATTTCTCTTCTCCCAAATTCTGTTCAGTACATCTCCCTTAGTTATGTGAGCTACCCATCTAATCTTCAGCATTCTTCTGTATCACCACATTTCGAAAGCTTCTATTCTCTTCTTGTCCAAACCGTTTATCATCCATGTTTCACTTCCATACATGGCTACACTCCATACACACCTGAAACGACTTCCTGACACTTAAATCTATACTCGATGTTAACAAATTTCTCTTCTTCAGAAAAAGCTTTCCTTGCCATTGCCAGTTTACATTTGATATACTCTCTACCTCGAGCAAAACTCATTTATTACTTGAAGTGTCTCATTTCGTAATCTAAATCCCTCAGCATCACCTGATTTAATTCGATTACTTTGCATTATCGTCGTTTTGCTTTTGTTGATGTTCATCTTATATCCTCCTTTCAAGACACTGTCCATTCCGTTCAACTGCTCTTCCAGGCCCTTTGCTGTCTCTGACAGAATTACAATGTCACTGGTGAACCTCAAAATTTTTGTTTCTTCTCCATGGCTTTTAATTCCTACTCTAAATTTTTCTTTTGTTTCCTTTACTGCTTCCTCAATATACAGATTATCATTGGGAATAGGCTACAACACTGTCTCACTGCCTTGCCAAACACTGCTTCCCTTTCATGTCCCTCGACTCTTATAATTGCCATCTGGTTTCTGTACAAATTGTAAATAGCCTTTCGCTCCCTGTATTTTACCCCTGCCACCTTCAGAATTTGAAAGGGAATATTCCAGTCAACATTGTCAAAAGTAGTCTCTAAGTCTACAAATGCTAGAAACGAAGGTTTGACTTTCCTTAATCTATCTTCTGAGATATGTCGTAGGGTCAGTATTGCCTCATGTGTTCCAACACTTCTTCGGAACCCAAACTGATCTTCCCCGAGGCTGGCTTCTGCAAGTTTTTCCATTCGTCTGTATGGAATTCGCGTTAGAATTTTGCATCCATGACTTATTAAACTGATAGTTCGGTAATTTTAACATCTGCAACACCTGCTCTCTTTGGGATTGGAATTATTATATGCTTCCTGAAGTCTGAGGGTATTTCACAAAGGGTTCAAATGGCTGTAAGCACTATGGGACTTAACATCTGAGGTCGTCAGTCACCTAGACTTAGAGTTACTTAAACTTAACTAATCTAAGGACATCACACACATCCATGGCCGAGGCAGGATTCGAAACTGCGACCGTAGCAGTAGCGCGGTTCTGCACTGAAGAGCCTAGAACCGCACGGCCACAGCGGCCGGCCGGCTATTTCACCTGTCTCATACATCTTGCTCACCAGATGGTAGAGTTTTGTCAGGGCTGGCTCTCCCAAGGCTATCAGTAGTTCTAATCGAATGTTGTCTACTCCTGGGGCCTTGTTTCAACTTAGGTTTTTCAGCACTCAGTCAAACTCTTCACGCAATATCATATCTCCCATTTCATCTTCATCTACTTCCTCTTCCATTTCCATAATATTGGCCTCAAGAACATCGCCGTTGTATAGACCCTCTATACACTCTTTCCACCTACCACTTTTCCTTCTTTGCTTAGAACTTGGTTTCCACCAGAGCTCTTGACATTCATACAAGTGGTTCTCGTTTCTCCAAAGGTCTCTTCAATTTTCCTGTAGAGAGTATATATCTTACCCCTAGTGATATACGTCTCTACATCCTTAAATTTGTCCTCCAGCCATTCCTGCTTAGCCATTTTGCACTTCTTGTCGATCTCATTTTTGAGACGTTTGTATTCCTTTTTGCCTGCTTCACTTACTGTATCTTTGTATTCTCTCGTTTCATCAATTAAATTCAATATCTCCTCTGTTACCTAAGGATTTTCACATGCCCTTGTCTTTTTACCTACTTGATCCTGTCCTGCCTTCACTATTTCATCTCTCGAAGCTACCCATTCTTCTTCTGCTGTATTTCATTTCCCCATTCTAGTCAATTTTCTCTAAAGCTCTCCCTGAAATTCTCTACAACCTTCGGTTCTGTCAGTTTATCCATGTCCCATCTCCTTATATTCCCACCTTTTTGCAGTTCCTTTAGTTTTAATCTACAGTTCAAATAATAGATTGTGGTTAGAATCCACATCTGACCCAGGAAATGTCTTACAATTTAAGACCTGGTTCCTAAATCTCTGTCTTACCATTATATAATCTATCTGAAACTTTCCAGTACCTCCAGGCCTCTTCCATGTATACAACCTTCTTTCATGATTCTTGAACCAAGTGTTATCTATGATTAAGTTATGCTCTGTGCTAAATTCTACCTGGCGGCTTCCTCTTTTATTCCTTAGCCCCCTTCCATACTCACCTAGTATGTTTCCTTGTCTTCCTTTTCCTACTATCGATTTGGAGTCACCCATGACCATTACATTTTCGCCTCCCTTCACTATCTGAATAATTACTTTTATTTCATCATACATTTCATCATTCTCTTCGTCATCTGCAGAGCTAGTTGGCATATAAACTTATACTATGTGGTAGACGTGGGCTTTGTGTCTGTCTTGGCCACAATAATGCGTTGTCTATGCTGTTTCTAGTTGCTTACCCGCAACCCTGCTTTTTTATTCATTATTAAACCTAGTTGTGCATTACCCCTCTTTGATTTTATATTTATAACCCTGTATTCACCTGACCAGAAGCCTTGTTCCTCCTGCCACCGAACTGCACTAATTCCCACTGTATCTAACTTTAACCTATCCATTTCCCTTTTTAAATTTTCTAACCTACCTGCTCGATTGAGGGATCTCACATTCCATGCTCCAATTCGTAGAACGCCAGTTTTCTTTCTCCTGATAACAACTTCCTGAGTAGTACCCATCCAGAGATCCGAATGGGGGACTATTTTGTCTTCAGAATATTTTACCCAAGAGGACGCCATCTTCATTTAACCATACAGTAAAGCTGCATGCCCTCTGGTAAAATTACGGCTGAAGTTTCCCCTTGTTTTCAGCTGTTTGCAGTACCAGCACAGCAAGGCCGTTTTGGTTAGTGTTACAAGGCCAGATTAGTTAATCATACAGACTGTTGCCCAAGCAACTACTGAAATGGCTGCTGTCCCTCTTCAGGACCCACATGTGTGTCTGGCCTCTCAACAGATACTCCTCCATTGTGGTTGCACATACGGTATGGCAATCTGTATATCTGAGGCACGCAAGAGTCCCACCAACAGCTAGATCCATGGTTCATGTGAGGGGTGGTTGGTTTAGTTACAAGTTTATTTTTCCTCGAGATTTGTATCTGTTGGTTTATTTACCATATGGTAATCATTCATTGTTTTATTTACAAATCTATTTGTTTCCGATTAACAACAATTTTCAGTTCTAGTCGTCTGCATATTTTTTGTTGGTGTATTTACAAAGCTATTTCTCCCTGATGTACAATAATTGCCAATGCTACTCGTCTGAATTCTTTTGTTGGTTCATTTACGAAGCTGTTTGTTTCTGATGAACAATAATTAGCAAAACTGGTGTTTTGGGCTACATACACCCATTGGTTTATTTAAAACATTATTTTTCAACATTTCTTTCTGATGCTTCATCTACTAATACTATCAAGTACACTAAGAATTTAAAAACTATGAATTCCATTTAATTCGTATTTTTTTCTTTTTATCTACACATTTTAATAACTGACCATTCTATATACTGTATGTCCATATTAATCTCTGACTTAGCTCACCAGCCTCCATAACTGTAATCCTTTTTTTGTGTACAACAGTTATGGGGAACGAGGACTAGCAACAGCAGGTGAAGAAAAACCAAGAACATATGCATAATGGCAGATAATATTAACACATACACAGGGTGCACATAATTTGAATGCACATATAGTGTGAAATCACTCATGCGTACTCACATGAACACAACTATGACAAGAGGTTCAGCCAACTACTCCACACAAACACTCACATACACAACTACTTACAAATAAATAAAAACAGTACCACACAATCTTTACTCAATGAAATGAACAGCTTGAACATGAGATAGTCACGATCCTCTGAAACAAAATACAAAAAAAAAAAAAAAAAAATGATGAGCAAAGTCGATACCGTGCTGATGGTAGGGATGGATATCATGGGGACTACAAATGGAAATGTACTATATGCATCAACCACCAACAACGATCAAGCGTTCCAGAACGAACCTGCAAAATCTATATGTAAACATCAACATCATCCATAGAGACATGGGCACTGCAGAATGGTTGCAGTGGAGCAGATCTATGCTCCACACAATTTGTGCAACGCGAGAGCATATTCTGAATTCGGGCATCCATGCCATGCCTAGTACCATGACGTCAGGCAAACTATGCTCGAGTGGCCTAGGTGCAACAAAGACAAAAGTTCCTGGTGGAGCCTGTACATAGACATTCTCTGTATGTAGTATCAGAGCACCCGACCACTGAGATAATGTGTTATGATGCGAAAAGTAGCATTGGTGAGGATTTTCAAACTTCGTCGCCACTCATGGCCCAAAACAGCCACAAGACATTGGTAGGAAACAGTTGCCCTAGCAGTACACCAAGAGTCAAGACGAAGATCCTGAAGAATTTCAGAATCTAGAGTGTTCATTCGACAGGTTGATTTCTCAGGGAAGTCAAACACTGTATTGGTACTGACTAGTAACTGAGACAACAAGTCAACATTAGAATCTTGTGCAGTGGCTTGTATTAATAGTTAGACTATAATAGAGCCCAGTGTTGAAATTTACTATCAGCCTATAGGAGACATGCTTGGAACAATGGAACAAAGCTGTTAAGGGCTGAAGATCCACAGTCAAATAGAACTTTCAACTGCACTAATATTTGTAGAAGTTAGTGACACTGTAGACAATCTCGTGCACCTCTACTTCTATATGTATGTAATTGCAGTGAATTTTGTTGATAATTTTCGAGGCAAAAGCAATTGGAGTAACATATGATCCATTCTTTGGATAAGCAAGGCTCCAGTCCCCTAAGAAAATGTATTCATAGCTAATACAGCAGGCTTAGATGGGTCAAAACGAAACAGACGATGACTGAATAATGTGTCCTTCACTTGCTAAAATGCGTCCTGACATCCTTGGCACCACACGAAGGGAACACTTCTCCTGTGCAGCTAGTTTTTATGATATGTTTTAAATATTCAAGTTCTTCACGGAAGAAGCCCTTCACTTGTTACCTATAAGCCAGCCTCTGTAAGAACTTGGAATAGACAATCTAAATTAACTGGACATTCAGCAGGTAAATCGATCATTCAGATAGTTCACACATGAAGGGACGGTAATGAGACAAGTACGTCACACAGTGTAATAATTGTTCCATTTCATTTCACAGCAGTTTTTTCGTTATTCTCTGTTATAACTTAAAAAAAATACGATCAGTAGCAGTTCAGTTGTAAAAATCTGTATAAAGCAAGCAATGAGACGATATAGCACTGAGGGCGCATGTGCCATCTAACGGCAGCAGGGTAAAGTATGACAGTTTGCCGCCAAGTTGCTGCCACTAGCCTGTGAAGCATGCAACCAATAATCCATAACTCTGTTTTAAATGTATAGTTGTGGATAATGTTTTCTTGTAGTGATCTCTGTATATTGTTAAATAGATCTTAGTTTTAAAATTGTTATGAACCTTTGTAATTAATGCTCTAACCAGTCATTGCTTTAGGGTAAGTTAAAATCTAAAGGGGCTTCCGTGGGAAATGATATGGCGGAAGACACGTTGTGAAAAATATTTCTAGAATAGTTCAGTTTGTGAGTCGGAGGGGTTGTGAAGTAGCGTGTGGTCCGATGCTCATACTGTCTTGTGTGGTGAGTAAAATGAGCATAATCGTTGTTAAACGGCCTGGGACGAACGGGAAATTATTGCTACACGTGATTCTACAGCAATAAGCAGCTATCTGTCAACCAGTCAGAAGTGGCAATGTTATTACGCTTGCCAGTGGGAAGTTGTTGTTTGCTGTGAAGGAGGTGCAACATTTCTCACTGTACTGGCCAATATTCCGATGGGAATTACGACCAGGAAGCCACAGTATAAAAGCTGCTAAACCATCTCGTCACAGGCTGAAATAGGTTACTCAACACCACAAAAGGAAGCATGTATTTATTTCAGTGGTGAAGTTCAGTAGGTTCTTTTTTTAATAGTGACGGACATGTTGTTAAATTCATGATTTGTCGTCCTTTTGTACAAGTTACTACAACGTAAGTGTTCAAGAGCGACAAGCTTTATCACAGTGTTGCTATTTCAGTAGACGTTTAGTGGTACTTTTCAAATTTTGTGATACTCATTCAGCAACATTTTCAGATCATAAGCTGGTTATATGTAGACCTGTATAAAGCGCTTAGAGTTATTATTGCCATATTAAGCAAAACACCAGATTGTATACAAAGTACTAGCTATTTTATTACATTGACAAACACAATTAAAGTAGCTGAAGAAGAAGACAACAAAATGTATTGTGCACATTATCATTACTAAAAAAAAGATCATTACGGTGATGTTCACAACATACGATTTTATTGATTCAAGCCGTGTGACGAACGAAATTAATCTTTCAACAAAAGTTCAGGGAAGCGTTTTTATTAAGTTGCGTTGAAATAATATCAGTTCAAAAATTCTTCACGTTGAAAATTATCAGGAAACATAAGTGTAAAAATTCATTTTCTGTCAGTGATCAATTCTGTATAAAGGTGACAAAGAAAGATGTTTATTAGTTTAAAAAATCACAAATAATCCCCACGCAGCAGGTATGCATCTCCAATGCTTAGGAGGACCTTTTCACTCAACATTTCAGTGTTAATTTACATAAAAGTGCCTCGAGTTTAAAATACACTGATTCTGTACTGATGAAAGGGTCTGGCTGCGGTAATGGAAGTAATACACGTGTAGGGCCCATATTGTCCATACGCAGTGTAAGTCGCTATTTCTAAGTGTGCTCTCTTCCCGCTTGTTTGCTTGTCAAGTTACGAGAAACTTTGGATATAAGTTTTGTATCCCGCCTGGGAGGCGGCGCGTGGGTAGGAGCAGGAAACAGTAATGCAAGTCGGTACTGCAAGAAAGTGGTTTATTGGTGCAAAAACAAGGTGATAAACGATTACATAACTTTGTACGTAGGTGCGATGCTGAAGCGAAGTGTCCTGGCTGGCTGCACCTTATCAAATACGAGAATCTGTAGCGATGCTCGTAGAGCTCTCCAGTGCCAGCTAGAGTGCCCTGTCATCGGTGTCGGTCGTAGTGCCAAGCTAAGCAGTGGCATCGTAGCTGTCGATACCACAATTTGCAGAAAGTGAAGCACTTCCAAATGGTAGTAGTCTGAAACTTGGTTAGTCCCAAGTGAGTATTGGTCACGGACATAAGCTTGGACTGCTCATCCAGTGCTAACTGGAAATACGCCTCACATAAAGGGAGAGGATTTCCACTGGTTAGCAGAGAAGGTTTGCATCACACTAATGTACAGCCACTGTTGCAGTTCCCTTGCAACTTGTTGTCATGTACTGAGGGGGACAGATATACAATGAAAAAATAGGGGTTTTTCACTGTCTTTAACAGTAGTGTGGCCCCGCAAAAATAGTTTTTTTGGGTCATCATTCTTCTGACTGGTTTGATGTGGCTCACACCAATTGCTCTCCTGTGCCAACATCTTCATCTCACAATAGCTCTTGCAACTTACATCCTGAATGATTTGCTGCTTGTATTCCAATTTCTGTCATCCTCTACAGTTTTTATGCTCTACAACTCCCTATAGTGCCAAGGAAGTCATTCCCTGATGTCTTAACATATTTCCTATCATACTGTCCCTTATTGGATTTTTTTTTCACAAGTTCCTATGGGAGCAAACTGCTGAGGTCATCGGTCCCTAGGTTTACACATTACTTAATATAACTTACACTAAGCACAACACACACACACACACATCCATGCCAGAGCGTAGACTTGAACCTCCGGCGGGAGGAGCCTCCCGAACCGTGGCAAGGCGCCTCATAATGCACGACTACCCGGAGCGGTGTGTCCATTCTTCTTGTCAGTCTTCTCCCCATATTGTTTTCCTCGCCGATTCTGCGCAAAACCTCGACATTCCATACTTTATCATATCGCCTAATTTTCAACCATCGTCAGTAGCACAACATATCAAATGCCTCGATTCTCTTCCGTAAAAGTTATCCCATAGTCCATGTTTCACTACTATACAACGCTGTGCACCAAATCTACATTCTCAGAAATATTTTCCTCAAATTAAGGCATATGTTTCATAGTGGCCGATCTCTCTTGGCCAGGAATACCATTTCTCCCAGTGCTAGTCTGCGTTTGACGTCCTCCTTGCTTCATCCTTCATTGATTTTCTGGTGCCTAGCTAGCAGAATTCCTTAACTTCATCTACTTCGTGAACATCAGTTCCGATGTTAAGTTTCTCGCTGTTCTCACTTCTGTTACTTCTCAATACTTTCATCTTCCATTGTTTTACTCTGTCAATATTCTGTACTAATTAGATGGTTCATTCCATTCATGTAATTTTTCCTTGCTTTCATTCAAGATAACAATGTCTTCAGCGAATGGTATCATTGATATCCTATCAATATGAATTTTAACCCAACTCCTGAACTTTTATTTTCATCAATGCTTTTTCGATGTACAGATTGAACAGTAGGGGCGAAAGACAACATTCATATCTTGCACCATTTTTAATCCAAGCACTTCTTTCTTCGTCGTCCAATCTCGTTGTTCCCTCATGGTTCTTGTATGTCTTGTATATTTCCCATCTTTCCCTATAGCGTCCGCAGCTCGTGGTCGTGCGGTAGCGTTCTCGCTTCCCACGCCCGGGTTTCCGGGTTCGATTCCCGGCGGGGTCAGGGAATTTCTCTGCCTCGTGATGACTGGGTGTGGTGTGATGTCCTTAGGTTAGTTAGGTTTAAGTACTTCTAAGTTCCAGGGGACTGATGACCATAGATGTTAAGTCCCATAGTGCCCAGAGCCACTTGAACCATTTTTTTCCTTATAGCTTACCCCAATTTTTCTCAGAATCTCGATCGTCTTGCACCATTTTACAAAGGCTATTTCCTGGTCGACGAATTCTATAAACGTGTCTTCATTCTAATGTACTATTTTTTCCATTATCAACTGTAACATCAGAATTCGCCTCTGGTGCCTTTATCTTTCCTGAAGTCAAACTGACCATCACCTAACATCTCCTCAACTTTCTTTTCCATTCTTCTATACAACATACTTCTCAGCAACTTGGATGCACCAGCTTTTAAGCTAATTGTGCAAGAAGTCTCTCACTTGACACATCTTGCAGTCTTCGGAAATGTGTGGATGATATTTTTTCGACAGTCAGATAGTATGTTACCAGACTCATATGTTCTACACACTACCGTAAATAGTCGTTTCGTTGCCACTTCCCCCAATGCTTTTAGAAAATCTGATTTATTATTTGATTTTAAGTCCTCCAAAGATGTTTTAAATTCTGAATGTAGTACTGAACCCCTATCTATTCTAAATCTTTTCTGGTCTCTTCTATCAAGTCAGACAAATCTTCCCATTCACAGAGGCCTTCAGTGTATTCTTTCAACCAATCCTCTATCGCCTCTGCATTGAAGAGTAGTATTGCCATTGCACTGTTACTGTTACCAGCCCTGCTTTTAATATGACTGAAGGTCGTTGACTTTCCTGTATGCTGAGTCTGTCCTTCCGCCAATTATTTTTCTTTCGATTTCCTCGCATTTTTCCTGCAGCCATTTCGCCTTTGCTCCCGTACACTTCCTATGTATTTCATCCCTCACTGGAATGATTTTGTACTTCCACCTTTCATTGACCAGTTGAAGTATTTCTTCTGTTACCCATGGTTTCTTTGCAGTTACCTTCTTTGTACTTTTTTTCCTTCCCAGCTTTTGTGATGACCCTTTTTACAGATGTCCCTTCCTCTTCAACAGTACTGCCTACTGAGCTATTTCTTATTGCTGTATCTCTATAGCCTTGGAGAACCTCAACCGTATCTCGTCATTCACTAGTACTTATGTTTCCCACTTCTTTGCGTATTGATTCTTCCTAACTAATGTCTTAATCTTCTCAGCATACTGTTCTTAACTACCACATTGTGATTTGGGTCTATATCTGCTACTGGGTATGCCTTATCATCTAGCATCTGGAATCTCTGTATAACCATGAAGTAATCTAATGAAATCTTCCCTTATCACCCTGTGTCTGTTTAGTATACCTTCTGCTTTTGTGATTCTTGAACACAGCATTCCCTATTACTAGCTGAAATTTATTACAAAAATCAGTCTTTCACCTTTCTCATTCCTTGTGCCAAAGCTATGTCCCCCCCCCCCTAACCGTTTCTTTTACTCCTTTCCTACAACTGCATACCTGTCCCCCATTTTCATCTTCCTTATGTACTGTATTACTCGTTCAATATCTAATATACTTTCTCTGTCTCTTCAGCTTCTGTCTGTGACATCGCCATGTACACATGAACTATCGTTATTGGTGTTGGTCCTCTATCGATTGTGATAAGAACAACCCTGTCACTGAATTGTTCACAGTAATACACTCTCTGCCCTACCTTCCGATTCATAACGAGTACTGTTATACGATTTTCTACTGCCGTTGGTATTATCCTATACGCACTACAATATCTAGATTCAGCATTTGCATTTCCCTTTCCAGATTTTCTTGCTTCCCCACCATGTTCAAGCTTCTGACATTCCATGCCCCGAATCATAGTACGTTATCATTTCATTGGTTATTAAGTATTTTTCTCATGGTCATGTCCCCCTTGGGAGTCCAATCCTACAGATCCGAATTTTGTAATATTCTGGAATTTTTCGGCAATAGAGGTGTCATCACAACACTTTCTCAGTTACTGACCACATGTCCTTTAGATATACGTTAGCTGTCTTTAATACAGTAGTTTCCATTGTCATCTGCATTCCAACGTCCCTGATCATTGCTGATTCCCCCGCCTTTGGGGGCAATTTACCCCCCCCCCCCCCCCCAAACACAAGAGAGTATGATTCGTCACGAATAGGAAGGCAGAGCAGAGAATGACAACATTTCAGTGATACGTTTGGTCTCACCAGAATCGACAACACCGACAACAGTAGTTCAGGTATACATGCTGACGTCGCAAGCAGTAGTTGAAGACATAGAGAAAGTGTATGACGATATTGAACGGTTAATTGAGTACATAAAGGGAGACTAGAATCTAATAATCATGGGCGACATCATTGCAGTGGTAGATGAGGTAGCAGAGGAAAGGCGTATGAGACAATATGTGTTTGGTTGTAGGAACCATTGACGAGAAAGACTGAGTTCTGCAATAAATATCATCCAGTCATACCGAATACTCTGTTCAAGAATCACAGGGGGAGGAGGTACACTTCAAAAAGGTCCAAATATACAGGAAGATTTCAGTTGGATTACTTCAAGGTAAACCAAAGATTCGGAAGTCAGATAATGGACTGTAAGGCGTACCCTTGAGCAGATAAAGCCTCAGATCACAATGTAGTAATGTTGAATACTAGACTGAAGAGACTAGTCAGGCAGAATCAGTGCACAAAGAAATGAAATACGGAAGTACTGCCACGCAGAGTGGCCACGCTGTTAGAGGCTCAATGTCACTGATTGCGCGGCCCCTCCCGCCGGAGGTTCGAGTCCTCCCTCGGGTATGGGTGCGTGTGTTGTTCTTACCAAAAGTTACTTTAAGTACTGTGTAAGACTAGGGAGCAATGACCTCAGCAGTTTGGTACCTTAGGAATTCACACACATTCGAATATTTTTGAATGGAAGTACTAAGGAATGAAGAAACACATTTTAATTTCTTGCAGGCCATAGATACTGCGACAATGAATAGCTCAGTGAGAAGTTCAGTTGAAGAGGAGAGGTCATTTCTAAAAGGGGCAATCACAGAGGCTGGAGATTAAATGTAGGTACAAGGATGGTCACTGTGAAGAAATGATGGATTACAGTGAAATACTTCAGCAGATCGACGAAAAAAGGAAGTACAAAAATGCACAGGGAAGTTCAGGAATACAGAAACACAGGAATACAGAAATACTTAGGAATGAAATAAATTAGGAGATGCAGGGAAGCTAAGAAAAATTGGCTGCTTGAAAATTGTGAAGAAATTGAAAAAGAAATGATTGTCAGAAGGACTAACGCAGCATATAGGAAAGTCAAAACAACCTTCGGGGAAATTAAAAGCAAGGGTGGCAACATTAAGAGTACAACAGAAATACCACTCTTCAATGCAGAGGAGAGAGTGGATTGGTGGAAAGAATAACTTGACGGCCTCTGTGAAGGGGAAGATTTGTCTGATGACGTGGTGAAAGAAGAATCAGGATTCGACAGGGAAGGGATAGTCGATCCAGTATTAGACTCAGAATTGGAAAGAGCTTTGGAAGACTTACGATCAAATACGACAGAAAAGATTGAGAACACCCGATCCGAAATTTCTGGTATCATTGTGGAAGGTGACAACAATGCCATTATTAATTTGGTGTCTACAATGTATGAGACTGGCGATATACTACCAGACATTTGGAAAACATCATCCACGTAATTTCCAAGGTTGCTAGTGTTGACAAGTGGGAGACTTACTACACAATCAGTATAACAGCTCATGTAGCCGAGTTACTGACAGGAATAGTGTATAAAGGAATGGAAAAGAAAATTGAGAATGTGTTGGATGGCAATCAGTTTGTCTGACAATCAGTGTGGGTTTAGGAAGGCAAAGGCACCAGAGAGGCAATTCTGACGATGTTATTGATAATAGAAGCAAGACTGAAAAAAAATCGAGACACGTTTACTGGATTTGTCGACCTGGCATAGCGTTCAACAGTTTGAAGTGCTGCAAGATGTTCGACATTGTGAGAAAAATAGCAGTGAGCTATAGGTTAAGGCAGGCAATATACAGTATGTATAAGAAAGAAGGAACAATAAAATTGGAAGACCAAGAAAGAAGTGTTTGGATTAAAGAGAGAAGAACGAATGTAGTCATTCGCCCCTACTGTTCAGTCTATTCATAGCAGAGGCAATGAGGGAAATAAAAGAAAGCTTGATCCTTGGGATTAAAGGTCAGGGTGAAAGGACACAGTGATAAGTTTCCCTGATGAAATTGGTATCCTCAGTGAAAGTGACGAAGAATTACAGAATCTGTTGAATGAAATGAACCGTCTAATGACAGCATATACACTGAGTGAAAATCGAAGAAAGACTAAAGTAATGAGAAGTAGCAGAAATGAGAACATCAAGAAACCCGGTGTCAGAATTGGGGTAATGAAGTAGGCGAAGTTATGAAATTTTTATACCTAAGCAGCAAGAACCTGTGACGGTCGGAGCAAGGAGAACATAGAAAGCAGATTACCCCTTGCAAAAAGGTCAATCCTTGCCAAGAGAAGTGAATTAGTATGAAACATAATTTTTTATTTCAGGAAGAAATATCTGAGAATATATGTTTTAAGCACTGCATGGCATGGCAGTGAGACACGGGATAAGAGGATCAGGAGAGAACAGAAGCATTTGGATGAGGTGCTACAAAGTAATGTTGAAAATTACTTGCAACGATAAGGTAAGGATTGAAGAGTTCTCCATAGAAACGACGAGGAAAGGAGCATATGGAAAACACTAACAAAAAGCAGGGACAGGATGATAGGACATCTGTTAATACATCAGGGAATAGCTTCCGAGGTACTAGAAGGAGCTGTAGTGAGTGGAACCTGTAGAGGAAGCAGAGATTGGAATACGTTAACGAGTAACTGAGAACCGAGGTTATAGATGCTACTGGACGAAAAGTTTAGCACAGGAGAGGAATAGGTGGCGGGCAGTATAAAACCAGAACAATGATTACCCGCAAAAGAAAAGAGAAAAAAAGCAATTGTCGATTACATCTTGCCATCACAGGAATGACACCAATGGCTGCGCACCACAAATGGGTGATATCACCCACCTCTGGCTGCCAGGCCAGACACTGACGCTACTGAATCAAGCAGTGGGGACACGCACATCAAGTTCGACCTGACGCTATCCGGTGTGTGCTCACACAATGTGGGACTCCGCATCTGTATACAAAAACAATTGTGGTATAGTTGTTGCAGTGATGATGAAGTAATTTCACTATCCAGAGGATCATGAAGTAAATTCGCTATCCATAGGATGATGAAGTAAGTTTCCTTTCCAGAGGAAGATGAAGAAAGTTCACTTTCCAGATGAGGTGTGTACTTCAGCTCACTTATTAAATGACTGACCAGTTTCTGTTCAGAGGGAGACCATATGGGCCATGGAAAACAGGGGCTGTAGAGAGGTGACGCTTACAGAAACATACTGTACATGTTCCTTGAATTATAACTCCATTCACCAGTGATGGTGAATGCAATGAACGCAGTACCTTTAAACACAAATTCTCCAGACTCGCTATAGAGACCTTGCACGTCAGTGTTTGCACTTTGATGAGCCATTATGAAATACCTCTGGCATGAAGCAGCATCTCCACATTTATACTAATTACTGCATGACTCCTGTGAGAGATTAATATTTTATAACACGCTTGTGCGACAACAATATGTCTCCCAAGGTGCTTGGAGGGAAATTGTCTTGTGATTCAGATTCAGTACGGATTTCTATCGGCCTGATTCGGTACGATCATCTTCCTTCAGGCGATCGACAGTGACAACAGGCACTAATTTTGTAAAGTTCTATGGGCTCAACATGCATCCAAAGTCATCATCCTCTTAGTAAGAAGTGGAATACCATGACTACATATTCTACAGTAGATCGAAAATATAGTTCCAGTTAGGATGTAGATGATCATGCGGGTATTATAAAGAAATTAGGAACAATCTTGTGCTGGTAAGTCTACAGTTGCAGAATACTCTGGAATCCTTAGTTACACTCCCTCTCTTGTCTGTCTGAAGTATTGGAATAATGCATCGTGAGATTTCTAGTTGGACTGCTCCCCGAAAGTGTCTTGACGTCATTAGTAGACCTTGATACTCAGAGTTCCCATGAAATGGAACTTAATGTCAGCTGTACTTATTGCAAGTGAAAGTTTCAGAGGGTGCTCAACCCATAAGGGTATGTAGGCTACTTTCAACACCAACTTATCGAGCACTATTTTATTTTCTGTACTGCTAGCACATCTTGAATGGTAGGCGTTGATATCTGTAGAACTTCAAACGGGAGTTAGTTCCTAATTGGCATTGATAACGATGCTCTTTCTATTTTTACAGAACCGAGTAAACATTCTGACAGGGTTATACAGAATGACGAGATTACTAATTGATCTGGCTACGAAACATTCTGTATTTTGTAGGTATTCAAGTCCGGATTTCATGTAGATATGTAAATTAGAGTTCTGATGTGATTCCATTGCTTTTTGTGCGACAGGCCTCGACGCCATAAACTTCGCATCACACTTCCTCAAACATAAATGCAAACACGCCACACGTAAGTCATGATATTTCTCTCAGAAGCTAGAGCGCTTCCATCATTCTTTAAAAATTCTCCTTTCATGAATAGGAAACTGCTGTTTCGAATTGTTAAACCATATTGATGTTGAATGAGAGCCCTTATTTCGTTGTTATTATTATGTCAACAGTCAAAGGTGTGTGCTAAATATATTCTTGAAGAGGGACTCGTGCATGGTATTTAACAGAAGTTGTTAAACCGAGTGACGTCGTTGTGTAGTTTCTATCCTGTCAATTCAAGGAACCCGTAATTCGCGTGTTTCACCATGTTGTCTTTCCGTTACGGAGTGGAATATTGACTGGTGTGTGTATTGGATTTTTATTTCAGTCATACAACTACTGCTTCAATAGTAAGACGTGCCACGAGTTCCTCTCCTCGAAAAT
This sequence comes from Schistocerca serialis cubense, assembly GCF_023864345.2. NCBI lineage: Eukaryota > Metazoa > Arthropoda > Insecta > Orthoptera > Acrididae > Schistocerca > Schistocerca serialis. Next base: position 403,341,222 of record NC_064641.1, on the reverse strand, counting down.
CGGCTAGATTCCCGTCCTCATCAACAATCTTCAACTTAAGTGTGTCTAATGCGTGAGCAGTTAATGCTAGGTATATAAGGCTGCTAATCACCTCAACAAATGTATATCCTAGTCCCACTGCAAAGAGGAATCCACAAATAGTACGCATTAATCGATCTTTGATATATGAATTCATTGTGATATTACACTCAACAGACATCATGCTACCACGTAAAATATTTTGAGGTGTCGGTTGAGCTCTTTGTCGTATCCCTGTTATGCTAGATGTCTGATCCCTACTGACGAACAAGGTGGGGAGGCTTCCCGAAAGATCATGGAATCTTAACAGAAATAATGTAGTCCAACCTATAACATCGTATTGAATGAAAGTTATTAGTGGTGGTTTAGTTAAGCATGAACTTAAGGTTACCATACTTCACACAAATATATTAAAGAAAAATATCATTTAACTACAAAGGAAACTAGCAATGACCATAAAAATTTGCTTCATTATTCATTACCAAACATCAAACAAATTATCTGCCCACTGAATCAAATATAAAATCATTTAACAATTGGACAAAGGGTTGTTGCCTTGACACACGTGAAAACGTAATGTTGAGGTACTTCATGGGTATTGCCTATGAAGACGATAATGGTTAGTTGACTAGCCTTATGTGTCTCTCATATTGCTGATTGCATCGCCAGCTCATGCTTATCACTTTTAAACGGTGTGAGCATGGAAGACGGCGGCAGTAATGGCTGAAAATTCTGTCCAGCTCGAGCTCTGCCGTCAAAGTCGGGGACAGAAAATATTTCCCACCACGTGACACGTTTGCAACGTAGCCAACAAAAATGGGTTGCATGTAGACATGCATGGAAAAAATGTACTTTTCACTGAAATTATTATTGTGAGCCAATTACAGTTCCTGTTACTCGGATTTAAACAATCATTGCCTCATGGCATGGCTGTGATCGGACAATCCCATATTCTCAAGTTCTTAGAGTCGTACCATCCTTCAGATCTTTATTTTGCATAAAGGGACTACTGCTAGTATCTCTCATAATTCATTTTTCTATGGCACACAGGTCCATCTCATCTCCTATATGCTTGTTGTGTGGAGATGGGACACAGCTACTTCCCAGTCTTATACCTGCTTAGTTCAAGATACTCTGATTTCCTAAGTTAACTTCCCTGTCATGAGCTAAGTAATGAAAGCTCCTAACGTTATAGAAAATAATAGGTCCAATTTGTCTTAATAGAAGAAAAAGAAAAGAAAAAAATATGCTACTCGTCTTAATAAAAGGAAAGGAAAAGAAAAAAATACACAGATGCAGTGAATACTATCTTCAGTTTCCATACAGACAATCAGGATGAGCATTTTCCGTTTTAAAATAGGTTGCGTAAGAGTTTCAGTATAAACTTCCACTTAACAATATTCATTGGTTGGTCTGAGTTGTAAATTATCTCGGCACTATTACCCGAAGGTTGACTGCTTGAGAACAAACAGTATTAAATCCATTGAGCCTTCCTGGCTAAAGTCTGTTGTCATGTTTTATCTCTGTTTTAAACAGATTAACCTCTGTTTGTGAGTCAAATCATTTTACAGTTCGTTTTATATTTGCTTATAAATCATCAGTTGTATGAGCCATTAGGTATTTTCACAAGTTTTCCACCTCACTGATCAAATTTATTGCTCTCGTTGACAATATTTTGAAAGCTGTTGTGCTCGGATGTAATGAAGGGGAGGGGGAGAGCACTTAGCGATTAAATGCTGTTTTAAAGTCAGAACTTATGACATAACAGCTTATCATCAAATGACATAGTGATGTGCATGGTGCTTGTTTCTATGCATTCGTCTGGAGAAACAGTAGACCGAAACGACTATAGAGGAATGAATCGAAGTATTTGTAGTATCAAGATTTGTGAAACATGGTTGTTGATAAGTACATATTGGTTATGTGTTGGTCCACCAGCTTTCATGCACAATCTCCAGGAAGTTTCATCTGTGTCGACCGACACTCAACTCATGTTATTGATACCCAAAAACCAAACTGTGCCTTATTGCATCAGACTCCAAATATGGAAGTAAATTCGTTGAATAGCATGTCTGTTTCTCTATGTGCTTAGTAAATACGATTTAAATTCATACTGTCCTATTTGAAAGCAAGTGTAAGATTCGCATTATCGCTTACCAACTGCCTCGAAAGCCAGGAGTATATGCAGCTGAATGGAACACATCAAATTTCAAATGCGAACCAAAACAAAAATATTTGTGTGTCTCATTATACTTTCCCACTGTGACTTCAAGTATGCCGTTCGACTGTGGAGTAGATAATACTTGGGCTGAAACAAGGCTCTTGACGAACTACGTACATGCTCAAAGCAGATCCCACTGGAACGTGTTAACAGTGATAGAATAAGAAAAGTCTTCACACTGTCTGAGAGTCTAACAATTAAATCACTCATGTTGTCTGGAAGTAATGATCTAATCTTTCTGTGTTTCTGGTTTCCAGCATCACTGCACGATCAGTTGGTAAGTACAAGAGTTTTGTGATGTGGATGCATTGTGCACTCAGTCACAATGACGACTATATGCTCACATTAGTATAAGGGTATTTTATATAGACCAAATACGCACTTAATTTATAAATGCTAACAAGTTACAGGGTATATGAATATTCTTAAGTAAGATCACGGTTATGTGCATGCAACTAGCACTCTGGGCTCACATTTCTACTTCTATAGAAGTACAGCATGAATCAAAAAATTGAGCGACAGTTTCCTCCTGTTGGTGAAATGTTTGGCGAGCCAACTCCAACATATTACTCTACAATGTGTATAAACAATCGTTCGACGTGTCATTGATACCACCTTAATCGTCATTCTACAGTGTACCGTATTGTTAGAAGGGTTTACATTAGGTTGTTAAATGTCTACTCCTCTAGATGTGAGCGCTCGCAGTTTTTAGTATTTTAACCATCTCATGGAATTCTCCTGCTGTGGCCGTGAGACCTCCCGTACTACTGACAGTGAGTGAATATATCCATGGAACAAAACAGAAATCAGTATTGACGTATAACACAGTTGAACCCATTCAACTATGGATAATACCACTTTGACAGCACTAAATCATAGATTTACGAATAAATCTGCTGAACAGAACTCCCGATATAGCGATACGCCAACGAATTCCTCTCCTGTGCTAACCTCTTCATCTCACAGCAGAACTTGCAACCTATTTCCTCATTTATTTGCTGGATGTATCCTATCTCTGTCCTCCTCTACAGTTTCTGCCTTCTACAGCTCCACCGGCCGGGGTGGCCGGGTGGTTCTAGGGGCTTCAGTCTGGAACCGCGCGACCGCTATGGTCCTGCCTCGGGCATGGATGTGTGTGATGTCCTTAGGTTAGTTAGGTTTAAGTAGTTCTAAGTTCTAGTGGACTGATGACCTGAGAAGTTAAGTCCCATAGTGATCAGAGCCATTTGAACCATTCTAAAGCTCCCTCTAGTACCATGGAAGTTATATTTCCTCATGTCTTAACAGATGTCCTATCATCCTGTCCATTTTCCTCTACTTTTCATTTAACAGTGGTATTCTCGTTGCACTCATAATGTTATCACCCTTTCTTTTGACGTCTCCGAAGGCTGTTTTGACTTTCCTGTATGCTGAGTCTGTCCTTCCGACAATCGTTTTTCTTTAGATTTCTTCATATTTTTCCTGCAGCCATTTCGTCTTAGCTTCCATGCACATACTATTTATTTCATTTCTCAGCGACTTGTATTTCTGTATTCCAGAGTTTCTCGGAACATTTTTGTAATTCCTCCTTTTTTCGATCAATTGAAGTATTTCTTTTGTTACCCATGGTTTCTTCACAGTTACCTTCTTTGTATCTATGTTTTCCTTCCCAGCTTCTGTGATGACCCTTTCTATAGATGTCCCTTCCTCTTCAACGGTGGTGGCTACTGAGCTGTTCCTTGTTTCTGTATCTCTAGTCTTGGAGAACTTCAACTGTTTGTCGTTATTCACTAGTACTAACGTATCCCATTTCATTGCGTATTGATTCCTTCTGACTTATGTCTTAAGCTTCAGCATACTCTTCATGACTATTACATTGTGATCTAGTCTATATCTGCTCCTGCGTGCACCTTACAATTCAGTAGTATATCTCTTCCTCTTGTGATTCATGAACAGAGTATTCGCTGTTACTAGCTGAAACTTGTTACAGAACTTAGTCTTTCTCCTCTCTCATTCTTTGTCTCAAGCCAATATTCTCCTGTGACCTTTTTTGCTGTTCATTCCCCTGCAGTTGCATTCCAATCTCCCATGGCTATTAGATTTCATCCCTCTTTACATAGTGTATTACCCTTTCAATATCCTCATACACTTTTTCTATATCTTCACCTTTATCTTGCGACTTCGGCATGTGTACCTGAACTATCGTTGTCGGTGTTGGTTTACTGTCGATTCTGTACGAACTACCCTGTGTTTAAACTGCACACTAACTCACTCTCTGCCCTACCTTCCTATTCATAACGAATCCTACTCCTATTATACCATTTTCTGCTACTGTTGATATTATCTTGTACTCATCTGACCAGATATCATTGTCTTCTTTCCACTTCAGTTCACTATTCAGTTCATTACTAATATTTAGATTGAGCCTTTGCAATTCCCTTTTCCAGTTTTCTAGTTTTCCTTTCACTTTCAAGCTTATGACATTCCACTCCCCGACTCGTAGAACATTATGCTATCGAAGATTATCAATCTTTTTCTCATGGCAACCTCCACCTTGGCAGGCCCCTTACGGAGATCCGAATGGGGGACTATTCCAGAATCTTTTGCCAATGGAGAGACCGTCATGACACATCAATTACAGGCCACATGTCCTGTGGATACACGTTACGTGTCTTTAATGCAGTGTTTTCCTTTGCCTTCTGCATCCTAAGGCGTTGATAATTGCTGATTCTTAAACCCTTAGGGACAGTTTCCCACTCCTAGGACAAGAGAGTGCCCTTAACCTCTGTCCACTCCTCCGCCCTCTTTGATACGACCGTTGGCAAAATGTGGGTGACTTCTTATGCCGGAAGTCTTCGGCCGTCTCTGCTGATTTTCGTTAATTAAATTTAAGCAGTGGCGTATTTCGAACCCGGAAGACGTTTTGATTGTGAATCAAAGACGCTACCCCCAAACTACGGGTGCAAACGGGAAATAACATAATTACAACACTATGTGGCTGCAATGACTTTGCCTCCCCTTCTGTACCCCTTGGCAATCATTACCCTTAGTCGATTCTCTTATGACTGGACGAACACGTTATTGATAGCTATTAATATACTGTATGTTATCAGCAGCAGTGTATACAACTTTAAAAAAATATTAATCTTGATTCTGATATAAAACACGGACGTGCTGTGATCTACTGCCAGCACATCGTCGAAATGAGCAAGAGCATCATCAAATGGAGAGCGATGGTGATCACAATAACATGCATTTTTCATATTGGTTCCATTGTGCTGCCGTGAAAGAGCAGTATGGTTCGCACCGCGGAACTCACGGACTTCAAACGTAGTCAGGTGATTGGGTGTAACTTGTCATAGTCTGTACATGAGATTTCCACACTCCTAATCACCCCTAGGTTCACTGTTTCCGATGTGATAGTGAAGTGGAAACGTGAAGGGACACGTACAAGCCGAGCTCGTCTGTTGACTGACAGAGACCGCCGACAGTTGAAGAGGGTCATAATGTGTAATAGGCAGACATCTATCCAGAGCATCTCACAGGAATTCTAAACTGCATCAGGATCCACTGCAAGTACTATGACAGTTGGGTGAGAAAACGTGGACTTTTGATCGAGCGGCTGTTCATAAGCCACACATCATGCCGTTAAATTCCAAACGACGGCTCGTTTTGTATAAGTAGCGTAAACATTGGACGATTGAAGAGGAGAAAATCGTTTTGTGGAGTGACTAATCCCGGTACACAATGTGGCGATGGCAGGGTGTGAGTATGGCGAACGCCCGGTGAACGTCATGTGCCAGCGTGTGGAGTACCAACAGTAAAATTCGGAGGCGGTGGTGTTCTGATGTGGTCGTGGTATCATGGAGGGTCTTGTACCCCCTATTCTTTTGCTTGGCACTATCAGAGCACAGACCTACAATGATGTTTCAAGCATCTTCTTGCTTACCACTGTTGAAGAGCAATTCGGGGATGGAGATTCCATTTTTCAACACGATCGAGCCTATAGCGGAGTGGTTAGACGACAATAATATCCATGTAATGGTCTGGGGTGCCCAGAGGTCTGACCTAAATCCTATAGTATGCCTTTTGAATCTTTTGGACTGCACACGAGGCCTCAATGACCGACATTGATACCTCTCCTCAGTGCAACACTCGATGAAGAATGGGCTGCCAACCCCATTGAAACCTTCCAGCACCTAATTGAACGTATGCCAGCGACAGCGGAAGCTGTCATCAAGGATAAGGGTGGACCACCACCACTTTGAATTCCAGCATTACCGATGGAGGGAGCCACGAACTTGTAGGCCATTTTCAGTCAGTTGTCCGGTTACTTTTGATCACATAGTGTACGTGACGGTAGTTTGTGCGTATTGCAAGTTTTAACCAGTGCGGCATCTTTGAATACAGCCATTATAACACTCTCAAGTACGAACTTCAAATCTTGGTGTGTTCAAGACTTGGACTTTACGAAGGTACTGTGGATAAACGCAAGTATGGCGCGATGCTTCAGCTCGAGGACTATGGTTCCCACGAAGATTGAGATGATTATGTTTTTGTGCTTACTGCACATTTGAGTGGCTGAAACCAAGAAATAGGGTAAAGTGCTTATGGACATATGTAGGATACTTACTGAAAGACATTACCTTTTGACTGCTGTAGACCGTTATTGGTTTTACACACAGTTTATTGCTTTGCTATGTGATAATTCACACAGATTTTATCTGTTGCCTCAAGTGTTTAAAAATGATATTTCTCTTGATATACGAGCTCCTCTATAAAATTTATTATATGAATGCTCGACGCCAGATCCATGGATCGTCTCGTATTAAACTTCACTGCATTGGTTGTAAAAAGGAGATACAAACGACTGTTTCCGGTCAATGTACACTGAAGAGCCAAAGAAACTGGTACACCTCTCTAATATCGTGTAGGGCCCCAGTGAGCACACAGAACTGCCACAACACGAAGTGGCATGGACTCCACTAATAATGCTGGAGGGAATTAGTACCATGAATCCTGCAGCGCTGTCCATAAATCTGTAAGAGTACAGCACGATGCAAGGCATCTAAGATACGATCCATACTGTTCATGTCTGAAGAGTTTGAGGCCAGTGTAAGTGTTAACACTCATACGACTGCTACTGGAACCACTCTGTAGCAATACTGCACGTCTTCGGTATCGCCTTGACCTACTAGAATTGCCCAAGTCCATCGGAATGCTCTATGGACATGAATGGGTGGAGGTGATGTGTCAGCATGTTTGCATCCGTGTTACCTGTCAGTCATATCTAGACGTGTCAGGGCGCCCTTATCACTTCAACAGCACACGCCCCACACCATTACAGGGCCTCCTTCAGCTTGAACAGCCTCCGCTCACATGCAGGCTCCATGGACTCATGAGATTGTCTACATATCCGTACACTTCCATACGCTCGATACTATTTAAAACGAGACTCGTCCAGCCAGGCAAGATATTTCCAGTCATCAATTGTCGATGTTGACAGCCCCAGGTGAGGCGTAAGGTTTAGTGCAATGCAGTCATCAAGGGTATGCGAGTAGGCCTCTGGAGTTTAAAGGTCATATGGATGATGTTTCGCTCAAAGGTTCGTATACTGACAATTACTGAAGGCCCAGCACTGAAATATGTAGCAAGTATCGAAAGGATTACACTCTGTCACGTTGAACGATTCTCTTCAGTCGTCGTTGGTCCCGTTCATCCAGGATCTTTTTCCAGCGGCAGCGATGTCGGAGATTTGAAGTTTACCGGATTCCTGATATTCACGGTACACTCGTGAAATGGCTGCATGGGAAAACACCTACTACATCGCTGCTTCTAAAATGGTTTGTCCCATCGCTCGTGCGCCGACTATAACACCATGTTCAATCTCGCTTTAATCCTGATAACCTGCCATTGTAGCATGTAATGGTACTTGAATTACATAACCATTACGTCACGTCACCTGAACCTCTCGATACCAGCTACATTCTACTGTGTTTCTGTGAAGTAGTTAACATATTTCTGAGACAAGGTTCACATTTGATTTCATGAATGTAGAGGTACTTTGATACATCGATATGTTTATGTTGCAATGATATTATTCTTATGTGTATTGTTTCTTTTGTCACTATGACCTTCGATGTACTTGTAACTCCATCTTTGAGCCCGTAAGCGATTAGTAGTTGTTAGAGAGTCGGATCTTGAAAAGGTCAAGTCTTGGACGTCATGTTGGAAAGACGCATAATGTAGCTAGCCTATAAAATGTGAACTTTAACAGTGAGGAAGATGTTTTCAAGTATGTTTTGTATTGTGAAGTGATGTTTTGTGTGTTACGTGATACTGCAACAAAAGTTGGGTTGGGTTGTTTGGGGAAGGAGACCAGACAGCGAGGTCATCGGTCTCATCGGATTAGGGAAGGAAGTCGGCCGAGCCCTTTCAAAGGAACCATCCCGGCACTTGCCTGGAGCGATTTAGGGAATTCACGGAAAATCTATATCTGGATGGCCGGACGCGGGGTTGAACCGTCGTCCTCCCGAATACGAGTCCAGTGTCTAACCACTGCGCCACCTCGCTCGGTTCAACAAAAGTAATAAAAAAGAAGTTTAACTTAAATTCGATGGGCTGATTACTTTTTTTACATCGCCATTGTCCTGCAAAAGTGTAATATTCACGAATGGTTGGTGAAACACATCTGTAAAACTTTTGAATATAGCAGAATAAAACCTAGGCCTCTTTGCATCCGAGCTCGGAATCATCACCACCTAGATTTTTGACGATTGAGCCACGATTTTACAACGAGACCAGCGTGGGAAACACGAAAAGATGAGTGCCTAGTTTATTCATTATTACATGAAATGACTTTATAAACTGTGTTCTAATGACACCTGCCACATAATCACTTTGTTGTTGCCCGAAAATGCAGTATTTAGCAGCGTGAGAGAACACCACAATCATTATTAAATTTTGACCTTTGTTTTGGTAGGGTTGTTAGAAGCAGCAATAATCAATCTAACAACTGTGCCAGACAATTGTTTTATATTGGCTTTGCCGACCGCAGCGCCGTATTCTGGCTGTTTTTTACATACCTCTGTATTTGAATACGCATGCCTATGCCACTTTCTTAGGCGCTTCAGCTCATCTTTTTTAAAAAATAACATAAGATATGTAGACACTGCAGCTTGGCGAGTTGCTTGGATTATGATAGTGTATAGGAAGCAAACATCTTCCTCACCAACTCAGTGGCTGCATCTTTTCTTGAACTCTTATTTCATCCTTGGCTACTGCTGTCGAAAGAGCTGCTGCTGCATACTCTGGCTTTTCTAAAGATCATTTTCTTATAAATCTGCTGCTTTCGCTACATGCGGGACTGCATCTTTCAAACACTGCTCCACTACATACTTCAATCAGTGTGAAGTCACCACGAGTTAGAGGATGTGGCTGGAGGCACAAGTGGCGGCTGCGTGCAAGCAACATTTTATAGGTCTGGGGAGGAAATAAGAAAATTTTTGTATGGAGTGTACTATGCTTTATTTACATTCGTTACAGACATTATTTATCACAGAACTTCGCAAGCAGCTGTTTTCTAGAAGCTTTAAACTCTGCAGGTATAGGACTAAGTCCAACAGACACGATAACACATGGAGGAGTATTGTTTGTGGATGCTGTCTCTCTGAATTTCACAGGATCTGCACTGATACACTTCAGCACTGGCGGAAAACAGGCTTTTGTACGCTGTTTGAGTGGCTTCATATCTACATTGTTGTTACACAAAAAGTCAACAAAATCATGGTGTGCCTGTCTTACATTTGGATGCCAAGGGCGAAGGCTGTCTACTGAAATAGTTAAGGTGCAATATAGACCATTCAGTTTTACCACACTGGTTCAAATGGCTCTGAGCACGATGGGACTCAACTTCTAAGGTCATCAGTCCCCTAGAACTTAGAACTACTTAAACTTAACTAACTTAAGGACAGCACACACATCCATGCCCGAGGCAGGATTCGAACCTGCGACCATAGCGGTCGCGCGGTTCCAGACTGTAGCGCCTAGAAACTCTCGACCACCCTGGCCGGCCTTGCCACACTGGAATATATTCAGTATATGTACATATCCCAAGAGGTTAATTTAAGCATTGTCTCTCCGCATGTATCAGTTATCCATATTAAAATTTGAACACCAGTTTGAGTGTGTGATGGTTTAGCTCAGTCGTCATATTATTCTCTGTATAACCGATCATGCTACAAAGGTATTTCCACTCATACGATGACTGCTGCACTCTAACACCGATACATTGCCATGTTCTCTACCTCTGTAACTACTAAGGAGCTATTGCTAGGTGCCAGGCCTGCATTCACATGTTCAGAACCCGCATCACTAACACTGCATGTGTTGGCAAATAACAGGACTCTTCTAGCACTTAGTGGAGACACAGTGACCTGTGGAAGTTCCATTGGTGATTGCTGCTGTTGCAGTGTGGCAATGGTGCAGAACAGTCTAACACCAAGGCTGATGAAACCGGAAGACCTGCTGCTGTGATGGAGCTGACAGTTGTATCTTGATCACCTGAGTGTCTATATCTGCATCTACATGGATACTCGGAAAATCACATTTAAGTGTCTCGCACAGGGTTAATCGAATCACCTTCACAATTCTCTTTTGTTCCCATCTCGTATAGCGCGCGGAAAGAATGAACACCTTTATCTTTCCGTGCGAGCGCTGATTTCCCTTATTGTATCTTGATGATCCCTATGTAAGTCGGTGTCAACAAAATATTTTCGCATTCGGAGGAGAAAGTTGGTGATTGGAATTTCGTGATAAGGTTCCGTTGCAACGAAAACCGCCTTCTTCTAATGATGTGCATCCCAAATCCTGTATCATTTCTGTGAAACCCTCTCCCGTATTTCAAGTGAAACCCTCTCCCGTATTTCGCGATGATACAAAACGTACTGCCTTTCTTCGAACTTTTTCAATGTACTCCGTCAGTCCTTCTTGGGGAAGTATCCCATACCGCGCAGCAGTATTCTAGAAGAGGACGGACAAGCGTGGTGTAGGCAGTCTCCTCAGTAGGTCTGTAACGTTTTCTAAATGTCCTGCTAATAAAACGAAGTCTTTGGTTAGCCTTCCCCACAACATTTTCTGTGTGTTCCTTCCAATTTAAGTTGTTCGTAGTTGGAATACCAAGGTATTTAGTTGAATTTACGGCTTTTAGATTAGACTGATTTATCGTGTAACCGAAGTTTGAGTTCCGTTTAGCACTCATGTGGATGACCTCACACTTTTCGTTATTTAAGGTCAACTGCCACTTTTCGCACCATTTCGATATTTCTTCTAAATCGTTTTGTAATTTGTGTTGACCTTCTGATGACTTTAATAGTCAATAAACGACAGCGTCATCTGCAAACAACCGAAGACGGCTGCTCAGATTGTCTCCCTTATCGTTTATATAGATAAGGAACCGCAAAGGGCCTATAACACTACCTTGGTGAACTTCTGTTTTACTCGATGACCTTCCCTCTATTACTATGAGCTATGACCTCTCTGACAGGAAATCACAGTTCCAGTCACATAACTGAGATGGTATTCCATAAGCACGCAATTTCACTACCAGCTGCTTGTGTGATACAGAGTCAAAATCCTTCCGGAAATCCAGAAATACGGAATCGATCTGAAATCCCTTTTCAATAGCACTCAGCACTTCATGTGAATAAAGAGCTAGCTGTGTTTCACAAGACGATGTTTTCTAAGCCCATGTTGACTGTGTCAATAGACCGTTATCTTCGAGGTAATTCATTATGTTCCAACACAATATATGTTGTAAGATCCTGCTGCATACCGACGTTAACAATATGGGCCTGTAATTTAGTGGTTTACTCCTACTAATTTTCTTGAATATTGGTGTGACCTGTGCAACTTTCCAGTCTTTGGGTGCGGATCTTTCATCGTGCGAACGGCTGTATATGATTGTTAAGTAAGGAGCGAATGCATCAGCATACTCCGAAAGGAACCTAACTGGTATACAGTCTGGACCAGAAGACTTGCTTTTATTAAGTGATTTAAGTAGCTTCACTACTTCGAGGATGTTTACTTCTACGTTACTCATGTTGGCAGCTGCTCTCGATTCCATTTCTGGAATCTTCTTTTGTGAAGGCATTTCGGAAGGCTGTGTTTAATAGCTCGGCTTGGGAGCACTGTCTTCGATAGTATCTCCATTGCTATCGTGCAGAGAAAGCATTGATTGTTGTGTCCTAATGTTGGAGGCGTGTGCTGCTCTGCAGACATAAACAGAAATAACAAATGTATTGATAAACGAATATATTTATAAATGATTAATAACGATATTAAAATACAACATAAACAGTTGACAGACAAATATCTACTTTTAAAGTCAAGACTTATCCGCTTATTATTCCTGGGAGCGCTGGCTGATTCCTGATTACGCTTCATGGTGATTCATTCATTACGACACACGAAACTCCTAAGATGGGGGCTGAGCAACTGTACTCGTAATGTAATAGATGGAAGGAGAGAGGAGAACTAATTTTTATTGGTCCAGCAGTTTAGAGTCTTCACATTGGTGCATGGTGAGTGGGGGAAGTGAAGGGAGGGGAAAGAAGTATGTGAGTAGGGTCGGGGCATCTCCTTGGTGACCTTGAATTTCGTCTGTACATTTGCCTGAGGTGCTCGGTGATTTCTAGCCGGAGGGTATATCGGTGATGACCTTGAATATAATAAGCCCAATTGCCTCATGACGTAACCTGACACCAGATGTGTAGTCTGATGCTCAAGGCCAAGGTCATCACACACTGGCAGTGCTTATTAGCTGCTTATAAGTTACAGCGTTATCTTACCTATGGAAGTGAAGCATCGCCCGATGTACATCTGTCTTTGAGTGCCCTCTGCTATCTGACTGACATGTAGATCCGCAGCTTATACTCGCTGCATTAGCACGAACAGAATGCAATATGTAGAATTCTTAACATTTTGTTGCTTTTGGCCAGGTATTTCGCCAGAGAGTATCTAGTTGACTTCATAATATAGAAAAAAGGTTTTAGTTGGTAACCATCATTAGATGTCTCTGGCACTCTACGTTGCAAGAACGTAATATTCACGGCATCCCATTTAGTTGAATCAGCATCGATTTTGAAACCTAAAAGTGGGGTCTGTGTCTTCTTTACCAGGCTCAGTGTGTTCCCAGATTTAATTCTATTAGGTGTCTCTCAGCAGTGTATTCCTTTTTTTAAAGTGGCCGTTTCCTTTACAGCTAGGAGCTGGAAGCGTAATCTGGGAGACTTTTCGAGTTAATTAACTGGAGTTGATTCCTTGCCACGGTTTGCAGATTTCAGCGTCTTACGCGATGTACTATACACTTAATCAGTTGAGTGCTGACACGACTTGTCACTTCAAAATGGTCATTGTAGAAACGAGATCCCCTGAGAGTACAAATAAGTAATGCATCCAAACTTTTGTGAGACATCACATCTCAACCTTCAACCAAAAAGAGATAAATATCGTTGCATCCATCCATCCAGACAGTTGTCTGGTGTATCGTGAATAGACTATCAGCCACGTCGTTTCTAATCTGCGTTCAGTGCAATTTGTAGGAAAAAGATGCTGGAAACATCTAGGAACACTGTCAAAATCAGTCAGAAGACGAAATATCATTGAATGAAATTATGGCGTTGCATTGTTGTCTAGGAGACCCCGTCTGGTGCCGGCTTTGTCACTGATGAATTTGAAATGAAATGACGAGGACAACACAAACACGGAGTCTCCGAGCGAACGAAATCTCCCAAGCGGCCGAAAATCGATCTCTGGAGCCCGCGATCTCGAGGCAGCGACGCTAATCAGTAGACCATGAGCTGCGGACCACAAAGTTCCATCGTTCTGTAACGTTCTAGTTTGAGCCATTGCACAGCTGTGTCACAGACGCTGCTGTCACACCACTCTGACGTGTACGCATCTTAACCTTTTCCTTGAAATTCTTCAAAGGCCGCTCGTCGCTCGTCTGGAACGTTCTCAGTTAAAACCAATAAGTGACACACTCCGTAGAATGAGCCAAAGAATCGTGAGTGCTTGCGTTGTACGTACAACACTTTGTATTTATGAAATGGCAATATTTCCGCAACGACATAAGAGATATACGTCTGACACTATTCCACAATTTTTTTCCGCATACAAGCTTTTTTTATCCGAGTTGTATTCGAGACTAATAACCTATGCGAGAAGGCAGTACAAAGGCACTCGCAGAAAATATAGGTGTGTAAAACGATTAGGAATACAGGTAATGTTTGAATGCAAGTAGTGTGTCAGACTAAGAATGGCGGCACAAAGGTGAGGGAAGTTGAAACGTATGTCTGGCTATCCACATTTATGATACGACGATTTCTGAATTAAATAACGTCATGCACTTGGATATATGCTTGTAAATGGGAGAGACTAAAATGCTTCCCAGTCCCAGTCCTATGTGATACGGAATTACACCCGTGTTGAGGTCGTCGTTAGTGTTTTCTTTGCCCTAATTCTCCTTGTTCCTATTAGCTGTTACCTTGGTGGTATTATAAGACATCATACCATTTCCTCGGGGTGTTTCAACAGCGTAAAATAATCACTTACCTTAAATATACCTACACTATGTGATCAAAAATATCCAGACACCCCCAAAAACATAAGTTTTTCATATTACGTCCATTGTGCTGGCAGCTAGTGCCAGTTACTCTGTATCAGCTACCTTTGTAGGTATTAGACATAGTGAGAGAGCAGACTGGGGGCGTTCCGCGGAACTTAGACTTCCAACATGGTCAGGTGATTGGGTGTCATACGTATGTACGCGAGATTTCCACACTGCTAATCATCCCTACGTCCATTATTTCCGATGTGATAGTGAAGTGGGAACGTGGAGGGACACGTACACCACAAAAGGGTACAGGCCGACCTCGTTTGTTGACTGACAGAGACCGCCGACAGTTGAAGAGGGTCGTCATGTGTAATAGGCAGACATCTATCCAGACATCTATCTAGACCATGACATAGGAATTCCAAACTGCATCAAGGTCCACTGCAAGGATTATGACAGTTAGGCCGGAGGTGAAAAAGCTTGGATTTCATGGTCGAGCGGCTGCTCATACGCTACACATAACGACGATAAATGCCAAACGACGCCTGGCTAGGTGCACGGAGCGTAAACATTGGACGATTGAACAGTGGAAAAACTTTGTGTAGAGTGAGGAATCACGGTACGCAATATGGCAATCCGATGGCAGGGTGTGGGTATGGCGAATGCCCGGTGAACGTCATCTGTCAACGTGTGTAGTACCAACAGTAAAATTCGGAGGTGGTGGTGTTATGGTGTGGTCGGGGTTTACATGGAGGGGGCTGCACACCTTTTGTATTGCATGGTGCTACCACAGCACAGTCCTACATTGATGTTTTAAGCACCTTCTTGCTTCCAACTTTTGAAGAGCAATTCGGGGATGCCGATTCCATCTTTCAACACGATCGAGCACCTCATCATAATGCACGGCCTGTGGCGGAGTGGTTACAAGACAATAACATCCCTGTAATGGACTGGCCTGCACAGAGTCCTGACCTGAGTCCTACAGAACACCTTGGAATGTTTTGGATCGCCGATTTCGTGCCAGGCCTCACCGACAGACATCAATACCTCTCCTCAGTGCAGCCCTCCGTGAAAAATTGGCTGCCGTTCCCCAAGAAAATTTTCAGTACCTGATTGAACTTATACCTGAGAGAGTCGAAGCTTTCATCAAGGCTGAGGGTGGCCAACGCCATATTGAATTCCAGCATTGCCGATGGAGTGCGCCATGAACTTGTAAGTCATTTTCAGCCATGTGTCCGGACATTTTTTGTAACATAGTGTATATACAACTACGACAAAGTGCTGTAGTCACAAGAAGTATTTTGATTGCTGCAGAATTTCTGTGGTAAAGATGTTACCACTTTCTGCTGTGTACGATCTATGTAAGAGGCGTTTAACCGTTACTTCAGCTTCTTAATATTAAATTAGGGAAGACGTTTGCCATTTTATGTGTCCGTGGAAGCTGAGACTGTTCAGTCCTCGGTCATAATTTATGTGAAGAAAGTGATGAGCAGCATTTGGCTTGGGACAGGGCGATATTCAGCGTCAGCGGAGCATGGCCTGATTACAAGGCTGCGTCGTTAGGACCAGAGAGGGCCGCCGGCCGGTCATCCGTCTTCGCTATCAGCGCCGGCCTCCTGCTCGCGCACGCAAGGCGCGCGTCGCGCAACGCTCCGGGTGAGGACGTGCCGGCCAGGGTCACGCTCGAGAGGCGCCAGTCGTAAGTCTCCGTTACAGCACCGACGTCAGACTGGCACGCCACAAATCAAAGATAGCTGACCCAACTGTTACACGCGCCAGTGTACTGCCGACGTGCTGCTTACAAAGAAGAATTATAGAGCATCTCCTTCCCTGTCTGAAGGGTGTGGAAGACATCGTGTTGTTATATAGGTTGGTTATCTTTAAAGTAGCCCTTCTCCCCTTTGAATGAGAATACAATGCCTCCACCTCTGAGATTCAGTATCTACATCTACATGATTACTCTGCAATTCACATTTGAGTGCTTGGCAGATCTTTCATCGAACCACAATCAGACTATCTCCCTACCATTCCACTCCCGAACAGCACGCGGGAAAAATGAACACCTAAACCTTTCTGTTCGAGCTCTGATTTCTCTTATTTTATTTTGATGATCATTCCTACCTATGTAGGTTGGGCTCAACAAAATATTTTCGCATTCGGAAGGGAAAGCTGGTGACTGAAATTTCGTAAATAGATCTCGCCGCGACGAGAAACGTCTTTGGTTTAATGACTTCCATCCCAACTCGCGTATCATATCTGCCACACTCTCTCCCCTATTAGGTGATAATACAAAACGAGCTGCCCTTTTTTGCACCCTTTCGATGTCCTCCGTCAATCCCACCTAGTAAAAAACCCACACCGCGCAGCAATATTCTAACAGAGGACGAACGAATGTAGTGTAAGCTGTCTCTTTAGTGGACTTGTTGCATCTTTTAAGTGTCCTGCCAATGGAACGCAACCTTTGGCTCGCCTTCCCCTCAATATTATCTATGTTGTCTTTCCAACTGAAGTTGTTCGTAATTTTTACACCCAGGTACTTAGTTGAATTGACAGCCATGAGAATTGTACTATTTATCGAGTAATCGAATTCCAACGGATTTCTTTTGGTACTCATGTGAATCACCTCACACTTTTCGTTATTTAGCGTCAACTGCCACCTGCCACACGATACAGCAATCTTTTCCAAATCGCTTTGCAACTGATACTGGTCTTCGAATGACCTTACTAGACGGTAAATTACAGCATCATCTGCGAACAACCTAAGAGAACTACTTAGATTGTCACCCAGGTCATTTATATGGGTCAGGAACAGCAGAGGTCCCAGGACGCTTCCCTGGGGAACACCTGATATCACTTCAGTTTTACTCGATGGTTTGCCGTCTATTACTACGAACTGCGACCTTCCTGGCAGGAAATCATGAATCCAGTCGCACAACTGAGACGATATCGCATAGGCCCGCAGCTTGATTAGAAGTCACTTGTGAGGAACGGTGTCAAAAGCTTTCCGGAAATCTAGAAATACGGAATCAATTTGAGATCCACTGCCGATAGCGGCCATTATTTCGTGCGAATAAAGAGCTAGTTGCATTTGCACAAGAACGATGTTTTCTGAAACAATGCTGATTACGTATCAATAGATCATTGCCTTCGAGGTGATTCATAATGTTTCAATACAGTATATGCTCCAAAACCCTACTGCAAACGGACGTCAATGATATAGGTCTGTAGTTCGATGGATTACTCCTACTACCCTTCCTAAACACTGGTGCGACCTGCGCAATTTTCCAATCTGTAGGTACAGATCTATCGGTGAGCGAGCGGTTGTATATGATTGCTAAGTATGGAGCTATTGTATCAGCGTAATCTGAAAGGAACCTAATCGGTATACAATCTGGACCTGAAGACTTGCCCGTATCAAGCGATTTGAGTTGCTTCGCAACCCCTAAGGTATCTACTTCTAAGAAACACCTACAACCATAAACAGTCGGCATTTCAGTTTATTTCATCAGTGAAGTTAGACATTTCTTTTGCGGTCTGCAGAATGACTTACTAGATATAAGAAAGAATTCACATTGTAGAAGCATATGTGAAAACATGTTCGATTGATGAAGATCGCGAAGTTTTCGCTTCAACTATCCGGATAGATGAATAGCAAAGAGAGCAATACGCAGTCTGTATAAAAATTGGCGTTCCTACGGAACTGTGCAAAATCTAAAACGACAAAGAATTAATTCAGTTCGCCCACTAGAAGCTATTCCAGACATGCACCGAAGAAATACTCGAGCCCAAAAAAGGCTACGCGTAGACTGACGTAACAACCGTATCTATATAGGAGGAGTTTCCAGTGGATTTTGCAAAGTCTTAATTTGAAGCCACATCGTATGACGGTTGAGCAACCGTCACGGGAGGATGACTGTTGGAAACGTGTAGATTACTGCACGGTAGTATTTGAATAACATTAACCAACGTTTGTTGACCCTATCCGTTACATCATGAGTGCTGAAGCATTGTTTCATGCTTCCGGTCAGGTGAATTGACAGGCAACGGAAAACCCAAATATTGCGTATTAGCAATCACTTCAGGATGACAGCATCGGCGTTTAGTGCGGTGTAATAGGAACGAGGATCAATCGACCGATATTTTTTGACACTACCCACAACATGGTTGCATATATGGAATTTTTGATACATTTTGCGCTCAGCTCACTGAATGTGAAACACAAGTCTTCTAAGAGGTCCATAATTAAGGAATTTGATGCTAGCGCACTCGAGCAGATGTAATTTCGATGGAATGCTCACCTGCTGCCTGCGATATGTAAGCTATAAGAGAATCTCAGAACAAAGAGCAGTGTTGTACGCAGTAAGAGCAGTGTCTGTAGCAGTAGTAGTAGTAGTAGCGAGCAGTCGTGTGTCTGGAGTTGGCTGGGCCGGTCGTGGGGAGCGATGGCGGAGCCTAAGCATTGTAGCACCCTCACGCATATGTACTATTGTTATATCAAGTCCCATGTAAATGATTAAAAAAAATCTTTCTAATAAAAAGTAACTTTTGACAATCATTCATTTCAATTTAAAGAATTTACTAATATCCCCAATCCATGGTCATCCCGATTATTGTAAAGAAAAAAATCAGTTGTTCTTTTCATACATCACAAATCTATCGGCCAGCGTTGCACTGGGCTGTGCCAGAAAATTTCATATAGGAGCAGATATATATGCGTTATCCGACGACTTCATTGAGGTAAGTTTTTCAGTTTATTCACAATGATCTCTCAGGGCCATGACGCAGCACTGCTGACGTCTAAAATTTACCACTTTAAATTCACAATCAATTATTGAAAGGTTATAAGTGAGACACAATTTTTTTGAGAGGTTACTCACATTGCATTATTGGTAGGTTACGGAATTCATTTATCTGTTGGTAGGTTACGCTGAATGTGAATTATATAAATATTTTTTACTTTAGGGAGGTTTCGGAATTTTTTACTGTTGGGCGGTTACAATAAATGTGAATATTACTCTTATTATTTTATTGTGGGGAGGTTACAGTCTGCTTTTTCCAGCATGATTGGGCAACATGCCACACGTCTAAGGTATCCTTGGAACGCGTCCATGATGTATTCACTGAGGAACGAACTGTCAGCAAACATTTATGGCCACCATGTTTGTCGGATCTAGCAACATGTGATTTTTTCTTCTGGGGACGTTTGAAGAGCAAGGTCTATGAAACGAATCCACACTGAAAGACAGCATCAGCTGTAAAGTTACCCTCGTCAATATTCTAACTTTGCGCCGGGTGTATCTGAATATGCGTAGACGTGCCTAGCTGTGTACCGATGTAGCAAGATGTCACTGCCTTCATCTTCCATAACCGTATTTTTCCCTGTATTTTCATTGTAAAGAAGTGGTGAATCTATTTCACTTCTTCATTTCTCTAATTTCACTGCATTTCTTATATATCCTCAGGGGCTACTTCCATCTGCACAACCCTTTTCCTGAGTAACAAAATTTGAAATACAACAAAAGTAAAACAATTATTTTTGCAGGTTGTCGAACTAAATCAGGCGAAGCTAAAGGAAATTATATTACGAAATGAGACACTGAATTTAATCGTGAGATTTGGTATTTAAGTAGTAAAAGAACTGATGAAGGCCGATGTAGAAAGGACATAATAAACATAATGATTTCCGAACAACAGAATTGTTTCATATAAAATCACGTGTTAAGAGTTATTGAGTCTTTTCTTGCGATATTTGGAATGCAGCCTACTACGAAACTGAAACATAGGCTATGAACAGCATCTGTGAAATGTACTCGTAAGAATGCTGAAGATTCGAGAGACAGGTCAAATAACTAAGGTGGACGTACTAAGACAAATTGAGAGAAAGAAAATTACTGCGCACTCTGATTAAAAGAAGAGATCGATTGATAGGAGGGATCAGTTCATAGGGCACATGTAGAGGCATCAAGGAATCGCCAATTTCCTAATGGAGGGATGTGTGGGTGGAGGGAAAGGGGAAGAATTTAGAGAGACTACTAACAAAGGGGAAAGTCAGATGGGTGTAACGGTAGTAGCAACGAA
This sequence comes from Schistocerca serialis cubense, assembly GCF_023864345.2. Lineage (NCBI taxonomy): Eukaryota > Metazoa > Arthropoda > Insecta > Orthoptera > Acrididae > Schistocerca > Schistocerca serialis. Next base: position 403,320,313 of record NC_064641.1, on the reverse strand, counting down.
TGGACGAAGAGTCTTGCACATGATAGACTAGTGTGGAGGGAAGCATCTGAAGTGGCTCCGGACTAAGAACCACAGAAACAGCGTACATTAACATACGGGAAATCTTGATTTTGTTCAACGGTAAAGAAAGCGAAGGTGGACATCGCCTTCAGGGTAACACTGTGACGTTTTGTTTTTTTCGCTTTGTAGTGTATTGTAATTTTGATAAAAGTAAAACAGATTAGATTCTCATTGATTTTAATGCCACATACAGGCAAAAATTTGCATCCTACTATCGTTCATTACGATTATAAAAGGCATTTGTATGCATTTGACGAGCTTCACCAGTAATGTAGAATAGCCACACCAGATCTTAAGTGAACAAACTGATTTCCGTAACAAAGTCTTTTCTAAGTTTTCTGTGTTTGTAGTGACGACTCTTTTCCTTGTTTTCTTTGCCTGTTCATCGCCTTGAAGCTCATTTTTCTTATTATATGACACTGTCAAATGGTGAGAAATGCGATCTGTTTTGTTAAAATACGTAGTTATAAACCTTAGGTCAAAAAAGTCGATTAAATTAGTTTAATTTGAAACTAATTTCAGCTCACTGACGAGCCATTTTCAGATAAAAAAACCTTATTACTTGATTCCGTGTATGCCGTCCACAAGGCATTATAAGTCTTTATAAACAGTTCAGATGAATCACTCTTAATGTCACGTGCAAAGTAATGTAGGTCGTCATGGCAACATACAGTCTATCACTAGCCATGTGCGTCACTCTTAATGCTATAGGAACAAGGAAATAATTGCAGAGAGTTCTCTGACAGCCGTCATGCAGTTACTTCCTTGCCGTTGTAGCATTAAGAGTGATGCACATAGCTAGTGATAGACTGTATGTAACCACGACGACCTACTTTACTCCGTGCATAGCAGTGAGAATTATTCATCTGAACAGTTTGATAATTTGCAGTATCTGGTGGCTGGTATACACCGAATCAACTAATAAAAGTGTGCGCCTGCCAAAATATCCGCTGTGGTCGACGACGTCACCCGGCAGCAAACCCGTTAGTTATTGGAACATTCAATTCGCCGGGAAAAGTTACGGTCTCACGAACTCACAACTGTAATGAGCTGAAACTAGTTATCAAGTCATATCATTTAATCGTGACCTAAAACTTATAACCATATATTACTTTGTTCCTTTTCCTACCGACTCACACATTTTTTCCCCCCATCTTCGCGGATCGCGTCTGAGAGCGAGCGCCATCTATACTGTTTCTAGTATGCCACTAGCTTGTCTGCACTTCTAATGTGCCACTAGCTTGCCTACGCGGTACATATCTCTAATTTTACAAGTTTATACGCTAAAAAGCATCCTTCTACCACGAATTTTACTTTGGAAGCATTCTTAACCAATATTTGCGATTTAATATTTACCAAGTCAACTGTAGCCTTAGGAGAATTAAAGAGTGAGAGCCTCTCCGGTCCTGCTCAGTTTATGTGTTAATGTGGAACGTATCGGAGACCGTATATTGTGTGTATAAGGTAATTTGATTTGTAATTTGTTTCCCAGCGTATTTTACACCCATCTTATCTTTCCAAACACATCATCTAAGGATGACGTGAAAATAAGTCGAAACCGGTAGCGGTGTAACGTGAAGCTGGAACAGTAAAAGGTTTTACAAAACGGTCACCGCTTTCCAATGAGGCAGTGTACGAGTATTTAATCTTTGTTGATGTATTTTGTGCGAATTCGCTCGGCGGACATTACCCCTGGATGTTACATTTAATATTTGCACAACTTTGAGCACTGCGAACACGCTTGCTGCTGTAGCTGCTGCTACCATTATTATCATTACAGTAGTGAGACCTTAACTTTTCCCGACATATTGTATGTTCAAACAACTAACGGGTTTGCTGCCGGGTGACGTCATCGACCACCGCCGATATTTCGACAGGCGCGTACCTTGGAGGCTGTTGAAATCTAACTATCAAGAAACCTTATAAACAGAGATGGTGGATTTTGCTTAAATGCTGCTTGGAATCTGGCTCTCATAAAAAAACAGAGGGACAGAACTAGTGCTGCCTCACCTGTTGATTAATAGTCACTACGATATTTCTGATGTTGGTTATCCTTGGTTATGTGTTGACTCTGCGGTTACCCTTTCCGTGTGTGGTATCTTCCTTGTTCCTCTTCTGTGAACCGAGGTATTAAATTCCCTCGCACATTGCTCCCTCCTAGCAGCTGTGAATTGAGAATGGCAGGGTGTGCGCCTGTCGAAATATCTGCGGTGGTCAATGACGTCACACGGCAGCAAATCCGTAAGTTTTTTGAACATCATTACAGTTATTGTCTCCAGTATTGTTATAAGTAGTTCTTCCACTAACATTAATAATATTTCATCAATGTTGCTAGTAATGTTGTTACGAACTTTATTACTACAGATCTACCAAAGATAACATTATAGTTCCTACTACCAACTGTCAATCTCAATAGTTTGTGTTGACGATGATGCTGTGTTACTTATAACTTGTAACATGTTGACACTAGGCCAATGGTTATCTCGCCGCGTCTGACAAGCGAAACCAGTGCAGTTGCATCAGATAACGTACAACTTGTAGCTGTGTTCTGCACATCAGGCAGAAAACTACTCGCGATTTCCGTATTTAATGCAAAATTACCCGTACGAAGTGCGTTCAAAGAACTTTATTCCTTTATTGTTAATGTCGTGAACACTGCTGAAAGGCTCTGAATGAAAGTAGAGTGAAAAATTATTATTGTTCATTCTCTGCCACTTCAGGCATTACTAAATAATATTATGGAGTAGCTGGGCAATAGGGAATAACGTGCTTTCTCATCTGTTGAATAAGGCTGCGAATCGTGAGACGCATGAAGTACCTCAAGATGTTTCTGAAGCTCTAGAACCACGGTCGACAACAGGTGGACTGCGGAAGGCGAAAAACTGGGCCGCCAAAAATTATTGGAAAGTATAAATTACTCAGGTAAATGATATAAAAGATACTTTTCTGTAAATAACAATAACTTAGAACGCCACCCTTATCATTATTTACAATATTTTACGAGTAATTGTGTGACTTATTCGAGTTCTTAGTGGTCAGTGGGTATAGTAAATATAAATACAGTGGTGCGGTGCTGTGTGACGCAAGGGAGTGCGCAGGAGAGGAGGGGGGGGGGGGGGGGGGGATCTGAGCTGGTTGGGTGGCCGGCAGAGCGTGTTACGTTGTCCACATAAAAGCTCAATACACCCAAAGGTAAAATAAGACTTGCTTACTGACAGCAAATTTCATAAAACAATCTGTTACTGCGGCAACCTATGAAGCGTCTTTTAATCGGAGCAGGCATACAAATTTTAACACAATATTTATGCATGTAACTACCCGCCAGGGTAGCCGAGAGCGCTAACGCGATGCTTCCTGGACACGGGTACGCGCCGGCCCCGGATCGAATCCGCCCAGCAGATTAACGACGAGGGCCGGTATGCTGGCCAGCCTGGATGTGGTTTTTAGGCGGTACATACCGCTAGGTGAATACCAGCTGGTGCCCAAGTTCCGCCTCAGTTACAAGACTCACAGATATGTGAGGATGTTCGCACTATTTCATGACTTACACTAGACGCAGACAGCTGGGGCACACTACTTCCGTCCCAGGGGGTTCGGGGTGGCGTCAGGAAGGGCTTCAGGCCCCGGGACGTAATAGCAGTCCAGCAAAGATAATACGGCAGGGCTAATATCGATAAGTGCTGCTGCTGCCACTGACAGGCAGGCAAAGCAGCAACTCAGTGACGCATGTAATTGAAACTAACATAACGAGATGGCTGTACTGCAACAACAGGATGTTAAATAAGAGATGGCACGAACACGTGCCACGCGCAATTCAATCTTTTACGAGTGCACGTGGCGGCTACTACCTAAGACATGGAGCAGCTCCTATACGGTGTACCAACTTGCGCCTCAACACAGAAGCAACTTCTCTGCGAGTCGTCGGCACGCGCTTTGAGACAGGCGAGGTATTTTTATAAAAAACTAATTTCAATAAAATAAACAAATTTTATCGTCACTACATCAGTTGTTGGGATCTCTAACAGAACTGTTCTGAATTGTGTTGTTGTTGTCGAGGCTTGTAACATTGTTTTGCACCGATATGGGTGCTATTAAGCGTGAAGTAGATCATGAAACTAGGAAGTTTTTGACTGAGAGGACTGACCCGTATCGTTTTACGCTGCCTGATAAGCCTGGAGCTGTTACAGTTGGCACGATATACAACTACACTACGAAACAACTAATCAACAGTTACATAAGAACTTTCCTCTGGGCAGTGAATCTTGTCAAGAACAACTCCAGGCATGTCTGGCTTATTACCAAAATTGTACGACCCTACTAGATCGATCTATGAGCGGACAAGGAAATTCTGCCAAAGCAGCGTTGAGTGCACACTAAATAAATGTGTGTTAGTAGTGGAGGCGGCATTTTTTGAGGCGAAAAGGATGTTGTTGGTGCAATTCAAAGTATTCCGTTGTTGGCAAAAATCTTAGCTGCGGACAACGAAAGTACTCTGCTCGAACTTCTGCAGAAGATGTCTTGCTACGCCGTAGCACTTGACGAACAATTTATCACTGGTGATAAGGAGCAAACGTCTACTTTAATGTGATTTTTGCACATTGAAAATAAAGCATTTGGATGATTTCCTTCCGCGCGGGATTAGCCGAGCGGCCTAAAGCGCGGCAGTTATGGACCGTGTCGCTGAACCAGGCGGAGGTTCGAGTCCTGCCTCGGACGTGTGTGTGTGTGTGTGTGTGTGTGTGTGTGTGTGTGTGTGTGTGTGTGTTGGTTTGTTTTTAGGATAATTTAGGTTAGGTAGTGTGTAAGCTTACGGACTGATGACCTTAGCAGTCAAGTGTCATAGGATTTCACACACATTTGAACATTTGATGAATTCCTATCAGTATTTCCATTTAAAGCCAAGAGTCACTGAGGAGATATCTTCAAGACCTTGATGACTCCAAGATATTACCAACCATTAATTATGATAAAATGGTATATGTTTCAGCTGACCAGCGGTTATCGGAAAAGAAAAGGGATTGGTAAGGAACATCAAGGATAAGAATACGGGGCTAATATCCTACCAGTGCATAATTCACCAAGCAGCCCTTAGTGGGAAAAATAGTACCACTGAAAATAAAATAATGGACGACTTGATCAAGTTGATTAATTTTGAGACGTCTCGTTCTCTCTTCATTACCGACACTTCCAAGAGTTTATATCTGTGATTCGGGGCATTCTGACTTGCTGCAGCACAACAATGTTCGTTGGCTAAGTAAGGGCCAGGTGACTGAACGTTTTTAGCAGATATACAACCTCCTTCTTAGCCGCGCGGGATTAGCCAAGCGGTCTTGGGCGCTACAGTCATGGACTGTGCAGATGGTCCCGGCGGAGGTTCGAGTCCTCCCTCGGGCGTGGGTGTGTGTGTTTGTCCTTAGGATAATTTAGGTTAAGTACTGTGTAAGCTTAGGGACTGATGACCTTAACACTTAAGTCCCATAAGATTTCACACACATTTTTGAATCTCCTTCTTAAACAACTCGGATACACAAGCGGCCAGCAAGCACCTGGAGTTCCTAGAAAACGAACGCAGTATGCTAGCTCTGGCTCTCCTGACAGACAGTCTGTAACATTTAAATTCACTCAGCACCGAGCTACAAGGAAATGAGAAACTAAAATGTGATCCAATACAAAGTGTGTCGTCATTCAGTCACAAGCTGGATACCTTTGAAAAATACATCGCAAGTCTCCTAAACTACTGGAGAGATTTCGACATGCCCTCTACCTTCAGGCAATAATCGCTGTGGGGGTACGAACCACCTATCTAACGTAGTTCAGGAGGTATTACGTCATAAGGAATGATATGCGTGAGAAACTGGGGCATTGTCCATGATTTTTACATTTATAACTTCTCATCTACAAACTCCATTCGCAACACATTTTGCAGACAGGGTCCACTATTGCCACTGAATGTATTTACAATACTGTAATCATTGTATGACACATAGATCAGAAGATATGACGCCATAAATGATATATGTGAAAAACTGCAGCATCACGCTTGACAATCGAATTTGTTATTTGTTTACTACTAATTGTATCTACAACATATTTCGCAGACAATATCCATGACGCCTCTGAATGCACCTACGCAAATATATCACTGTACGGTATACAGTTGAGGAGATATGACATCATGGGCACTGAGATGCGTGGAAAATTGCCATACCATGAACGAAGTTCTAATACAGTACGTGTATTGCTTACAACTAAGACAAAGTTAAAGAAATCCGTAACATGGGCATAGCTTTCGACAGTTTTGTGCTGCAGTGGGCCAACTGCCGAAGACGAAAACAGTAACCATTTATAGAGTTATGAGGAGGTGTTCCCATGGAAACATTACAAAACGGCCTTGTAGACACGCGAAGCAGTTGCACCCAGCGTACAGAAACTGTCCGGATACGTGTTTCTTAATTTGGATGCTGTGCTTATACAGTTGCGTATTATACATGTTTCTTTGTGTGACTGTTTCATAAATTCAAAGATTTTTTCACGAATATATGGAAATGATATGTTTTTGACACTTTGTCGCAAGCCTTGCTGTGCAGGGGACTTGTGGCTAAATTCACGTTCTTATTGTGGAAGACTTGAACTCAGACGGTTCCTGCATTCCAATTTACAAAAAGGAATCATAGGAAACATGGAAATAGAATTAACACTGCAGGAGAAAACGATTTGTTGACTGGCGTTAAGAGCAAGAGTCTCAGGAGGTAGCTAACAACGGAATAATTTAAAATATAACACTCGAAAACTACAGAACGTCCGCGCCAATCTGTGAGGAATAACCATATATCAGTCCTCCTAAAGGGCAGCGCGCGAACTCAGTTGACACGTAGTAAGCGATCAGCTGATCGGGCAATGACAGCTTCACCATCGCCTTTCACCACAATTTCTGTCAACAAAGATCATTTCTCTTTGTTTTGTTATCATTTCTAATAGAGAACTGGTAAAATGAATAGCCCGGTAATGCCAGGTTTGTCAGCTAGCATAAAAATAATTCTACAGTGGAAATTGCACAATTTTCAAATTTTGTCAGATCGTAGGAAGCAATTTGCAAGATATACTTGTATGGATATGGTGTCTGTTCTTTCGGACATATCCGAAAGAACAGACACCATATCCATATAAGTACACTCCTGGAAATGGAAAAAAGAACACATTGACACCGGTGTGTCAGACCCACCATACTTGCTCCGGACACTGCGAGAGGGCTGTACAAGCAATGATCACACGCACGGCACAGCGGACACACCAGGAACCGCGGTGTTGGCCGTCGAATGGCGCTAGCTGCGCAGCATTTGTGCACCGCCGCCGTCAGTGTCAGCCAGTTTGCCGTGGCATACGGAGCTCCATCGCAGTCTTTAACACTGGTAGCATGCCGCGACAGCGTGGACGTGAACCGTATGTGCAGTTGACGGACTTTGAGCGAGGGCGTATAGTGGGCATGCGGGAGGCCGGGTGGACGTACCGCCGAATTGCTCAACACGTGGGGCGTGAGGTCTCCACAGTACATAGATGTTGTCGCCAGTGGTCGGCGGAAGGTGCACGTGCCCGTCGACCTGGGACCGGACCGCAGCGACGCACGGATGCACGCCAAGACCGTAGGATCCTACGCAGTGCCGTAGGGGACCGCACCGCCAATTCCCAGCAAATTAGGGACACTGTTGCTCCTGGGGTATCGGCGAGGACCATTCGCAACCGTCTCCATGAAGCTGGGCTACAGTCCCGCACACCGTTAGGCCGTCTTCCGCTCACGCCCCAACATCGTGCAGCCCGCCTCCAGTGGTGTCGCGACAGGCGTGATTGGAGGGACGAATGGAGACGTGTCGTCTTCAGCGATGAGAGTCGCTTCTTCCTTGGTGCCAATGATGGTCGTATGCGTGTTTGGCGCCGTGCAGGTGAGCGCCACAATCAGGACTGCATACGACCGAGGCACACAGGGCCAACACCCGGCATCATGGTGTGGGGAGCGATCTCCTACACTTGCCGTACACCACTGGTGATCGTCGAGGGGACACTGAATAGTGCACGGTACATCCAAACCGTCATCGAACCCATCGTTCTACCATTCCTAGACCGGCAAGGGAACTTGCTGTTCCAACAGGACAATGCACGTCCGCATGTATCCCGTGGCACCCAACGTGCTCTAGAAGGTGTAAGTCAACTACCCTGGCCAGCAAGATCTCCGGATCTGTCCCCCATTGAGCATGTTTGGGACTGGATGAAGCGTCGTCTCACGCGGTCTGCACGTCCAGCACGAACGCTGGTCCAACTGAGGTGGAAATGGCATGGCAAGCCGTTCCACAGGACTACATCCAGCATCTCTACGATCGTCTCCATGGGAGAATAGCAGCCTGCATTGCTGCGAAAGGTGGATATACACTGTACTAGTGCCGACATTGTGCATGCTCTGTTGCCTGTGTCTATGTGCCTGTGGTTCTGTCAGTGTGATCATGTGATGTATCTGACCCCAGGAATGTGTCAATAAAGTTTCCCCATCCTGGGACAATGAATTCACGGTGTTTTTATTTCAATTTCCAGGAGTGTATATAATTCTGGCCATACCGGCCAAGACCTTCTTCTTCTGTGCGGATGCACACATATTACCCGAACTCTTACGGGACTTGGTAAGAATGTCTTCCACTAGTAATGAGTATGTTGGGTAGAGACACTGCGAATGCAGTATCTGGACATACAAGGTCAGAATGTGGGTCTCGCGGGAGGCGTGCGCGAGATTGTCCCTGCAGTCGCACTATCTTATGTGCCCTCGGTGGCTCAGATTGATAGAGCGTCTGCCCTGTAAGCAGGAGATCCCGGACTCGAGTCTCAATCAGGGCACACATTTTCACCTGTCACCGCTGATATATATCAACGCCCTTCAGCAGATGAAGGTATTAATACATAATTCTAATTTCAATTTGCAAGATTCCAAGACTTCGCGGAGGTATAGAAATTGTCGCGGTTCTTAAAATCGCCTTTTGAAGTTTTTCTAGCGGCAGAATAGACTGATATGACTGTGAAGTTGTTTCACGTTCCAAATCCTTTACTCCAAATGCAGATAATAGACTTAGATAAAGGCATTTTCCTGTAAACGTATGAAACTGCATCCACCGAACAATTTTGGAATAAAATATGCCCCAGAAAAATATCGAAATTGAAAAAAATCAACCATTTACGTGGCTACTATGTTTGGCTCCACCTATGTTTGTGTAACTTCATTTTCAAAAATGAATTTTTTCATGAACCAATAATTTCGTTCAAGATTAATGGCGGCCCACCTTGATGATTACCTTCGAGTAAGTTCCTTCCCACTTGAACCTAAGTTTCAAAATCTAGCCCAAGATCACAAATATAATTTGTCCAATTCTTTTTGAGTAAAATTAAGTTATCTATTGTATTTCATAACATTTTTTGAGAGAAAATAAAAATTAGTAAGCAATATTTCTGCGGACTTCGAAAAAATATTTCAGAAGTATCGAGACCACACCTAAAACTACTTACCGACGACTGCTCTAAAGCGATTTGAGATCGTCTCCATACACCGTGCCAGTTACAGCACAGAAAAGTTGATTTCGCAGCTTCACAAAAAATCTGGCTGTTAAAGTGCTGAAGTACGCAATAATTATTGAAAATGTACACTAACGATTAAAACTTTGGAATTTGTGTTAAGTATTGCTCGATTTTTGGCTATAGATACACTTGGTTCGGTTTATTTGTTGTGAGGTCCAAAATGGAGTGTCGGGCAGTGTGGAATACGGGGTATTCCTTGACTGTGCAGTTGCTGAGACCGAACATCGTATTTGTGACTTCTGCAAATAGATGAATGTTGAGCGAGTCGCCTCTGCCACAGAGACGGATAATTGTTTCAAAACATTGTTTTAAAGTGAAGTTTATTAACACTGTTGTTGTCGAATCATGTTACAGGTAAGTAGATCCCTTAAGGGTATAACCTAAAAGCACTCACAGCATTGTACTTTGTGCACATTAAATATATTTCTTTACAAATTAACATGATTATCTGCATTTTCACAACGCCGTTCCATATATCCCCACTATTCCGTATTAAATTCCGAATGCAACTCTTTTCGGTGGTAAGTTTCTGAAATTTTATTGATAGAAACAGTTGAAGGTAACGATGAAGTGTGTACGACAACAAAGAACGAATTGAGTTTAGACATACAACTATAATAGTAAATAGTATTCTATAACAAGCGAACTTAACCTACTGCTGCTATCAGCTTCAGTCCGGAACCGCGCGACCGCTACAGTCTCAGGTTCAAATCCTACCTCGGGCATATATGTGTGTGATTTCCTTAGGTTAGTTAGGTTTAAGTAGTTCTAATTTCTAGGGGACTGATAACTTCAGCTGTTAAGTCCCATAGTGCTCACACCATTTTAACCATTTTTGCTGCTATCACTACTACTATTACTATAGCTGCCATCAGCGCAAAACTGTCACTACGAGTGCAATAAGTATTTCTACTATTACCAGTAACAATGGCACCACTTCTACTACTATTGCTGTCACAGTTAGTAGTTCCGTATCATTAAACGCTGCTAACACTGTTCCTATTGCAGCTGGTAGTACCGTTAGTATCAGTAGAGTTGTGACCACTGTTATTGTTGTACTTCTGTTACTATTACTTCACCATTGTTGCTAGTATTAGTATTACGAGCACTTTTAGTATTACAGACACTACCACCGCTGTCATTGTTATAACTGCTACTTACAGCTGAAACTATTATTACTATTTCAGCAATTACCATATAATGGTAAATACGCTGAACACAGTGATCGAGCTTACATTACATAATACTCTGATTATGCGAATGCGAAATTGTCGATAGTAGTGGAAGTGACATGGTTTTGGCAAATCCATGAGTTACATGCAAGGGTAACGTGTTGAAAGTATTAGCTAGTGTATTTACAATACTGCAAAAAGTAAGCTCTTGTTTTGCGAATGACCAGGGAAGGAATAAATGAGAGGAACGAACTGTTATGACACTAAAGTGATGCCAAATGAAATGTTCCAATACACCCATCTGATAACGTCCCATAGTGCCTTACGAGCGTATGTTGTATAATTCTATAATTAAACTTATATCAAGAAGTTAGCACATAACTAGAAAGCGTTTATGCTTCCCGCTCTAAAAGGCATTCTATATTGCTGAAAATTACTTCTACAACCGATAGACGAATTTATACAGTCAATCCCGTTAATGACCTCAGCCATGCATGCCAACTCAGTTAGGGTTTGATTAAGAAAATATAGTTGCATTTTATGGAAGCAGTCTGCTTTCCACTCGAGAGTCCTACAAAGGAAGTTGACCAAGGTTAGACGCTTTAGTAGGTTTCTGCATTGTTATACACAGTAATTGAGTTTGAAAGAGGGCAAGAACCGCAGAGCTTATCTATTGTAACACGTTTAACGCAGACTGATCTTCGTTAGCTTACAATTACAGACCAAAATGTTAGTACTACAGCGTATATTTCCGTCACTACGGCCTTCATTTTGGGACGCTCAATGAGCGCTTTGATTAATCGAGTGCGCCGGTAGTGCTGTCCGTAGTGCAGTGTTGCCACTCCTGGCGATTATTATTCATGTCGCGCGCACTTCATTTTCCACAAATTACCCGCATTTACATGAGACACGTCGCCGCGGGCCAGGCACCTGCGCCGGCCGGCCGGACGCCGTAACACGCCGTCACACGTCACGCCACTTCACGTCACATCACGAGCCCGCCTCTGACTGAGATCCGCAGTGCGAACGTATGCTCTGCTCTTGGAAGTGCTTTAATCTCAGGGAACGGCGTCGCGTAACACGTGCATTTCATTTGGCAATGGAAAGATTGTATGAAAATACTAATTGACTGTTCTAGTCTATAGTCTGATTCTTTAGTTTTCCTACTGGCAACAGATTTCTGTAAACAGCGCCATCCTCAGGCTAACGTAAGATGAAAAAAATTACGGTACATACTTAAAATAATGTTCGCCTCTTGTAGCTAAGAGGTCAGCGCGACGGAATAACAATCCTAAGAGCCCGGGTTCGATTCCCGGCTGGGTCGGAGATTTTCTCCGCTCAGGGACTGGGTGTTCTAATCATCATCATTTCATCCCCATCGACTCGCAAGTCGCCGAAGTGACGTCAAATCGAAAGACTTGCACCCGGCGAACGTTCTACCCGACATGAGGTCCTAGTCACACGACATTTACATTTTACTTAAAATAATAATTTAAAGAACATATGCAAAATATTTGCTCTCTGTGATAGCAGACGAATTACTTGGAGTGCAACCTAAAATTATACACCAATGCTCCAAAGGAACTGGTATAGCCATGCGTATTCAAATACAGAGACATGTAAACAGGCAGAATATAGCGCTACTGTCGGCAACTCCTACATAAGACAAAATTGTATGGCGCAGTTATTAGAACGTTTACTGTTGCCACAATGGCAGGTTATTTAAGTGGGTTTCAGCGTAGTGTCATAGTCGGCGCACGAGCGAGGGGACACAATATCTCTGAGGTACCGATGAAGTGGAGATTTTCCCGTATGACCACTTCAAGAGTGTACCGTGAATATCAGGAATCCGGTAAGACATCAAATCTCCGAAACCGCTGCGGCCGGAAAAACAACCTGCAAGAACGGGACCAACGGCGACTGAAGAGACTCGTTCGACGTGACGTAAGTGCAAACTGCTGCAGATTTCAGTGCTGGGCCATCAAACTCATCAGATATGAACATTATTGAGTATATCTGGGATGCCTTGCAGATGTGCTGTTCGGAAGAGGTCTCCATCCCCTCGTACTCCTACAGATTTAGGGAAAGCCCTGCAGGATTAAAAGTGTCATTTCTCTCCACCACTATTTACGACATTCGTCGACTCCATGTCACGTCGTGTTGCGCCACCTCTGCGTGCTCACGGGGAGTCTACACGATGTTAGGCATGTGTACCATTTTCTTTGGCTTTATGATGTGTATATAGCCATTTAGCTCAGGCATGCAATTAATTCGGTCGCTTCTAAATGGGTGTATTAGACACGAGAAGTAAAGGCTAATAGTAACGTTTATAAAAATACAAATTGCGGCCATTGGTGATACCGGAGCCATATATGTGAGAAGTTTAATTCTTCTTCTGTTAAAAATTTCTGAAGAACAAAAATGACATGAGGTATGAAATTTAAGATATCGCGTAACAAAAGAAAGACCGAAACAGTTCCGACTGTAATAAAACATTAATAACAAATCTTGTTACCAAGTAATCATTAATTATTTGTATACGGTTTATATCACTAGAGAACATATATTTGATCATCAATCATTTAATCAGGTACGCGTCGTCATCATAGCATCACATTGTTACCTTAGCATAAATCAACTTAACATGAAACGAGAATACGAAGCCTCAATCAACCTCACATAAAATGAGGATAGAACACACCTGAAAGGATAGCGTGGCGGGCAGGACCATTTCACCCTCAGGTTGCTCTTATATTACACATTTATTTAAGAACACCACCGTTCCTTTATATATTTACTATGCATAAGAGCTATCTACAAAACCTAAATGTCTCTTGATTACAGTATTCATTCAAATCAAACTATTTCCACCCTAAAACCAAATTCTCAAAGAATCATTTTTTAAGAAGACGCAGTAAAAATATACTGAAGGAAAGGATACCAAATCCTAAAACTTTAAAATTCGTTAATACAAAACGGGATTTACAGTATTTTTTTAGTCTTATTTACTCGGAAAGTTCCGTAGGACCAAATTGAGGAGCAAATCTCCAAGGTCATGGAACGTGTCAGTACATGAAATTACAACATAAACGTAATAACAGATAAAAATAAATGTTCATGAACCTTAAAATAGTCAGTCCATAAGTTTAAGTACACGCAATCAGCAATACAATAAGAATCAGCATATTTTTTCAAGGAACTCTTCGACAGAGTAGAAGGAGTGAACCATGAGGAAACTCTTCAGTTTAGATTTAAAAGCGCGTGGATTACTCTAAATTTTTTTAATTCGAGTGGCAGCTGATTGAAAATGGATGCGGCAGTATACTGCACACCTTCTTGCACAAGAGTTAAGGGAGTCCGATCCAAATGCCGGTTTGATTTCTGCCGAGTATTAACCGAGTGAAAGCTGCTTATTCTTGGGGATAAACGATTATTGGTAACAAGAAACGACAATTAGGAATATACATATTGAGAGGCCAATGTCAAAACACCCAGACTGGTGAACAGAGGTCGACAAGAGGTTCGTGAACTAACACCACTTACTGCCCGAACCGCCCGTTTCTGAGCCAAAAATATCTTTTAAAATGAGAAGAGTTACCCCACAATATAATACCAAACGACAATAGCGAATCAGAAGTAAGTGATCGTTCGACACCAAAATTAGCCTATTTTGCTTATTTAGCAAAATAGACTAATTTTCATGTCAAACGATCACTCACTTCTGATACTGTTCGAATAGTAAAAATGGCAGTATTAAGTCTTTCAAAAAGATCCTGAACGTGGGCTTTCCACGACAGCTTACTATCTCTCTGAACACCTACAAATTTGAACTGTTCAGTTTCACTAATCATATGCCATTTCTGTGAAATTAATACGTCAGATTTTGTTGAATTGTCTGTTAGAAACTGTAAAAACTGAGTCTTACTGTGATTTTGCGTTATTTTCTACAAGCCATGAACTGAGGTTATGTACTGCACTATTTGAAACCGAGCCAATGTTGCACACAACATTATTTACTACCAAGCTAGTGTCGTCAGCAAACAGAAATATTTTAGAGTTACCTGTAATATTAGAGGGCATATCATGTGTATAAATAAGGAACAGAAGTGGCCCTAACACTGATCCCTGGGACACCCCCCCCCCCACTTGACAGTACCCCACATCACAGCCGTTATCAACATTGTGAATAATGACCTGTTGCTGCCTGTTGCTAAAGTAAGCAGTGAACCAATTGTGAGCTACTCCCCATATTCCGTAATGGTCCAACTTCTGGAGAAATATTTTGTGATCAACACAATCAAATGCCTTAGTTAAATCAAAAAATATGCCAAGCGTTCGAAACCTTTTGTTTAACCCATCCAGTACCTCAAATAGAAAAGAGAATATAGCATTTTCAGTTGTTAAACGACTTCTAAAGCCGAACTGAACATTTGATAGCAAATCGTGTGATATAAAGTGATCAACTATCCTTACATACATAGCCTTTTCAATAACTTTTGCAAACACTGATGGAGTAGAGAGACGCCTAAAATTATCTACATTATCCCTTTCTCCCTTTTTATAAAGTGGCTTTACTACTGAGTACCTTAGTCGATCAGGAAACTGATCATTCCTAAAGGAAAAATTACAAATATGGCTAATTTCAGGGCTAACATGTGCAGCACAGGACTTTAATATTCTGCTAGACACTCCATCATAACCATGAGAGTCCTTAGTCTTCAGTGATTTAATTATTTACTCAATCTCCCTCTTGTCTGTATCATAGAGGAGTATTTCAGACATGAATCTCTGAAAGGCATTTACCAAGAAAGTTATATGATTTCCTGTAGAAACTAAATTTTTATTTAGTTCACCAGCAATGCTCAGAAAATGATTGTTAAATACTGTACATATATCTGATTTATCAGTAACAGAAATATTTTCACTGCTAACTGACTTTATATCGTCGACGTCGTGCTGCTGACCAGAAACTTCCTTCACAACTGACCATATGGTTTTAATTTTTTTCCTGTGAATTAGCTATTCTATTCGCATACCACATACTCTTTGCCTTCCTGATAATATTTTTAAGCACCTTACAATAACTTTTGTAATGGTCTACTGTAGCTTGATTGCGACTACTTCAAACATTTTGCTATAATTCCCATTTTGTTCTATATGATATCCTTACCCCACTAGTCAGCCAACGAGGCTCCCCATTACTGCTAGCACCCCATTTAGAATGTTCTAATTCAAATCAATTCACAAAGAGCACGAGAAATGTGTTAAGGAAAGCATTGTGTTTATCATCTATGTTATCGGCACTATAAACATCCTGCCACTCTTGTTCCCTGACAAAGTTTAAAAAAATCTCTGTTGCTGTAGGATTAACATTCCTACATAGTTTGCAATTCAATATGACATTGGTTTGAGTACAAAAGCCTTTTACTGTTAAATTTGTGCATCATGGTCTGAAAGGCCATTCACGCTTTTACTAACAGGATGCCCATCTAGTAACGAAGAATGAATAAAAATATTGTCTATGGCTATGCTACTGTTACCCTGCACCCTAGTTTAAAAAAAAAAACATAGTTTGCATCAGATCATATGAATTTAAGAGATCTACTAACATCCTTTTTCTTGCACCATCCTATACAAAATTTATATAGAAGTCACAACGTATAACTAGTTTCTCGTACTTCCTACAAAGTGAATCAAGAACACTCTTTAGCTTGAGCAGAAATGCTCTGAAGTCGGAGTTAGGGGACCTATAAACAACTAAAATTAGAAGTTTAGTTTCACTAAATTCAACTACCTCTGCACAACATTCAAATATCTCCTCAGTGCAGTGTCGTGATAAGTCTATGGACTCAAATGGAATACTGTTTTTACGTACAGAGCCACTCCCCTATCCCTCAAGGAACTCCTTGAGAAACAGCCAGCTAATCTGTAGTCTGGTAAAGGAAGCCTCTGAATTGTCAGATTATTTAAGTGGTGCTCTGATATACCAATAATTTCATAGTCAACATCTATAAGCAGTTCACTAACTTTATCTCTAATACCTCTTATATTTTGATGAAATATGCTAATTCCTTCTCTACTTGGAAACATTACATCTTCAGAAGGTGAGCCCTTAGTTAGAGGGGCTGGTTCAAAATGGTTCAAATGGTTCTGAGCACTATGCGACTTAACTTCTCAGGTCATCAGTCGCCTAGAACTTAGAACTAATTAAACCTGACTAACCTAAGGACATCACACATATCCATGCCCGAGGCAGGATTCGAACCTGCGACCATAGTGGTCGCTCGGCTCCAGACTGTAGCGCCTAGAACTGCACGGCCACTCCGGCCGGCGTAGAGGGACTTCCTTCAAGCAGGTATATCTATCAGCTGACTTCACCCTAAAAAAGTTGCACCTCTAACACCAAGTACTACAGGAATTTTTCCATGAGTGACACCACCACCACCACCACCCACTCCACTGTCACCTACAAGCTTAGCCAGCATCCCCTTTCCATACCTATTTAGATGCAGGTTTAGTGAAACCCGATCTACTGATAGACCCAACTGGCACCACTGAGATGTGAGCATGCCCTCTGCCATCAGCGCCCTCCCCAGCCCCACGTTAACGCGCCTACCAGCCGCGTTCAGGTGATGTCTATCATGATGCTGAAACAGTTGCACGAAGTGCACATTAGTGCCACCAGTTTGATTAGCTACCTTTACCAGGTCACCACCTACATCGTATTCCCCGTGCCTGTCTAGACTTCCCTGCTCCACCATCTATTACTACCTGATCCTCTTTCGTAAAATTCTGACATAACTCCCCTATGCTGTCAGTCAACTGAGCCAACCCTGCACTAGGCTTCACAATGCTTGTGACCTGATACTCACTCCCTAATACTTCCTGCAACTGCTGGCCCACACCTCTGCCTTCTTGTCAACTGCCAGTTCCCATTCCCCACCACCCTTCACCCTCCTCAACCTGTCTAATTCCTCCTTCGCGAATTCTAACTGCACGTGAAGGGCACAGATCTTACGCTCCTGCTCCTATATCAACTTATTAATACTACAGATTCTGAAACTCAGATACCGATTCAGCAATGACACTTTTCAGTCTCACCCAGGGCGGCTCCCACTAAGAGCATGCCTTAGTCCAACACAAGCAAAATTAACCTTAGACGTAATCTGGAACTGCACCTGTGTTACTGTCAGACTGTCATAATTTTTACCATAACAAGAAGCAACTTGCGATACCCACAACTGATATTACACATCAGTATCTTATCAAGTAAATTCAGTTAAATTAATAATGTACTAAACTGAACATACAATACTTAAGTTAAAACTACCGTAGGGGATATCCTTCTTTGGCAAGTTACCCGCTCTCGTGCAGTCATCCAGTACCAGACGATAACCCACTCATGTTACACTACCATCAAGCATCCATTAGCTAAATTTAAACGACATACTAACATTTCGCTTCGAAGATGTAATGCATTTTACGCATTATGTGTAAACCACTGTAGCAGCCCACTGTATATGCCAAAGGAGGTGTTGAAGTGCTCTCAAATTACAGGTGACACTTCAGATCGACGCGACTAATCATATTCAAAATATAACTTCAGCCGACATCCCCCATTCAAAGTTCAGGTCTATCACAACAACAAACCACGCGAAATGCAGAATGCAGTTGCAATACAGTACCTTATAATTCAGTTTCTGTATACAGACTGTTCCCTACATTGCTTAGATCACCGCCACAAATTGTGTTGTCGACTCCCGTGTTCTCCCGCACAAAATTTCGTGAAAGACAGACGGCTTAAAGCTCCACCGTCGAACAGCATAGGCTCGTGGGTTTCTAAAACAGCTCCTCTCTTCACAAGCCGCAGATTCGCTCTCCGCGCGCTTCACTGCCGAAAGCCATTAAACTGACTCTGCCCTCCAATGTGCGCGCCGCAACAGTTTCAAGGCTCTGCATATTCCACACTCCCAGAAGGTTGCGTGGTACGGAGTTGCTTTAAGTCATCTACGACGTGGCACATCCAGTAATGTCCGTACAACTAGAACAATACATTGAAAACCCAAAATTATTTTTGTTGAAAACATGTACAGCAACCAAAGAGAAGTGTGGGGCAGTTTTGCGATCACTCTACATCTGCCAGCTTATGATTTTCGGCCGCATTTCCAGTAGTCCGCAGCTCATGGTCGTGCGGTAACGTTCTCGCTTCCCACGCCCGGGTTCCCGGGTTCGATTCCCGGCGGGGTCAGGGATTTTCTCTGCCTCGTGCTGACTGGGTGTTGTGTGATGTTCTTAGGTTAGTTAGGTTTAAGTAGTTCTAAGTTCTAGGGGACTGATGACCATAGATGTTAAGTCCCATAGTGCTCAGGGCCATTTGATTTTTTGAACCATTTCCAGTTTCGCGTTTATCCCAGCAGCGTCCACGAGTACGCAGGTCTCCGGCGCCGCCTCAACGCGCTTCCTCCACGTCATTTCGAAGTTCATTAACCTGCCATGGCCATGATAACAACTCATTGTATCTAACGTGCATTTTTGAGAGACTGCAACGATGGGCATTGTTAGCAGAAGGCTACAACATTAATGTATACAACCGTGTTGTGCAATGGCTGATTTTGTATTGTGGCACTTTTAAAGTTGCACTCTATACCGCATGTTTGCTTTGACAGAGAGAAAATATTTGTTAAATGTTTTTTTACATTGTGTCAACTATGTACTGTAACTCTTTGATCGTAGGTTGACTTGACAATGCTACTTGGTATTGCAACTGCCTGCCAGTGCATAAAACTCCGCCGCGCGGGATTAGCCGCGCGGTCTGGGCGCTATAGTCATGGACTGTGCGGCTGGTCCCGGAGGAGGTTCGCGTCCTTCCTTCGGCATGGGTGTGTGTGTTTGTCCTTAGTATAATTTAGGTAAAGTAGTGTGTAAGCTTAGGGACTGAAGACCTTAGCAGTTAAGTCCCATAAGATTTCACATACATTTGAACATTTGAACATATAAACTCCAACTATAGATTAAAGTAAACACATTTATAAGATTGTGTTGGTCGCTGTTCTGACAGGTAGCATGTTTGGATTACGTAATTTTGGTAGTGTGTCAGTTGATACGTTGGAGCAAATACTTACGATATATCCACCCGATCAGCAAACATACGATAAAAAGGCGGCTTAAGAAAAAAACATACACATGAACTGCAGAATTTAACACCACAACCGCCGGATTTTTCGAACTCCCTGAAACAGCCGCCGGGACAAAAATGTCCCATCTCCGGTCGATACGTTTACAGCTCGTTCTTAGCCTTTCTTAATTTAACGAACGTTTGTTTCTGTAAGAGATAGTAACTCTAATAGTCATTAATATTGCTTTAGTTCTAAAAATTGAGTGTATTCACTCATGCAAGATACTTACGCTCATAACCAGGTCGAGTTTCATGAATATCAAGATATGGGAGAGCCTTTCCAGAATGATATTTTCACTCTGCAGCGGAGTTTCATTTGGGAGAGCATTCAAGATATCCCAACTGAGAATCTATTTCGAGCGCCTTTCTGTATTTCTGTCCATATTTATTAGGTTATGAGGCAATGAAACGAGTGAACCGACATTTAAACTTGGATGGGAACTAATGCTTACTGACATACATACACAGACCATAAATACCTGCCCGGCCGCTGTGGCCGAGCGGTTCTAGAAACATCAGTCTGGAACCGCTTGACCGCTACGGTTGCAGGTTCGAATCCTGCCTTGGGCATGGATGTGTGCGATGTCTTTAGGTTAGTTAGGTTTAAGTAGCTCCGAGTTCTAGGAGACTGATGACCTCAGATGTCAAATCCCATAGTCTCAGAGCCATTTTGTTACCACTTTCTCCCACACATGCGGCATGAGAGCAACCTTTCATTTTCAGTCACTCAGATCGTATGGATCATAGTTCAAACGTAAAGAATATCAGGATTTACCTGAAGCTTTTACGTAACGTGACAGACTAGCAAAATTGTTTTCATCTTTTCTCTGACGAAATAAGATCCACTTCAAATCCTTTGGATTCAGTGGCACCACTAACACAGCGAATAGAAAGTGTCCGAAAAGTCTTTCCCTGATTACATAAATTGATAACTCAGGCTAGAAGTAAGATATAAATATGAAACTGGTGTCTAATTGTTTACAAACTATCAAAGTTCTTTGCACACATCAGTAAACTTCCACATGAGCACCCTTGGTAGCACGTAGCACATCTAGGCGATATTCAATTTCCGTCCACACATTAGCCAACATCACTGGAGGGATCGATTCAACGACTTTGGTTATCCGTTGCCGCAGGGTTTCAATATCTGGTACACGTGTTCGGTAGACGTCGTCCTTGACATAACCCCATAAAAAGAAGACTAATGGGGTTAAGTCAGGAGAGCGTAGAGGCCAAACCGTTGGCCCATCACGACCAATCCATTGCCCAGGAAAGGTCATATTGAGATAGATACGGACGTCCAAACCCCAATGAGGTGGTGCACCGTCTTGCTGAAACAAGACATCTGGGTGATATTGAAGCAGCTGAGGAACAGCATACAGTTGCAACATGTCCAGATACACTGCAGATATGATGGTAGCCTCAGCGAAGAAGAATGGCCCGATAACTCGATCGTCCAATAGCGCGCAGCAAACATTCACCTTTTGTCTTCCTCTGGTGCACTCCATGACCTCGCCAGGGGGTTGTCAACCCCAAATGTGCTTATTATGGTGATTCACTACTACACTGACAAAAAAGGTCGCTTCGTTGGAAAAGGAAATTCGTCTGCGGTAACCATCATCGTCCTCAATACGTGGTAGCATTTCGACCGCAAAGTCATATCGACGTGTACTGTCATTGGGCAACAAGGCCTGAACGATTTGCACTTTGTATGCACGAAACAATAAACGTTTGTTTAAATTGCCATGGAGAAAGCTTTTTGGCATCTATAATTCACATGAGGCCCTGGCCACCGATTTCTTCGGACTTCGCAGAAAATACTGCCTTACAGCTTCCACCTTGTCCGCTGAGGTTCTTGGTCGACCAGACCTCGGAAGGTCAGCAACCGATCCTGTGTTCTTGAACCTCTCATACCAGGCTTTAATGCTCTCGACATCAGGTGGATTCCTTTCAAATGTTGTCTGGAAGTGTCTCTGCACTGTGGTTGGCGATCGGGTCTCATGGTACCACAGGACACACTGTGCCTTCTCCTGAGTGGTTAACATGGCTTCTTGTGCACTGCATCTCATCCACTACTTACGTACTGCTAACCTAAAAGAGAAAAAAAACTTTGATAATTGTAAACAATTCGACACAACTTTCATATTTGTATCTTGCTTCTAGACTGAGTTATCAATTTATGTAATCAGGGAAAGACTTTTCGGACACCCTGTACATTCCGCTATTCTTGTGGTTATGACCATTCTGCACGTTCCCACTCTCTATGAGCGTGCTTCAGTGCTTTTTTTGAATATGTTTCAGAACAGATGTTCCAATAAACACGTGCCCAGCTTCAGACGGAAAATTACTCATGATACTTCATCACACATATGGGAAAGTACCATACCAGAATTATCCTAACGAATATTTTTATTTCCGCTCTTTCTAGAAGTTCCTCTATTAGTAGGAACTACTTAGTTCATATATTATAGGAACCACTTAGTTCATATATTAGTAGAAA
The DNA here is from genome assembly GCF_023864345.2 of Schistocerca serialis cubense. Taxonomy (NCBI): domain Eukaryota; kingdom Metazoa; phylum Arthropoda; class Insecta; order Orthoptera; family Acrididae; genus Schistocerca; species Schistocerca serialis. Next base: position 403,297,797 of record NC_064641.1, on the reverse strand, counting down.
CTACTTCTCACTTTGGCTCATCGGGAGCTACAATCTCTATACCGTCAATAAATTTACTGAGGAAGCATGTTTAACCTTAATTACGACGCTTTTTAGCATGTGAATGCCCCAGTTTTATATCAATTAGCTGTAACCATACTCTGTTCATCATTGTTATCTTGATAAATGTGAACCGTAGCATCCTTGGCTGTAAAATTACGAACCATTGTGGCAGAACCGCCTCTACTACCTTTTCTGTTACCATGAGGACGTGGTTTTCCTCTGGATGAGTTGGCACATACTGATAAGCGAAATGAGAGTTATTCATGAGGTGAACACAGCTGCTACGAAAGCTGGAAAAACAAAAATACACAGTGTGAAAAACTTTTTGTTTCTCACCATTCCATTCCAGCTACTATGTGTACATTAAGAGTTGCTAGTACCTTCATCGCTGCCGTTTTATTCACTCGAGCTCCCTGTAGCACACAGCTTCAGATTATCATCAGAATCGACTGAAATATGTCTATATACTCCTCTAAGTTTTCTGCGATGTAGAAAAAGAATGGAGTTTATTCAAAGACACTTTAGTCGAAGCAGCACGAAAAGTATGTGGCTGAACATCTGGAAAGGAAAAAATAAGGCAGACAAGTTGGTGGGATGATACCACAATCCAAGCAGTTAGAAGAAAAATGGAGCATGGAGAAAATGATGGAAAACTAAAAATGACGAAGACCATAAAAGATATATAGAGGAAAAGAAGAAGTGCAAAGAAATAGTGGAAACAGCAAAGAAAAAGGCATGGGAAGAGTTTACAAAAAAACTTGAAGAAGATGTGAAGAGCAATAAGAAAATGTTCTATAAAATGATGAAAAATAAAAGGAAGGCATCTTATGTACCAATGAAGATGGAAACAGAGGACGGTACCATTATTGAACATCCAGGGAATATAAAAGATCTCTGTAAAGAACATTTTAAGAGGCTGTTAAACGCTGAGGAGCAGGTACATGAGGAAACAACAAATAATGGAGAAATTGAGAGAAGTTGGGAAGCAGAATTAGGACAAATTACATGGGAAGAATTGTAAAAAGCTGTGAAGAAGATGAGTGGGGGGAAAGACCCAGAACCTGATGAAGTATCAGTGGACATGATAAGAGCAGCAGGTCCAGTGGAAATGCAGTGGCTGTATAGAGTACTATCAAGCGTGTGGAGAAATAGTAAAATACCTGACGACTGGAGAACAGGAGACATTGTTCCCATCTTCACGAAAGGCAATAAAAGACTTTGTAAACATTACAGAGGAATAACTCTCATGAGTCATACAGCCAAGATTTTTGAAATAATTTTACTAAATCGAATAAGTGAAAAGATAGAAAAGGAGCTGAGTGAAGAACAGCATGGGTTTAGGAAAGGAAGGAGCACGATCGACCTGATATTTTCTATCCGTCAACTGATGGAAAAAGTTGAGAGTATGACAAAAGGGTGATAATGGTTTTTATAGACATAGAAAAGGCATATGACACAGTTGACAGGGAAAGATTATGGGAAGAACTGAAGAATATAGATATAGAAGGTGGATACATTAATGTTATAAAGACAATGTACAGTGGCCACAATTGTAGGATTAGAACACCATTGGGGAACCCTGAATACTTCGAAATAAGACAAGGACTTAAGTAAGGAAGTATTCTATCTCCTGCGCTTTTAATGTTGTGATGGAGGGAATGAATAGGGCAGTTAAAGATATAGTAAAAGAAAAAGACAAAAAAATGTTTTTTGCAGATGATATGGTAATATGGGGTGATAAAGAGGTAGATGTACAGTTACAGCTTGATGCGTTGAAGGAAATAATGAAATGGTATGGATTAAAAATAAATAAAGATAAGAGTGAAGTAATGATATTTGGAAGAGAGAAAGGAATCAATGGAAATATTACCTTGAATGGAGAACCCCTCAAGGAGGTAGAAAGTTTCACTTATTTAGGGAGTGAAATATCTAGGGATGGAAGAATAACTAACGAGATTAATAGGAGTTTACAGAAGGGAGGCAATTTCTACCAAACAATAAAACATCTGATTTGGAATAATGAAGTTTCAGAAAGAGCAAAACTCCTTATGTATAAGAATTATTACATCCCTATTGTCACCTATGATGGAGAAGCATGGACAATGACAGAAAGGGACTGGAGCAGACTGCAAGCAGGGGAAATGAAATTTCTCAGAGCAGTTATTGGAAAAACAAGAATGGACAGAGTAAGGAATGTAGAGATTAGAAAGGACCTCAAACAAGAAAGTATGAGAGAAGAAATTGAAAGAAAGAGATTAAGATGGTATGGGCATGTTAAGAGGATGCATGGGCAGAGACCCCAAAATTATGGAAGAACTAGGATGGGAAAAGACCTAGAGGGCGCCCAAGAACACGGTGGAAAGTGGGAGTGAGAGTATCTGTTGAAAGGAGATGTGTGACCTGGCAGCAAGTGGAGGAAGAAAAGTGGTGAGAGGACCGAGCCAAATGGAGAGGGCTCGTCAGCACCCAGACCCGGCAGTAGCTGGAGCGGGATACGGATATAGATAGATAGACTCCTCTTCGAATCCAACTTCTTCAGAATTGTTTATCAAATGAGATGACACAATTGCAAAGACTTTACTAGACTCATACAGGTATGCTTATATGTATAGAGACTGAAGCAGCGAATAGAAAGTTGTACTAAGACCAGGAATCGAACCCAAGTCTTTTGATTAGTAGGCAGGGGCGTTAACAACTTTTCTAATCTTATTTTGTTTCTTGCATTCGTTCTGGGTGGCCGTCTTAAGACACCCATTGAAGTTCATCGCTGATCCATCATTTCTTCTTTTTTTTTTTTTCATAGGGCAGCTAAGCCTCTTACAAAACATCAAACATGCTGAGCTATCGTGTCAGCTACCTCGGGATAACAGTTCTGACACCTGCAATGATTACTCCCACCTGGATCCAAATTCTCTCTGCCGCCCCAGTCTACTTTAAACCCCCCTCCCCTTAAACATGAACAGAATTTTCGAGGCTCTCCATGATCTTGAAGAGCACTTCAGCATACCAGGTGCCGGTACTTATAAATTTCTTGAGTACCCGCAATTGGGTTTCGTTTACGTTCGACGCTGAGGTGCTATTCCAGAACATGGAGAGCCTCCGCAATTTTGTTCGTTGTGTAAGGGAGAATTTAAAGCAGACTGGGGCAGCAGTGAGAATTTCGATCGAGGAGGGAGGCATACCAGAGTAGTCTGTGCAGGTGTCCAAACGCTGTGCCAAGGCGGCTTAGTGAAGCCGGATCTTGTAGAAGATTATTTCAGTTATCGTCTGACAGAAGCGGATGGCACGCCTTGCTGTCTTCTGTCAGGTCATGCAAAAGCCGTACTCAAACGCTGTACTGCCTATCACAGCGGTGTTCGCTGAGCTGATTCTCTTCCTTCCGTCGCAAGCTCCCGGAGTAAAGTGGAAGCTGACTGTTACATAAAGTGGCACGTAACTTTAGCGCCGGCCGTTGTGGTCGAGCTGTTCCAGCCTCTTCAGTCTGGAACCGCGCGACCGCTACGGTCGCAGGTTCGACACCTGCCTCAGGTTATGTCATTAGGTTAGTTAGGTATATGTAGTTCTAAGTTCTAGGGAACTGATGACCTTAGATCTTAAGTCCCACAGTGCTCAGAGCCATTTGAACCATTTTTTCTACAGTAGCCACTCTCGAAACAACGTTAGCATTAACGTCAAGGGTCAGCCATGTTGTCTTGCAACGCAGCCCGTTCTTGACCGATATGTTCTGGCTTACCTTCTTCGCTGCAGGCACATTCGGATCTTTTTCTTCGCCCTGTGTCAGTAGGTGGCGTAGCAAGCCGCCAAGAAGTGTTGGGTCCCTTGAGAAAGTTAGCTGCGTCATTCCCAGTGTGTGTTCATTGGTTAGGTAGAAAGAATCGGTGCGTCTCGATGTTTGAGCATCATCCCTTCGTTTTTGATACAGGAGAAGAATTCGACCAGTATCTAGTAAGCAGAAGACGCCGGTTCGATTCCCGGCCTTTGTACAAATTTTCACTCCCCGCTTCAGTCTATGTACATAAAATCATTTGACCATCCTTCAGACGACGAATTATGCTGCAATACTTCACAGCGCCTGTATGTTATATTTATACGAAGTTTTATTCCGTCAAAGACGCCACGCATACAGTTTTAGATCTGCATTGTAATGCCAAACGCAGTAAGGCTGCCAGCTATGTATAGCAGTCAGCAGAGCTTTGTTTATTCAAAGGGACAAAATGCCACCTCCTGTTGGCCTTTAATTCAAAATGAGCTAAGCTAAGAGATACTAAGTCATTAACCACGTCCACTTCCTAGAACAGGGAGGAAGGAGAGGGATTAAAATTTTGCTGCGGGACAAAATGGTTCTAGAGGGAGCTGTAGATAGAAACAGTGGAGGAATTCAGATAATGGAGTATATTGAGTCAGAATACTAACGGTGCCAAAAAAATGTTTTTTTGTTGGTGAATTCCTGTTTTTCTAAGTATTCTTTTGCTCTCACAAGCACAACAGTACAGCCTTTGTCAGATCTTGCTATAATACTTTCTGCTTGTAGTTTATCCTTTAGATTTTAAGTTTTGATTCTTTATAATTATTTTTTGATTTATTATATTCCTTTTAATGTGAATTGCTATGTTTGCAATTGCTTCTTTTATTGATTCCCTAGTTAGCCTAGCATTTATATCAATGTGGTGATGTTTCCTCTGCGGATATTCAGGAGATAATCAGATTCCATAATGAGATCCTCTATTTGTTGTTCATTTGCTGGTAAGTCAGCACTGGGTTTCGCATCCTTTTCTAGGGAATGCTGTTCGTTTTCACTTGGAATCATGTTTGTAAGATTGACAACTTTTGGACAGAAACGGTGTATGAATATGTGTTTCCATGAGGTTGTGTGTGGCACATTTTCTTTTTATGCTTTTGTCATATGTTATCTATTACTCAGCATGTGTATTCGAATTTTTCCATGATGTGTAATATTTGTGTTATCTGTAGATCATGTTAAATTAATCTTTGGTTTGAACATTATAAAAATCAGTACACAGAGCATTAACACACAATAAGCAGTTACTCAATGACCAAATAAATGTTGTAAACCAGACGCCTATAAAATTATTGGAAAATCACTTAAGAGACCAACTCCCCTGATTTCCCTCCCTAACTCCATCTGTCACTGTAGTCCCCTGCCCCATCGTATTTAATTTCATCACTTGCTCCTCACCCTTTTCCTCCAATCACCCTCTAACCCATTGCTTCGCAACTGTTGTTCACTCATATTTGCCTCCTGTCTCTCCCCACCAAACCACCACTTACATTTGAAACTTCATTTGTTACTGCTTCATTTCTCTTAGGTGTTAGATATATGGTAACATAATTTAACGAAATAACACACAAGTATAGTTTTACATCAAATAAAAAGTAACGGCATAGTTGGAAACACTGCACATAGTACATGGTAGAGATGTAGGTAGAAGGATACAGGTAGACAGTGGTAGTTTTTCATTTTGTTGTGTTTAGAGCAGTGTCGGATTAGGCCAGACTCCACAGTGTGAAATGACGAACAAACTCTAACTATGCAAGCAGACGGTGTTTCCTGATGTGAGTGGAAAAGCAGGCATGAAGGACAGTACATAGAAAAATACCTTTTTGAACTAACTGTTTTGCAATCTTGAAATCAAGACAGAATGTAAATATCTTACATGAATACCACTGCTGATGTTGTATTTCAGTCAAAGGAAACGCATTTAATGGCAGAAAGATGCATTTTGTTCCAGTTGCGTACATCATATCCAATGTTCATGCTTCTACTAGCGATGTAAATCAGAAGATTCAAATGATTCAATTGGCTCTGAGCACTGTGAGACTTAACATCTGAGGTCACCAGTCCCTTAGAATTTAGAACTACTTAAACCTAACTAACCTAAGGACATCACACATATTCATGCCCGAGCCAGGGTTCGAACCTGCGACCGTAGCAGTCGCGCGGTTCCTGACTGAAGCGCCAAGCATCGCTTGGCCACAACGGCCGGCTAAACCACGAGAGATACAGATATACTATAGTGGAATACTGGGACAAAATAGGTAGCTACGTGAGTATAATACCACCAAAGCCTATTATTATTTTATTCTGCGATTTGAACGTACATAACTGAAAGGACGAAAAAACAGGATCAAAGTGGGTATACCTTCTACACACATGCGTAACAACAGGAATGGGTAGGACTGATTAAGTTATGAGATAGTCACAACACAGTCCAAAATTGCACGCTGTTTCAGAAGAAACTATAGGAAAATAACGATATGGATGGCATCGAAACCAATATGTTGGGATGAACTGTTAGACCATATAACAATAAAGAGAAGGTCAAGAAGAGAAATAATTTATTTTAACACTCTTAAGGTCGAAAGCATCGAATCTAACTTCTACAACTCTCTAGCTAAATTTAAGAGCAGCCATGACTTATATAGAAAACTTAAGAGACAAACTAAGCTCGCAGAATATGAAACCAATAACCTGCATTAGGTAGATTTAAAGCAGAACATTAAAACCCGAACATTCAAACATAGGACGATCTTAAAAAAGTCATCATCAAAGCAGCAATCAAAATGGCGCCTCACACTAACCGGAAAAAACAAACATCGAAGAATGATCGATGCGAAGAGGGTCTACATCCCAAAAAAAAGCTGCAGGAAAGTTGAAATGCATTAAATGATAAGTCAGGAAGGGAATGAAAAGGGCTCAGTCTAAAGTGGATAATGGTAAAAAAATGGCAAAATTTCTTGGAGATTTAGACAGTTGTTATGAACCTGAATCAAAATGAATGGTTAGTAAAAATCTGACGAGAAACTACTCTACAGTTCAAGACTTAGACAAAGTTAAAGAAATTATACCATCACCGAAAAACAGTAAGACAGAGGGTGGGGATCGCATTGAGGTTGACGTATGGAAAGCCTTAGAAATTAGGTGATTTTTAAGGTTAGCAATATAATGGATATAATCTCTGAGACAGAAGAAACTCCAGAGGACTGGAAAACATCCATTATTCACCCTCTGCACAAGAAAGGAGTTAAACGTTATCCAAAAAGAGTCTGGAGCCTTATCAGTTGGACCAGCGACATGAAAAATTTTATATAAAGTACTCTAGAGTACGAACTAGACCCACAATTAGGGAAATATCAAGATACATATCGGAAAGAATAGATCATACAAACATATCGGAAATCTAAAAGCTATTATGAGAAAAAAATATACAACAATTACTTATTTAGATTTCAGGAAAGCGAATTATTCATCTAATAGGCAATTCCTCATCATTATTATGAAGTAATGCACTAGATGTAAAAACTATAAACATTACCCGAGACTATTACCAAAAAGCTCACCTGAAGCGAAATTCGGTGGGAAATTCGAGACAGAAGCAGGAGTCAGGATAGGGGATGGACTATAACTTCGGTTTCCATCTGCCTCGTGAAGAAAGCAATTAATGGAGAAGATTCAGCCAAAAGGCGTCAGACTGGGGGTAATACAAAAGTAATATATATGTGGACTGCGTATTAGCACATGATATTGCTTTGGTAACAGACACAGAGTAAAATGCCAAAACCACACAGAGCAGCTAATTGTGCAAGCAGGAAAAATCGGTTTACAAATTTAATTCCCAGAGGTAGAATTTAATAGCAATAGTAAAAAGTTGTCCTCGTAAATTACTGACGAATGTAAACAAATTCAGGGAAGTCAGCTCTTTCAAATGTTTGGGTGAGTGGTTAAGCATAAACGACAATGGGAAAGACAGTTTCTAGTTACGAGCAAGTAAGCTGAACATTCCATCACAGAACAGCAGAAACATATAAAAGATTAATTCTTTTCATGGGACACCATAAGTGAAACTTTATAGTACAGTAGTGGACCTGAGGTTGTGTATGGCGTCGAAACACTAAAACTAGGGCGAATAGATGACATGAACAAATATATGAAACAAAAAACACGACATGTTGAAAGTGCATTTTGCGCATGGTCAGCAGAAATATAATACAGCAGGTCATGACCTAACAAAGAAAACTTTGAACACGTGGAGACCATAAGGCCTAAAAGAAAAAAACTTTTCTGATTGATAACCAAGTAACCAAGTTTCCAAAAAAATTATGAAGACGACAATACGACCAGCATGGTTTACATGCACACTAAACGAAAGAAGCGAACATCAGCATAGTGGACTCACATAACGTTTACGAATAAAATTCTGTAAAAGGTCATCAGGAACAAATAAGAATGAAAAAAAGAAAAACAAAGATAAACGACCTCATAACATCGACTAGCTACGGAATGAAATGCATGTGTCTGAAAAGGAAGAGGAATGCATGCAGCAAGAAATGAAATATTAATTTCGCACGCTTTGTCAAACGCCCATTCCAATAAACAGATAAATAAACATATCAATGGATTTTTCATAGTCTGAAGATAACTGTTAGCAAAAGATCTGTATGAAAAATGTAGGATAATATCGGAACAGCCGGCCGGTGTGGCCGTGCGGTTAAAGGCGCTTCAGTCTGGAACCGCGTGACCGCTACGGTCGCAGGTTCGAATCCTGCCTCGGGCATGGATGTGTGTGATGTCCTTAGGTTAGTTAGGTTTAATTAGGTCTAAGTTCTAGGCGACTGATGACCTCAGAAGTTAAGTCGCATAGTGCTCAGAGCCATTTGAACCATTTTTTGAATATCGGAACAAATTCACTGGCTCGGTGACAGTAATTATTTAAAAAAATACTGGGACGACTTTACAGCTGTGAATGAACTAAATACCCCAGCACACGAGCTTCGGAAAAGAATCAAATAGGAATAGTAAAAGTAAAGTACATAAGGCAGTTATATACGGCAGTTACAAAACGAATCGCTTATTAAGGTGATTTAGCAGCACTGGTTTTTGTAATTGCAGCGATTTGTTCGTTTGAGTTGAGAATAGCTAGCCCTCTGTTACTAATTGTTCATATGTCATTCAGGTATCGCTGCCAGTTTCAGTTCTCCACAAAACATTGTTGGGTATTTCTCGAAGAGGAAAATGCTCCATTGCAGCACAGTTTTCAACTCCACGACAGGAAAAAATGTAACAGCATGATAATACTCCCATGGTGCAGTCAAGCGGAGTATGTGTAAGCAGATGAGGGTGACACTTCGTCATGCCTTACAGGAAACTGTATGGTGCTATTTACTATATAGTCCGCATTTGGCGCCGGCCGTTCTAGCCGACCGGTTCTAGGCGGTTCAGTCCGAAACCGCGCTGCTGCTACGGTCGCAGGTTCGAATCCTGCCTCGGGCATGGATGTGTGTGATGTCCTTAGGTTTGTTAGGTTTAAGTAGTTCTAATTCTGGGGGACTGATGACCACAGATGTTAAGTCCCATAACGCTTAGAGCCAGTGCTTATTGCAGAATAAAACCTACGAACGTTGGAAATAAAGAAATCCAGAAAATAAATAACCTCAATGAGAGTTATACAACAGCTTTTCTCTACCAGAGAGGCACTTCGCTTCATCAGGATATGAATTCAAACCAGTTTCCTGAACGGTTTTGAAATCAAATGAAAATGCATTTCGGATAAAGATACTACGTCTGAACGAAATCATACTAACGACGCGGTTGAAATGACTTGTGTTATAGGGACTGATCCTTACTAACGTTTAAAAACACCGGAAGCGACGTAGATGCCGCTGAGACAAGTAATCTAGTAAGAGACAGATGGGATCGCAAATGTAGAGAAATACCCCAAAATTAAATGATAAATGTTGAGCATGTGACGTCAGCAGATGACGTGGCTCGTTGCACGTGCAGGGGTTGGGCTCGTCGATCCTGCATTCGCTTTCGTTGGGGTCAGTGCTACACATCACTGCACAGTGCACAACGCGGCAAATTTCGAACACATTTTTTAAATGTGACCTGTTGTAAACGTAGCAGTTACAAAATTACCGTTCTCGCTGTAATCAAGCAAAATCGGTTATTATTTCGTGTGTCTTTCCTTTTGTCCCTTCTTTTTTTATTTACAAACATTTTTTAATAATGAAAACGTAGGTCATTTAGTGATAACGAGGAAATTGGGAAGCCTATAGTCATTTACTTGTGACCCAGTACGGTAGGCTTTTGTCGTACTGTACTTTACAATAAACTGGCGGAGACCGCGAGAACACTAAATAAAATAAAAGATCTTACTTGACTGTAAACACGCAACTTTCAACAGAATGAAGAACTGCTGTTCCCAGACTCCAGACTTGAGCGCTGAACGTACGCGCTAGAGTCGCGCACGTGCACCCGGATCCGCACCGACGTCCATTACTTGAACTGGGTCGGGATGAATAGATACTACAGATCTATAGGCTCGATTCGTGCGTGTGCGGCGCGGTACGTCATCTGGTGGCGATATATTTTCCACTAGTTTCATCAACGTATGGGATATTTCCCGACATTTGCGGCCTCGTGAGTTTTGTTACTTGTCACAGCGTCATTTACGTCGCTTCCGAGGTTTTTAAACGTTAATACGAACCAAAGGAGCACATATTCCAACCACTGGTACTTGTAATTTTAATGTCCTAATTGCTGCAGAGGTGTAATATCATGGTCATATGTGTGATACCAACACATGTCTTACGTTTAGTGTATCTTAGACGAGGAGAACTATAATGTAATAATGCGTACTAACCAGTTGATAAGATTACTACGGTTTCTTTTTGTACAGCACTTATCGTATGTTCGTTTAGCGTCAAACGGTTCAAAAATCAAATGGCTCTGAGCACTATGGGACATAACATCTGAGGTCATCAGTCCCCTAGAACTTAGAACTACTTAAACCTAACTAACCTGAGGACATCACACACATCCGTGTCCGAGGCAGGATTCGAACCTGCGACCCTAGCGGTCGCGCGGTTCCAGACTGAAGCGCGTAGAATCGCTCGTCCACTCTGGCCGGCAGCGTCAAACGGATTAAATTCGTATTCGATAATGTTGTGACTTGGCAAGACAGCCAAGCCACTGTGAGGTAGCTGAAAGGCACGCGTTTAAGCTCACGCCGGCTGGCGTGAGGTCTGTAACAGTTGAATAGAGACTAGCAAAAAAGGTACGTAGCTTCTGGAATACTTAACTTTAATCCATAATTGGTGAACATCGGTCTGACGGTACATGCATCACAAGATAAATAGCAAATGATAATGGCGCCTTGCTAGGTCGTACCAAATGACGTAGCTGAAGGCTATGCTAACTATCGTCTCGGCAAATGAGAGCGTAATTTGTCAGTGAACCATCGCTAGCAAAGTCGGCTGTACAACTGGGGCGAGTGCTAGGAAGTGTCTCTCTAGACCTGCCGTGTGGCGGGGCTCGGTCTGCAATCACTGATAGTGGCGACACGCGGGTCCGACGTATACTAACGGACCGCGGCCGATTTAAAGGCTACCACCTAGCAAGTGTGGTGTCTGGCGGTGGAACCAAAGATAACGTCTTTCTAAATGTTCACTTTATTGATTAGACAATTTTTTCAAGGTGTTGACGCTCTAAATATGTCGGAAATTTTTCGAAGGAAGAAACTGTATGTGAAACTCATACAGGTGGGATGTAGTTACTAAGAAGGGCTGATGAGCTAGAAACAACTGACTCACACACATTCACCGGGCTCAAAATGCATAGCACATATGAGGACGTAGGTGTGTTGTTTTTTTCAGTTAGTCATGAAACTGAAGAAATGTTCATCTTAGTAAAATTAATAATGATCTAAAACTGGTTTTAGTATGGTTGCTACGTTGGTGGTTCAAAACGTAAGGTAGCAAGACCTAAGCGAGAAGAGGTTTATTCAGGAAATCGAATGGAAACACGAAGCCACTACGGCAATCTCACGTATTATCATTCGACGTAGTCACCAGGGTTGTCTAAATATTTGTTCCATCGATAGATCAATGAGTCAAATTCGGCACTGAAAATATCAAGGCACATTTCTAGCAGCCTTTTAACAACAGTCTTCTGAACGTCAGCTTAGGTTTGAACTGACGACTGGTCAGGTGTTTCTTCAACAGTCCGAAGCCATGAGAATCGCTTAGTACGAGATTGTGACTGTATGAAATGCGCTCCAATACGGTCCATCAGAAACCACCCGTAATACACAGGTCGTATGCGGCCGCGCACTGCCGTCGTTCCCTTCGAATCGCATTCAGATGTCTCTCTCTGAACACAGGTGATTTGTACGTCACAAGTGTCACACTTTCTACTCAAGTTTCGTCCTCTGTGACGAAACGGTGCAAGACTGAAACACGTTCCGCCTGATACCGCATTAACTGTAGGAGAGACAACATTCACTTGCCTTTAACCTAGTCTCGCCGAGTGGAAACATGTTTTCCGGTAGTCCAACATGATGAACATGATATCTATTGCGCTTCCAGCTATGTCGAGTTCATATGCAACTTTGTTCACACGAATGCCACGATCGACTTCAATCGACTCTAGGGCATGGCATAGCTTTTCGTCTGTAACGGACCCGCTTGACCACTCTAATATCATGTAATCCTGTGCATATGTTAAACGTTTATCGAACGATTACACTCGTTCAGTAAACTTTCATTACGAACTGCATCTAGCGATGTTTCCTTTAAGTCTGCAAACCTGACGACACTCAGCAATGCAATAACCGATAAGTATTCGAAACCTTTTCACCTTGAGACGGTACAAAACAAAATTTCGTGTGTACTATTATTGTTCGGATCATACACAGTAACACGCATTGCATAATGTACTAAAGAGGTATAACGATCGTAAGCCCGTTCTTCTGCCTTATTATTCGAGTGCAGTCCGAAATTATGTAGATTATCTTCAGACCACACCATGGGTTAATATCACTCTCAACAGCAATGGCCCAGTTAGAATCCAGAAACTGTGTCTAGATGCGTTCTAAATACAGGTCTTCATTAAAGGGAGTTGTAGTTCCCTGCCCACAGCAGTTCATCGGAAGCTTTTCCTCAGCTGTTTTTAGTGCTCTCCCTTCGAAACGTCTAAATCATAGACTGAAGCTCAGCAGTGTACGTGTAAATTCTTGATAACTCGAAGGTGTCGAGATTACCAGGAATAAATTACTAGTTAGAACATGACGGGGATCTGGGAGGGTACCAACCGTGTCCCTATTGAAGCTACCATTACGGAATTCCCCTTAATCAATTTGAAGATTCCATGGAAAACTAAATTTGGAGAGCCAGACGTTTTGTTTTCTGCTCCTCTACAAAGGGAGGCAACTCCCTCAAGCACTACGACATTTCGTTCTGTGGAATCGGAAGCCATTCACAGAATTCATATTTGTGATATGCTAATTACACTGGAGCATACTCTAGACATAATACTGGAATCGAAATGAACATTTTGGACCTTTATTTAGCACGTATTAACTAAAAGGGACTCTCAGTTCCACGACACAAATGCGAATTTAAACGTAATAGGAAAACACACGTATTTATTTTGGAATTATGCTTACTACCAATCATTTTAGATTGCTTTGATATATGAATTTCGTATCATCCACCACGCACATAGAAAAAAATGGCATATCCCATGGGTACACGTAAATGGCCCTAAGGTTTCATGCGGAAACCCTATGTTTTCGATAGACTGATTAGTACCAAACATGAATTGGATGCTTTTTCTTGTACATCGTCCAGCCAGTCAGTTGATTACATCCCCAAGTTTACCTAAGCAAACAAAATATACAATACACGCTATTTGTTTTGAATTATACCACAAAGCCAGTTTTCACAATTTAGATATAGAAGGGACACAGAATTTTTCTTCCCGTAGGATAACTGGATGCTCGGAAGGGAGTCTGGTAGCCGAGAAACAACGAAATGTCTGCCACCAGGACTACCCACACGACGCGGAAAATACTGAAGAGTTAGAAGATGTTGTCCACAACGTTTGCATTACCTTTAAAGGCCGGCCGGAGTGGCCGAGCGGTTCTAGGCGTTACAGTTCGGAATCCTGCCTTGGGCATGGATGTTTGCGATGTACTTAGGTTAGTTAGGTTTAAGTAGTTCTAAGTTCTAGGGGACTGATGACCTCAGAAGTTAAGTCCCATAGTGCTCGGAGCCATTTGAACCATTTGAAACTTTAAAGTTTCAGACATGAAGAGTCAATGTGAAGAACGAAAAATTTGTGCTTCGACCATCCCGGGAACTACGTAGCTTTGATACTGTCTCATCTGACACAACACAAAATGTCTTCGAATGCTTTTCAGTCATTATGTTTAGAGAAATAGAGCTTCGACGACGTGCACGCAGCAACGCATTTACTGTAGCTGGCGGTCAGCGTATACTCAGAGCCGAATGGGTACGTGTCTCACGATGCGTAACTGACGTAAAAAATAGTCCGTGTTTGAACTAAAAGAATAAGTGGCCCTCGACTGAGGTGAAAAAGTATAATCTCTGTAGATCACAATCTGTGCAACTAAATGGCAAGTAGTTGCCACTGTAGACTAATAAACCTAGGGCCTTCAGCACACAGCTCTGCTGTGTATTAGTCGAAATAGCAGAAAGTTTCCTAAGACTGATTATTTACAAGGGTTAGAACTAGATCGCAGAACATTCCAAGAGACAGACGCAATATGCAAAGGTAATGAGACATTTGCGGAAGTGTGGATATGACGGAAAATATCTTAAAACTACCATAGCTGGTAAGAAAATGAATTAAATGTCTATTTGCTAGGCGAAAATGACCTGAGGAATGTAATCTGCTTTCCTTTTATCCAAATTAACGATTCCATCCAAAAGTATTACCGGTCTCTGCCTGAATCCCAATAGGCGCAAGTAATGAGACACCTGATTACTGACCAAATGAGAGAAAAAAGTCCGAGAAAGGAAATATTTCCGAAATTTATAATGTACGGATGTACAGTTGGCTGAACAGGAAGGCAGGGCTTCACTGGTAAAAACTCTCCTCTGAGGAGAGGAGGAAAGGTTCTGACTATCATTCTGACTTAGAACAAACTAGAGTATTTTAAATTTTTCGTTATGGGGAGGATGCGTGGAAGGAGTATGGTTAAACATTGTGGTCTGGAGAGTGAGAAGGCGAGAGATTGACTTCTCCAGTAAAGTACGTCAGGGCTATAGTTATCACCAAAATGTGCGTTTGACGTTTACTGTGAAAAATTCTATTACGCCAATTCAGAGCTCCACTGGCACGATGACAACTCGCAGCTGAGGTCAGTGAAGCCTCTAGAGAACTCAGAAGTCAGTAATTTTTCAGTGAAATTCGGTTTGTAGATTGGGAGATAGAGTCCTATTGAGAATATTTTGAGTGGCGATTTTCTGTTCCGGTATTTATCTTACAACCAAGGAAAACCCTGGTTATAACTGGGGGGGGGGGGGGGGGGGGGACACACAACTATCTTATATTTAATTCTGTACCAGAGAAAAAATATGTAAAGCTATTGTATATGCGCAGAATAAAGTGGATGATGTGCTCGACAAGTTAAGTTATTTTCTCCATATCTTTCATTTTCCACTTTTGAATAGAGTGCGGGCTGTTGTAGAGGCAAATATTTTTTACATCTTACATTCCCAGCTCTTGACACCAGAGGGAGGTCATCTAGTTCTTTATCCAGCTAGGCCAAAGAACAGAACAAGCTCGGAGAGTAGCAATCCCAATTTGGAGCGTTCAAGAAAGGAATTCCTGTTCCGGCCTTCGCCTAGTCGCCAGGGGAACGTCCCGAATATCTTAGTCGGACTGTGGGATTGGAACTATCTACTTTATTTCTGGGCCAATTATTCAGGAAAAAAAGTTGTGTGTGTGCTTGTGTTTGTAGACGCGCGCTCATGCGCTTGTGTATGTTTGTCTATGTGTATCTGTGGTTCATGATGCCCCACTGCAGGATATACATCTGACGGACAGAGACCTCCAAGGAAGTTTTTAAGTCTGACCTCTCTCATGCGGCAATATCCACCATACACGCCAGTACTGTCGCTGTGAGCCAGAATACTACAGTCGTAGAACACGTCGCATTTAGACAAGTGTCGGTAATTTCTTTCAAGGAATACCAGTTCCGCAGCTAGACCGTAGTGCTGCAGTGTTTTGTAGCGACTTATTTCCGGAATTAATGTCAATCTCTCATCCTTGTATTCAGACAAGCTGCTAAATTAGTATCTGGCCAGAGTTCGACTGTGATTCCTTTAAGAATGGCCCAACGTGTGGAATGCATTTTAAAGCATGAAGGTCGTGATTCACTGAAATATGTGTTACAACAGAGGAAGCAAAACCGATTCCGGTAACCTTAAGGGAATTTCGCTTCTTATGAGTCACACATAAAATCTTCTCCGATGTCCACGAACGACATATAACACATAGCTGAGAAATAAATAAGCGGAATATCAAGCAGGGTTCGGAGTATCAAAATCCTGAACTGAACATGTATAAAACCTCAAGAGCATCCTCCATTACAGTGAGCAATGATCCAGAAGGTGGGTGGCTACCTTCGTAATTTCCAAAAGGCGTACGACTCCGTGGACGCAACCATATTCTTTGGACTACTGAGAGAACTGTGAATTAACTAAAAACTCAGTAGGTTGCTGCAGGTAACCCTACACAACACCTAATCCAAAGTAAAGTATCGAGTACAACTCTCAGAGTTTTCCGATCAATGCAGGTGTGAGAAAAGGAGACGGTATTTCACGTTCATTGTTTAACTGTGTCTGGGATAAAGTCGTCAGGGAACGGACGAGATCTCCACCAGTGAACTTCGGATTAAAGATGAGGATCGAAGCAGACAACTTTAGCCATGCTGATGACCTGACTTTACTGGTAACGACATGCAGGAGCCTTCCATGCAACTCTAGGCATTTAGTTTAGTAGCGCAGAAAACAGACTTAGTCCGTTACCAGTATTAAAGATGTCCACAGCTCGATGAGAATTACTGCTTCCAAGCATATCAAGAGAGACAAAACCGTACATCACTTTCAACTCCTGTGGACAATGGATCACAGCTCATCATTGTGGCACTGTAGCTCTCTAAGGTAAAACTAAATGGGGCGTACTATACGTGCAGAAAATGTACAACTCAAAATATCAATCGAAGAATATCACTACAACACAGTAGTCAGACGATCAATCCTCTATGAAGCAGAGCACTTATCCCTCACTAAGAAGACTCCAATAAGAATCCTCTAACTACAAGTTAGGAAATTCCTGAAAAGATAGTGTCTCTAAGGATCCTACCATGTGGGAGACAATGGTACAAACCTGATCGTGAACACTATCAACACGAAGAAAACCTCACCATGCTGTCAGAAGAAGACAACTAGCGTTCTATGACAACATGTACAGAATGGACCCCCGTTCGTATCATATAAGATCTTCGAAGCCGCCAGCCAGGGTAAATCCACTAGACCCCTGTGGATCATGCAATCAGTACTGGGCAGAACATCATAGCAGGTGAGACGAAGACTTGATAACTAACAGGGGTGACTTCCATTTAGCTACTGAAACCAGACACTTCTTAACATTCCTTACAGAAGTTAACCACCATGAGACCAGGAACACGAGGAACCGAAGATAGAGTTGGGAGGAAAATTAAGGAATGCTGGGATGGAAGAATATCTGGAAAACTTCACCAAGAGTACTACAAGTAGCAGACGACAACTGTATAGCAAGAACACAAGGCCTATGATCAACAAATGGCTCAAATCAGTTAAAAAAATTCTATGTGGCAAAGCTATATAAGTGAAAGTGTAATCGATGCTACTTGCTAATTCGACGTGTTAGAGTTGCAGCGAAGTTGATATATGTGTTGCCAATAAGACTGACTCTCCAGAAACCTATCACTAAATGACTCATTAGCATATTACATTAATCTGAGGGCATGCTGGTTCAGTTGTTTACTTCGCACATATATTACTAGCAACAAAATATAGAAAGGCGGTGCGAAGGTTTACGTAAGAATAACTTCTTAGCCATCAGCATGATCTTAACACACAAATTTCATGATCTTAAGAAATTGGCCATCAGCCTGATCTGAACACACAAGAACGTATCTGATAAACTTCTTATTTGCAAGAAAACGCTGGGAGTTAACGAGAATTTGGAGGGTGCCAGTTGCCGCTAGGAATTAATAACCGATCTTAGAGGAGCTCGTTCCACGGAATTAGTTCTCGCTAGCCAATACCGAAGTCCCATCCCCTACTGCAACCGCTGAAAAAGCAAGACTAACACGATATAGGAATTATAACTGTCGACCATCTACGCACTGAATTGCGTTAACATTTGGACCAAAAATATTAACAACCGGAGAACACGATCCCCACTACTTGAATTATACAGAAACACAAACTAAAAAGAAACGAGAGGTCGTAAGAGATTTATTAAGGACTTACAAAACTTACGTAGAATGTATTCCGGATGCTCTTAATTGAAGGATGCATGAAAGAAAGTAAATATCATTGCTCAACTCATGAGCAGGACTACTCAAAGCTAACATATGGAATTTAGTTTTTAAACTTGTCAATAATATTTTAGCTGCAACAGAAACAACGTAGTTTCAATAACTTATACAGGAACGACATCAAATTTGTCGTCATGTTGGACGGGTTTGTGGATCGTGGTAACAGAACAGCAAGACATATTTTAACTGCTGTACAGGTAAGAAAATTGTAATCCACTTAGAAAACGCGTATGAAATGTAAAGTAACTGTAGGTGTACTTAAATGGCAACGTGTGTCAAAATGTTCATACGCAAGGAGAGACGTAGCATGAATCGTCATGTAACGTCGCACTGTTACGCTGAAGTAGACACATGGGTTGTAGCCTGTAGGCCACAGCGACTGCGAAGCACTGTAACAGCGTGTAGACTCAACATATTAATAACAAATTTTGTTACGAGTTGCGATGGAGACACAGGATAATTTTGTTCAAATATATGAATAAGAAACAGCCCCCCAGAAAATGTGCTTATTACAGGTTTAAAATTTTTCGAGGCAGAAAACTGTAAACGTACGATGTCTGCATATCTATTGTCAATAAACCGAATGACGAGATATATGGAGCCATTAGGTCAGGCGCAGGATCGTAGCTGGTTACAAGTTCTCAGACGCGTGTCGGGGAAACTGAGTGCCTGTGTGAACAGCACCAGTTGTAAATAAATGCATAGTTCAAAATATACAAGTGATGTCTACCAAGAAGCTTCACTCATGAACAGAAGACAACAGAAATGATTCATAGAGATACGCTGCAGTTGTGCTAATTAGTTATTCAAACCATGACCGGTTACGGGATTTTAAAATCACTGTATTCGGTGACATATAACATGCGGTCGAGCGAGTCAGTGCAGTAGCTGCGATCTGTAAAGTTCTCCTACGATTTTCAAGGTACTCAGGCAGTGTTTGAAATGATTTTGTTGCAGGAATGAGAGCTGCATTATAACCAAATGCGAGGGTGTCGTATGGAGCAGCTTCTTTAACAGGCCTTCGACAGGCCAGGAGTGAAATTTGAGCTCAGTAGTGGAGGTCATAGCAGAGAGGTGTAGATTTGTATTAAGCAGGATAATATTTCACGCTGAAGTTAATGATCGTTTCCAGCCATACATTCGTAATTATCTCGCAGACGGCTAATTTGTTGAAATATATCTGCTAAAAAGTTTCATATCAGCTCACACTCCGCTGAAGAGTGAAAATCTCATAATGTATTCTCTGCTGGTAAAACCTCTTGTCCTGCGTGCTTAGGTATGTTTTCATTGTATGAATTACGCTCAAATCATCTTCAAACTTTGTTCCATGTAAAGAATCCTTAAGCGGCAGAGAAACATTGAACTCTCAGGGTGCCGTTCTATAGAGTGAATCAGATGATGTCAAACACGTTTTAGCGATGTGTTTCCAGTTTTAAGAGTTGTGTGTTGAACTGCAATATTTATAGCAGCAAGATTCCTTTTGAATTATTGTCCGGCAAACACTTCGCACACGATTGATCCTTTTGGCAGTACATCCATGATAACGACAAAATCACTGTCCCGTAGGGCCTTAGACTTTGTAATTGTGACATAGTCAAGCAGGAAGAGTGCTACTGCAAATTAATTCGAGTTCTGCAAAATTGCTAAGCTGGTTGCTAAATGAGATCTCACTAATTAAAAAACGAAGGAATCTTCGGATAATCATGATCATCTAGGTATCCAGAGGCACAGACACATTGAAACGGATAGACCTTTCGTGGCAGACTCGCAAGTTTACTCGTGTGTGACTGCCATGGCAGCTCTGTCACTTACATGTCTGTAAGCATCAGAAAACCTAGATGATCATGACTATCATACGATGGATATCTCCCGAAACGCGTTAAATACAGTAATTACGAGGGCAGTTCAATAAGTAATGCAACACATTTTTTTTCTGAAACAGGGGTTGTTTTATTCGGCATTGAAATACACCAGGTTTTTCCCCAATCTTTTAGCTACACAACACTATTTTTCAACGTAATCTCCATCAATGCTACGGTTTACGCCACCTTGAAATGAGGGCCTGTATGCCTGCATGGTACCATTCCACTGGTCGATGTCGGAGCCAACGTTGTACTGCATCAATAACTTCTTCATCATCCGCGTAGTGCCTCCCACGGACTGCGTCCTTCATTGGGCCAAACATATGGAAATCCAACGGTGCGAGATCGGGGCTGTAGGGTGCATGAGGAAGAACAGTCCACTGAAGTTTTGTGAGCTCCTCTCGGGTGCGAAGACTTTTGTGATGTCTTGCGTTGTCATGAAGAAGGAGAAGTTCGTTCAGATTTTTGTGCCTACGAACACGCTGAAGTCGTTTCTTCAATTTCTGAAGAGTAGCACGATACACTTCAGAGTTGATCGTTTGACCATGGGGAAGGACATCGAACAGAATAACCCCTTCAGCGTCCCAGAAGACTATAACCATGACTTTACCGGCTGAGGGTATGGCTTTAAACTTTTTCTTGGTAGGGGAGTGGGTGTGGCGCCACTCCATTGATTGCCGTTTTGTTTCAGGTTCGAAGTGATGAACCCATGTTTCATCGCCTGTAACAATCTTTGACAAGAAATTGTCACCCTCAGCCACATGACGAGCAAGCAATTCCGCACAGATGGTTCTCCTTTGCTCTGTATGGTGTTCGGTTAGACAACAAGAGACCCAGCGGGAACAAAACTTTGAATATCCCAACTGGTGAACAATTGTGACAGCACTACCAACAGAGATGTCAAGTTGAGCACTGAGTTGTTTGATGGTGATCCGTCGATCATCTCGAACGAGTGTGTTCGCACGCTCCGCCATTGCAGGAGTCACAGCTGTGCACGGCCGGCCCGCACGCGGGAGATCAGACAGTCTTGCTTGACCTTGCGGCGATGATGACACACGCTTTGCCCAACGACTCACTGCCAGATCACCGTAGACATTCTGCAAACGCCTATGAATATCTGAGGTGCCCTGGTTTTCCGCCAAAAGAAACTCGATCACTGCCCGTTGTTTGCAACGCACATCCGTTACAGACGCCATTTTAACAGCTCCGTACAGCGCTGCCACCTGTCGGAAGTCAATGAAACTATACGAGACGAAGCGGGAATGTTTGAAAATATTCCACAAGAAATTTCCGGATTTTTCAACCAAAATTGGCCGAGAAAAAAAATGTGTTGCATTACTTATTGAACTGCCCTCGTAGTTTTGTAATTTAGCGACCAATTCAGCAATTTTGCAGACCCTTGTAAACTTAAGGCTTTGTCATCGGGATATGTAATCCCCTCTCCCGAGTTCTCTTTCACGGCTAATCAAACTTCAAGAATAATTAACTTTAATATTATTCAGCCAAGATTCCCTTACTCTTTCCACGTATGCAAACTGTTGTAGGCTATGTGGAGATTTAAGTAACGGCTAGTGAGAACAGTATCGATTTTGTGAGCGATTTACGTTCAGTTGCTAATCAGTATTTGAGATTATGTGTAACTCAGGTTGCGCAGTTGTGGACTACACAATAGGGTCATTGTCATGGTCGTCCATTGCTTGCCTCAAGGTAAGTTCTTAGTAACGGCCAAGCTGAGTTTTTTGGAACCTCCAGGATTCCTTTCCCCAGCTGGTTTGTCACTCTCTCTGCATTCAAGACGTGTTCCTCGCATAAATCCAAGGCCACATGCAGTTGGTAGGACATATAAAAACTATTGTTCGGTTATGAAAACTAGTAATATACTAAAAAAAGTTTAGCGTCATCCCGATTCCCAGAACTCCTGAAGATAGACATTGACTGTGAATATTGTATCGCAGACACAGTCCCTTTGACTGTTACCAGTAAACCCGCCCAAAGATGTCAACAACCATGCATGAGCAGCGCCTATTAGACCGAGGGGTCCAATATCCGATCGGTTCCAGTCATTCCAACAGAAAGGATGTACACGGTTCGCGTTGTCTGCAATTGATCCATGCGTAGACCGTCAATACCGCGGTTCGATCCCGACCCCATTGTTGGTCTGTGGCAGGAAGGGCTCTCATTAAGGGAAGGGTCCAGGCGTCTTGGACTGAATCAAAGCGATGTTGTTCAGACATGGAGGAGATATAGAGAGACAGGAACTGTCCATGACATGCCTCGCTCAGAACGTGGGTGACCGCTACCTACGGATTATGGCTCGAAGGAACCCTGACAGCAACGCCACCATGTTAAATAATGCTTTTCCTACAACCACAGGACGTCGTGTTACGACTCAAACTGTGCATAGTAGGCTTCATGATGCGCAACTTCGCTCCCGACGTTCACGGCGAGGTCCATCTTTGCAACCACTACACCACGCAGTGCGGTATGGATGGGCCCAACAAAATGCCGAATGGATCGCTCTGGTTTGGCATCACGCTCTCTTCACTGATGAGTGTCGCATATGCCCTCAACCAGATAATCTTCGGAGACGTATTTGGAGGCAACCTGGTCAGGCTGGACGCCTTAGACACACTGTCCAGCGAGTGCATCAAGGTGGAGGTTCCCTGCTGTTTTGGGGTGGCATTATGTGGGGCCGACGTACGCCGCTGGTGGTCATGGACGGCGCCGTAACGGCTGTACGATACGGGAATGCCATCCTCCGACCGATACTGCAACCATAACGTCAGCATATTGGATAGGTTTTGGTCTTCAAAATTCGCACATCTTGTGAATTACTTCCTTCAGGATAGCGACATCGCTCAAGTAGAGTGGCCAGCATGTTCTCCAGACATGAACCCTATCGACCTGCCTGTGTTAGATTGAAAAGGGCTGTTTAAGGACGACGTGACCCACCAATCACTCTGAGGGATCTACGCCGAATCGCCGTTGAGGAGTGGGACAACCTGGACCAATAGTGCCTTGATGAACTTGTGGATAATATCCCACGACGAATACAGGCAAGCACCAATACAGGAGGACGAGCTACTGAGTATTAGAGGTACCGGCGTGTATAGCAGTCTGGACCACCATCTCTAAAGGTCTCGCTGTGTGGTGGTACAACATGCAATGTGTCGTTATCAAGAGCAACAAAAAGGGTGGAATGATGTTTATGTTGAACTCTATTTCAGTTTTCTGTACAGGTTCCGGAACACTCGGAATCGAGGTGATATGTATATATATATATATATTGTGTGTGTCTCTTGTAGAATAAATTGGAATTCCTCAGGTTTTTAGCCAATTATTATGCCTTAGATGAATAACTGATGCACTAAGTGTTGAGTCACTAAGCACTAGTCTGATGGAAGTAGCTCGAACATGGGGTCCTGAGTGCCATTTTGATATCAATTTAATACGCAAATAAATTAAACTGATCAATTAGTTACTTCCCAACACCACCGCCACCCATTCACCCCCGCCCAACAGGGTATGCGTTTTCAAAAATGGCACGTGGGCCCTCACACCCTTCTGCTCACCACCCTCCGCCTCGAATTTTGGCGCGAATTTCTTGGTGCCAGAGCCATGATTATGTTGCACCTCATCATCCAACAAAGAACGGGCGGGAAGTTCATAAATGGCACTGCCCTTTCCGTGACATGAGCCCTGGTCCTTCTGGATGGAAATCCCAAGTGAACCCGCCAATGCCGGAGACGAAGGTAAGGTTAGTATACTTTATTTATGTAGGTAGGGAAACTGAAGTAATTAATAATAAGCATCGCTCCTAATTAATCAGCTATATGGATAGCGCTGCACATGGACTGCCTAAAATCGCAATGCAGCTCAAAAATTGGTAGTGTTGGTGCTGTCCTCATAGGAAAAAATTTCACAATACCACTCTAAACCATTGGCAGACGTACTCAAACTCTACCCTTCACCTACAAACTGGCGGGAAAATGCCTGAAATAGAAGGTACTACCTTCACTGTTTTGGGAGGGATTGTGTTCAACTGATGAGGTGTTGTATAGAGAGGAGTTTCATACATGTATTACATGTAGGCACACAGCTGAGGACTGTATCTATCTCTGTCTGACGTCAGAGTTTGCTACAGACACCTCCCACTGCATCGCTCGACAATCATTTTGCAGTTCAGGTAATCGAAGCCGATATGTAATACCATAATTGGCGGCAAATGCCTCACTGTCGTGAAAAACAACCAGCACTGTGTTCAGGATGGCTCCAATATACTGGAACGAGTCCTCTCACTGGTGGATCCACATTTGAACCCTGTCTCAGACGTGCAGCACTGCGGGTCGCCCTCTAGATTCCCTTCCGGATAAATGCATGGTGGATCCACCTTCTAACCCTTCCCAGATGTAGCGCATTTTGGATCCACATCTACACATCGTTCCAGATATAACACAGTGAGGATCCACGTTCTAACCCTAACTCAGGCCTACCATAGGATCCATCCGCAGCACACTCACAGACATAGACATACAGAAAATAGATAAAATGCAGCGCATCTCCAGATTACTTGGTCGTGAGTGACTTGGTGCATTCGAGTATAGTGCTATACTATACCATCCAAGCAATGTGCTGTTCCATGTTATACATGAAACTTAAGAACTGTCTCCCTCCTTGTAACGGACATCTAGCACAAAAAGTAGTTGAATTGGGATGATAATCTGCTATTATTGTCGATCTTTAAGAGATAAAAGAAGGTGTGACAGGTGCAGCAGGATACCTTGGTTTTTTGTTATTACTAGAGAATCAAGAAGACGTTTCAACAAATAATTGGTAATATAAACTGCAACGAAGATGTTATGCTCTTTATCAGGATGAATTTAAATGTGCTTATATTCCGTACAGAAGAGTTCTGCCAAGAGTTTTCGTTATTTTCATAGCTGTAACACTGTCGAAAACATTGTACAGGTGGTTGAAATCGAGACTTCGCGATTGGTAATGAGCAGGCAAAGTCTCTTTATGTATGTGTGTTGGACTGTCAGCATCGGACGATTGCGGTTCCAATGCATAACTTGCTAAGTGTTCATCTATAAATTACGCTGTCAGTGATGCGCACTCCGTAGGTACAGAGAAGGAAAACTCTGATGTTCCAGGATGCTAAGGCAGTCGACACACAGTCAACTAATAAATAACTTTCTACTAAGATAGAAAAAACCTTGAAATATACAGTTTGTAGGTGTCCTACGGGGTTTTTGGGGACGTATCAGAGTTGGAAGGTAAAGGAAAGAGTAGTGGCGCTCATATAGTAAGCAATAAGAGCATTTAGTTATGGGAAAAATGTCAGAGCAGCAGCAGAAATCAACTCCGTACGCGCGTCAACTCTCTGTTCTAGATTCCTACATAGCAGAGTAGAAGGTAGACGAACGTGTAGAATTCCTTCAAGTGCTTCGCTGCAAGAGTCTGCAGACAAGTACAATGATGTGACGCAGCAGTGCACGGATTTGTTTCCAGACTTCGACTTTCCAATCTGTAACACTAGTGGAGCCTCATCTGCGTTTGAGGCGAGTGCTACTATATTTTTCATGACCTTCTTATCCAAAGTACATACATGTAGTCATCTTCTTAGGATTATTTTTTAGTTCGCTCGTGTATAGGATATACAAATATCTCAAGCCAACTTATGGGTATGCAAGCAGTGTGACCACACACATGTGGAAAAAGATCCAGAAAATATTAAAAATGACAAATTAGCTAAAACTCGAGGAAAACATGGTATAATTACGAAAATTGATGAAAAATACTTAAAAGTCAGGGAAATACGTGAAATACGCAAAATGGCGAAAAACGACCAAAATTGCGTAAACTGACAGAGAATACGCAAAATTAGAGAAAATGTACCATGAAACGCGGGGAACTGCGGTGTGTTGGTGGTGCCAGGACACTCAAGACCGATAAAAGCTTAAACATTATACTCTGTCTGCATCAAGTTTTAATCCTCCCCCTCGTCCTGTAAACTACGTAGGTTTTCGTAACACATACGTCGTTCAACTAGGGCTACATAAGTATTACACAGAGGAGCTATATTAAAGCAAAAAAATGGTTCAAATGGCTCTGAGCACTATGGGACTTAACTTCTGAGGGCATCAGTCCCCTAGAACTTAGAACTACTTAAACCTAACTAACCTAAGGACATTACACACATCCATACCCGAGGCAGGATTCGAACCTGCGACCGTAGCGGTCGCGCGGTTCCAGACTGTAGCGTCTTGAACCGCTCGCCCACTCCGGCCAGCTATATTAAAGGAGGCAAAACGTATGCATCACCATACAGAACAGCGTTCTCACACATCCAGTCGAATATAGATATTACCTACTCATAAGTAGTGTTATTCGTTGAGTATTAAGGAAAAGAATAACTATATTTATCAGATTTAAGAGATTACCTAGAGTGTTCTTTAAGAGACCGGACTGATGACACACATACCACCTTTAATAGAGTGAGGAGGGTGCACTCGGGAGACGTGGTGTTGGCACGAAATTGCTATATTATCCTACAAATGAACTAAGCAGTGAGTGGTTGACAACGCAATGTATCAGCTATAGAAAATATTCATGTCGTTTCTTCCGCGCTCTGTTGCCTAGTGGGGCAAAGCTGCATCCGTCAAAATCGCTACCATTGTGATTGAGGATATATACGTTTCCGGCTTAAAAAGACGTATAAAATCCATTAATTTTTTAAGATACAGAACAGCAGTCTCCTGACTTCGTTGTAGTAGGTTTATAAGCAGCTGGAGTGGTGGATACACACCTACGATTCTAAGGAACAGCTCAGTCACTTTCTAAGACACCACACTGTAGAAGAAGGAAATAGTTTTATCATTTTAAAGTTTGTCACGGAAGTGGTTGGGATAGGAAACTTCCAGGGTGGTTGTATGTCTGATGTTGGAAAAATAGGCTTTTATCCTGCATTAGAGTATTAAGAGCGTTGCATTCTGCACGACTAGTACTTTCAAACCAAATGGCTTTAACAATATAGCATTTTTAGGTGCAGAACAGTGTAGCTGTAAGAGTGTGTGGTTGTCTTCAATGCTCATTTCTCTCGTGCTGATACCTTCTTGGTACTGACTCCAGACCCTACAATAATACTTCAGAATTGATAGCACGGTTGATTTACGTGAAATGTTTGAATCTCCATCCATCTGGAGACCCATCATGGGTAAGGCGCACGTTTCATTTTAACCATCAGTTAAACCCCCGCAACACTCTAATGTTTACTATACACCGATAACTAGTGCTACTGTCCTCGACATGCACGAATCTGGAGGGATCTTGTACACTTGGGTGGGCGCCGTTGGTGAGGCTGTTGTGGATCAGCCTTCGGTGAACATCAGTTACGGATACAGCTCGCTTTCTTCCTTCACAAGACGTGAACTTTAGTGATGTAGTTGTTATAGGATCATCATAATCCAGGTCAGTTGCATATTTAACTGGCGATCCCGTTGCAGGAGGGATTGGTCAAGGACAATGCAGGCGGATTGGTCAGTCTGCGACTTTATCCTAACAATGCGAGAACACTATGTGACTCCTATCCACTCAGGGAAAGATGATCAGCCGTAATCGAAAATGCTGCTCTATGATCGATGTGCTAGAAATATGTAGATTACCTAACTGCATCGATATAGGACGCTGTCTGGTATGCTTTGGCGTATATGACCGAATGGATACACTGCACAGTCGCATTTTCGCTGGCTCTATTTGCTTCGTTATTGCTCGCGTAACAACTAATATATGAGATAAAATATGTTGCTACGAAGAGGGCCCTGAAATACGTTTTAGGGGTGCTGTGCTGTGACTTCCTTTGGATCATTAACTTTCAACAAAACAAAATATATTACGTTCTTATTATTCTGGATCTGGCTTTCTATTAAAGGAACATTGTTTCGATACTGTAACTCGCATTAAAGTTCAACATATTTTTCTTACTTTACAGTTATTGAAAAGGTTACTGAAAATTATTTCGTTATCAATACTGATGTTACAGTATGCAGCGTTTGTTCAACTTGAAAATTTTGCAATGGATTTTTGTTAACAGTAAAACACCAATAAGTACCACGACTATCACGAGAACATGAGACTATTATCAGAGTAAAAGATGTTTTTACTATGATGTTTGCCAGACCAGAACTACGCACAGCAAGATTTGTTTTATGTTATGAAGGTAAATCACCTCTTTGCACTGTTAATAATATATCATCCCCAGCCCGCGTCAACCTGTAAAACACATCATAAAATCTGCTGCTCTGCTCTGCCATTCCAAAAGCTGAAAGAAATAATTTTAGTTTACTATTACCTGTCCGCTTCTTTGCGGTATGATTGGTTTCATTTCATGCAGTTCGAATGCGCCGCGGCAGCGGCTCGTTCGTTCGTAGCTCTGCACCACGAATAATATTTAAATAATTGAAAATGTCTTAAAAGGATGGGATAAAATACCAGGAAAACTTATTACAAATCATAATGCAAGTTTTCACTATGTAACTCTATTCAAAACATGTAAACAGATTAAATTATTACAAACCTTTACAATGAGTACCCAATGGCGTACGTCTCTCAATCTAGACAAAAGAATGCTACGCAATCGTACAATATAACGTCACAGGCTCTTCCTACTCACGTAACTCCAAGAAGACGACAGAGACATTAATGTTCGGTCACTACTATTTATACTTGTAACATATTCTCATCTTTGTTTGATATTTAATAAGTATCGTCTGTGGTGGTTTCAGTACTCGCCGACACAGATATTATAATCGGTACATAATTCTATACAAGAACAAAACATGACACATAATGCTTTCTCCTTATTACATAAAGTTCACACAATCGTTGTCCACGCAATTACAACCATCCAGTTCAATTATTCTTTTCTCCTTTTTTTTACCACATATAATATGTGTTTTGCTAAGAGACGTTACAGAATGAACAATACATGATAAAAAATTCAATATACAATTGTATTCATTTGAGTAAATTTAACCTTCTTCCCTCTCTATCTGCATTCGCAATCTAGTGTATGGTACATGCAATATAGTGGAGGGGCAATTTAGCAATGATTCAGTAACTGGGAGGCTTTCTGCTGTGTCACTGACTGATGTTGAAATTACGAAACAACTGGTAAAATTGCTCAGACAGATCGCGCTATCAACTGCGGTGCAGATTACAGTACATCGTTCCACATCAACAGTTTCTTTCTAACTCCATCCGCCCACAGGTACGCTGTAGATTACCACATAATGATTGACTGACACCACTTTCTTCAGATGGAGAGAGCCTTGGTGGAACTCTGGATATCGGCTACTTGCTACTGTGGAGCATGGGATTAAATGTTTTCATATAGTTGTTTCGAAGTGTTCGTCAATGCTGCAGACTCGTTGTATTTCCATATGCTGCGATGCCCCCTACATTTTTTTCCACCAATAAGAAAACAGTACCACTTTTCTTTTCTACTACCTGCTATCTTAACACAAGAACAGTAATGAGTACATGACTGAAAAATTAGCAAACAATGCTACTCAAAACGGATCACTGAGACGTCTTCTACCCCATCACTGTGGAAGATGAGATGAACTGTATATGACCCGGAATCTTGTTTGCAGTTTCGAATACTGATCGGGATGGATTGTAAAAGAAAATCAAACCTCTGTATTAAAATGTATAAAGGAGGGCTTTTCACGAAGACTCAAGTGTCAAACTTGCAAAGAAGTCAACGCTACCACCTGGCAATTGACACAGGTTCGAAACTGTTAATGGTACAACAAAATCTCTTCAGAAGATCGAGTGGCTGGTTACAGTAGTTGCAACAGTGTAAAACAATGTAGCTTTTCTGTTTCCAGGTATAATATGGTGCACGACGAACGAAGTATACCTTTACCACCAGCATGTAATACATAAAGTTTTAAAAATGTACATAGAATATTACTTGGCATAAAATTTTGTAACTGAAGAATTAACAAGGTATTTTACATAGCTTTAATATATTATACAGCCCTTAATTGTTCAGAATTCACCAGTTCAAACTGAAAAAAATTGAGTAACTGAGTTAGAATATAAGTCAGTTTTCATTATTAAATTCCATTCATTATGTTTTTATTCCATTTGTATATATGTTGATATAATTTTTAACAAATGTTGCAGAGAATGTAAGCTAATGTCTAGTAACACAAAAAGTAGACAATCTCGGAAACTGCTTATGGTCATCTCTAGAGCCCATTCTTTTCACATTATTTTCCAATCATTCACTAAAGCTAGGCCTTTGATACAGCTGACTTTGATATATTACTGATTAAAATGGAACAGCTCAATTTCTGAAACATCGCAATACACTGGTTCGACAGATACCTCAAAAACTGAAGTCCACAATTCATTTGTGGGTCGGAGGAGTCATCATGGAAAAACGTGCGCTCTGGAGTTCCCCAAGGCTCCGTCCTTGGTCCAATACTCTTCTCACTGTACATTAATCATATTTCTTCAGTGATTCACTTCTGCAACTACCATCTATATGCTGACAACATCCAACTGTAAATAAGAGCAAGCCCCAAGATCATTGCTGACGCAGTAGCGAATGTGAACGCAGATTTTTCCTCTGTTTCTCGATGGTCACAGAACCTAGGTCTGAAACTAAAACCCAAGAAATCCCAGGTCATTCTTATATCTCATCCAAAGTTAATCAGCCGGTACTTTCTCGAAACAACCCCTCAAATAGTCCTCAATAGTACCCTACTACCATACCAAAAAACAGTAAAAGATCTTGGAATAATCTTGGATGAATACCTAAACTGGGAAGAACACACAGCCACAGTTTGCCGGAAATCGCTCTCCTCCCTACATGCAATACACAAATTTAGAAAAATATTTCCATTCCATGTTAAACAAAAATTAGTCCAAACACTAGTCTTGTCTAATCTTTACTACTGTAATGTAGTTCAACGCGGCACAAATAGTGAAAATTCGAGATGCCTCGAGCTAGTGATGAATGCTTGAGTTAGATACGTGTGCAATATACGGTTGTATGATCATATCAGTCCTTCATACTCCCAGCTAGATTGGATACGCCCACATAAGGTACGCGATCTCCACACGATATGCTTACTTCATCGATTTCTTAGTCACTGGTGCCCCCAATACTTATCTTCTCACATTAAACACCCATCATCATTCCAAAACCGCAATACCAGATCGGATACGTCTAGCATCTTGGCTGTACCTTTACATAACACAAAATCTTTCTCCGTGTCATTCTCCATCTCAGCCATACGACTATGGAACGCGCTCCCCTGTGATCAGCGTCTTATCCAGAACCAATCAACATTCAAGAGGGAACTCAGAATTTACATATTAGGGACGGTATAGCCACCATTGTTGTGCCCCTCTCATCTCTCTTTCTCCTCTCCATCATAGCTTCGAATTTTACCATTCTATTTCTCTTCCTCTATATCTCTTTCACCCCATTCTATCGTCTTATGTCTCTGCTCGATGTGAATAACTCACAAGCTGCAAGAACATAACGAGAAAATACACAACTAGCAATAGGACTGGCATTCATAAAAGAAAAATATGTTTACTTTCATATACACAGTCACTACTATTTTTATTTTTATTATTATTATTATTATTCTTGATTGTTATAATTATTTTTTGATTGCTATAATTATCCTTGTACCACTGTTATAATGTCTATTTTTTCTTTAACATCAATACTGTATAACATACGGTATGTCCATAATGTTCTGTACAAACTGTAATTCGTTCAGTCTCAGTATGCCTGGTTAGGTGTAAGAGAGGGCCTGAAGGCCCTAATCTTTCCAGGTAAAATAAATGCATAAATAAATAAATAAACTGAAGTAGTAACAAAAAAAATTGTTTTTTCCTCTAGATACAACTCTCTCCCCTACATTTGGAGGGAGGCGTTGAAATCAATCGAAAGCTATTTTTCACCGAATTCCTTCTTGTACTGTAGGTTCAATATTATTACGTTGAGACCACAATTAAATCCAAATCCTAAGGCAGGATCGCTGTCAAGTACAAAACCTTAACTCAAGAGAAGTTTATTAATGCCACCAATGACAGCCAGAACATAACTGAACTCCTGGATGGAGAGTTCAACTGTTTGAGGAAACATCGAACTTCCAGAGCGCTGGTCTTTATAAAAACTTCTAATATTCCAAAACACACGGACATTACAAATATAATATATTTAAAGCAATTTCCAGCATTGATAAATACAAAAAACAAAAAACTGATAGTAGTAGGGTAAAATCTTTGCAAATAATGAGGGGTTCCTTTATGCTCATTTACTGAGAGTATTGTAATGCAGTCAGTTACTCTATATTTTAAAATGTACAAAAAGTTATTGTTTTTAATGAGTTGTTGTACCAAATGTCACACAAGCTTTAAATTTTTCAGGTAATCGTAACGCAGAATTTGTGACTTAGTAGAAGATGTCGGTTTTCACAATGAATGTCATATAGAATATTTCCAGATTCTGGACCTTACTTACATATAAATCTCTCGTTAGTATAAACCATCAGTTAACCAATTTCATTTTTTAATTTTTTTCAGGCGTTCATAAAATGCCTTCCAACCTCACCCCCTCTTGGTAATGCGCGTTACGTACACTGCGTGCGTTGGTACCACTAGGTTTAAACTATCAGACCACAGCATGGCAGCCAACGACTAACCACAACAGACCACTGGATATGCCGCAGGTCGTGGCATTGTTCCCTTTCCAGGAGATGATCATGATGACGATCATTAGTGTTTCATGGCGCTAAACTGCGTGGTCATTAGCCTCCTTCCATGAGATAAACTGGAACGAGGTTGGTGATAAACTATCAAAATGCAGAGGGAGTGCATCTGTGATCTATGGGTAGCATCTTTGGCTAGTAATCTTAAAGACCCAGCTCCCGAGTTCGGGCCCCACCACCACATAATTTTGAATAAAAACCGTCAGCAACGGTGGCCGAAGACTTCCAGCGTGAGAAGTGACCTTCGTTCTCCCAACGGCCCACTCAAATAGGGGGGAGGAGTGCACAGAAATTCAGAGCCCGCTGTTGCCTTCGGGGTGGGAACCTCCACATAAGAGGCGGAAGACTGACCAAACTACATGAGGCTGCAGATGGTAATGAAAATCACTTAATTAAAGACATA
Source organism: Schistocerca serialis cubense (assembly GCF_023864345.2). Classification (NCBI taxonomy): domain Eukaryota; kingdom Metazoa; phylum Arthropoda; class Insecta; order Orthoptera; family Acrididae; genus Schistocerca; species Schistocerca serialis. The sequence continues at coordinate 403,264,277 of NC_064641.1, read as the reverse complement.
AGATGTGTATTCACAGGACAAATGAACTGTAACACGTAAAATGTCATGATGATCACTCCATTGGGAAAAGATACCGCACAATCGGATCTCCAGATTGGGATTTCAAAGGCAGAGGTGACTATGAGGAAAAAACTGAATAATCGACGGAAGGGTAACAGTCTAGAAGTCGGGGTAAGCAATGTCAGAAGCTAGCGGTTGTTGTGGAAGTAGAGGAAAGAGTTATATGGGAAAATGGACTTGGTATTAGGAACGAGAAAGAAAAAATACTGAATTCTGCAAAAAATTTTAGCCAGTAACGGCAAATAGTTTCTTTTAAGTAACGGAAGAGGAGGAGTCATACTACAAAATGCTGGGCATACGGGAAGATTTCAGTTAGATTAAATTACGTTCAGGAAGTGATTCCAAAATCAGGTCTAGTGTTGTAAGGCGTACGCAGGAGCAGATATAGGGTCGGATGACAATTTAGTGATGATAAAGAGTAGGCTGTAGTTTCAGCGACTACTCATAAAGAATCATTGAACAAAGATGTGGGACACGTAAGTACTAAGTAATGAAGAGATTGGCTTGAGGATTTCTGGGACTATAGATACTACAGTACAGATCACTAGGCAGTTCAGTTGAAGAGCAATTGACATCTCTAAAGACGGGTATCACAGATGCTGGAAGGTAAACATAAGAAAGGCAGGTTCGAATCCTGCCTCGGGCATGGATGTGTGTGATGTCCTTAGGTTAGTTAGGTTTAAGTAGTTCTAAGTGCTAGGGGACTGATGACCTCAGCAGTTGAGTCCCATAGTGCTCAGAGCCATTTGAACCATTAAGAAAGGCAACCCTGCATAACAGAACAAATACTTATGTTGATCGACGAAAGAACGAAGTGAAAAAATAGTAATGGTGATTCGGGAATACAGAAAGACAAGTCGCGTGGGAATGAAGTAAATAAGAAGTACAGGGAAACTAAGGTGAAATGTCTGCATGAAAAATGAGAAGAAATAGAAAATGAAATAACTGTCGAATGAAACGACTCAGTGTATAGAAAAGTGAAAACAGCATTTGGTGAAATTAGAATCAAGGGTGGTAACATTGAAAGTGCAACTAGAATTTCACTTTTAACTGCAGAGAAGAGAGTACATTGAAGGCCTCTGTGAGGAGGGAGACTTGTATGATGATGTGTGACTGAAGGCCTCTATGAGGATTAGGACTTGTCGATATAGAAGAGATGTGGGATCCGACACTAGAATCAGAATCTAAAAGAGCTTTGAAACATTTACGATGAAAAAAGGCATTCCATCGCACTCAAAAATCGTAGCGGTAAGTGATAATAAAACGGCCATTCGCGGTGGTGTCGTAGAATATGAGACTAGCGATATACCATCAGACTTTTGCAAAAACATATACCACACAGTTCCGAAGTAAGCAACACGTGACGAGTGCCAGAATTATCGCACAGATAGCTTACAATATTACGCATCCACGCTGCTGCCAAGAGTAATATACAGAGGAGTGCGAAATAATATTGAAGATCTGTTACATAATAAATAGTTTTCCTCTAGGAAACTTTGTTCTGACGTTATGGATGATAATGGAAGCAGACTAAAGAAAAAACAAACACTTTCATAGTATTTATCGAACAGAAAAACGCATTTGACAATGTAAGACTGTGCAATATGTTCGAAATTCTGATAAAAATAGGGGTAAGCTATAAGGAAGGATGGGTAATACACAGTGTTTACAAGAACCAAGAGGGAGCAGTAAGTGTGGGAGACCAAGAAAGAATTTCTCTTATTAAAAAGAGTGTACTACAGGGATAGCGTCTTCCACCACTACCGTTCATTCTGTATATCGGAGAAGCAGTAACGGAAATAAAAGAAGGGTTCGAAAGTGGAATGAAAATTCAACGTGAAAAGATATCAATGACAAGATTCGCTTATCACGCTGCTATCAAATATTCAAATGGCTCTGAGCACTACGGGACTTAACATCTATGGACATTAGTCCCCTAGAACTTAGAACTACTTAAACCTAACTAACCTAAGGAAATCACACAACACCCAGTCATCACGAGGCATAGAAAATCCCTGACCCCGCCGGGAATCAAACCCGGGCGCGGGAAGCGAGAACGCTACCGCATGACCACGAGCTGCGGACCACGCTGCAATCCTCATTGACAGTTAAGACGAATTACAGGATGCGATGAATGGAATGAACAATCTATTGAATAACGAATATAGACTGACATCTGAAAGTAATGAGAAGAAGAAAAATTAGAACAACGAGAAACTTGACAACGCAGTTGGTAATCACGACATACGAGAAGTTAATGAAATCTACTACCTTGGCAGCAAAATAACTCGTGATGGACGGACCAGGGAGGACATAAAAAAGTAGACTAGCACAAACAAAGAGGGCATTCCTTCCCAAGAGAAATCTACTAGAATCAAACATAGGCCTCGAACAGAGGAAGAAATTTCTAAGAATGTATGTATGGAGCACAGAATTGCACGTTAGTGAAACAGGAAAGTAAATAGTCGAAGCTTTGAGATGTGGTACTACAGCCACATTTTGAAAATTAGTTGCACTGATAAAGTAAAATGGTTCAAATGGCTCGGAGCACTATGGGACTCAACTGCTGTGGTCATTAGTCCCCTAGAACTTAGAACTACTTAAACCTAACGAACCTAAGGACATCACACACATCCATGCCCGAGGCAGGATTCGAACCTGCGACCGTAGCAGTCGCACGGTTCCGGACTGCGCGCCTAGAACCGCGAGACCACCGCGGCCGGCGATAAAGTAAGGAAGGACGAGGTTCTCCGGATAATCAGTGAGATAGGGAACGTAAGTTACGGAAAATACTGACATCACGAAGGGACCGGATGGTAGGACAACTGTAAAGATATCGTGGAATAACTTCGATGGTACTAGTGGGAGATGTAGAGGGTGAAGATTGTAGAGGAAGACTGATATTGGAATGCGTCCGACAAACAACTACGCACGTTTGTTGGAATTGATATCCGAGACGAAAAGGTTGGCACAGGAATGAAATTCGTGATAGACCAGATTAAACCAGTCGGTAAACTGATGATTTAAAAGACAATAGCATGTCCTATGGTTAGCGAAAAAGTTGCTGAAATCATGTGTATCATGCGCGAAATCTTAGGAGTTTAAGTATCGATAGTATCTGCCCTGGATTGTCTCGGCCCCGTTTTTGGGAGACAAGACGATGCCTGGCCTCCAGAGGTCGCGTAAGCAGCATCAGAAAGGGAGGTAGAGTCGTTCCCGGCTACCTATGGCGAAGTTGTCAGTTTGAGGTCGGCATTAACTGAGAACGCGTGAGTGGTCTCATGGTTCAAATAAAGATGAAAGGCAGCGACCTGTTCTGTGGAGAGTTATTAGCGCCATCACGCCCGTCACTTTGTCAGCTACTCGACCATTGGAGGAAGCGAGCAAGTTCTGGGAAATGCTACGTGCCCATATTGTGGACTATTGGTGAGCCCTTTTCGCTACGGACAATGATTTTGACCTCAACCTACATGTGAGTCTCCACCTCTTGATTCGTTTCGGCCTGCTTCACATTTGTTTCATTCCTCTTGCCCGCTGATGTGAGACGCTGTCGTTTGTGTTTTGATGCCGGCCGAAGTGGCCGTGCGGTTCTAGGCGCTGCAGTCTGGAACCGCGAGACCGCTACGTTCGCAGGTTCGAATCCTGCCTCGGGCATGGATGTGTGTAATGTCCTTAGGTTAGTTAGGTTTCCTAGTTCTAAGTTCTAGGGGACTAATGACCTGAGAAGTTGAGTCCCATAGTGCTCAGAGCCATTTTTTGTGTTTTGATACTTGGCTGGGTCTGGCAGAGTTTCTGGCACGTATACTTGATTTGTGGCGAACATATATTAGATTTCTTTTTTGTTGCTTACTCGTCACATTTCTGAGCAGCGTGCAGATACTGCGCATTTGTTATATCATTCTGTAAGCTACCTGCTCGATTTTTAATTACAGCATGCTTCTCAGCCTTCTTCAAAGTGTCTTGTATTTTAGAAACCACTTACCTGACATATTATGCAGCGTCCTCTATGTTATGAAATAGTATTTTTTCCAGTGTTCGCCTACATTTAATTCATTGATGATTTTGGCATTTCTTTAGAATAGATTTCAACGCTTAGTGCTTGCCAGACTGGCTTTATTCATGATCCCCTGTACTTTTTTAGAATACTATGTAACACATTCATTGCTTGCCAAACATATTCTATACATTTGGCCGGCCGCTGTGGCCGAAATATTGTAGGCGCTTCAGTCCGGAACCGCGCTGCTGCTACGGTCACAGGTTCGAATCCTGCTTCGGGCATGGATGTGTGTGATGTCCGAAGGTTGGTTAGGCTTAAGTAGTTCTAAGTCTAGTGAACTAATGACCTCAGATGTTAAGTCCCATAGTGCTTAGAGCCATTTGAATCACTTCATTGCATTTTTTAAATGTAACTCAAACAGTGCTTATTTCTGCTTATATGTGTGTTACACGACAGATTAGCCATTGTTTATCAGGGGCCTGATCGTATACTTTGATCGATATGGTGACATTCTCCAAACTGTTTTGTGATGCATCTATGGGGAAGGTATATGTTTTAGTAGGACTCTGGCCAGCAGCTTACATCAAGTACGTATTACCTGTGAGTTCAAATTTTGCGAACTAAACGCCTTTATGGTACTTACTTTGTCGTTTGTGTATTTAACGTTTGCTGCACGCTATTCCTAGTTCATTCAGATCGTAAATTTGGCTTTGTGCTGCCGCTTTTTACTTTACTGGAATCTGTGAAATGAGACGCTTACTTTGCTTTTGGCGTTTTATATGTCAATTTTACATTATTTAATGAAGATGATTCTTCTAAACCTCGTCTGAGATAATCCAAGCGTTACCGTTTGTATAAATTACACCTGATGTTTTCCTCTGTCTTAGCGCTGTAAGGCTTTCTGTTCTTAAGCTTAAGATATCCAAAAATAGTTACTAATTTCTGCAAATCCTGAAGCATCTTCACCAACTGTAAAGTTCTTATACGTCCGCCGGCCATTAATTCTGTTACACTACAGTTGTCGTCGATGCTATTAAGGTTCCTTGCAGTGCAAATCTGTCCACTCAAGTTTTCTCGTTGTTAACGATCAACTGGTCCCTTAATCAAAATTGTATGTAAAATTGTATTACTTGAAATTGCCTCACCGTGCCAGATAACTATCATTGGGCCTTAAACCGTTTATGCAGCTGTATGCAGAGTAAGTATTTGACTGGTCGTTACCTTTAATTCTTTGTTAATACCTAGTGCAACGGCTGATTGACACTTTTTTGTTTTGCGTGAATGACAATTATTATTGGAACCTAAGCCATTATTGAATTTGTTAAGTATAGTCTAACGATGTTATTGGTTTATCTGTTAACGATCAACGGCCTAGGGTGGTTAACAGACTCGTAGCAAATGCTTTAATAAAAGACATGGTAATATTAAGGGAAAAGGTAGCTGACTAAATACACACAAGCAAAGATAAAGTAAATACCATTACAGACACATTTAAAAACGGGACACGTTACTGCAGTTAAGTGGCAACTTAGAGATAATGGTTGATTAAGCGACAATTACAGAGCTAGATCCAATATTTTGGGAAGGAATCCTGACATCACACAAAAAATTAAAACGCACTCCACACTCGCCTTGTTAGGATTTAAAATAAAGGAACAGTCCTGTGGAAGATCCAAGTCCGCTCTTAGGTCGTCATATAAATCATACACTATTGCAGTATATAGTGTCGAGAGCGGGTTTCCCCATCTGTGACACACTGGTGGTTCCTTGCGAAGTAAGAGACAGCCATGTGTCAATGGAAATTGTGTCACTGTGTCCCGAAAGGGCAATTTCTTCAGCTCACCTCGATTGGATGGAGGTAATCCACCGTCACACGGAAGTTTTTCTGCCCGCAAATTATTCCTCTTTATTTCCAACCACAGCCTCCCACCAACATATTGCTTTCCAGGTCACGTATAATTTAACAGTCTGCAGGGAGCTGAACAGGGAGGAGGAGGTGTAAAGCTACAAACGAATTCATTTCCCCGGATCAAATTGTACCCTGGAACTCACCAGAAGCATGAAATATCAGCAGTTTTAACGTATTAGGAAAGCTGGAATATCTGAAACGGGAAATGCAAAGATTAAGTGAAATGACATGAAAAGATGATAAGGATTTCTGGTCATATGAACGTAGGGTTATATCAACAGCAGCAAAAAATGCTGTAGCTGGAATGCGATGCATTATGAACAAGGAAGTACGGCACAGAGTGAGCTACTGTAAAGAGTTCAACGACAGGGATATTCCCATCAGTTTCGACAGAAAACCAATGCCGACAACAATAGTTCAGCTTCACACGCCGACGTCTGAAGCAAAATATGAAGAGATAGAGAAGGTTAATGAGGATATTGAATAAGTATTTCAGTATTTGGTAGGAGATGAAAATCTAATAATCATGGGAGACTAGAACACGATTGTAAGGGGAGGAATAGAAGAAAGGATCATGGAAGAATACGCACTTGTCAGCAGAAATGACAGAGGAGAAATACTAATTGATTACTACAGAAAATTTCAGATAGTAACAGAGAATATTCTGTTCAAGAATCACAAAAGGAGGAAGAATTCTTGGAAAAGAGGTGAAGATGTGGGAAGGTTCCAACTGGATTACATCATTGTCAGAGAGAGATTTCGAAATCATATATGGGATTGTAAGGTGTACCTAGGGGCAGACTCAGATCACAATTTAGTAATGATGAAGAGTTGACTGAATTGAAAGAAAATATTCTGGAGGATTAAATATGGAAGGAAGTGGGATACCGAAGTACTGAGAACGATGCGACTCGTTTGAAGTTCGCTACGGATGTGGATACTCCGATAAGTAGTACTAGAGAAGGCAGTTCATTTTATGAGAGGTGGATACCTCTAAAAGGAGCAGTCACCGATGTTGGAAAGGCATACATAGATAAAAGGAAGGTAACTGAGAAGAAACCTCGGCTAACAGAATAAGTACTTCAACTGATCCGTGAAATAGGAAAGTACAAAAATACTGTGCAAAAGTCAGGAATACAGAAATATAAATAATTATCGGATGAAATAATTTAGAAGTAGACGGAATCTAAGACTAAATGGCTGCAGGAAAAATGTGAAGAAATCGAAAAGGAAGTGATCGATGGAAGGAATGACTCAGCATACTGAAAAGTCAAAATAACCTGTAACCCTATCATTGATGAAACTTCCTGGCAGATTAAAACTGTGTGCCGGACCGAGACTCGAACTTGGGACTTTTGTCTTTCGCGGTAAAGTGCTCTACCAACTGAGTTCTGTAAGGTTCGCAGGAGAGCTTCTGTAAAGTATGGAAGGTAGGAGACGAGGTCCTGGCAGAAGTAAAGCTGTGAGGACGGGCCGTGAGTCGTGCTTGGGTAGATCAATTGGTAGAGTACTTGCCCGCGAAAGGCAAAGGTCCCAAGTTCGAGTATCGGTCCGGCACACAGTTTTAATCTGCCAGGAAGTTTCATATCAGCGCACACTTCGCTGCAGAATGGAAATCTCATTCTGGAAACTATCATTGATATTATCTATAACCGTTTGATCTAACTTGCTTCTCTGTTTCCACTGAATGTGACTTCCGTATAACCACGCTTTTTGACGTAACATCCATGTAAATGTTTTATTCATTACTTATAATAATTTGTGCAACTGTAATTAATTTATAGATTTAAATTCGAAAGTAGTGTGCTGTAAAAGAATGGAAAAGTTAAAAACTTATTTGTAATGCTGGTTCTTCAGTAGGGCTTGTAGGTTTGTAATCATGTAAAACACCCAGGTTTTCCCCTCTGCAACGAAACTGGTTTTACGGGAATAGTAAAGTTGGATCTGGCTGTCGAACTGCAGAGCTCCTTTATGGCAAGAGTGAGTCAGTGGCTGGCAGCAAAGTGTGAGCACCTTGTGAAGTGAAAGAGCCGAGAAAAACTGCGAGATTATACAACATAACCTCAGATGCAAAAGTATCTTGGCTTATTATGCATGGGATATTTTGGTTAGCTCCGTACTTCAAAAATCCGACGCTATGAAGAGAAATTTCAGAGCTTGTTACTCGGCAGGGGCCATGGATACTTTTGCCTCATTTTTGGCATAGCCACAGCAGATCTACACTGCCCCCACCTTCATCTCAAATTACCAAGTGAGTATTGTATCATTGCATGGACCAGTTACGTGGTTCCCGTTTCAATAATAAGTTTTTATTCTGTTAACTTCGTGTTGAGAAACCGTATTTCATACTTATCTACTATCCTTGACAGGGTCTTGCCTCAAGTGCGACGATAATTTCGAGTATTCTATTCTTCTGAACTGAAAAGCACTTCTATTAATCAACAAAACTTAATAAGCTTAGTGAAGTTGTGACTTACTTAATTATGTATTGACGTAAGTTTTGAAATACTCAACAAATTTTCATAAAAGTATAGTGAAAGTTTCGTCAAAGTACAATTACTAAGTGAAGATTTAAAGCAATCAGTTTGAAGATTATTATTGTTGTGAAAATAGTGTTCATTATTTCACGTTATATAGTTAAGAGTTTGTAATATTGTGTTGTGACTACAGCATTCATCCTAGATCGGAGTCTAATGATAGACCAGTTTCTGGGTCCTCCTGGTAATAGTCGAGAGACATTTAAATTTCATATTACAAAAACAACACTCAAGTTGTACAAATTTCATTCTTACAACTTTTTTGTGCCACAGTAAGCAAATGGCTACAGCTATTGGGACTATCCTAGATTTAGTTATCACGCGTCCCGTCAGAGCTAATCAGTATATTGAAGTGAATGTTCCTTGAGACTGCAAACCATCAGTTGCTTTAATCATGAATATGTGTCTCAGTGATGCTAAATGTTATTATCTTTACATAAAGAAAAGTTTTATCTTCTCAGTAACCTTCCAACTGTGAGCTACATGGAAAATTTTTTGTATACGAAATTAGTGAATTTACTCATGGCCGTTTTGTTGCCTACGCCCACAGTCACTTTCGGAACTCAAATTATTAATACATTAATTAATTTAATAATAGTGAATCTCAATATGCTACTGTACACATGTACCACCATAATAAAATAAAAACAGAGAATAGTTGACAGAGTATGAAGGAGGAACAGTGGCATGTTTAAGTTTACAAAATAATGACAAGCTTTAGTAATACTTTTATAAGTACAACGAGCTACCAAATCTCTCACAAAAATGACGAACACAAAACAGAATAGGGATGGTGTTAGACTGGCAAGGCATACATTCTGGTGGAAGCTATACAAATTCTTCCTGAATTAATCCCTTTTACAATGCAATCTGACTTCGTTTACGTGAATCCATTGTGAGGCTCAACTCTATTGAAATTGAGTCAACTACGACCAAGTATAATATGTTTTATTTGAGAACGCCGAGCTGTGAATATCATTTAACAACCCTCCGGCAATGCAACAGCGTGTTGCCCTTTCACCTTCATTCAGGCAGTAGCGAAAACATCGAGTTGTGGGCGAGCAGCCGTACACCGCGGCAGCTGTAATGTTCTGATGCACGGACGAAAATTTTCAAACTAGGCTGTCAGGCATTGTTATTATTAGAACGTGAGAAACTCCCCTATCAGAGCCTTGAAATCCCAGCAAATTTCTGCTGGTCCAGCCAGACAAATCTGACTCACAGGCACGACAGTGTGTGGTGGAACTGTCAAAAGTCAGATGGCCGACCCAGAACGAGTTAGTTCACCTCATGACACACAACATATATAAGATGATATGCAGTTCCTCTGTTGGTACAGTTTTCCACTGGTAGTTAGTCCACCACAAGGTAAGATCACAGGTCTCACCCACGAGGGAAAAACCCCATGTTCTCCACCAGGGGAGGACCAGAAGACGAAGAAGGCAAACAGTCATCACCACTTTCCATCAGGCCTCAGAACAGGAGCCATAATATCGAAAATGAAACCGCCCCCACATTGAACAAACTAATATAACTATCCTCTACTCATTGAATCTTCCCTCTTGAATGTATTGTTGGACGGGTAGTCAATTCTGACAAAGCAGTTGAGTTCCAAAGCTGGAAGAGAAAGAGTCCATTTTGCTTATCCCGAGAGATGCCAGTCAGTGACTCCAAATCCGTCTTGTCTGAAAAAAGATTTTCGACTTGGAAGGAATCGTTCTCATGATAAGCATGACCATGTTTGACAAAAAAAAAAAAAAAGAAAAATTAACTATCTAAATGGGACCACAGTTGCTCATTTATGGAGAGATCATTCTAGGCCGACCATTTCCTATTTCTGAAAGAAGGCTGTTATATGTCCCAGTCATGTCCACGAGACACATATGTTCATTCACACTCGCAAAAAGAACGTGCGACTTCCTGACATCAGGTGAATTACAGACCTGCCTGCATTAAACACGTGCACCAGTCACTCTGTTCATATCATTGCAGCTTCTAACATGAGAATGCACGGAGCTCTATGAGCTTCTCGTTGTTTGTACAAAGACTTAGTTTGCAGAAGTCTCTCTTAAATGGCAACTTCAAACCACTTTCCGCCAACTGGCTACCTTTGCGGCAGATTGCCACCTGGCCAGGTAAAACCTTTTCTGAACCAGCGTTCTCCTGTCCAGCCCTAAGCGGAAGGTGGAGAGTGCTGTGGCTAGAAGTCCCTCTGCAGGTACAACCCACTGAGTGCCGCTTCCCAGACTCACTAATACAGCCTGATCGCTTCACTCAGAATTTATGGCCCCCAGTTTATCTCTCTCCCTGTTTTCCATCACATCTGCTTCGGACCCTCGGGTACAATTCTCTCCAAGTTACACATGCAGTTATTAGAACATTGTGCAGACAATTTCCTCACGTAAAAAAGTCATACTCCCCACATACCAAATGTAGCACTGAGGAACACCGAGATCATGACCTACATTATGAAAATTAATCGACATTCATATTTAATGAATATTAATCTGACTGACAACGTTGTAATAGTGAGAGTGTGGCGTGCCACCTTTCAAGAATACAAATAATAATCAGGACAAAACATACAATTACTTGACAATTATTTCAGTGACAGTAATTCTCAATAAATAAAGTAACTCCACCGTTAGTAATTGTTTACCTACAGTAATCATTAGTTTCCTCCTGTGATGAACAGGTAGTGTTATAGAGTTTGCCCCATGTGTAGTAAATGTCAAACCACTGGCGCATTATTTGCTTAATTGTGGTACTGCCTTGTATCTTATCTGAAAAACAGAATTTTAGTATCAAGTAAAGTTAGTCCCAATAGTTAACTTTCTTTATGAACCGTGATATTATTTGGTACATCTTTGAGTAATTACTTAATAGGAGTTCAATTTAGTACTAAAAGAACATTGGTTAGATTCCTGATAGTCCTGCTACCGCTTCCCTTCAATAGAAACCTTTAGAGTAAGAAATACAATCCGATGCCATTCCACTAAGCACTATCACTGCCCAATAAATATCCATCCACAGTAGTAACATTATCGCTATGTTGCTAATTTAGTAGCAGCCGTTAGGGTTATAAAAAACTGAAACGCAGTAGTAGTAACAATAAAAATGCAATAGCAGTTCCACTATTAAACTCAGATGTGAGAGCAGATAGGTGGAAAGAGTAAACTGAAGGACGTGACAGAAGAAGAAATTGGAACAGATATGGAAGAGGTAGGTGATCCAGTTATTAGAGTCAGAATTTAAAGGAACCCTGGAAGTCTTGAGATCAAACAAGGTGAACGGATTGATAATATTCCTTCGCAACTCCTAACATCATTGGTGGAAGTGACGCCATAACGACTGTTCAAGTTTTGACTGTCGAGGTGCCATCACACTTTCAGCAATATATCATCCAAAAAAGTATTCTGAAGATGATTGGGCCGAAAAGCGTGAGAACTATCGCAGCAAACAGCAAACCAATAACGAAGTGCTCGGATTAAAAAGGGTGTAAGGCAGTGATGCAGCCTTTGGCATCACTTTTCGGTCTATAGACCAACGAAGCAATGACATAAATGATAGGTTCTAGACTAGGACAAAAATTTCAGCTAAAAGGACATCAATGACATGATTCGCTGATGTCAGTTCTGTCCTCAGTGGAAATGAAGTACAAGTACAAGCTCTTTTAAATGGAATGAACAGTCTAAGGAGCATGGAATCTGAATTGACAGCAAAGCGGAAACGATGAAACTGATGAGAAGCAGCGCAAATGCGAGCAACCAGAAATTCACCTCAAAATTGGTGATTACGAAGCAGACGACGTTCAGGAATTCAGTAACCCATGACGGACGAAACGAGGAGGACGTACAAAACGGGCAAAGAGGGCATTCCAGGCTAAGAACAGAGTACTATCTAACCCATGTTAATTTAGGCAAGTATTTGACCCATTTCTGAAATAACTAATTGATGCAGGACCTTAATATCTTTACAGTATGTTACATGATGCTAATAGTCAAATGTACTAAAATCTACTTTATACATTATAGTTTTTAAGAAATACTTTTTTAAATTTTTTAGCCAAAAATATTAAGTTTTTTCTAGAGAAAATATTTTTGGTGAACTTCCTAATACGGGAATATTAATAAATGTAGTACCAGAGGTGGCTTTTTATGTTATGCAGAGTCTCTGAAAATTTCATTCGTTAATCTATTATAGTTTCTGATATAATGGGGGATATGTACTGAAAATTTTAGTTTGCGGGAAACTGACTTTAAAGAGAAAACTTTTGAAACTGGCTACTTAATTAAAACTTTCTTGCTGCATATGATGGCCATTCTTTGGCCTCTAGCAGGTCTTCCAGCTTAGCTTCTTTTTCACCTTGCTGGATGTTTGTCTTGTTTTCTTGGCCATATTACATGCAGACCTGTCTGAATTGGCTATCCTATTTTATCGCAGTGTTGCAGCCCAGTGATCATATTTTAAACAGGATTACTTCCCAGCTTTTTCAGTATCCAACACTTTCCAATATTACCGCAATTGAATGTAATAACAGCATCATGAACTCCTAGTTTCATTGTATGCATGCCTACAAATACAGTTTTAGGAAGGTGGTTCCAAATTATGCTGTTGAAACATTCATTTGGGTTCTGTCTGCCCATGCAGCCAAGTCTCTGAAAATAGGTTTAATTGCTGTAATAACAGCAGCAGGAAGAGAATCCTGTTGTGAATAAGATTCTCCAGTTGCCTGAGCCTCATTGTATTTGCACCACAAATTTTCTCCTGATGGACACAATCCATGACATGGCTTATCATCAGTAGAGGACTTACGGAAGAATATGGCCCAAACATCCTTCTTCATTGCCTCCAGATTTTCTTTATTTCTCCTAACTGCCTGCCCATAGTATATCTGCAAGTTTTCTATTTCAGTTTTAGCCGACCCTGTCTGGTCAACATTTTTCCATCTTTTAATTGTTTTACTCTCATATCAACAGTTATCTCAGCTTTGTTCCCAAACATTTTTGAACATGACTTACAAATTCTATTTTGCTAAAAATGGCATCTCCATATGGCTTAGAGTTACCTCAGTGTTGTATTGTTGTATGCGTTACTGTCACCATCGCCCAAATATTTGCTGTACCGTATTCCTCTTGTTTCTATGGAGCGAAGAAATATTTGTTGTACTCCATGAACTTCCATACCACCACTTGTTCCTCGAAAATTAGCCACACAGCTGTGTTCTTTATGTTCATTGACTATACAACATTTTCAATATTTAGACATTATCTCCACATCTAACACTTCACCAGTGTCTACACTTGTGGCAGTCACTACTCCATTCAGAAAAGTATGTCCTCTTTTCTACCAACATCCATCAAGTGCAACTGCAATATCCGAACATCCATCATTTTCTTCAACTGCTTCCCTAGCAGCCACTTTCATGCTTTCCTCACTGACCTCACATATAGCTTTTTCTAATATTGCAGTCAGTTTTTCAAATTTATTTGGTGGTGTATGAACAAAATGTTCTCACTGCAACCATGCACTTGCCAATGGATCGTAAGGCATGAACTAATCTAGCATTGATTTCATGAGGGACACTTGCATCTGGTTTTGAAGAACTCATAAATGAAATCACAGCTGAGCATTTAGTGCAAATTAAATCCAAAGCAATTGCTAAGCCTATTCTCCCACTGGCACTCTCACAATTTTTCAACTATGTGACTCACCACACTGTCTACATTGTACAAATTTAGAAATTACATCTGATAATATTCACAAATTTATAATAAAGTTACGGCACCCCTTGTCACTTACAGTAAATTCGATGTACCTCTCTTGAAATGGTGAGAGCTTCTTTGATTATGCACTTGTTCAAAGCTTTCTAAACTTGTTTCCTCTAAATTTTCGTTTCTTGAAAATGTCTTTACGTATCGTTATCTTCAATAAAGACAACAAAACACACGTAAACAAGCATTGCAAACGCAAATATAACAACTACTTGCATTCACACTTGAACAAAACTAACCGCGTATTTGAAAGCGTGTTTTTTGCAAACAGCAGAAACAAAAGAATACCGACCGTTGCAATCCAAGGATAGCCAACACACTCGGGAGTAAAAAAAAGTCCATAACGTGCAATGTAGTGGATATAGAGATCTAACATATATGCAGAAAAGTGGGTGACAGAAAAGTGGGCATGGTACAGAAACAGACGTGGTAGCAAAATGCTCTTTAAATGATCGAAAAAAATAATTTTCAGCAAAATCCTTTTCAGAGTACTTAAATAGAACCTTAATCTATCGAAATATGATGAAAACTGAATCCAAATTTTACCTGAACCACGGTGTGGTCCCTTAAGGTGTGGCAACATCGTTAGTCGTTCATCAGACTTGACACCCATATGCTCCAACTTTTCCTTAAAACTGAGAACGAAATCTCTTCATTTTAAAACGTAAGTTAAAAAGCTTATGTTAGAAGTTAAAATCAAATAAGACAGTTTTATCCAAAGAGAACTTAAAACTGAAGGTTTCTGCAGATTCTCCAAACACCTACTGGTCAATGCAATCGTTGAGAGAGGTTGGAAGACATACATAAGATAAAGAAGTCCTCCACGAGAAAGGAACACTGTACGGAATTCCTTGTCGTTGAAGAAATGTGTCAATCATAGCGGTGAACATTGTTACACTTGAAACACTCAATGAAGGGACGCCAGTCACGTGCTTGAAACGGTCACAAAGGACGTATTTCTCTGAAGGTGTAGCGTAAGACTGAGATGGAATGGAGTTCGGGCTGCTTGTTGTGCAGACGTGGGGCTCAATTTAAAAAGTAATTAATAACTTTGATTAACGTCAGTGAAATACAAGTATGCTTGCACCGAAAAAAGAAAAAAGAAATGCAGTCCATAAATATCATTCAAAAGAGAGTCATACAATCAATACAAAGAAATCTCTTCTATTGAATCAAATAATTAAATACAACCTTTGCAATAACATAAATAACTGGATAACAACATTAACCGTGAACAATACTTGCCATAACCACTTATAAATCTGAAGTAATCTAATCAGTAAAAGGTAACGTGACAAGGGCATAGGACGTAGGATGTAGGGAAAAGGATATGACGTTCAACTACTCAGTAGTGTACTTCTACTGTGAAAGCGAAGAAGAATTACAGGTTCTGTTGAATGGAAGGAGCACTCCAATGAGTAAAGAATATGGACTGAGAAAAAAAACCGGAAAAAGACGGATGTACTAAGAAGCAGAGGAAACGCGATTAGCGAGAAGCTTATCAAAACTGGCGATCACGAAATGGAGGAAGTTAAGAAAGTCTATTACCTTGGAAGCAAAGTTACCCACGACGATCGAAGCAATGATGAAATAAAAAGCCGTTTACTACTGGTAAAGAGGGAATTATTGGCCAAGAGAAGTCTACTGGGGTCAAAGATAGGTCTTAATTTGGGGATGAAAATTCTGGGAATGTACGTCTGGAGCACAGGAGTGTATGGTAATGGCTGATGGACAGTGGGATAACCGGAGCGGAGAAGAATAGAAGCGTTTAGGATATGGCGCTGCAGAATAAATTTAAATGTTACGTGGGTTGATAAAATAAGGATTGATAAGGTCCTCTATAAAACGGGTGAAGAAAGAAAAATATCGAAAACACTGACAAGGAGGACGGACAGAATGATGAGAACATCTGTTAAGACGACAGGGAATAACTCCCATAGATTTAGCGGAGACTGTAGAGAGCCGAAACTATTCCTTACTGACTGGAATACATGAACTTCTCATTCCATTCAACAGAAACTGTAATTCTTCTTCACTTTCACTGATGATAACCATGTCATCACTGTACTTTCACCGTGAATTTTAATCCCACTATTGATACTTTCATTTATTTCGGTCACTGCCTCTTCGGTGTTTAAATTGAATAGTAGAGGCGAAAGCCTACATCCCTGTCTTACACTCTTTTCAATCCGAACACTTCGACCTTTGTTTTCCCATCTTACTATTACCTCTTGATAACCAGGGTTACCCTGAACTGAAGTTTTTGGCACAGGAGTGGAATTCTTGGCGGGCCGTATCAGACCAGTTAGAAGGATGATAACTTTAAAAAAAGTAGCTACTACCAAAAACTAAAAATGGTGTATTTTATCAATCTTTCTTAGATCATGTATACTTGGGGAGCGCCTTTTATGCTTTGACTTGATGTAATTGTAACATGAAAATTTTATAACAAGTTCGCTAAGATCAGATGATGGTAGCGTAAGACTCTTGAAACGGTTGATCTTGGAACAATGAAACTGTCTAGACCGCGATCGCAGCGTACAAAGTGTGTTGATTTTCAACGGTATTAAGAAGTATCTCATGACTTTTGTCATCTCAGTGTACATCTTAATCAATTCTTATACAATAACAGAAACAACTCAATATTCACACAATAACAAGATGCATACTGAGTATAATACTGTCAAAAACTCGGTTATGCTCAAGGCGAAATTTAAAAAAAACCTCCAGCACTATCGTTCTCACTCACAGCGTGTGTGCAACGAACTGAAATGCTCTCTCTCTCCCAGTGCGCACATCTGCACTCTTGAGAGCCTCCAATAAGCAACCACACTTTGTCACATGACAACCAAGAACCTGCGTTCAAGATTTGCGGCTAGAAAACAATCCCAATGGACCACTCCTATACCATACATCGCACTGCGTTAACCGTAAAACTATCAGCGTGTAATGGTCACGTGCAAAACAGTTACGTGTATGCAGAAGTCTCTTTCTCCGCTTCGACTGTGTTCACTGTCTGTCCGGCCGGGAAAAGGCACCAACCGCTCCACCAGGCTTGCTCGCTCGTCTCCGTGTAGCAACTCTTTTTTGCTGATCATCGTTTCCATCGGCTCGGCCACAGCGTGACCGCACCGTACGTCCTCTCGTGGCCACGGCATGGCATTCCATCCAAATTTAATCTCTGTACGCAGTGAAATCAATCGTGTCGCTCGCCAAGCTGCAATAGGAAGGATTGTATGAAAGTGGGGACAAGACAATGGATAAAGCATTTCTGGAGTTGCAGTAAAATATTATGCCTCCAAGTAGTATCATAGGTCTCCTCCGAACACAAGATTTTGCTTACGTTGGAATGCTCGATGAATCACAGCTTCAAGCAGTCAGGTAACCTGAATATCCTCGTACTGTGAACTTAGAAAGGGCGATCTATGGTTTACTTCGAAACAAAACATTCAATAGCCAAGATCACATAAACGAATCTTTATTGTTAGCAACCGGTTTCGATAGCTACAACGTCATCATCCATTGCTTAGGAAAATTTTTGTTATAAATCGTGTTCTAGTGTGTGTTATTACCTCATTCCATAACATTTACAGTAAAGAAACACCGTGGGTGCATGACACGTTTGGACACGTAGCACTCACAAGGGCTTGTTAATTCTTAAGACGCACGATACACAATATCTTCATCCACGATCCACGTGATTGCTAATCTAAGAAGCACGTCAAGAGAACAAGAGAAGATGTACAAATGTACAATTCTCTGTATATTGTGCGTTTTAGGAATTAACACGCGTCACATGCGGACATGTTCATGTGTGCAATGTCATTTTTACTGTAAATGTTTTATTGACTACAAACTTGTGTATAATCTGCTGTGTTTTTATTACCATAATGGCCTAATGGCATTAGGTACTAACTCACAATGGAAGACCTTTTCTACAAAAATTTTTCTGAAGACAAGAAGGTAACAGCTACAACTGTCGAAACCGGTTGTCAACAATAAAGACAAATTTATGCGACTGTATATGAAATTTTTTTCCCCAAGTAAAATATAGATTCCCAATATGAGAAAATTCTGACAACCTCACTGCTTGAAGTTTTCCTAGTTAAAGCCGGCCAGTGTGGCCGAGCGGTTCTAGGCGCTTCAGTCTGGAACCGCGCGACCGCTACGGTCGCAGGTTCGAATCCTGCCTCGGGCATGGATGTGTGTGATGTCCTTAGGTTAGTTAGGTTTAAGTAGTTCTAAGTTATAGGGGACTGATGACCTCAGATGTTAAGTCCCATAGTGCTCAGAGCCATTTGAACCATTTTTTTTTTTCCTAGTTAAACAACATCTTGTCGCTGATTTAGGAAAGGCGTATAATACTACCTGAAGGCTTAATTTTTTAATGCAGCTCCAAAAGTGGGGTATCCGTTGTCGTGTTTCCATTAACGTAGTCCTTCCTATTGGATATAGACCTCTCTTTCTTTTTTCGGCTCTGCGAAAAATGGAATCATCTGTGCTTATGTGTACTGTAGAGCGCTGAATTTCGCTAAAATGCATACTAAGGTTGGAGAGGTTTTTCCAGCTTCGTTTACATGTTCTTTGTATCTTGAAGTACGCATATACAAATCAGAAAATAATCTCTCCCCATTTAGTGTGAATCTTAGAGAAAATCATCGTCTACAGTTACTGTAAGCGCGAATATTTCATTCTTCATAAAACCGAAAAAAGTCGCATGGACATCTTGAAGGAAATAAAAATCTACACACATTCTCCATAAAATGCGAGATTAAATATTATTTGAAGACAATTCGCATCGATGAGAGTCCCGACCATTATATTTCAGGGTTACCTAATACTATACAGTAGTGGAATTTGGCAAATTTTTCCACTCTTTCTCTTTTAAAGCCTTGCATCAGACTTTTCTTTGCAGGTAGCATTGCCAACAAAAATAGGATAAATCACTGATTACCTTTCAATGTATAGAAATTAGTACTGATGCTCCATAATATGCTTCACGTTCAATAAGAGTGCTAAAATATTTTCGTTGAAGTGGATATTGGTTTTTTAATATGAAAACGATGCCGTTTCATTTGTTTAGAGTATATCACGCGTGAATCAAATAAGATTGATTTCAAGAAATGTTCATAATTTATTGTAAACTGGCAAAGACTGTATATTTGGTATGCAGCCGGATAGTAAAATTAGACTGGATACCAGGTAATTGCCGGATGTCCATTTCATCTCTAATCAAAGCAGTTGTATCACGGTGTACGGTTTCTCCCTATTACGAGTCTAGCGTCTTAACCAACACGTCACCCCACTTGATACCAGACGAGTTTTGAGTAATCCCACATTAATCATTCAGAATCATGATAGTCTCTATCACAGGTGACACGCAATGAACGAATCACTCTCATTAGTTTAAACATTTTACAACATACTGTCATCGTCAGTTCTCTTATCACCCAAGACTGGTCGCCTGTATGTATCCAAAAACGGAGAATTGTAATGGATGAGATTCAGATGATATTACCGCGGATAAAATTTTATACGATGCTTCTGACAGCTTATAGCACTCTCATGATTATACCGTTATCTGCACTCTACAGTGGCTTTTCCTTGCTCTTTGCTAATTGTATCAATGTGAAAGACAAGGAGAATTTCATTGGAATCTTATCAGTAAAACGTTTTCTGAACATGAGTAAAATTGGCATATTAGTGCGAACTAAGACTAAGTGCTCCTCTGTGATGAAACACGGGCACGGAGGAGAAAATGATGGCGGGCCGCATCATAAAACCGCAAGACAGAGGATAAAGTAAGAGCTGAAAGGGCTCTTTCTTAATCGCGTCAGGTATAAAGCGTGTAAGAGGTATGCGCTGTCTGCGATATGAGAATCGCTGACCAGAGAGCAGTGCTGACTGCAGTACGAACTGTGTAACTGTAGCAGTTAGTTGTTGCTAGTCGCTAGATGGGCTAGTCTGCGTTTGTCTGCAGTCTGCTCTGGTCGAGAATCTGGAGATGGAGTATTATTGTATAAGGTAAAGAAGCGGCGTCGCGCATATCTAGTAATGTATCTGAACTGTCATCCATATATATATGTGTGTGTGTGCGCGTGTGTGTGTGTGTGTTACTGGAATTATGACATTTTTAAATAAAATGAAAAATCAGAATATCCTTAGAAACTTTCATTTGACACTTGAGCATGAAAAGAAACCATAACAGAGTAAATGCTGAGCAACTTCCTAAAGTAAATAATGTGATGTGAGGGTGACGGTATTCCTCATCATAGTGAATAAAGCTGAATATTATAAGGAAAAAAATCTATCACATTTATCTTATCAGTTAAACTCACAAAGATAGAAAGAACACAGACACACCAGGGTACTGGTACACATAAACATATTGGAATAACACAAAAGGAAAGGACAGGGTCTGTTTTCAGTGTAACATTTGGTACTGCAGTATTGTCGTGAGCGTTTTACTCCTCTGTTACATTTTTCTCCTTTCAGTAATATTATTCGAGCTCATACTTCCTTAACTTTTAACCAAAACTACTTCATTTCTAACCAAAACTTCATGTACCTCTCTTACTTCAACATTTGTTCCCACAAAAAAATTCTATCCAAGCCTACTTTCTGGGTTTATATTTTCAACCAGTGCTTGTATTTCCATACTTTTCTTACCTCATCATTCCTTACCAAGAAAATCCTACATAAACCTGTTGTCACTATTCCCTGCTTATATCTGTTCATTCCCTCTTTCAAAATAATTATTTCTCATTGTTCAATATTATTTGGCCAAACCTTTTTCTTATAGCTTCTCAATGCATTTCATCCTCACACCTCAGAAATCGCTTTCTTATATAGCATACCTCCTCTTAATCTTACTCATATCTACTGAGCTCATATACATAAACTAGAGACCGATGCAATGCAGCTGCACAAAACAATTAGCACAAACAACAACAATAAAAATGCATATTGGCAAAGCAAGCAGTAGCTTATCTAATTAGCATAGATAATGCAACACTACAACTAATATAAGGAAATATGCAACAAACAAGAGAAATAAATCAGTAGTAAAACTGACTTATCACAGTAATACAACGTAAAATTCAGTAGGAAATCTCCTGACAAACAGCAGCAGCAAATGCAATAACTTATACCTAAATATGAGAAAGCACAAACGGAAAAAATTTAGCGATGCAGATAAGGAAATATATGTCTAAACTTAGAATAGCGTATGTGCATCTGTGGTCATCAAAACTCGCATCAGAATTCAATGATTCTATATCACATCATACCACAAAATTGATGCCTCACAACAACGTATTCTACCAAAAAATTTACCAAGTCCTTGGAAAGAAAATTACGTATGCAGTTCATGTTACTAATACCTTCTCCTTCTTATTGTTCTCTCCTTTTGAATCGCTCTTTTTTAAGAATGTGGATCATAAAATTATTATTTAATGAATGTGTTGACAGAAAGTGTTCACATTACCATATGTATTAATTTTTATTTTGTAAAACCAATGCTGCAGCACAGCCACAAACCAGATATCAAATAAAATAACCATATATGTACAAAGTAAAGTATACAAACATCATTCAGTAGCCATCTGGCATTTCATAAATCAGCAGAAATTCTCTATACACTCGTAGAGAGACATTTTTCATAATCAGGTGAGTAAGCGTAAGAATATTTCATGTCAGTTCATAAGCATTTCAGTAAGTAGCATAAAGTACAAACTCCAACGTGTAATAATATGTTTCAAAGTAATAGTGTGTCGTGGTTGTGGTTTTTCCTGCAATGAAATGTTAATAGTGAGGTCAACAGCCTCTCTTTTCTACAACTCTGTCAGCGGTTGCGAGAGTGCAGTGAGCTTAAAAGTGGTGAAACAACACCATTAATGTTAACAGGCAACACAACAATAGGTTTTTCCTGCTGGCTAGTCCACAGTCTAACATAGCAGAACATTATATGAAGGTCACAAATACTCTTTACCAAAATATGTATGGCAGCAATTTCAGTTACAATAACAGTTTCATAAAAATAAAAATATTTCACAGGTTAAAAAATTACAGGAGACTTATATAGAAACAAAATATCATAAAAAACAGTGTCCAAAAACTTCTGTTGGGATTGTGGTACTCACATTCACATATACAGGGTGTTACAAAAAGGTGCGGCCAAACTTTCAGGACACGTTCCTCACACACAAAGACAGAAAATATTTTATATGGACATTTGCCCGGAAACGCTTACTTTCCATGTAAGAGCTCATTTTATTACTTCTCTTCAAATCACATTGATCATGGAATGGAAACACACAGCAACAGAACGTACCAGCGTGACTTCAAACACTTTGTTGCAGGAAATGTTCAAAATGTCCTCCGTTAGCGAGGATACATGCATCCACCCTCCGTCGCATGGAATCCCTGATGCGCTGATGCAGCCCTGGAGAATGGCGTATTGTATCACAGCCGTCCACAATACGAGCACGAAGAGTCTCTACATTTGGTACCGGGGTTGCGTAGACAAGAGCTTTCAAATGCCCCCATAAATGAAAGTCAAGAGGCTTGAGGTCAGGAGAGCGTGGAGGCCGGAAGGCCATGGAATTGGTCCGCCTCTACCAATCCATCGGTCACCGAATCTGTTGTTTAGAAGCGTACGAACACTTCGACTGAAATGTGCAGGAGCTCCATCGTGCATGAACCACATGTTGTGTCGTACTTGTAAAGGCACATGTTCTAGCAGCACGGGTAGAGTATCCCGTATGAAAGCACGATAACGTGCTCCATTGAGCGTAGGTGTACGAAACTAAAATGAGCTCTAACATGGAAATTAAGCGTTTCCGGGCACATGTCCACATAACATCTTTTCTTTATTTGTGTGTGAGGAATGTTTCCTGAAAGTTTGGCCGTACCTTTTTGTAACACCCTGTACACTCACCTTTTCTTATTGACCATAACCATATCTCAACATCATAATATACATTATCTTTGTAGAAACATAATCACAACACATTAATCAAATCTCATAAACCTTGTAGCTTCCTTCGATAAACTCAGAACCTCTCAAAAAAAAAAAAAAAAAAAAAAAAAAAAAAAAGGGCTCTTTGCTCGTTTCGTTAGTGTCAACTACCTCAAATGTACTTCAAAAATCATGATCCCATACAAAATACATCACTCAAAGCTCTTGGAGTATCACAATGGCTCCGAAAATATATGTGGAGTTTCCAAAATGCAGATAAAGTACAATTTTATAAATGCAAAGAAATCCAACTCTTTCAGTATGTGGACATGTGTCAGAGACATAGTTAAATGTTTATTTCTCTTACCAGATAGTTTTGTAATTCTGTTTTAGAGCAATATGGTACCGATGTGTAAAACTGTATAAGCAAATACTATATTAGCTAGGGCTCCTTGCGCTTGCCACACGCATGGTACTTGAAGTAGGTATACCCTCATGAGATATAATGTAGTTATGCCTCAGATGTTACAGATTAAAACTGCGGAATGAAATGTAGCACCGAGAACCATCTCTGTATCATTGTAATTCGAAAATATTTCTAAAAATATTCAAAGTACAAAAATTAATCACTCGAATGCATATTTGTAACGCTAAACTACGATTCTTGCTGGAAGATCGTTTCTGTCATTCGTTAATGGTAAATACGAAGTATGTGCCAAGTGTCGTAGTTATCGTCGTTCATAAGCAAAGTTTTTCTAAAATCAATGTACGTGCATTGTCATATACAAAAGTAACGTGCTATCCGTATACAAGACATAGTTACTACGTTCATTGCTGTGACCTTGAATGTACTATAATGTAACGTATTGTTGTATTAAGAAAATAACTGTCTCATTGTAGCTATGCCACAAAAGTCATAATCAAAATAAATTTTACTTTCCAGAAGATTGTAGAAAAACTGTGCAGACATAAAACAGATTCAGCGTAAGAGCAATAATTAAAATTGGGTCACTCCTTAGTAGCGTCGCAGTACAATAGTACAGCTGTCAAACATATCAAACACGATGTCATCTGTGACCTCGCAGAAAGTACTTTAAATAAAAAATGTTTCTTTTCAAGTAAACAAGAATTTTGCAATAAAACCTCAGCAAAAAATGTGCACAAAATGAGACTGTGTCGTCTGTTCCCCATAAAAGTGAACTCGTAAAATGACTAACTTAATAAATTCTATACGTTCTTGATTAGATAGTTAACTTCAAAATATTTCTGAATGCTAAATGTGACAAGGCGTGATAATAACTTGTAGTGAAAAATTTAATGGCAAAGACGAGGTTAGAAAGCAAACTATTTCTCAATAAACGGTTTTACACGAGAAATGTGGCATAGACATTTGTTAATTTTTTTATGCAGAGTAGACAATATATTAAGCAGATATTACCTTAATCGTGTGACATCCAGCTCCAAAGTTTTACAATCAACAATAATTCCACCACCCAAACATTAGCAGATACATCAATCGTCATTTTGCAATCCATGTACAACCAATATCAAACCTACATGAGGGACACACGTCCAAATACTCCGCTCGCTCACTGCCAACCTCCAACACTGCTAAGTATTAACTCTTAATTGCAAGTCCGTCCAGCCACAGAGTCTCTTACAGAGAGCGCACAGCGCTGTCAGCGATATTAATGCAGTGTATAGCGCTGCCAACATATAAACACATTAGCAGGCTACTTACAAAAGTTACATTCGTATTTTAAATATGTCTGCAAACCTATAAGTAACAGTGTTGCGTGACTGCGATCTTATTCTTAAAACTTATTGAGTTTATTCCAGGTATGGCAAGCATTACGTTACTTCGCCGAAAGTGACACAGTGACACTCACTTCAGAATTTCTCTTTTTGAACTCTACGTTCGTGAACGGAGATGGAAAAATCGTTTTCCCGAGGCGTAAAGTTTCTATATAAATGAATTTTCTCTTTTCAGGTGAATAAGCAATGGCTTCCATATTCACAAGGGAAGTAATTCAGCTGTTCGCACTGCAAACTGGCGTATTGCGGAGATCAGTAGGGCTTCATAATTGGCTTCTCTCATGGATATTATGCTAGCGTTTGTCGAAACTAAATTAAAAATTGCCTGGACGGAATATTCAGTTAACTAAGGCGTGATGTTATTAAATTTCGTCCTTCGTCCTTCGATCCTAATTAACCAAGAGAACTTCTAAGTTTCTGGAAATTCAGATGAGTGTTTAGCTGTGAGCTGCTGCGGCACGTGTGCAGCTGCGTACTGTCATCCGCACTCAGTTGTCTGGGTATCTGCGTATAAAAGCAGAAAAACGATAAACAGATGGTAAAAATCCCGGAAAACGAAACCTAAAAGAATATGCCATTGCGTATGTCTTAAGTTCGAAAGTTTGAAATACATTTTAGTTCTTCACCTTAATTAATAAGAGAAATGATGAACTATTATTCCAGCCACGAACCCCAGTTAACGTTTATTTGTCACAATTATTCCGTCTGTTAACTTCATGTATCTACTTTCTTCGGCCGAATGTTGGCAACAGGAATCTGCATTAAAAGAGACTTCACTTACAGGATAAATCATTTATCTGCTAGGTTAGATGTACTAACTTCGGATGATGTTTTCAAATCTGCTCTTCCTGCAAGTTTACAGAATCCATAGTCAGAGGAAGAGGAGTGAATTTCTTTTCTATACCCATGGATAAACTTTCTCCCTTATTCGCTCAATCGTTCCCTTTGAAATTAGAATGATATCCGAAAAGCAGGAAGCATTCTGTCCTTTTACTGCTCGTAAATCCGTTACTTAAGTGAGTCCGTAATAATTCTGAAATATATCAGATTAATCCATGCAGATTCGTTGAAAGGCCATGACTATTCGGCATCATGTGAAAAACCTTACTTTCTATGAAATACAGGTGCTCAGTGAGGGAAATTAGCAACGTTATGAAACCTTTCTCTCAGAAAAGTCCACTACTCTACAGATGATCAGTCACTAAGGGGACAGCAGTACATGTCGAGAAGATGACTGATTTGAACCTTTCACAGAAGCAGACAAATACGCCATCAAGTCATTGGCCATTGCGTTACTAATAGGGACATATGGTTCTGGAAACAAATTTAAATTAGCTCAATTACTCAGTTCCCAAACGAGGTTTTCGGAAGGTTTTCCTTGGTTGTAAGCTAAGTGCCACAAGTTGATACCCTAACACGTTTATTGTCAATGCTAAACACCCAACATCACACCCATACTACTGGGCTAAAGCTGAAAGGACAAAAAATCTAAGCACTTTAAAGGGTCAAATCACAAACAGACCGCGATGACCACTATATTACGAAGCTATTTAGTTGCTTATTTGTCACTTAACACTTAGACAAATATATGATAAATGGTGCAATTAAATCAGAAAAAAAGCTATGAAAAAAGTCACTAAAATGAACAATAAAATGAACAGTAACGTGAATAGTTGAACGAACACTAAATACAAATAGAAAAGTAACACTCAAATGAAGGAACAAAAATAATCAATGAACGACAAAATGAACAACAATTTTAAACTGACAGTGGTTTGGGGAAGATGGACATCAAGAATAATACTTAAATATTAATACTTGATACACCCAACCGGGAAACTGCAGCATCCTTCAGTTCATATAGATCTGCTTTTGGTCCAAGGTACCATCTGCAGTTATAGTCAGTCGCAATATTGTACGTTTTCTGGCAATTAGCACTACAACACACTGAGGACTTGATGTGTAGCCCCATTTATTCGGAAGCTCCCGGCAAACTGCATGTGATTTTCGACTCTTTTTAAGAGCATTCTATTGCCCTAGGGGAAGAACACGTCCATTAGATTTTTATGAGAGGTCGTTAATGAGTCAGTGAATCGTCAAATTATCGGCGATCTGTTGTGTCCGCCAATAAAAATTAATTTTGAAGTCTGTGGTCAGTAGCTGACCGCAGAGACTAGTGGGAGTTTTCTGGACCTCAGCCTTTTCAGTGACATGTGACGGATGTCTCTCAGCACTGGAAATTCTGCTTCACTT
The DNA here is from genome assembly GCF_023864345.2 of Schistocerca serialis cubense. Lineage (NCBI taxonomy): Eukaryota > Metazoa > Arthropoda > Insecta > Orthoptera > Acrididae > Schistocerca > Schistocerca serialis. The sequence continues at coordinate 403,236,973 of NC_064641.1, read as the reverse complement.
TCAACTGTCTTTAGTTGATGGACCAAGAAGCCCTGTCTAGGTGAAGGAGTGGGGCACTATTCTTCAGCACAGGTATCCATTACAGGGGTGTACTTATATGTTGCATCCATTGTCGATACACATCGTGTTGGGCAGTTTTCCTCCATTTTTTTTGCATGGCTACCACTCGATCACGAAGAGGAAGAGTATTCTGCGATGGAATATATAAGTCCTAGGGCAGAACCTCGCACGCGCTACCCACACAGTATGCGCTGTATATGATTGCGTGTGTTGATTTAATTTGCCGTTGTCTCAAGTTGTTTCCTAAAGGACAGGATGTGATCCTGTACGAGAGTAAGGTGCTTGGGAATCTGATTTTTCGGGAGCACTTCATTGCAAAAGTGTTCTTTGAGGGCTTCCATCATTTCGACATTACTCAGGTGAAAACATATTTTTTCCGCTTTTGCTGACAGTCAGTCTCCAGTCAGTGTAGAACTTTCCAGCGACTTTAATATCTTGGGAAAGGAGATCGCCAGCATCTTCCATCCGTTTGGCTTGGACACCAACGGCCAAGTTGTCGGCATAATGAAATTTATGTCCGTTTCCTTATGGAATGTCTGATATGCAGAGGTTGAAAAGAGGAGCACCAGCAACGATTCTTGAGGGAGGCCATCCTTAACATTTCGGGAACTACCCACAGTATCATCCATTATTATTTGTAGATTCTGTCTCATAGAATATCACTGAGGTGGCGTAAGAGTTTCTGGCATAGGATGGTGTGGTACAATTTATATAGTAGACTACCCTTCCACAGTGTAAAATGTAGCAGTGTTATCCACAACGGCAATCATCGTCTTCAGTCCTTGTTGGAACGATACTTCTATGTGACTAATTAGACTGAGTAACTGATCTTCGCAGCTTACCATGTGGCGAAATAATATTGCTCCATCGGTAGGTGCTCCTCTAATATCCTTTGCCTCCGGTTCAAAATGAATCTCACTAGAGGATTATAGGTGGTGCTTAGGAGGGATATAGGATGGTAGCTTCTTTTGTTTGTCCTTTGGTCTACCTGTCAAAGATAATACTTTAGTTTTTTTACGAATTAGGTAGTACATGGCCAGACTGTGTAATATGTGAAAAAGTCTGGCTCAGGCATCCTCTAGGACGTCGGTCGATGTGAATTAGGAATTCAGGAGATCAGAAATCAGGAGATCACCACCAAATCCTTGGGCCTTCCCTCTTTTATTTTTACTGTTGGCAAGACTCAGTCCCTCAACTGTGAACGAGCGGTAAGCATTATCTGAAACTTCTTCCGACTGTTGGATGATAAACCTGTTCCTGGTTGCACCAGTGAATTTTCGAAGCTATTTCTCGTCACAGACTTCAGAATGAAGGTTGGTGAGCGGAAATTATTTCTCTGGGTTGTAGCTGGCCTTTTTGTTTTGTTGTATAATCTGTTGACCATGGCAGATAGCAGAGACGCTCATTTTAATCTGGGAGTAACCCTGGTACACCACTCTGAAACTCCTGTTCTATCCGGGTTCAGATGCAATTGTCAAAAATAGCTCTAAACACGATGGGACTCAACGTCTGAGGTCATCAGTGCCCTAGACTTAGAATTACGTAAACCTAACTAACCTAAAGACATCGTACACATCCATGCTTGAGGCAGGATTCGAACTTGCGACCGTAGCAGCCACGTGGTTCCGGACTGAAGCGCCTAGAACCGCTCGGCCACAGCGGCCGGCAGGCAACTGTCGCGAAACGTTTCCGACAGCTGTCAGGTGTGCATTTAGTAATCTTTCTCGGCACGAGTTGCCGTGCATCAAGACTGTGCTAGTCAGATGTTTTACTGTCCGACTTCGGGGCCATCTGGCACGGGATTGTAATGAATGTAGATGGGCTATGATACGCCGTAAGAATTAGAGTAAGTCTTTGTGTATTGTGTGCGTTCTAACTTGAACATCTGTTTGCTTTCCTTGTGTTGCATATTTGTTTATATGGGCAGTAGTAGAATACATAACATGTCAATGAAAACACGCTGCGCTAAAAGAGTGATCCCTTGCCGGTATGACGGAGCAGACTGTTAGATGACAAGCAGCGCTTGAGGATAAGAGTGGGGAATTTCAACAATTCAGAAGCCAGGCAGAAGCGCCGCAGGTCAACGAGAAACAGGTACCAAGACAACTAAGGGTAAGACATGGTGTCTTATAAACATTAGCATTACTTGCTGTTAGCTTGTGACATTGGGTAATCCGTGGATAATAGGAGTCGTAGGTACTGGCCCCTCTGCATTGAACAAATCCTTACAGTGTAACAACAGTGCACCCATAACTTTCCTGTCACTGCCTTGCAGATGAGTCACTTTACTATGTAATTCAGACTTACTAAAAGAATGTTTGTGGTTGCCCGAGAAACGCGGAATATCTTTGTCCCATTTCAGACAACACCTTCATCTGCTCAGGAAAAGTCTTAGTCCGAAACCTAAACTTGAGCCGTGTTGTCCCCAATGAATCTTTATCAGTATTACTACACCATGTTATCAATAACGAGAAGTTCCTAGTCTCTTTCTAACCAAGAAATTTAGAGCAACGGCTGATACATGCATGCCTGTATCTGTTAAAAATGTACCCTGCCACCAACAAAACTACACGAGCAGCATTCCATCTAAGCATCCGACTGTGCAGTATCACATATTTTTGGGAACATCTTCTGATGGCCGAAACGTTCCCGTTCATGTTTGCTGAACACTTCTCACGAGATGGTTTCTCTGGTTTCGTAGCATCACTCACCAGTGCTCTGTGACCCATTTGTCCACCTACGTACCACTGACAGACGGCACTGTTTCTGGAGATGCCCATCACGCCCACACCTGTGACACTTTACTGTTGAAACAAACACAAGGCAGTCACTACGAGCGTTGGTCGTTATATCTAATTCGTTTAAGTGCGTAGCTGCTCCAATATCTGCAATCAAATCCGAAGGTTTCTCCATTCCAAACCTACACGACGTTTCAGCAGGAATTCCGCCCAAAAATACATATAGAGCCCTATTTTCAGTTTCTTTGCATAACACAGCATTCACTTCATCATTTAGTCTCAGCTCTTGCGTCCGAACATTGGTCCGATACGAGAATGAGTCGACTAAATGGTTGAGCTTTTCAGGCAATGTGTTTCATCTTTCCCTGAGGAAACAAGGAAAGTTCGGTTTGCGATACCTCTGCTGTAACCTTTCTGCTGCCTGTGCGAATGTTTGTGCTTCCCGAAAGTTTAATGGTAGATAACATTAGCTTTAACTTCCCCAGTCAGTCGTAAACTGGTCGCATGACTAAAAGTGATTCATTGGAGAAACGGCCCAGCTTGGCTGAAGTTAAAACATCACTAAGAAATAGTTTTTCCTTGCCAGAAGAATGTGTTAGTAAATTTCCTATCGCTCGATCTATAGGAGAGAGTACACTCTACGAAATATGCGAAGTTTTGTAGCTGCAGAAATCCATGAGTACATCTCTTTTCCTGGTACTCAAAAAGTCTACATATGGCACAAATTTTACCCTGCAGCGGAGTGTGCTCTGATATGAAACCTCCTGGCAGTCTGGTACTGCATGCCGCACTTGGACTCGAACTGGAGACCGTTACCTTTCGCGGACAAGTGCTCAACCAACTGAGCTACCCAAGCACGACTCACGACCCGTTCTCACAACTTTTCTTCCGTCAGTACCTCGTCTACTACCTTTCAAACTTCACAGAAGCTCTGCTGCGAAACTTGCAGAACTAGCACTGCTGGAAGAAGGGATATTGCGGAGACATGGCTTTTCCACATCCTGGGGAATGCTTCCAGAATTAAATTTTCATTCTGAAGCGGAGAGTGCGCTGATGTGAGACTTCCTGATAGATGAAAACATTCTGCAAGACCGAGACTCGAACTCGGGACCTTTGTCTTTTGAGGAAAAGTGCTCTACTTTTGCTTCAAGTACAGTTATTTAAAGCATTAAATACCACTGACATCTACCCGATACCAAATATCACAAAGATGCTTGACAATTAAGGCAGATGTAAGTACGTATCTTCAGTAGATTCGTGTAGCTAGTACAGTAAGGTGGATGTAGAACCTGAAGGCTTTTTCGGCGTATGGGGGCATTTTCAATATTGCTAGTCGCCTTTTGGGATTAAAAATTCGCCAGCCGCATTCAAACATTGCTTTATGGAGTTTAGTGTGGTTTGAAATCTGAGAGCGCATGATGTGTCTCCAAGACATTATAGTTTCTGTGACAGATTTGGATAGTCATTTGAAATGCTTGGAGGAAGTATTCGACAGACGAAGAGCAGCAAACCCCACACTAAATATTGACAAATATAATTTCACACCAAGTCAGTTACTTGGGCCATGTCATTAGTGATAAGGATGTAAGAACAGATCCACATTTAGTGTCAGAATGGAACCTGAATTTGCAGCCCCTCGGTCAATGAAACAGTAACGATCTGTTCTGGGCATTTGTAATTATTACCGAAAATTTATCAAAGGCTTTGCACAAACTGCTCAGACATTAAACTATTTGTTAAAGAAAGGGATTAAAATTGAGTAATTGACGGAGTGTGAGTGTGCTTTACAGATGTTAAGGAAAACATTACACGAAGTCCATGAAGTTGTTTCCACATTTTGACAGCGAATTTATCCTCTTTTGCTAAGCTAGCAATGCTGATGTAGGCTGTGTTCAATGACAAGATAATCACAGAAAACAGCATCCCGTGTAGTACACTTCCTGAACGTTAATTAAAGTGGAACAGATTTACCCTCCCACAAAGAAAGAGGTGTTGGTGGTGATCTATGGCATCATGCACTTAAAAAGAATGTACTACCAGATACTTGTATTACGCGCAGGGCACTGCACAAACTTAGAAAGAGGAACTAGTTTATAATGTACTTTTCTAGGTTTCATCTTCTTTGTTTTGTAGTAGTATATTTCTATTGTAGATTAGGTGTTAATACGATATTAGTGTAAGTCAATCGTTAATTTTTTTTATGTGGACATTATTTTTGAAGAAGGTATGGAAGTTGATGTTCATTCCTCTCCACTAACTGGCGTAACAGTCGGGATCCAAGAGGTGCTTGCTTTATCATAGATATATGTCCAAGTGATGCTAAATGTTATTATCTTTACACTTAGAAAAGCATTATCTTCTCAACAACCTACAAATCGTTAGCTACACCAATAAATATATATCTCTGAAATTAGTGAATTTACTCATGGCGCTTTAGTTGCCTTAGTATTCAGTCACTTTCAGAACTCAAACTAATCATCAAATTAGCTAATCCAGTTCGATAGCGTTCTGAATTGCTGGTATATCCATATATCACCGCAATACAATAAAAAAGTGAATGGCTGGGAAAGTATGAATGAGAACAGTGGCGCATTTAAGTCTACAAGAATAATGACAAGTTTTTGCCCATCCCTTTATAACTGTAATCGATCTGAGATACCTTACGAAAAAAAAATGACGAACATAAATCAGTAATGGAATGGTGTTTGAGTGGCAAAGCACTCACTGGGGTGGAAGTTATACAAGTTCTCCTCTGAATTAATCCTCTTTACAACACAATCAGACTTCGTTTACATGAATCCATTGTGAAGCCAAATTCTATTCACATGGAATCAACCATGACCAGTTGCACAATGTTCACGGAGAACAGGGAGCCGTGAGTATCATTTAACAACACTATTCCGGTACAGTAATAGCAATACTTCACACTTTAGCCCTGATTCAATCCGCGGCAGAAAACGGCACGCTGTGGGCGAAGAGTGGAGCGCCGCAGCAGGTGTAATATTCCGACACATCTATTGAAACATTCAAATTCTGCGGACTGGCGTTCTGATTATTAGGACACGGGAAACTTCTGTATCTATTCTGGCGGATTTCAGTGTGAGGTGAATCCTTTCGCTGGTCTGCCCAACCAATCTGACTCACAGGCACGACGGTGCATCCTTGAATTGCCATACGTCAGATGGTCGTCGCAGGATGAATAAGTTCATCCACGCGACACATGATATGTCTGAGATGATATTCAGTTCCACTGTAAGTACAGATGGAAACCGCCACTGACTCTTATTCCACCATACGTTGGATAATACAAGCCTCACCCACTTGGGAGAGACCCAAAATTATCCTCCAGAGGCCCAGAAAAATGAAGGAAGCAAATAATCACAACCAATTTCCACTAAGCTTCGTACAGGAGCCGAATTAGCAAAAGAAACCCGCCTCCACGTTGTACAAACCAATCGAACTATCTTTGACTCAATGTATTTCCCCTCCTGACTCTTCCGCTGGCCTGCTAGCCACCGCAGACATAGCTGTGGTGTTAACGTGCTAGGGTATCAAGCTTCAGCTTTGCGTATCCTGAGGGGAGCCAATCAGCGACTCAAAATCTCTTTTGTCTTAAAAAAGAAGATTCTTAGACTAAGGAGGTGTCGCTCTCAAATTAAGCATGGCCATGTTTCGGCAAAAAGCAACTACATAGATGGGACCACAGTCCCTCATTGACGAAGAGATGTTATCTCACCTGGCCGACTATTTCCAATTTCTGGAAGAAGACTGTTAAGCTTCCCAGACAGTCGTGCTTGTGAAATATATATATATATATATATATATATATATATATATATATATATATATATATATATATATATATTTCGCTCGCTAAAAGAACCTGACGACTTTATAGCATCAGGGGAGTTATAGTTTGGCCTCCACTAAACATATTTCCCAGCCATTCTGATTGTACCGTCCCAGCTTCTAAAATGCGAATGCTTTTAGTTTGATGACAGTCCCACCGTTTCAACAAAAGCTCAGATTACAGCAATCTCTCTTAAATGGCTCCCTCCACCCACTTTTTGCCATCTGGACCCCTTCAAGATGGACTGTCGGCTGGCACAGGTAAAATGCTTTGCGAGGCAGTGACCTCCTGCATTGACCCTAAGTGGGAAGAGTGTAGTGCCACGAACTGAGCTCCCTCTGCAGGTACAATTCATAGACCGCTGTTTCCCCAAATCACTCACACAGCCAGGTCGATGAACACAATATTTATGGCCCACAATCCATCTCTCTCCCTGTTCTCTGTCGCCGCTACTATGGCCCCTCCGATACAAGTTCTCTACAGGCTGCACATGCAGCTATAAGAACATTCTGCTCACAATTTACTCATATCAAAAGCCATAAGCGACACATACCAAATTTAGTATTGGGGAACATGGAGATCATGACGTAAAATATGAATATTAATCAGACCAACAATATAGCTAAGGTGATAGAGTGGTTTGCCAGCTTTCAGGGACACCTCAAAGAATAATTATATTCATGACGCCACTGCAAGTGGGAAGTGCAGTCCTGCACCAAACACTTAATTCCATAGTGTTGTTTTCCAAACTGTTAGATTTATTGCTGACTTGTCATCAGTGGACACTGGGACCAACTTTCGATGCAAAGGTCTTAGAAACGAGACCAGCAGTCAAGAAATATTCAAGTAGCTACAGGAGTAGGCACAGATGGAAACCATTGAGATTAACGTTTATTACCAGGAGTTGCACCATTCTTATGACAGGTTAAGAGCACAGATGATAAAAGTGATGGACGTAGTACCTCAGACTGTTACATGTAGAAAGAGGGGATGCATCAGGAAGGTGGGAAACCTTGAGTAAAATGGTGCAGCTATGGATCGAAGAAGTATTAATAATTACGGAAAGAGGCGTTGTGCGTACTCTTATAACAGAGGAATTGCAGGAATGTAGAACATGGAGCATTACTATTAGCCCACTTGGGATGGTACGAAACGATACACATTCATGCGAGATACAACTGTTCAGAGGGGACAAAGACGCCACACAGTGTCACAGAGGTATGTTGGAGTCTAAATGGCATTTTCAGAAATTTGGAAACGACCGGATTAACCAGTCTGTTCACCAAAAACTGTAATAATCAACTGTTACGAGGATAGGAAATCTAAAGGCATTGGAAGGATGGAGCTAAAGAACAGCGGTATCTTGATTAACGGGACAACTTTTGATGTATCGTTTACCTGCAACCATTACCGGTATGACCATGATTAAGTAGTATACACCATTGCTGCACAGGCCATACAAACCGTTGGCCATCCTATCTAGCCAGAATGTAACTTGTCTTAACGTCACCTTGAATCTAGTACTCCTACATTCGAGTGGTGAAAAAAATGGCTCTGAGCACTATGGGACTTAACTTCTGAGGTCATCAGTCCCCTAGAACTTAGAACTACTTAAACCTACCTAACCTAAGGACATCCCACACATCCATGCCCGAGGCAGGATGGAGTGGTGAGCTAATCACAGAAGAGAGAGGACGTATTTCTACGAAACAGGTGTTCAGATACATTCAAAATTTAAGAGAAGAACATCATCAGAAAATTGTATCCTCGACCAACGCTTGAGAAGAAGAGGTGACAGTCCTTCAGACATACCATCACATCAGATCCCCGTGGAATTGCTTGACGCCCTACATAAACAATAAGAAATAGACTTACTTGTCGTAATGCTTGTCATCAGATTACAGTAATTACAGTTTAATACTACATTTTCAGCAGGAAAACTCACTCTCGAGGGTTGTTACACAATAATTGCTAAACGTAAATGTTGGAAATATGACCAATATGACCTATGCATATGAAGCTATTATAGGGTGACACCAACACAATATTCTGAGCGATTTTTTTAAAGGTGCTAATAAGTTTTCGAAGCTACTGCTCGGCACAAACGGTAAAAGAACTAAGTATGCCTCAGACCATGTGCCACAATCATAATATAGAGCAGGCAAAGATGGCAAATATTGCTAAAAAACTGGGAAACTCACCTTTTGCAGCACAGAGCTGCTCACAGAACCATAACAAGGAGTGCAAATTCTGCGATGTGGCGGCAGCCTGCACACTCTGCAATATGCATTAATAACGTGCTACACCCGAGCTCTGTCATTCCAAGGCGTTATAGTACTGATGGTAAATACAGAGATGGGAAAACCATCCATACTTGAGACCCCACAGTGCGGACAAGACAACTGCTTAAATGACGGCGAATGGCCACCCGACCTGCTACAAAGACTTCAGCTACAAACACTTCACCTTCAGGGACGTCGTCATCAGTGTTTGGTCATTCCACCTGCATCACCCGTCCTGTTGGAGCGACAGTCTCGCTAGTCCGCACTACCACACCCCACGCCGACTCTCAGTCAGGCAGTATGCCTGACCTGCCGCAAGCTACACAACCTTTGTGGAGTATAATGCCGATGCCTGAGCGAGCAGAGCATCCAATTTCGTGTGCGCCAGAAAAGGCAATATTCCCGTAGCGATCATGTTAATAAAAAGTTATTGCAGAAAACGCTGTTTCGCCATCGCCTACACTGAAACACTCACCTACCCACGGAGCTCGGCCTCCGACATTTATAACGTCACTGCCTCACCCATCAAACCTCGACGCCCACATACCTTCTGACACGAGGGGTGACCATTACAGGATATGCGGAATGCTTTCAGGTGGTCTTTGATGAAAGTGGTATGTTCCCTGTCTCTAAGACCTCTCGATTGGGATACAATTTACGAAGCAATTTGGTCGAGAGAGACACCTGGTACCATTCGCTCGGGTGCATAGGCACCTACGAGTTTCCTTGGGAGATTCCATTCAATGCTCCAGTACTTTCTTTCCATGTACTCTGCATCCAAGTTTTGTAGGAACTCATCAGCAATTTCGAAAATGTTTCTCCGGCAAAACTGTGGTACAATTCTTCCGTGTTTTGATTTTATCCTCTAATGTAGTCCTTGCAGTGGTCCAGAGTAATATATGATTTGTCACCTGTTTTTATTATCTTTACAAACTTCTGATAGCTGTATCACTTTGCATGGATACATACTACCTTTGGATGATGTCATTAGAAAAATTTTCCGACTTTCATTTTTGTAGGTCCCACACGGCTCTCGGAAAGGTACGGATTAGACGGATATTCAAACCAGTTTCCAGAAGGACGTGGCGGTGTTGACTGTGGAAAACTGTCCTTAACTCCCCTACGTGTGAGGACAGGAATTCCTGGTAGCAAAGCGCAGATCAGGGCTCGTTTCTGTATTGTGGGAGGGAGGTGCCTTCATCTCTAGCATCATAGGCTAAGTACTGATGGTTTTCTTGGGTCCAGTGTGATAACGTTTCATTATTTTCATTGGTAGTACAAGGGAGGCGATGAGTAACAATACTGTTACGTGTTCATGCTGTTTGAGAGGGCCTATTTACTTTTACCACTGTTAGTTCACCAGTTTTTGTGAGTACTTGCTGGAAACAGATCGAATAGGTATGAGCAAGGATTCATTTGCAGTATTGTTCCTTATGTACGTTGGGAGTCTATAACGTCGGTGTACACAGATTCCACTGTATCACAGCCTCTGATCTTGGCTCTGTTAATCAGTTTCTCTTCCTTTTCGGTGCGTTACGTGACCAATGTCTTCGTCGACTTGTTTCCCCGTTAAAATTTTTGAAACAAACTGACTGTTATAACTACTAGGCTAATCTAAGTTCATCTAACAGATTGGATTAACGTTGTCCAACTTTTGACGCTTCCTATTCTATACACTCGCACTGATCAGGGAACGCTATGGACACGAACAGCCATTGTCCGTCTTACTGAGTGAAAGTTTTTGTTACTCTTCTTCGAGCGTAGCATTGCAGAGTGTTAGGGATGATTGCTGAATGAAGGAAATACTAAGTGTAATACATGATACCTGCATATAACCTACTCCACGATGACAGAAGAATACCGAGTTCTTAAGTTTCTCAAGATAGCAATCTGCAAGGTGTTATACTTTCACTTTAGATGCAAAGGGTGGAAAAATATTTGTTTCAAAACAGGAGGATTGCAAAGAGCGCGATTTTTATAAAACTGTATATCAGCATTACCCCAATTGATTTACACAAATTTTTTGATATAATGGAATGAGATTTTCACTCTGCAGCGGAGTGTGCGCTGATATGAAACTTCCTGGCAGATTACAACTATGTGCCCGACCGAGACTCGAACTCGGGACCTTTGCCTTTCGCAGGCAAGTGCTCTACCAACTGAGCTACCGAAGCACGACTCACGCCCGGTACTCACAGCTTTACTTCTGCCAGTACCTCGTCTCCTACCTTCCAAACTTTACAGAAGCTCTCCTGCGAAACTTGCAGAACTAGCGCTCCTGAAAGAAAGGATATTGCGGAGACATGGCTTAGCCACAGCCTGGGGGATGTTTCCAGAATGAGATTTTCACTCTGCAGCGGAGTGTGCGCTGATATGAAACTTCCTGGCCGGTTACAACTGTGTGCCCGACCGAGACTCGAACTCGGGACCTTTGCCTTTCGCGGGCAAGTGCTCTACCACACAGTTTTAATCTGACAGAAAGTTTCATATCAGCGCACACTCCGCTGCAGAGTGAAAATTTCATTCTGGAAACATCCCCCAGGCTGTGGCTAAGCCATGTTTCCGCAATATCCTTTCTTTCAGGCGTGCTACTTCTGCAAGGTTCGCAGGAGAACTTCTGTAAAGTTTGGAAGGAAGGAGACGAGGTACTGGCAGAAGTAAAGCTGTGAGTACCGGGCGTGAGTCGTGCTCCGGTGCTCAGTTGGTAGAGCACTTGCCCGCGAAAGGCAAAGGTCCCGAGTTCGAGTCTCGTTCGGGCACACAGTTTTAATCTGCCAGGAAGTTTCATATCAGCGCACACTCCGCTGCAGAGTGAAAATCTCATTGTGGAAACATCCCCTAGGCTGTGGCTAAGCCATGTCTCCGCAATATCCTTTCTTTCAGGAGTGCTAGTTCTGCAAGGTTCGCAGAAGAGCTTCTGTAAAGTTTGGAAGGTAGGAGACGAGGTATTGGCAGAAGTAAAGCTGTGAGTACTGGGCGTGAGTCGTGCTTCGGTAGCTCAGTTGGTAGAGCACTTGCCTGCGAAAGGCAAAGGTCCCGAGTTCGAGTGTCATTCGGGCACACAGTTTTAATCTGCCAGGAAGTTTCATATCAGCGCACACTCCGCTGCAGAGTGAAAATCTCATTCTGGAAACATCCCCCAGGCTGTGGCTAGGCCATGTCTCCGCAATATCCTTTCTTTCAGGCGTGCTAGTTCTGCAAGATTCGCAGGAGAGCTTCTGTAAAGTTTGGAAGGTAGGAGACGAGTTACTGGCAGAAGTAAAGCTGTGGGTACCGGGCGTGAGTCGTGCTTCGGTAGCTCAGTTGGTAGAGCACTTGCCCGCGAAAGGGAAAGGTCCCGAGTTCGAGTCTCAGTCGGGCACACAGTTTTAATCTGCCAGGAAGTTTCGTTTGATACAATAGCTTCCGCTAGAAGTGACCATGGTCGTAGCGGCCATGAACAGAAGAATTTCCCTGGGATTGGGTGGACGGTGCCTCTTGGCTGCAGTCTGTCTGGGAATTTCAATCTGTAACTGCTCGTCATTCGCCGAAGTTTGAACGTTTCCTTGGTTCCGTGTCCAATTCTCATTTTAATTCTCGACGTTCTGTGATCAATCTCATGGAGAAAACGTTTGACGACGCAGCTTTGTCTGTGCTGGGGAAAAGTTTGAATTTCGCACCGACGCCTAAGAGTTTGCCAGTCGTTGATTTTATTAGTTCTATTGAAGAGGGTGTTTATAAACTAACTTCGAGGCTGCGGAAGAGGTTAGGAGAGAAGCTTGTCGTGTGTTGACTGGGGCCTGTCCACCCAAGTGTAACATTACAGCAGTTGAGGCGGCTCCTATACCTTCACTCAGAATTGATCCTGATAATCTTATTTCCCTGCGGGCAATGGAAATGCCACGGTTTTGTTGAACAAGCACGATTACATTCAAAAGATGCAGTGTCTACTTTCTGATTCGGCGTATCGAAAAATCGGTGCTGTCCCTACAAAGAGTGTTGAGAGAAAGACTAACAACCTCCTGAAGAAAAGTTCTTTGTCACAGGAGACTATCAAGAGTCTTAATTCTTACTGTGCTATACTACCTAGATTATTTGGCCCCCCTAAGGTCCATAAAGACGCTGTCCCGTCGAGGCCGATTGTTTGTTCTTTGTCACAGGAGATTATCAAGAGTCTTAATTCTTACTGTGCTGTACTACCTAGATTATTTGGCCCCCCTAAGGTCCATAAAGACGCTGTCCCGTCGAGGCCTATTGTTTGTAATATTGGTGCTCCGACATATCGTGTAGCTAAACATCTTGCTAGTTTGTTGAGCCCACTAGTAGGTAGGTGTGAACACCACATTAAGAACTTTGCAGACTTCTTATGTCGATTACAGGGATTGCGTTCGAATGACTCTGATATTTTAGTCAGTTTTGGTGTGGTTTCTCTTTTCACTCGCGTTCCTCTCCCTAATTAGTTGCAGCTAATTGAGGTTAAGTTTGGTGTCGTGTTAACAAATTTGTATCGACATGTGCTGATTTCCACTTCTTATTCAATTGTCAGTACTGCGAATAGATTGATGGAGTTACAATGGGAAGCCCGTTGTCACCAATTGTGGCCAATTTGTTTATGGAGAACTTTGAAGAACGTGCATTGGAGTCAGTGACATTGACACCTGCGTGTTTTGCAGATATGTAGACGATATTTTTGTTGTTTGGCCTTGTGGTAGTGACAATTTAAACTGGTTTTTGGAACACCTGAATTCAATCCATCCGAATAGTCAGTTCATTATGGAGATGGAAAAGAATGGATGCCTTCCGATCATTGATGTGTTGGTCAGAAGGAAGACTATGGTACGTTGGACATTCTGTTTATAGGAAGCCTATTCACTCTGATTTGTATTTGCGAGCTCATAGTTTTCAGTTCAGCGTGAAGGAGTACTTCGTACCTTGGTTCACAGGGCCCACGTTATCTCAGACCCTGAAAGTCACCTTTCGTGAGAACGGTTATAGTGAGAGGCAGATCAAACGTGGGTTGCGCTATCAGCCTTCTGTGAAACGGGTGAGGGAAGATAGCAACGAAGTGGCACCTAAGTCTGCGGCCTTTTTGCCTTACGCAGGAGGCATTTCCAACATGATTGGCCGTATTTTGCGGAAATAATATGTGAAATGTGTTTCTCGACCATCTTCTAAGATTAAGGCCCTGTTGGCGTCCGTAAAAGACAATCTTGGTTTGGTTAAGGCTGGTGTCGTATTCCTTGCAGTTGTGGCATGTCATATATTGGTCAATCAGGACTGTGGAAGACCGGTGTATTGAACATAAGCGTCACACACGTTTACAACAGCCAAGCACATCCGCTATTGCTGAAAATTACCTTGACACCGGTCATCCTACGGAACATAACAACACAGATATTCGGGCTAGCACGTCCAGCTATTGGGATAGTGTTACTACGGAATCCGTTGAAATCAAACTATCAAGCAACCTTATAAACAGAGTTGGTGGATTTTGTTTGAATGCTGCTTGGAATCCGGCTCTCTCTCATCAAAAGAGAGAGGGACAGAATAAGTGCTACCTCACCTGCTGATTAATAGCCGTTATCGATATTTCTGATGTGTGTTGACTCTACGGTTACTTCTTGTGTGTGTATGGTATCTTACTTGTTTCTCCTCTGTGAACCGAGGTATTAAATTCCCTTGCACATTGCTTCCTCCTTGCAGTTGTGCCTTGAGAATGGCAGGGTGTGCTCCTGTCGAAATATCGGCGGTGGTCGACAACGCCACCCCGCAGCAAACCCGTAAATTATTTGAACATTCAATTCGTCGGGAAAAGTTAAGGTCTCCCAAGCCTTCTGTAATTGCTGCATCTAATTGACTCTCCTTACCTAACAAGGGAAACTGCCCATCGTGCCCCCCTTAGATTTAGTGGTAAGATCCTGTATTCAAATTTGTGTCTTGGTCGTGGTTTAACGTCCGTTTGCAACAACGAGGCGTAAGGAAGGGACCTCCAGGCGGACGTACCTCTTTAGTTTTACACAAGTACCACCATGTTATGAGTATTGCGTTCTGTTTTTCAAGGTTTTGACTCTTGAATATCTTTGTTGCAAAATAGTTCCCATCCGTTTATTTGTTTTCATTTCTATCAGAAATCTTTGCGGCATCTCGACTGCTCTCACCATTCAACAAATTTGCTTGCGGTGGTAACATATTCCTACCACGTGACTCATATTCTATAAATAACGTATAGTATGACGATTTCGAGACTACGGAAGGAGAACAGACGCGTCAGTGGCCTGACGGAAAGTTCATAATTTTGTAAAAAGAAATGAGCACTAGACAGATTTGAACACTGATATTCCACTTTGCAATCTAACACTGTGACCACACAACCACGACACCGTAAATCTTGCAATTCGCTCGATGTTGCATATCTTGAGCCTGGAGCGTTCACTGCTTCTTCTTTCAGAGTTCAGTACACCATCTTCCTGTTTTCGTGCTTGATGTGTGTTGAGTTTTTGAAGGGCTGTCCACCCTGAGCCATTTTATCACTAAATCTGAGGAAAGTGTAATGGGGAGTTTCCCTTGTAAGTATGGAGCAGATGACAGACTACTTTCACATTGTCTGCAATCTTTCTCTCCTCCAAATTAAACAAATGTAGTAGTACAGTCTCTCTCATAGGATATCTCTTCCGTCTTTTAGCATCTATGCAATTATTCCAACTATTCCTTGTGCATTTCTTTTCTTCAGTAAGTTTATAAATTCTCCTACTACCTCTACGCTGGGAACCAAATTATTCCCTCTTGTTATTGTCACTCTGTTTTCTCTGTGCAATCTTTTCTTGTGCTATCGTTAAGGCTGTCGATAACTGCGTTCAAATTTATGAGATTGTTCGGTACAGGTTTTGCATTCCTATTTGCTTTCGTTTCATCTATTGTCATTTGTAGCGTAGATAATTGTTCTTCATCACAGATTTGAATTTAAAAAAGTGTTAATGAAGGTGAATTTGATAGTAATGTAGTGTAATGTAGCTAACCTTGGAGCTTTATGCTTTCTTAAAAAATCTGACTGTCCTGTAAATGTCCCTTCTATCGCCTGTTGATCTACATTCTTCTGCCAATGTAATCTTGCTGTCTATATAGGCCCACTCATGATTTTCCGTTCTGAGGACTTTTCCTGCTTCTCTAATTGTTTCAGTGTATCCTAACCTTGTCCTTCCATGTTGTTCGTTTGTCAGGCGTAACTCTTTATCCGCTTTTCTCTTGTTGACTACATCTCTATATGTATCATAAAACCATTCTCTTCTCCTTCCCCCTCTCTCTAATGGTTTCGACACACTATCTACAGCGTTTCTACATGATCTGCCTATTCTTCCAGGGGAAAACTTGTTTCGAATTTTTATAGCGTATCTGTCTTTAAGGAGGTGTTGGGGTAGCGTCTTTGATTGATAATTAAAACGGTTCCGGGTTCGAACCCCAACTCGGCCCAAATTCTAAATAAAAATCATCGGCATTGGTGGCTGAAGACTTCAGAGATAATAATTCACCCCATGCTGCCAACGGTCTTGTCAAAGACGGAGGAGGAGTGGGCAGAAGTTCACGACACTCTCTTGCCCTTGGGTTGAGAAACTGTCCCGAAAGGCGGAAGCATCAGCTATGATCAACGTCATGAGGATGCAGAAGTCAATGGAAACTCCTGCGTTAGACACTTGATGTGTATCCATAGGAAACATGGACTGCAATTAAAGACGTGTCATAATGATCTCTATATTGGCAAAAGATTCCGGAACAGTCGACCCATTCGGATCCATGGGAGGGGACTCCCAAGGCAAGTTGACCATGAATAACCAAAAAAAGGATAACATTCTACGAGTCGGGGAGTGGAATTCCAGAAGTTTGAATGCGGTAGGGAAGCTAGAAAATCTGAAAGGAAATTTGGAAATCTGTGGTAGTTTCCTATGGCACCAAACTGCAGAGGTCATCAGTCCCTAGGATTACACACTACTTAATCTAACTTAAGCTAGCTTGCACTAAGGACAAAACACACACACACACACGCAAGGAGCCTCAGACCACACGGCTACCTCATGCGGTAAAATCTGAAAGGCAAAATACAAAGGCGTAGTCTAGATATAGTGGGAGTCAGTGAAATGAAATGGTAAGACGCAAGGATTTCTGGTCAGGTGAATATAGAGTTAAACGAACAGCAGATAAAATGATGGTATGGGAGTAGGACTCGTTATGAACAGGGAGGTAGGGCAGAGAGGGTGATATTGTGAACAGTATAGTGACAGGGTTCTCACCAATGGAAATCTAACAGTTGTGGGGGACTGAAATGCGATTGTAGGGCAAGAAGGAAACGGCTATAGCAGAACATGAACTTGGTAGTAGGAATGAGAGAGGAGAAGGACTGAATTCTACAGTAAATATCAGCTTTTAACAGCGAGTATTCAGTACAAGAATAATACGAGGTGGAGGTATACTTCGAAAAGACCGGAAGATAAGGGAAGATTTCATTAAGATTACATCACGATCGGACACAGATTCCGAAATCAGACGTTGGATTGTAGGGCGCAACTATTAGCTTATTTAGACTCGGGTCACGATTTGGTAATGACGAAGAGCAGGCAGAAGTTTAAGAAAATAGATGGAAAGAATCAATGCGCAAAGAAGAGGCATACGTAAGAACTAAGGAATGAAGAGATACGCTTGAAGTTCTCTGTGGCTATAGGTACTGCAATAAAGAATAGCTCAGTAGGCAGTTCGGTTGAAGTGGAATGGACATCTCTGAACAGGGTAATCACAGAAGTTGGAATGAAAACAATAGGTATGCATGGATGAATGACAATTTGAAGAAATCGAAAATGAAATGATTGCCAGAATGACTGAGTCGACACATAGAAAATTCAAAACAATCTTCGGTGACATTAAAATTAAGGACGACAATATTAAGAGTGCAACGGAATTCCACTGTTAAATGCAGAGCAAAGAGCAAATTGATACAAACATTACACTGAAGGCCTCTACGAGGACGAAGTCATGTCTGATGTGACTGAAGCATAAACAGGAAGATGAGCACTATGGGACTTAACTTCTGAGGTCATCAGTCCCCTAGAACTTAGAACTACTTAAACCTAATTAACCTAATGTCATCACACACATCCATGCCCGCGGCAGGATTCGAACCTGCGACCGTAGCAGTCGCGCGGTTCCAGACTGTAGCGCCTAGAACCGCTCGACCACTCCGGCCGGCCCATACGGAAGAGATAGGAAATACAGTATTAGAATCGCAAATTAAAGGAGTATTAGAAGCCTTAAGATCAAATAAGACAGAAAGTACAGATACTATTCCATCAGAATTTCTAGAATTATTGGGGGAAGTATCATCGATGCAGTTCTGAAAACCGCAAGACCTGGTAAGTACAAGAATACGAGAATTATCTCACAATCAGCTTGAAAGCTCTTGCGTGCAAGTTGTTGACAAGAATAATACAGAAAGAAAAGAAAAGAAAATTGAAAATCAATTTGGCTTTAGGAAAGGCAAAGGCACCAGAGGGTTAGTTCTTAGGTTACAGTTGATACTAGAAGAAAGACTAAAGAAAAATCTTGACATATTCATAGAGTTTATAGGCCTGGAAAAGTGTTTCGACAATGTAAAATCGTGCAAGATGTTTGAAAATTTGAGGAATGCAGGGGTAAGCTGTAGGGGCAGATAGGTAGTTTAGAACATGTACAAGTGTCAAGACTGAATAATAAGAGTGGCTACAGAATACACAAAAATAATTTTAGATTACGTGTATAATTGCAGTTCGTTTTTCTTCTTCAGTAAATTGTTACCATAGCTATGTTACCAAATTTACAGATAGATATAAGCAATGCCATACTTTAGGTTGCTCATTGGGTTCCCCTGAGCGCTTCCCGACTTTAGATTACTCAAATATTTCGTCGTATTTTATGCAGAGTTGTCTGCTGTCTTGATGCCAGTATAGCAAATTGGACGTATCTGTACAGAGAAATTTCTCGTTTGCTCCGACTCTTGAACTGTACTTAAAACTATTTAACGGATTTGCCATGCAACAGATATGTTCAGAACATTCTGAACGCTCACCTTCACCTGTAAATGCTGGTAAATGAAGTATAATTCAGCTGGGTATCGCAGCACATGAGTACTCTAGGAAATGTGTCAGAGGATGTATCAGTCACGGAAGCGAGTATTCTCAATCAGGCGACTCAGTGTAATTTACCCAGGTCCAAGGTCATGAGTCAGTGTGAAGAGAGTTACTGCAAGTGATGAATAATAAGTTACTCGGCCTCATATAACTCGCTCGAATTCCGATGAGACATAGTCCGGTGACACATGGATTCCTGCTCCTTACAGTATGTGGTAATCGTGATGTACACAGTATGCTACATTTTAAATGATGGTTTTTATATTCAGACAAGAGGGATACTTTTTTCATAGCCAACTGATCTCTTTTGTTGCAGATAATGAGACGTATGTGGTAGAACTCTTAATATTTTGTGACATTTCTGATTTGATGGCTAAACTGTTTTGGAGATGGTATTATTAGAGTGGTTGGCTGATCTTGTTATTCTGTAAGTTATCACCCAGCCACACTTTCTCATTTTTTCACGTTTTATGTTGCAGTTCAGTTAAGGTTTAAACAGCAAATCTTTACATCGAAAAAGTTGAAAATTGCACATTTTTCATGACTGAGTATGACTGGAAAAGTGAATTGTTTGTAGATGAGATAGAGCGATTTTAGTTTTAAATGGACTTATGTTTTATACATGTTCGTTTTAACTGCATGGACCACATTCCTGCGGGGTTTATTTCCATGAACACACAAACACGCAATGACACACACACACACACACACACACACACACACACACACACAGAGAGAGAGAGAGAGAGAGAGAGAGAGAGAGAGAGAGAGAGAGGGAGAGTAGACATCTGGATACTCCATCGACTGTGTAACGGAAACATGTCCGTCCACCGGTAGCTCACGGATTCGTTATGTTCCCTCTGTTGCTCTGCGTGGGATCTTTCCTTCACTTATTAAAACCTTTTCGATGTCAGACTGCTCCCTAACAAAAAGGATATTTCAAAACGGTGTACAGCCACTTTCTCAAGTCTACATATTGTACATGAATGCCGGCCGCTTTGACCGAACGGTTCTGGGCGCTTCAGTCCGGAACCATGCGGCTTCTGCGGTCGCAGGTTCGAATCCTGTCTAGGGCATTGATGTGTGTGATGTTCTTAGGTTAGATAGGTTTAGGGAGTTCTAAGTCTAGGGGACTGATGAACTCAGATGCTACGTTCCATAGTGCTTAGAGCCATTTGGACCATTAGTTCTTGAATAGAAACTAACGATAAATTATTACTTATACATAGAATCACAATTTTTTATTTCCAAAAGACTCATCCGAATTTACATTGCAGCTTATGTTCAGAGTTTTCATTTACCTTTCAGAAATGTTCAGTGTATCCTTCACCAGACACAGTTCATATCCAAACAATTGTCAAATTCATCCCATGATTCTGCGACTTTTCTGGAGTTACAGCTATTGCTATACCGATTGACGATTACCTAAAGATGTTCTAAGTGAAATTACACAGACAAAGCGTTTCACATACTCCTACAAAAAAAAAAAGAACATACCGCCACATCAGGTGACCTTGGACGCCAAAGGTGGTACGCGAGATCCATCAGCCCCTTCGAGAGCCGATCCACGTTGAAGCTGTTCACTGTTCATAAATGTTCTTAGTGCAGGTGCCAGTGAGGTAGTGTTGGGTCCTGTTAAAGAATGAAATTTTCAGCATTTTCCTGCAACTGTTGGAAAAAGCATAATCTCCAAATACCAAAGTACATTATTTCTGTAACTTCCTGAAAAAGGTGCGCCATAATTTTTTTTCCTTGGCGAAACGGCGAAAAACACACGTAAATTTGAAGAATGTATCTCGTGCCTGACTGTGATACCTAGCTGCTCTTCTTCCCACATTCTTACGTTGTGGCGATTCACTTTTCCACTTAAATGAAACGTGACGTCACCACGCAACACTAAAAAAGAAAAGATGTTATCAGCTATGTCCACTCTCATGATTAATTCACAAAATTGTGCGCTTTGTTATATATTAATATCATCTGTAGCAATAGAATCCTGCACGATCTGAAATACAGAGGTAGCCATAAAGCAGGCCAGACACACACATGAGGAGTGCCTAACACTCTTCTGGTAGACACGTAGATTTATGTGGACTTCGAGAAATATGCTGTTGATTACGCTCTATCACGGAAGAGACTATGGAGACGAACTGTGGACTTCTCATTATAGAACGAAGCCAGTGTCTACAAACTGCTGGTGTCGTGGTCGAATGCCTTGCGGTCTATAATTCGCAGTGCTGTGTTTCAACAAAAATGAAGCCTCACACCTGAAATGTAATTGCACCTGTTAAAACGGAGAACGTAGGACGTGCTTTGTTTCTGGATTACAGCCATACAGACTCGTCGGAAAATGGGTAACGAACGAGCGATCTAGCTGTTCTAGGACACCGTTACCGGTAACAATTCGACTCGGAAGAATTCTTAAGGACCGAAAGTGAGCAACTTTACCTCACCTCACTGCCCCATCTCCGTTCATGCAAAAGAAATAATCTCCTGACCTCAGATGAACACTCTGTGTGTGTCTGTCTGTCAACGACAAATTTCTGAAAATTTTCGGAGAGGGAACCTAGATAAATATTGTGTAATTCTTATAAACTGTATTTTAATAAAGTGTTATTGCTTAATTCGTGTATAGCTATAAGCATGTGTTCAGAAAATTTTTAACTCAATATAAATCGAACAGTAGACTACGTTATCCTATGAAAATCAGTAGATGTGGTCACTTAGTATTTCTCTCAAACAATGGGCATATTTTGTACACCATAATACTCCTCATATTGCTGAGCCTTATACAGATCTCCATATATCTACGGTACATAAATTTCGTGTCCTCTATCGAAAAAGAAGGCGGTAGGGTCCTCGCGTTGAATTTGGGTTGTAAGCAGTTATGTCCAGTGGGTGGATAAAGTCAGGTTTTTGCTGATGAAGTAAGGTATAATTACGGAGTTAGTGACTCATGTGTAATTTGAAATTTCTCAGTGCCAGACATCAAAGGGAACTGTTTCTTGCGCATCTGATGAAAGTATTTCTTGATTTAAAATCAGGTAAACGGATGCAGCTTCGTTGCACATTCTATAAATAAGAGCCAAAATACATACTAGCACGTATACTAGCACGTACTCATCTCAACAAATAACAGTGAGCTCACTATAGTCATTCAATGGCGAATACTAAAATGAGAAAGAATCCTAAATAATTATGTGCAACAATTACACAGGCTGTGACTGCTCTTCCGATGAGCTACGTTTATGTTGAAATGGTGTGTACATCAACACCAATATGAACAGATGTCCCCTCGTGTCTCGGCAAACTGATTTAAATTGTTTCAGGTTCTCACAGTTCATATGTAGCGTAGCGTAGCGAATATGCTGTGCTTATAAAAATATTTCAAATTTGGGACTCTACGAAGCCTAGAGTCGCTTCTGAATTAGTCCAATATACTATGATTCTGTCCTAATGAAAACAAGGTGATGTTCTGTTTCGTGCTTCGGAAGGTATCTTCCAGTTATTTTGTGATGTGTACTTACATTTTGACTTATTGAGGGATGATGGATTGAACCTTGAATT
This sequence comes from Schistocerca serialis cubense, assembly GCF_023864345.2. Taxonomy (NCBI): domain Eukaryota; kingdom Metazoa; phylum Arthropoda; class Insecta; order Orthoptera; family Acrididae; genus Schistocerca; species Schistocerca serialis. Next base: position 403,214,349 of record NC_064641.1, on the reverse strand, counting down.
CACACATAATAAACTTAACCCTCTAAATAGATTCGCTGAATGTGAATAACTTGGCTTCAGCTTTGTTAGTTATATATGTGCGAGCTATTGCTGACATATTAAACTACGTGGAGGAGTTGGAATATAAGTTTCCCCTGTCGAGTGTGGGCAGAGTTGTGTGATATGAGCGAAAGACGACACGGCAAGTGAACGGGCACGTACAACATTCGGATACACCATTGGCTAGAGGTCGTTCAGCCTGCAACAGCTCGTGCGTTACCATGAATCTGGCAATGACCTGTTTCGGATTGTGACGGGGATGAAACGTGGGTCCACCATTACACGCCCGAATCGAAGGCCGCATCCATGGAGTGGAAACATCCGTCATCCCATGTCCGAAAGAAGTTCAAAAGCACTCAGTCTGCAGGTAAAGTGCTACTCTGGGACGCCATAAGAGTTTTTCTGCTGGACTTTCTGGAGGATGCAACCATCAATGCTGCGCGGTATTGTGTCACTCTGTCGAAATTGAAAGAGGTGACTTGGAAAAAGCGGCCTGGCCTTCTCAGATCTGGCGTTCTTCTGTTGGATGACAGTGCGAGACCACACACCGCGACGGCAACGCAAAACCATATTGCAACTCTTTGTTGGGAGCGCCTACACCATCCGCCTTACAGTCCGGATCTCGCACCAAGTAACTTCCATCTCTTTTCTGCTTTGAAGAATACTCTCGGCAGAAGACGCTTTGGCAATAATGCAGACGTCAAACAACCATTCAACGATTCTTCCGTATGCAACGCCCTGATTTTTTCCTGGAAGGCTTTTTGGAGCTTATAAAGCGGTATGACAAATGTCTCAATGTACTTGGAAATTATGTAGAAAAATAAAGGTATGTCTTATCTTTAATGTCTCATTCGGTTCTTTTCCCTTTCACACACAAATCTTACCACAGTCGACAAGTGGAAAGTACAGAGTGTATTTGCGAGCGTTAGTGACGAATTTAGCAGACTAGGGTATAGGGAAGTAGACAGTGTGGCATATGGAAGTTTGAGTTGGTACGGGAGGTGTGCACGGTTAGCCTAATGGGTAAGGCGACCGCTTGCGACAAGCGGGAAATCCGGGTTCAAGTGTCTCTCCAGCACAAATTCTCGTATGTCAGTAGTAGTTATTACATCTGTACCCGAAAGAGATGAAACCTAGTTATTCTCGTTCAACAATTTATTTCGAATTAAATGTGGACGGTTGTCTATCGTCTGCAATGTCTTTTCATCAACACATGCAAGTAAATATAAATTTTTCAGTTCGCTGTGTAGTAGATTCGACATTAATGGTATGTTACAGTATAGCTCATACAAATGTTGAAATGCTCATCGTTTCTGTAACCTGTAATTCTTAATGAATACAATCAACTTCATCAGAAAAATTATCCTGAAATTTAGGCCCAAGTGGAAAACAACAATTATATTTTGACTAAATATGAGTCTATGAATGAAGTACATTGAGTGATGCCTGTTTCAATAGACTCCCTCATATAAGAGCGGAGAAAATTTTTCTCAATTTTATTAACTAATAGTAAAAAACTCCATATAGTAACTTCCACGGAGAATTTTGAAAAGACAATAATTAAATGTTATTGGGAATAGAACCTAGTGTAACCTCCCCGCAAAAATGAATGAAAATATTTAAAAATGTGAATAGTCACCGTGCTAAGTGTAATCTCCCCGTAATTATTATTAAGTGATATGAATTGAATGAAAATGCAATTAGAGCCAAATGTTAGCTTTCCACAGTAATAAAGGTCAATGATAATAAAAATGTGCAAAAATGTTAAGTCCCCACAAAATTAACGTTAAGATCAACTTGATAAATTGATTCTGGGAGGAAAAGCAAAGGATATATTGTTTCAATTGTACTGATTATTTTCTTAAAAAAATTGATTTGCGAACAAAATTATTATTGGGGCAATTCTTGAACAAATTAATTACAGTTAACATACATTACATTATCAGATGAGCGCAATGCTGCTACATTACCTTATTTAAAAAATATACCTCATCCCGAATCTTGACCAGAGACCCATGTCGACGCCCGCCGACTCCTCACACACCACTCCGACTGTCTCTCGCGCGCTACTAGCACGAACGAACTACATGCTCTCGCGACTCGCTACGTACAACAACTTTCTCGCAACTGCACTGAACTCTCGCGCGGTCAAGCGCAGACTAGCCACGATAAATAACTCTCTGGTCAGAGATTCTGTCATGCCTCGCCATCGCTGCTACTGAATACATACGTGTTTCAATATGCATCAAACTTACACAGATAAGGTATTAGATAATTTTATGTGGGGTTTGCTGATTGATGTGTGATTCATAATAGTGGTCATTCAACTTATGGGACTGTCTTGCTGTAACACTTTGGCGATTACTTGCTGTACCCACGTTTCTGACCTTGGCGAAACTGTTACATGCGAGATCACTATAAGCTGTGACATACATCCGGCTTCATGAAATGTGCCAGAATCCAGATGATACACACATTACAGTCGTGAACCACATGTGAAACAGTGGAGAGGTTAGCTGAAGGGATTCCATAGCGACATGAACATTCCATGTAGTTAGAAACAGATTCCCCTTTCGCTGTTAAATTATTTGTGTTAGTGTAGAGTAACAAGAAAAACGTCACGTTACCGGTTCATTGACATCGCAAGATGAAAGTGGCAGGTGGGTAAAATGTATTATCATCAAACATCAGGGCTAAGAGAAAAATATTACGGAATGGCAGTGGAAGGCTGCATTCGCTCTTCAAGCAGGAAGTGAATGATTTATCCCACATAACGGCTTCTTAGATTACTACAGTTTGTTAAACGTTCTTACCGTGGACAGAATCCATTCCTCATGTGTAACTGCTACATGTCAAAATATCCATTTATGTCTGTCGCGACATTGTAACTTCTTTAAATCTAGGAACCTAGAAAAATGACTCACTTGCTTTTCGTCGACATTCCATAGATAAGGCACTTATTCTCAGGTTTCTCATAAACAGATTCTCTCTCCTGCAACATACATGGCGTCAGCTTCTTATGCTTTCAATCAGCGATTGTCCAACAGCTTAGTGCACATACTCTCGATGAGTTTGTTAATTTGTCCTTCACTTGCGTTGCAATCAAGAGTGATATCAATATGCTAACGCAGCTAACTAATATATAATAGTCGAAAACGAAGATTTATATCTTCATAAACTTTGGGTAAATTTATGGTGTAAACAATCTCTGCGAAGACTTTTGCGGCAGAGTGTTTCAGTTTATCTTTTTCAACAAAATGCAACGCCATTTGCTGACAATGTTGGGCCACATGTAGCAGTATACCAAAACAAAATTTCTTTAGTATAAACCAGTTATTTTTTTCAAGTGAAAAAGACTCGCTTGCCACAATATTTCCAACTCGGCTGTTGTTTACGGATGCTTCTTCTAGAGTGCTTGGACGTACTGTGGCTCTGAGCACTATGCGACTCAACTGCTGAGGTCATCAGTCGCCTAGAAATTAGAACTAATTAAACCGAACTAACCTAAGGACAGCACACAACACCCAGCCATCACGAGGCAGAGAAAATCCCTGATCCCGCCGGGAATCGAACCCGGGAACCCGGGCGTGGGAAGCGAGAACGCTACCGCACGACCACGAGATGCGGTCTGGACGTACTGTCATTACTATTAGGTAATTTCTATATCCAAAATTACTACAAAATTTATCATATAGACGATGTTATGCTCTCTCTAACATATATTTTAAAAAAGATTCCTTGTTAGACGTAAGACAGCTTCACCAGTTCAAAATATCAACAAAAACAACAGATATAAACTTGTCCCGAAACCCTTAAATCAAGACTAATGTTTTTGGGCGGATACTTCCTACATTACCCTCACGTAATGAGGACATTGACATAAGAAGGTATTAATTTTTCTTTTCTATGAGACCGTACGCACATTCAGATCAAAACCGAAATCTGTCCTGGAGCATAAAACTGAGTCGTACCTTCAGAAGCAGCGTCAACCCAACACAGTCATTAAAAACGAGCGGTTACATCCTTCCATGGGCATATCAGTTGCTGCTCATAGATTTCTGAACAAACAACTCTAGCTGTAAGAATATCGAGCAACGTCGACGATCAGTACACACTACAGTGTACACGAACTTCGTTTATATTTAAAAAGAAATAAATGCTACACGTAACTTACTACCAGATGTCTTATATGGAAATAAACTCGTTCTATGTGTTACCCACACAATCCAATCGGCGGCACTGTAATCAAGCGAGAGAAATTTTGATGCCCTTTGCAAATGGAGCACTGAAATTATATTTACTCGTTGATGAGATGAGCAGATAAAAAGCTAATGAAAGTTAACATTTTACCCAGAAATGTAAAAAAAAAAAATCACATACATCGTCCAGATGACACTAAAACTACAGTATAGTATTGTGAGTCTGTGCTGTTACTACGTATACGCTAATTTATTTTCAGAAGTTATCGTCTCTAGAGGGCAAGTTCCTTAATAACGCATGCTGAGTCTTCTAATGTTGTAACGAATACAACTGTGGCGGAACGGAGCTGATCATGTTTGATGCGGTACGTTACTCGACCACAACGGCGATAAATACTCAAGTTAATCAACTGCTAATTTATTTATTAAAACAACTACCCAACTTATAACGGAGCAGTGCAAATGGAGGTCGGAAAAGTATAAGTTTAATATAGCAGTTAAGATGAAAATCTGAAAGCACTCCACTGAACTGAAACAAGTATTCCGTTTGAAAAAAAAAAAAAAAAAAAAAAAAAAACACCTGCGGCCGTTGGTGCTGTGCGGTTCTAGGCGCTTCAGTCAGGAGCCGCGTGGCCACTACGGTCGCAGGTTCGAATCCTGCCTCGGGCATGGATGTGTCTTATGTCCTTAGGTTAGTTAGGTTTAAGTAGTTCTAAGTTCTTGGAGACTGATGACCTCAGATGTTAAGTCCAATAGTGCTCAGAGCCATTTGAACCCTAATCTCAGTTCCAAGGATCCTTAAAAGGTTCAATTCGTAAATCTAAATATCATCACAGTAACTCAGTTGCTTTGGCAAACTAAAAATTCTTCAAAATAATTCCCATAAGAAACACAGTCTATCTTCAAGATTAATAAAGATTTTACAACGTATCAGCAAATGTAGCTAGGATTGCCTTTGTTTTACAGGTCAAGTATTTGGTAGAGACGCACCCTAGTAAGTTATTTTACCTTGACCTCAGTGTACTTTAAATGTTTATATATACTAAGTAACAGACTCCCCCCCCCCCCCCAAGATGACTGAACAACAGGATAAAGCATACAAGCCCTGAAATTCCAACTGAAACAGGCACATTACCTCATGGTACATCCTCTTTAGCAGAACAATTAGTGAATATTTATTTCATTTAGCATAATCCACTGAGAGGACCGAGTACGAACGCAAGGCCACTTTACCTTAGAGAAATACAGTGCAAAAACTATCACTCGGGCTACAAGAGACTATTAAACATTCTGTCACACAACGCTCAGTCATGTATCCACTCTTTAACAATTTGAGAGTATGTTTACACGTTATTTTCAGCCAACTAGTCTAGAAACTTAAGAGCAACTAAAAAGGGGATCTTGTTTAACTTACCTCTGTAAATAAAATAATCACAATACATATGCGTCAAGTTGCCCAAAGGGACCCTCGTCATGTAGGTCACATGCAATCTTACAAATAATTTGACATGCATCACTGCCTTTTCTGCTCAACTAGAAATGCGGTAATTAGTTTAACCGCGCAATTGATGTAACTAAGTTGATGTAATGGAAGTCTTGTTTTTGTAGTTACTTTTCGAGCAGGGCAGAGAAGCACCCAACAGTCAACAGTGTTCCAAAAGTTTCTTACAGCATAAAGTACATTTATACAAAAAACTCACTGGCTGTAATTGTAGGAATTAGTACATATCACACTAGCAAACAGTTTAAAACTGCCACTGTGTTTCACCTACAGCAAGCTTAATGTGTAAATTGTTGAGTAACAAATCTTTGACCACAAGCTGATTTTCAGAGTAACCGGCCGGCCGCGGTGGCCGTTCGGTTCTAGGCGCTTCAGTCCGGAACCGCGGGACTGCTACGGTCGCAGGTTCGAATTCTGCCTCGGGCATGGATGTGTGTGATGTCCTTAGGTTAGTTAGGTTTAAGTAGTTCTAGGTTCTAGATGTTAAGTCCCATAGTGCTCAGAGACATTTGAACCATTTTTTCAGAGTAACCACCATTTGTAACTCAAACGAACATTTACAAAGTGAAACTGACTGAGTCTGGTGCTCTTAGATCCTCTTGAAAAACAGGATGTGTACTTAGCTTGCCACTGCTACGAGAGTGTGTGTGGTGTAAGATTTACACATCCATTGTGGTGTTATTTAAATGCGTCTGGGTGTGCTGTAATTCTTGTAATCTCGTCCTGACATTTTCTATGCGGTTGTACCACATTCCTAGAGTCATTTAAAGCCGATGCTCGTAACTGCGTAAGTAGGCTTTATCGGGATAGTTCACAACTATCTTCAAAACTCTGGCAGTTCAGTTGCTTCAGCATCTCCCACGGGTCAAACGAACTGTGACCACTCGTGCTGGTCTTCCCTGTATACGTTCAGATCATCTTGTTAGAATTATTAGGTATGGGTTCACACACTTGAGCAACATTCCAGAAAGGGAGCATTTCCCCAGTAATCTTACAATAAATCGAAGTCTATCGCCGGATTTACCCACAATTGAGCCTATTTGATCATTCTGTTTCATATCTCTACAAAGTGTTACACTCATGTGTTTGTAGAATTTCGCCGATTAAAACGGTGATTCACTGATATTATTGTCGTAGGTTCTATTTTTTTCTCTTTATTTATGAGGTGCACAATTTTACACGTCTGAACATTATTCATGCAACACTCTTAAATCTTATCCATACCCGGCTGAAAATGTATGCAGCTTTTTTAAGATAGTACACTATAGGTAACTGCATCCTCTGCGTAAAGTTTGAGGTTACTATTAATACTGTCCGCAAGGTTATTAATGTACAATATGAGCTGCAACGGTCCCAACACACTTCACTGGGGAACACCCGAAGTCACAAACGTAATTCTACGTCTGTCGGTGACTCTAGTTATAAAAAATCCTAAATCCAAATTTTGCTTCCAATTTGAAAATTTGTGGTAAGTTCCTGTGGGACCAACTGCTGAGGTCTTCGGTCCCTAAGCTACACACTACTTAATCTAACTTTAACTAACTTACGCTACGGGAAACACACACACCCATGCCCGAGGGAGGACTCGAACCTCCGACGGGGGAGCCGCGCGAACCGTTGCAAGGCGCCTGAGACCTCGTGGCTAACCCACGGCAGCAAATTTTTCTTGGTACCACATATGATCGTACTTGTGACGGTAGGCGAAGAAACGGTACTGAGTCAAATGCTTTTCGGAAATCAAGACATACCACATCTAACACAGACTTGATCTAAAGCATATAGTATGTCATGTCAGAAAAGTGAGAACCTTGTTTCGCATAATCGATGTTTGTGGAATCCATATTGATTGATAGGGAGGAGGCCATTCTGTCGAGATACCTCATTATTGTTGAGCTCAGAACATATTCTGAGATATGTCTGAAATCTTGCAACTACTCAGTGTCGAGGATATTGGGTACTCTCCCTGTAAACGGATCAGACCTGTGCTTTCTTCCAACTACTCGCACGGCTCTTGTCCAAGAGATCTACGATATATTGTAGTCAGAAGAGGGATAACTTAGTCACCAGTTGTGTATAGAATCTGACAGGGACTCCATTGGACCGTAGAGCTTGATTCGGATTTATCGATGTCACCTGTTTCTGAAGATCTCTGACACTCACACTTACTTCACTCGTATTTTAAGTACCATGAGGATTAAATTGAGGCAATATTCCTGGGCTTCCCTTTGTAAAAGAACTTCTGAAAAGGGAGTTGTGCATATTATCTATTGTTTTGCTACCCTCAATTTCAGGTCTTGTATCATTCTTGAGTGACTGAACACAAATATTGGTGCCACTAGCAGCCTATATTTATGAACATTTGTACTTTTGTGTCAAGGCACCATATCTTCCTGGAAAAATCCTCATTCCCTACGGAATACGACAACTACATGCAACTTAATTTGATGTCTATTAATGCACGTCGAAAAACTGTTCGATTTCTATTCCCAAACGGATTAATAGTCGTAGGCATTGCCACGAAAGCATCCCCTACATCATAACGATGTACCAAAACTCATCCAGTCCAGTAATGAGTCCAACGATTCTCTAAGGTCAATCCGATCTCCAGAATTCATGAAATAACTGAAAATTGTGCATGAGCAGTAATGTAGTTTATGAACTGTCGAGCAAAGTAAAACCTTTTGCGTCGATACACGCCTGTCATCACGGGACACATGTGTCATTTCATAGGGAAGAACACTCGTTGAACTGCTTTGGACAGAAGTCTCCTTCTCCCCCCCCCCCCCCGCCCCCGTCCACCGCTTCACTATCCATACACTGATCAATATGAAAGGTAACACATTGTCGAAAATTTAATTTACTACTCATTTATGGAGGTAAATTGTTTGCTATGAAGAAGTACGGAAGAAACTCACTCCAGGTAGTTCGTAATGGCCAAGGTGAAATAAGATGACATGGGCTCCCTTCACCCTTTCCTCGTGAGCTACATTCATGGCAGATGCGACGCGTTCGCGGCATTGAAATTCAGCGGGCAGTGCCTCCAGGTCGGCCGTCTGTCTCTGGCCATTGGTCCCGCCTCCTACTAGCAACCCAGTCACGTCGGCGCATAGCGCATCATTTCGTCGTTGTGACATTGGAAATCATTTTGTGCTGTTCTGTACCGCGGGCCGCCTCGTTAGGCAGTCGTCAGCATTCGCACACTAATAACATTAATCAGGAATATCCGTGTGTGTGTGTGTGTGTGTCTGTGTGTGTGTGTGTGTGTGTGTGTGTGTGTGTGTGTGTGTGTGTGATTAGAGAGCCGTACTGCAAGAGCGGAGCCTTCAGTGACATGAATTGTGTTGCAAAATAGTAAAGCATTTTTAGATTCTTTCAACAAGTCTTACACAGGTTCCCTGAAGACAAAAACGTCGAGGAATAATAAATTATTTCTGCGACTAACACTATTCTTTTATCTATTCACTCACAATTACTTTTAACACAGAAACATCAAGCACTCCTGTGTAAACAACGCAGCGTGAGTCCCAGTTAGCTTAAAGATTCAAATTTGTGCACAAAATGAAACTGAAACAGCAGTCAACTACTACTAATTAAATATGAGAATAAAGTTGATGAAGCTGCATAAGAGTCAACAGGTTATGGAATGTCCCATTACATGATTGATTGGGAACAACTGCCCGGACTAAAAGCAGTTAACGTCGAAATTACAATGTGAAACACTTATCGTATGTGGTATATGTAAAATGTAAAAACACGTTTCAAAGTGCATACACATATCTTTAATGTGGAATGTATTCACTTTCGAAAGTTACAGACAGCTACGTAACTTATAAAGCAACCGGAAATATAACGATACTACGTCAGAGGAATAAGATAGGTATAAATCATGCGAAGAGGATAAACTATAAGGAAAGACAACCTCCGATTAAAGTATGTAACCATAATAAGTCAGTCACAGAGCTTATCTTACAGACGTTCGATTTATACAAAGGTGAAGACCACTCGTTGCGCAATATTTTGGAGCTTAACATCAATTGTAAGACGTTATAGAGTGGAAAACCATGTTTAACTATAGTACATTGAGCAAAAAGCAGGCCGCGCAGGATTAGCCGAGCGGTCTAAGGCGCTGCATTCATGGACTGTGCGGCTGGTCACGGCGGAGGTTCGAGTCCTCCCTCGGGCATGGGTGTGTGTCTTGGTCCGTAGGATAATTTAGGTTAAGTAGTGTGTAGGCTTAGGGACTGATGACCTTAGCAGTTAAGTTCCATAAGATTTCACACATTTAGTAAAAAGTGAACAACATCCGTGTTCAAATTAATTATTATTTATTTTCCATTAAGCTACCTTTTTCGGCACTTCACTGGTGCAATCCCCAGGTCCCTTTGCACACAGAACGAATGTACCATAAAACGTGGGGCAGTAAAACAGGGGCCATCAAGTAAATCTAGATTCCGTGAATATTTTCCTGAAGTGAGTGACCCAATGGTTAGACTACAACATATCTACCTGTCAATGGTGTCCGTCTGGAATGAAAAAGAAGCGTAACGCACTGCGCGCAAATACCTGCACTATATGCAGTCTGTGTTTGAGAATGAGAGCACTTTCAGAATTGCAATAATCCTTAAGCATAATTTAAAAACTTTTCCTCGCTTACATGCTTAACGTCAAATATGATCACATTGTCATATCTGTAAAATAGTTAGACATTCGAAGAAATTTTTACTCAGGAGAGCTCGATTCTTTAAGTAAGCGGGTGTTTACAGGGTACTTGGAAAAGAAATATTATAAGAACCATCTGCGTCCCATTGTTGCGGGAATGAAAACGAGGTAACACTGAAGGATAATTCAAGAACATCTTGAGCAATTTCAGCCAAATGTATTAGCAATATCAGTTTTTAAGCGCATAAAGAACTGTAGGAGTGAGATTCCCTGCTACAGTATGAGTGGTGATGTGGGTGAGAAGGAATGACGTAAGAATGTTCGAAAGCAGCCTGGTATTTATTTCCCGTATTTAGATGACTCGTGCCGGCCGAAGTGGCCGAGCGGTTAAAGGCGCTACAGTCTGGAACCGCACGACCGCGACGGTCGCCGGTTCGAATCCTGCCTCGGGCGTGGATGTGTGTGATGTGCTTAGGTTAGTTAGGTTTAAGTGGTTCTAAGTTCTAGGGGACTTATGACCACAGCAGTTGAGTCCCATAGTGCTCAGAGCCATTTTTTTTTAGATGACTCGTAATATTTTTAAAATTATGAAGTGCGGTTTGTCTCTCTTTTGTGTTGTTCAGCGTGTCAACAAGATAGAGAATGAACACTGTCGCGAGCCAATAATTTTATCAACGTGTTTCTGAACCCGGGATAAAGCCACACGGCTGAATAACACAAATAAATTTAGCGTCATCCCTGGAGTCGTATGACACAAAACACCAGAGAATAAGAACTCTATCTCTACATTATATTTCACATAAGGATACGCTTGACATCTCCTAAGTCACTGCATGCATTGGAACCAAACTTAGTGTACCTACTACTTACTATCTGGAAAGAAATTCAGTCAAGGAAAAAGCCACCGACCTCGCATTGGGGTGGGGGAGAGGGTGATAACGGACTGATGGACAGACGAGGTGGGAGTAGGAGGTCGACAGAGAGAAGGGACGAAGATATGACCAGACAAAGGTTAGAGCAGATGGTGGGAGGGGGAGAAGAAGATGGACAGTTAAAGGGTAGAGAAGGAGAGGAACGAATGAGGTCGAGGTGGAGTTGGAGAGAGATGGGAGGTGAAGAGGGTGAGAGAGAGGGAGTGGAGGAAGAAAGAGGCTGAGAGGGATATGGATAGATAAAAGGGAGGAGGAGATGAATGAAGAGGATGAGATTGACAACTCGAGGCATGAGGAGGATGTAGACAGAGGGAGGGAGGAAAAAGATACCAAAGAATGATTAATCACTCTTTTGCCTCTGATAGAGTGTAGTTGATGAATACGAACGGAAACAGCTAATAGGCGAGCCACAAATCCGTTCTGTACAGATGCCTTGTCAACAATGTTCACTACTAGAGATTATGGGGACTTGAATGAGGAACTATACTTTCAACTGAAACTAACAGCAGGTGCACACTGCAACATACGACCAACGAACATCTGAAGCTGGGTGATATCGTGAAAGTGGAAACAAATGAAATATACATCACAAAATGTCCCATTCTGTCTGAAATTGTAACATAAATACACATGACAAGTGACCTGCATATCAAGTGACCGTTAATTGAAGTTGCACCACCTGATGCCGTTAATTGAAGTTGCGCCACCTGATGTTGAAGATTTAGGGAAACGGTGTAGAAACAACAGCAAAGGACTGCTGCCAAATGCCTGCGGAGTCTGCCACATCTAGAGTTTTCTGTAGAATACAGTATTCCGTAGGAGGTAAATGCCCCGAATGCTGTGGCCACTTCCACGCCGTTAAGCTTGATGGCGGAGCCGGGATCCGGACACCATTGGTCAGTTTCCGCTCTAGTGTGTGTGTGTGTGTGTGTGTGTGTGTGTGTGTGTGTTCAACCGCGCGCAGGTGTGCACCTTTTTGTGGGTGGATTAGAGCTCGAGCAGCTCTGTATGTTTGTGTGTTTGTATGTGTGTGTGTGTGTGTGTGTGTGTGTGTGTGTGTGCGTGCGAGAGGCTACTGCCCACCGCATCACAGAGAACTGTTAAAGCTGTACCGTGCGCCACTGGCTGGGACGTCATAGCGTCGTGTACAACAGTTTAACAAACCTTCGCAAAAAATGCTACAGTGTCCTATACACCTTGCTGTATATTGTGCCACCTTCTATCACTAGTACTTGCAATATCACCTTCAGTTACGGCTTATAGATTGAAGAAATCCTCCTGTCTTCTTAGCCTCACAACTGTTAATTGACAACAAAAATATCTTAATGAGTACTTTCTTTGTCTCATTTCATTTAATTCTGTAGCTTAAATTGTGTCAATATATTAACGGTTTCAGCTTTTACGCAGATATTTCTAAGGACCTAGATCAGTCCTTCAATTAATCACAAAGGAAAGAACTTATCGCCGCCCTGTTCATAACATACGCATGTTGTCGACATTGCTTTCAGTAAAGCTTACTGTATTCACAATCTCAAAATTGACGAATGTCTGTGCAAAAATGTCGTACAGACCCATCACTTTTTTATTCATTGTCCAGCATTTTCCTTAAAAAAGATGTCAACATATACAGTAAAACGATAGTATCTATAAGGAAAGTGGTTCTACACATCTCCTTGGCATCAAGAGTTATTTCGATATTTGGCTGTCACCAGTTGAGTCTTGGTATGCGATTTATATTGATTTAATCTTACTTATCATGATAATGTTAATACGTGTAGTAAGGACTCAAGCTCAGAACATTGGGCAAATATAAGCTATGTTGTTGAGAAGCTCGAAAACTGGTAAAATATCAGTGAAAATTCATTATTTGCTCATATGTCAAGCATTTAGCAGTAATTTTACTCTTAAAGATTGAACATTTGTCAAGGTATGTAATTAGCAGCCTTATTATTTGGATCAAGTAGCCATGAGTACAGATAATTTGCTAATTAGTATATTGCTATTGTAATGCGAATTTGGTTCAATTGTGTACTTAAAGAGGAACATTCCAATGTTTTGTGAAACAAGTAAATAATTCCACTAAGGCTGCACTGTTCTCTTTCATTGTTTCACAATGCACAATACGTTTTGGGCTTCAGGCCATTTTGAGGAACAAGTGGGCATGTGTAACGCAGTAGCCTTTCACCATAATCGTATTCTTAAGAAACGTCCTCGTCAAATGTGAAGTGTATATCACACAACAACCTTCTGTGAGAAACGGCTTGCTACAATACGTTGTGGCTTTCCTGAATATCGGAAACTTCCTCTCTATAATCACTTCGAAAGTTAACGTTATGCTCTGGTTACAGTGTGCTAATAGCTTTCTGCATGCTTATGCTATGAATGACTGGAATTACTTTATATAACTTAGTGGTAATGGAGAGGCAATTGACAGTGATTTATTTTTGTGATCTTATAATTGTGTTATGTTCCTCACAACGTACGGATACTCTCCCAAAGTTCTTACACTTGGCAGCCTATAAAATACACTTCTTCCTGTTCCGTTTGCGAATTTTGCCCCTGGATAATGGCTTTCGGAAAGCCTCTAAAGATGAATGTGCAATAGTCAAGTTGTTTGATGTATGTGCCATGAACTGAAATATTGCTTGTTAGCGCCTCTGGCATTCTGTTACTGTACATGCTACAAATGCTTCTTGACGACTGTTAGGCGTTACAGTGGAATGTTGTGTTTGGTGGAGAGCAGGTATTTTGGATGAACCACCTGGATCTTACCAAAAATGTGCTCAAGTGTCACGTGTGGATGTGGTACACAGCTGTTGAGACAAAGCAGTCGTTAGCATATAAACTTCGGGACATATGCAGAACATCACTTCTGTTGGTCTTAATTGGAGTGCTGCTTAAATCGACAGGAGTTTCCACAACGTATCGTGGTTACGAAATGGGACCTCGCAAATCAGCACATCAGCGCTAGGAGCGGTGTCAGTGGACTTCCTTAGATAACTAGCACCCATCAAGGAAGCACACTTTTCACGTACGTCTGTAGAGAAATCATCAGGACTATTAGATCGTAGTAATAGAAAACAATGTTTCCTTCAGCACCGTTTACCTCGTTGTACATTTGAGAATACTTGAAGAAACGGGATTACATTACGACCAATGGAAAGATTGCGCACTAGGAGACGACTAGCTAAGATGAAAACAGAGCATCAGGCTCTATCAGTTGAAAGTAACTAAAAAGGGAAGTTCATTGGCGGAGCTGTCATTTGTACTCAGGTATTTCATTTGAAAAGGTGACTGACGTGATTATGGCCCCACAACAGGAATTAACAAACTTTGAACGCGCACGTGTAGTCAGAGCTGGACGTATGGGATATTTTACTTTCGGAAATCATTAGGTAATTCAGTTTTTCGAGATGCATAGTGTCGAGAGTTCGACAGGATTAATAAGTCTGACACATTATTTCTCACCACGGACGACGGATTTGCCGTCGGTCCTCACTTCACGAGCGAGAGCAGCGGCGTTTGCATAGTGTTGTCAGCGCTAACAGACAAGCTACACTGTGTGAAATAACAACAGAAATGAATGCGGGACGTACTTATCACGACAGTATCTGTTAGGACGGTGCAGCAAGATTTCACGTTACTTGGCTATGGCAGCAGACGACAGATGCGCGTGCATTTGCTAACAGCATGACATCGCCTGCAGCGCCTCTCCTGGGCTCGTGACCATATAGGTTGGACCCTACACGACTGGAAAACTGTGGTCTGGTCTGAAGAGTCCCGATTTCAGTTGATAAGGGCTGATGATAAGGTTCGAGTATGGCACAAACCCCACGAAGCAAAGGACACAACTTTTCATCATGGCACTTTGCGAACTGGTGGTGGCTCCAGAGTGGTATGGGCTGTGTTTGCATAGAGTGGGCTGGGTCCTTTGGTCCAACTAAACCTATCAGTGACTGGAAATGGTTATGTTCGTCTATTTGGGTGCCATTTCCAGCCATTCACGGACTTTATGTTCCCAAACAAGGATGCTACATTTTTGGATGACATTGCGTCACGTCACCGGACCACAATTGTTAGCGACTGGTCTGGGGAACATTCTCGATAATTCGAGTGAATACTGTAGTCACCGATCGCCAGCGTTGAATCCTATCGAACATTTATGGGACATCATCAAGAGGTCAGCTCGTGCACACAGTCCTACACCGACAACACTTTCGCAACTATGAATGACCATAGAAGCAGTATGGTTTAATATTTCTGCAGGGGCTTGCTAATGACATCTGGATTCCATGCCTCGTCGAGTTGCTGCACTACGCCGGGAAAAAGGAGGTCCTACACGATATTAGAAGGCATCCCATGACTTTTGTCACATCACCGTATGTTAAAGAAGTTATCATGTGTTGTGACATAACGTCAGCCGACGTTAATGAGATTAAAGACGAATGGGAAGATGATGCTGTAACGGAAGTACGAGAAATGATGATGAAAGTAATAGATAAACAATATAACCTGTCAGTTTCACACATTTAATTCACGTATTTCACCCCGCTTCATAAATTTAAGATTTGGAATCAACATTTGTAGACTGTTACGCTGCTATAAATATCAGTGTTTTGGATTAATGAAAGGCAACTTGTAAGAAATGCGGTAAATCTGAATGAAAAATTGAGACCTTTTTAGGTTGCCTACATGTTGCATTAATTGTTGAAATAGCCATTCTTTGAGTATTCCTAATGTAAAGAGAATATGACTGTTGTCAGCAACAAGAATGCTCATCAAGGTAATTCACGATATATTCTCGAAATAAAATCACGATATTCCCTTGAAATAGGATACAGTAAAGGATAGTTACCAAACTACAACTATATGCTGGCCACAAAGCTTCTTATGGCTAAGCATTCATCAAACTTATCCCCCCTAGTGATATCTGTTGTCAATAAAGAGGCTTTCAGACTGAACTCATAAACATAGACTTTTTATAAACTAGTGCTAAAAGCCCATCATGTTCATGCACGTACAACTGATTAACCACTGAAGAAGTCATACCCTCTTTCAAGTACGCAACGAACTAAAATAAGATTATACATAAAGTTATTCATCGCCACAAAAAGTTAGACAAAATGTCTTTTCCTTATTGTAGTGTACCATGCTCCTCAAGAGAAGCAAATGGGGAAGTAGAGGTAGGTATTCCAAAGAGAACAGAGCGGAAACCATGTGATAAGTAAGGATTGGTGTTATTACAAGCTGAAATCGTGTGGAATGGTCTGCCAGGCTCCTCCCACAACCCTCACTGGGTTTTCGCTTAGAGGTAAAGGCTGAGGTAGCCACGATTTTCTAATGGAATCCCGATTCAGAAAAAGTTCGCAGAAATTAAGATTTCTGACACAGTGACAATTTTCCATCCACCTGCAAGAAAAAATAAAAACATCTCCCAGAAACGTACTGCACATATTTGGACGCCCACAGGGTACGGTTAGGTTCCACTCACAAGGACTATGTCATTACATGACGAATTAGACATCAGGTATCCTCACCATCGATTGACTTGTAGTTTTCTGTTACGCATGCTAACAGGAGAGTAACACATAGCTAAGTGCTGTTCTCAGCGAGTATGTAAACCGAGAACCTCTGAAGATCTTCAATGAACAGCCCCCCAAGCCATTCCTCAGCCTGTCCTAATTATGGTTCCAGTTTTTAAATTTTCGTTTAGTCTCAGTCTCAGTGACCAGATTGGATACTGTGTAAGGTCCATAGCAGTTCTGTATGTTTATTTCGGTTCCTCAGATCACAACTGCCATTGTTTGAGTATATTAAGTCGCTGCTACAGGGAGCTGCTTTTTTATTCAGTGATCCGCAACTCGTAACGCCAGGCGATGTCAGTGGCGATGTTACTGCACCCATTCTGTTCCCTGCCCCATGTGACGTTCAGTGAACACAGGTCAGTGACTTCCGTAACCGACGGCCAATGATTGTTTTCAGGCAGTGTGGCTGCTCACAGACTACTGTTGTACTGCATTTGATTTCCGACTGATTTTCTACACCGTTGCACATCTATCAGCTGTTACAATCCACAGTATTTGAAGGCGACTCTTGTCAGCAACACGAATACCTACGTCAAATGATTCCGGCTGTAGCGGTGTCCCATTAAGGTGAATAACGGTATACATTAGAAAATAAACTGCACAAAAACTGAGTCCCTGAACGTTATCGAAGGTGAAGTATTTCATGTGTCGGGCTGCAATGAAATGCGCTTGTATCGTTCATTTTGGTAATTGTGCACTCGACTGTACACTCATAATCAGCACACTGTCTGACTGCGTCACAGTCACTGACACCGCAAGTTCTCCCGCTGTCATGGAGACGAAATTGTTCTTTCTCAAACACAGGAGCTATCTCTAATTCTGTGCTTCAGCGGTGTACTTGACTTACAAATGGAATCCAAGTAATCAAGGGAAATGAGATATGTAGCGTCACACGTACAGTACCTAGGTTTACGCGATTTTTGTACCGTAAATGTTAAATATATATCACCAGAGTGACCTTCTTCACATGGACGGTACCTGTTAGTAGTGTCTTCTCCCGCCAGCTCTACAGACCATCAGTTGTCACATACGCACAAAACTTCAGTCCAACATGGACGTTGTCTGTTCAGAGTTCTTAATCACGACAAGCGTGCATACGTTTCTCGTAGGGAAAAGATTACCGTTTGAGCTCGGGTGAGCAATGTAATCACCCTAAATAATTTATCAATGCCCAGTGTTCCACAGATCTGTAACCCCTCTATAATCCCAATCAGTTGGTTTTTGTGATCTTTAGCTGAGCGTGTGTGGATAGGATTTCACAAGGCTGAGAGGAAACAGTGTCGGATGATTTAGTGCTCGCATCATGTAATCCGATAAAAACTGTGTCGAAGTTACAGACAGTCTATGCGCAGTTATCACCCACACCGTATTTAGGTTGTGGTCTCTTATAAAATTAACTTCTTCTAAGTGATATTATTATTTACCAAATCAGGCCTCCTGAGCTCACAACGCAAACTGCATAAAATATTCGAGTCCAAGGGAGGATATAGCAAACTGGGTAATGATTTTGAAGATTACACAAGTTGTGAATCTCCTACTAAGAACAAAAATATTATTACAGCTTCCATTTTTGTGTGGTTAACCCATGGCGGATTCGATAATATCTCCAGTCATTCTACACATATTACCGATGAAATATGTGATGAATTACGGCAAACAGCAGTTAATATATTCTGCTTACTCTCTATCTTCATCGGTTACGTAACAAAATTAGTAAATAAAGGTTCTTGGTGTAACTCCGAGCGCTCCAAATCCACAGCTGACGAATCTCTAAAGGTCTGAAACTACTACCAGTGAATTACGCGAGTTTTTGAAACACTATGCATGAGAAATACAGACCATGAAACTTCCTGGCAGATTAAAACCATGTGCCGAATCGGGACTCGAACTCGGGACCGTTGCCTTTCGCGGGCAATTGCTCTATCGAATGAGCTACCCACGCACGATTCACGACCCGTCCTCACAGATTTAATTCCACCAGTACCTCGTCACCCACCTTCCAAACTTCACAGAAGCCATCTCTCAGCCGTATCGTTTCTTCGAGGGGGGCTAGTTCTGCACGTTCGCAGAAGAGCTTATGTGAAGTTTGGAAGGTAGGAGGCGAGGTACTGGCGGAATTATACGTGTGAGGAAGGATCGAGAGTCGTGCTTGGGTAGCTCAGACGACAGAGCACTTGCCCGCGAAAGACAAAGATCCCGAGTTCGATTCTCTATCCGATACACAGTTTTAACCTGCCAGTAAGTTTCATATCACCGCACACTCCGCTGCAGAGTCAAAATTTCATTCTGGACATTGAGAGCATGTTAAACTCCAAGTGCATGAAACTACTAGCATGTGAACCACTGAGCACGCGTAAATCTGTGCCAGTGAACTTCCGAATGCGGAACTCAAAGTGTACAAAACCTCTAATGAGTGAAATTTCGAACATGTGAACAATAAGCGTGGGAAATTATAAGTGGGCAAACTCCAATTGGGCAGAAGACACAAACGTTGCGTGGGGACAATTTTCAAGTGGCCAAAAAGTGAGTGTGCAAACCTCCTAAAGTGAAAAAATCTCAGCAAGCAAAATACCAGAATGTGAAATTCTCAGTCTGCGAGATTCCTGGGTTTAAATCTCTAGTAGGTGAATGTCCCATTGTGCAAAACTGTAAACGTGTATACTTAAAGACTGTAGAACTCTTATACTGCAAAATCCAAGTGCACAAAAATCTGTAGGTACGACCGTACACAGTTAAGTGTGCAAGCTTTTGTGAGAAAGTCCTAACGAGCGCCGGCCTGTGTGGCCGAGCGGTTCTAGGCGCTTCAGTCTGGAACCGCGCGACCGCTATGGTCGCAGATTCGAATCCTGCCTCTGGCATGGATGTGTGTGATGTCATAGGTTAGTTAGGTTTAAGTAGTCCTAAGTTCTCGGGGACCGATGACCTCAGATTTTCAAGTCCCATAGTGCTCAGAGCCATTTTTGAACTCCTAGCGTGCAAAATTCGGAGAGTACAATACCATATAGCAAAATGAAAAACGCTGGGAGTGCTGAATTCTCAGACTGCAAATTTCTGAGCCTGCAAAAACTCCAGGTGTTCCAACCCCAAACGTACCAAGTCTCTCAGTATGTAAAGCTCTAAGTGTGCAAATCACAGAATTGTAAGAGCTGCGTGCATGCATACTCTCGGTGGATAAAACTCCAAGCTACCAATACTGTAAGAATGGAAGCCTCTGTGCATACAAATCTATAGGTCTGAAAAACGTCTGAATGGTTCAAATGTATTAGATATGGAATTCAAAGCATGCAAAGTTCAGAAGGTTGTAATTCACAGCATGTGAAGCTGTGTGCGGAATCTCTTTGTGGGTAAGACTGCAGGTGTGTAAAACTTTGAGTGGGCAAAACTAGGTATAGGCTACCATCCAAGTGGGGAAAACTCCTACTGTGCAAATCTCTAAGTGAACATAATTCTAAATGTGTGTATCACCGTGAACGCGAAACACCAAGCATGCAAAACGCATGAGTCCAACACTACGAGTATACAAAATTCTATGTGTGCAAAGCTCCATGTATGCAAACGTACAAGAACGCAAATCTCTGATAATGCGATGCTCTGGCAGCGGAGAACTCTGAGAGCGCAAAGCTCTGTGGGTGAAAATCTGTGAGTGCAAATCTTGATGAGTGCCAAATTCTGTGAGTGCAAATCTCCATGAGTTGAAACTCCAAGAGTAAAAAATTCCGAGAATGCAAAACTCCGTGAGTGTTAAATTCAAGAACATAAAACTCTGAGAGACCAAAATTCCGAGTGTGTGAAACTACGGGTGTAAAAAACTGTGAGTGTACAAATTTATGAGTGTGTGAATCTCTGAACATGCCAAATGCTGAGGATGCAAAATTCCTAACATGCCAAAATTGGATCATCTAAAATATCAAATGTTCAAAAACCTGAGTGTGCGAATCTCTGACTATATTTATCTCCAAGTGGTCTAGTCACTGAGTGTGCAGAAGTCCGAGTGTTTGAAACTCTGAGCATGCAATGTTCTGAATTACTCCATACACACTTATTTCCTTTTCCTTTTTTTAAGTCAGCGAAGTACTCAGTCTTCTGATTGATTTGAAGCGGCCCGCCTCGGAGTAACACGTGCAACCTACGTCCTCGACTATTTGCTGGATGTATTCCAGACTATCTTCATCTATAGTTTTTACCCTCTGTAGCTTTCTTTAGTACCATGGAAGCTATTCCAATATGTTTTAACGGATGTCCTACCACTGTACTACTTCTTCTTGTCAGTGTTCATGCATTCCTTTCCTCTCTGACATTGAGCATTCCTTCCCTTATCACCCCATCTGATTTTCAAAATTCGTCTGTAGCACCGCATCTCAAATGCTTCAATTCTCTTCTACTCTGGTTTTCCCGCAGTCCACATTTCAATACCATACAATGCTATGCTCCAAACGCACATTCTCAGAAATTTTTTCCTCAAATTGAGGCCTATTTTTGATACTAGTAGGCTTCTATTTTCCGTGAATGCCCTTTTGCTAGTGCCAGTCTAATGTTTAACCCCTAATCGCTCCGTCAGTCGTTGATTATTTTAGTGCCAATGTACCCCAATGCCTTAATTTCATCTACTTCGCGACCATCAGTCCTAATGTAAAGCTTTTCGCTGTTCTCATTTCAGCTACTTCTCGTTACGTTCGTCCGTCTTCGATTTGCCCTCGATTCCTATTCTGTACTAAATAGACTGTTCATTTCATTCAACAGATCTTGTAATTCTTCTTCACTCTCACTGAGGATAGCAGTGTTACCAGCGAATTTTGTCTATAATATCGCTGATATCCTTTCAGCTTGAATTTTAATTCCACTCTTGTAACCTCCCCACAAAATAAAATAAATAATATGAGTATGATTCTAATTTAGTGTAACCTCAAAACAAAATTCTTTCACAGTGTAACCTCCCCACAAAATTAATTTACATTTAATCTCCCCACAAAATTCGTTCCCATTTATAACCTCCCTACAAAATTCTTTTCACGTTAACATCCACACAAAATTCTTTCTGATTTAATCCAAGCTCAAAATTCATTCACATTTAGCGTAACTTCAAAACAGAAAAATTCCTAAACCTCTCACCAACTTACTGCTACAGCTACACAGTTCCTACTGCAGTCAACACTGCTCTCTGGTCAGAGACCTTGCATATTGCAGGAAGCACATGAGCAATACATCGAAATTACATCTGCTCGGACCTCTTACACAACCCTCCACTGGGGGGGGGCAAAAAGTTGGCAGCGATGGTGAGTCAATTGGACATACCATGAGCAACAAATTTTTCTAAAATCTACTTAATTAACTAAGTTTACAGACACAGAGTACATACATATATATAAGTGCAGAACATGAAGTGAAACAGAATGCAAATGCACTCAGTACAGAACATATCAAGAAATGACAAAATGTATATGCAATGAGTACAAAACACATTAATAAATGACATAAAGTGCGCACCTACTGTACATATAAGAAATGACAAAATGTATATGCAATGAGTATAAAACATATTAACAGATGACATAAAGTGCACAAGCACTGTATATATTTTTTACCATTTTACAAGAACTAGGAAAGGAAAGTGAAGGATTGCATCATGGTTGTAGCACTGTAGGTTGCACGTAGCTGCACTGAAAGTCCATATCTTTCTACATAAGCACAACATCAAGTGAGACAATCTGAAGTTCTCTTCCCTGAAGTATTAATCAGTGTAGCCAAGACACTGAAATGTCGTATTAATAGTCAATGTTATCATTTTGGTAGTACATTAGGTACACAGAACAGTGGGACCATAATAACATCTCCATCGTTCAAGATGGTGGACAGCATGATGTGTCAACACCACACTCTTGCAGTATCTATACTCTTTCACCAACGTAGAATTAGTGCAAAAACCAAATATAGTGCTCCATGATCATGAGGATAGACAGGACAAAAGGATATTGCAGTAATTTCTGGTAATTAGGTCAGAAGGTGAAGGACATTAAGTCTTATGCTAGTCATCATAGAGAATTACACTAGTCTATTAACCGATTTGAGTAACTGTTGGCACTCATTGCCTAGTTACTAAACATTTCTGTACTATGTATGGAGTATTACAGAACATTATTCATAAGTCATCTGATTACACTAAATATTGGCACTCATTGGCCAGTTACAAACCATTTTTATGCATTATTCAGAAGTGATCATTCAAAACCAGAGTTAATTAATGGCATAGCATTAACATAATTCATCTAGTTATAGTAATCATTGGCACTCATTGGCCAGTTACAAGCATTTTTATGCATTGTTTAGAAGTCATCATTCAAAACAGGAGTTAATGAGTGTAGCATTAAGCTACTAGCATATGACACCATGTAAGTGATATAGACAAATTTAAAATATAAAAAGTAGTGGCATAGATTGCCCAGTTACAAAGTATTCATATACTTTTATAAAACATTATTCAGTATTATTCAGAAGTCATCATTCAAATGAGAGTTAATTATTGGCATAGCATTTATAGAGTATAACAAAAATATTATTTACAGAAATCACTGGCATAGCATTTATGCATTATTACAAAACATCATTCAGCACTACTCAGAACTCATCATTCAAGTGACATTGGACATATGTAAAATGTAACACTATGTAACTATTATTCAAGGTCTGTGGTCCAATAATACATAGACATAATAGATTCAATACATCTGAGAAATCTGCATTATATTTAGTACCATAAATATCTCTTAAATTAGTAGCATTATTTGGGACTGGTAATACATTTTTTTGTGCCAGTAATGCATTGCGTTGGGATCGATAATTAATTGCTGGGGCATGAAAATATTTGCTTTTGACTTATTGCTGCAAATAAGGATTAGTAACGTCATTCGTCATGAGTCACCTGTAGCAAGGTTATGAAACAAGTAGAGTATATGTGATCACATTCATGAATGACATACACAAATGGGTAAAAAAAAATGCAAGTACTAGAACAGGTTTAATGACTAACTGCTTATAGCACATTAATTTTATGAATAGCTTCTCCTGGAAAAAATACAAAATGGATTACTAAGCTGAAAGAAGAAACCTATATTAAGCTGAAAAGTAGTGAACTTCGAATTAACAGGTAATGAAACGTGTACCCAATATGTATGTAATCTAGCTGTCCTTTCTAAAACATTCAGTCATTATACCATGCGATATGAGACATACTATCAAAACGAACTGCAACAAATACTTAAATAACTACATAGCATTTCTTAACTAACAGTAAATATATAAACTTCATCATTATCCCCATCTGCAAAGAAAAACTTTATTATTCATATTAACATACCTTCATTACTATCATCACCTGCAAAGAAAAACTTCATTACTCATATTAGCATATTCTTCATATAACTATTCAACATCATTCATTATCATCTGCAAAAAAGACACTCCATTATTCATATTACCATTTACTTCATACAACTACTCATAGTATAGAGTTTCTTATTTCTAGCATATTTCATTACTAAAGCTAAGATGTGTAGTTCTGTCTGACAGCCTGCATCAATCGTCTCGCATTCTGAAAGAAAAAATTAGTTAAGACTGTTATCATACGATGTATATAGTATATTCTTGTTAATACTTGTCAATTGTGATCCATTTACTCTTCATCACAAGGTATTCCATTTTCTTTCGTTCATTCCGAAGGTCAAATTCCAATTTCATAGTAATCCAATGTGGTTTGTTTAATTTATTTCTCTTACACGTTATTGCTTTCTGAAAATGATGAATAAGGATTAATATCTTGCATTTAAATCATATACCCATTAAATAAAAACTGGTTTCTAGTGATATAATTGAGCATATAGAGAGTTTTCAAGTGCAAAAAATGTACACATAGTATCATAATGTGGTGGCAAAAAATGTAAAATAGTCACGATGTTGAGATATCATAAGGAAAAATGTCAAAGACAACTGGTGTTTGTTGTATCTTAAAGATTTCGTTGTGCATACAAACAAAACAGGAAAACAATCATACATACACGAAAAATGGAAAATGTGCACGGTCTGATATATAACGACAAGAATAGCGACCTGCTAACCTTACCTTGCCGGGCACTTGCCAAGAAAAAATATGATAATCATCAGTAAGTAGTCATATAAATATAATTGCATAAGTGGTCATACAAAAATCAAGAAATGGCATTACAGTGTGATAAATCATAAAGTATGTTCATTCAATAAAGGGTTTAATATTGAAGACGTGGTGATTGCCTTTACTTTTTCTGGTTCTCAGAGTTTCGACGTGTACTGTATTGGGGTGAGGAATGCTGCGAATTCTGTATGGACCTGCGTATAGAAGCTGAAATTTACTGCATCTACTCTTTCCTCTGTTGGATAAATAATGTGTGCGTACTAATATCTTCTGTCCAATGTGAAAGTCACGACGTGTACAAACCTGTTTTTGCTGTCTTCTCCGGCGCTCTGCGGCACGTTTGATGTTGTTCAGCGCAATGTCAATTATCTCATGGTGTCGTAGTCGACGAGACGTAGGAAAGGATACTAATTCTTTAATTTTGTTAGGTGGTTCAACATTTTTCAGTATAACAGTCGGAGATAATATAGTAGATTCATTTGGTATGGAGTTAATTACATCCTGGAATGACAGTATGTGTGTATCCCAATCAATATGTTTTTAAAGCAGTATATTCGACATAGTTTACGAATATCTTTCATTAGTCGTTCACATGGGTTCGAAAAAGCGTAATACTTGGATACATAAATCGGAAAAATGTTTCTTGCTCATAACATACGTGTCCATATAGCAGATCGAAATTGTGGTCCATTGTCGGAAATTACTTCCAATACATGCCCTACATGAAATAGAAAATGTTTTACAAATGCATTCGAAATACTTTTAGCAGTAGCTTTGCGTAACGGAGTGAAGGTAACAAATTTCGAAGTGAGTTCAACAGCGACAAAGATGTAGCAAAAACCTCTATTAGATCTGGGAATCGGACCAAAATTGTCTACAGCGGCCATGTGTCTCAATTTAATGGGTACAATGGGATGTAACGGAGGAATATGTGAAGTCGTGTTTGACTTAGCTTTCTGGCAGATTTTACATGACGCCAAAACTCGTCGAATACGTTTCTCCATGTTCGCAAAATAACAGTTCTGTCTCAGTATTAGAAAACATTTTCTGGCTCCATAATGTGCGTAACTTAAATGAGTATACCAAATTAATTTGTTAACAAGCTCGTTAGGAATACATAGTAACCAGTGTTTGCTGTCAGGGTGAGAGCGGCGAAACAAAATGTTATTGCGTACAGTGTAATGGTTTCTGATGGTAACATTATTCCTATCTTGCCGAAGGTGTTTAATTTCTTTCCTTACGTTGTCTTTACTCTGCTCTTGTGCTATATCTCGTAATGACACTGAAATGAAATTTTCAAATGCAACTTGTTGAATGTACATGACGCAAAAATTTGCTTGGCAGAAGTTGGTTGCTATGTCTTGCTGATTGTTGCTGAGAGAACGGGATAGTGCGTCTGCTACAATATTTTGCGTACCGGGAATATGAACAATTGTAAAATTAAATTCCTGTAAATAAAGTTTCCATCTGCTTAATCTGTCGTGTGTAAATTTTGCTGAAAGTAAATACTGTATAGCTCTATGATCTGTGTAAACGGTCGTATGTCTTCCATAACGAAAATGCCGAAATCTCGTAAATGCCCATACAACACATAATGTTTCAAGTTCTGTAACAGAATAATTGCGTTCAGCAGGTGACAGAATGCGACTCGCAAAGGCGATGTTTTTAATTACTGTAGTACCGTCTTCTTCAATTTCCTGAAAAATGTGTACGCCTAAAGCGTTGTTAGAACTGTCGGTGGCAATGGAAAAATTTCTAGTAAGCTCTGGATGTGATGAAAGAGGTGCATTCAACAAAGCTTGTTTCAGATTGACAAATTCAGACTGCGCTTGGCTATCCCAGGACCAAATAGTGTTTTTACCCGTCAATTGACATAATCTAGGGGTGTCTAAAGCAGAGTAATGAATAAATTTACGAAAAAAGTTAATTAAACCCAAAAAAGTGCGTAGTTGTTTCTTCGTCGTAGGTACAGTAATGTCACGTAAAGCTTCAAGTTTTTCCGTGTCAGGCGCAATGCCTTCTGCTGAAATTACATGCCCAAGAAATTTTATAGAAGTTTTGCCAAAGTGCGATTTGCTAAGATTAACTGTTAGTCCTTGTGCACGAAAGGTTTGTAACAGTTGTTCAAGAATCAAATTGTGTTCAGACCAGTTAGCTTCTGCAATAAGAATGTCGTCTACATACGTTGTGATTCTGTCGGAAGTATAGTATTTAAACCGCGAATAAATGATGCTGAAGAAATAGTTAAACCGAACGGTAATTTACAAAATTGATAACAGTCACCAAAATAGAAAAAAGCTGTGTACTTTCTGCAGTGCGGATGGAGCTGAATTTGCCAAAATCCCGATTTCAAATCTAATGTGGAATAAATAGCAGTACCATGAAATTTCTGTAGAAGTTCTTCTAGTGTCTGTGGGCGATCTGTTTCATTAATAATAATGTCATTGATGAGGCGCGAATCAAGTACGAGGCGAAGTGAACCATCCTTTTTCTTAA
The DNA here is from genome assembly GCF_023864345.2 of Schistocerca serialis cubense. Lineage (NCBI taxonomy): Eukaryota > Metazoa > Arthropoda > Insecta > Orthoptera > Acrididae > Schistocerca > Schistocerca serialis. The sequence continues at coordinate 403,186,777 of NC_064641.1, read as the reverse complement.
CAACATGGAGCAGGTTTATGTACGGACTGACTGCCGGTTCAATAATTCCTTGGTCAAGCATAGCTTGCAATTCTTTCTTAACTTGTTCTGTGTGAATATAAGGAATGGGATAATGTTTGGCTTTAAATGTGTCGTGCTGTTTAACTTGCAATTCATACGTAAAACCGGACGTAGTACCAGGGACGTTGTCAAAAACTGGAGCTTGCTGTAAAAGAATTTTGTGTAGTTGAGTACGTTCGTCGTCTGTATTTGCATTGCTCTGTTTAACCTTATCAGAAATCATCTGTATAACGTCATAGTCGGCTTCGTCTGGAGTATTATAGTTGTGTACGTACGTATCTGTGAACAATGTGGAATGACAGTTTATGTTACGTGATGCAGAAATGACCTCTGTCCGATTAATTGTTTGTTCTTCTGCAGATAAATAGTGCTGAAATTCTAATGCCAGTTGTACATTTTCATCGTTTAACATTAAATAGGAATTTTGAAAGTCAGTAATTGCATCGTGTTGTACCAGAAAATTCGTACCTAAAATAACGTCTGTAGTCAATACAGGAACAATCCAAAACTTTTAGTGAAACGTATGACCTGCAATACAAAACGATAAGTGTGTCTGTAATTTTACATCTACTCCTTTACCAGATACTGCTCCCTTTACTTTAGTTTTGCCTAATGGTAACGTAGGATAGGTATTCTTTTTGTTACATTCGTTGAAAGTTTCCTCATTTATAACTGACATAGGTGATCCAGAATCGATTACTGCTGAAAGTTTGGATGATCCAATCTTTACTTCAATGAGAGGGTGTGAAATGGTTTTTTGAATAACTGGTTTTTCCTGCAAAAGAGTGTCTCGGATGTCGTCAAAAGTAATAATATTTTCGTGAACAAGATTCTGTGTGTCAAAAGTATTGCTTGCGTTGCTGGAAGATGCAGCCTGCACCCTATCTAGTCAAATTCTATCTGACGTGCTATTATTTGCTGGAGGATGCTGTGGCATTTCAACTATTTGTACTGTTCTGTTATTTCTTCCTAACGTATTACGTTCGGGATGATACCGAGTGTCTGGTTCATTAATGATAATCTGTTGTGGCGGATGATTTTGCTGCTGGTAAGACCGACTGTTATTCAACGTACGCCGAAAATTGTGCTCATTACTTCTACGTCTGTCATGGTAGTCATTTCTATACGGTGCATTGCGATATAAGTTAAAATGGTGTGTTTTCTGTACGTACTGATTTCATTGTTGCTGTGCGTTACTATTTGGCGGAGCCGAAGCTGTACGTGTAGTCGGCGAAACATTAAAGCTTGGTTGACCTTGCACATTACATTGTTGGTTAGGTATGCCAACCGGTTGGTTTTGTTGCTGTTGTTGGGAAAAACCTCTATTCTTACCAAAATGTGGTTTCTGTTTCTGATAATTTTGACGATACTGACAATTAAAATTTTGTCTGTTATTAAAATTCAGGTGGTTGTCATTCCTGAACCGTCTATTGAAAACTGTCACTTTCAGGTAAACTTGTCGTATCAGGTTTTCTTTACTCATACGTAATCCTAGATAGATCGATAGTTGAAGAGTTGTTTTGATAGATAAAAGGATAGTAAAAGAGAAGGCAGCAATGCAGAAAACTAAAGATGAAATAGCACTACTACGGCTCGGGGCACTGTGCACGCTACGGCACATATTCATTGAAGTGTAATGCATCCCCTGAGGTCAATTACGCGCTGCAAATAGATTTTAGTTTCTGCGTTACAGGCAATGCCGGTGAAAATTCAAAAGTAAATTGTTGTATCCATTCCAATTCTAATTTCTGCATTACAGGCCAAGCTGGTGGAAATGCAAAAGCAAATTGTCGTATCCAGTCAAAGCGTGTACCTGTGCTCTGTCATTTTTAAATACGTTAAATTTTCTCACGGACAGAAAGTGTTTGTAATAAAAATTATCGTCTCTGTATGTCTTAGCAGGTTCAGGATTGCATGAGAATCTGTTTGTCTGTGTCTTTTCGGATTCTAAGTCGCGTGATCTCTGTAAATTACCTAAGTTACACTGGCTGTGTGAGTGTGAGAAATGTTCAGAATTTGGCGTATGCTGTGACGTGTTAGAGACTGCAACATTTTTCGTCTCTGTCACTTCAAAACTTTCGTCAATTTGGCTGTTCTGTTGGTCAAATTTCTTATCGAATTCCGTATCCAGAGTGCGTGAAACTTCTGCTGACATTAATTTAAACTCGTCGCGTAACTGTCTTGCTTTTTCAGAAATCGTTCAGTGACTGCCCTACTTTCATCTCTAAGTAATTTCATTGTGACTACAGAGTACTACTTAATTCTTGTGCAACAGATCTAATTTCTTCACTACTGTTACTAGCACAAGCCTCAATTTCCTCTCATAATTGTTCTTTACTATCATGGCGTTGCACGGTGACGGCTGTAATCTGTTCACTAACTTGTTTGTTCTATTCGTTAAGGTTGTAGTGTTTTTCATTAAGTTGTTTGAAATAGTTGTCTAGTATTTCACTCTGCTGTTTGAGATTTTCATTAAGTAGTTGTTTGAGATTTTCATTAAGTTGTTTGAAATGGTTGTCGTGTTTTTCATTGAGTTGAAGTAATAATGCCATAACATGATCCCAGCCAAAATTAGCGGCTCTATTTTCTATGCTGTGTGTTGGTGTATCTGCATTTGTCGCGTTTTGTGTAACCATTAGGTCATTCTCTGATTCTTGAAAATGTTTGCTAATTGGATGTGCATTGTTGGTCACTAAATCGGAATCAAACAAATTTGACGTACTTTGAGTACATTGTTCATCTTTGTGAGAAAAATTTATCTGTTCACAATTCAAATTTTGCAAACCGGGTGTGTCAAGCTGCGCAGTGTTCATTGTATGGGAACGTGCCGCGTCATCAATTATTACATTTACTGTGGACATAATTGAATTTGTTTGTTCATCATTAGGATCAAAATCATTACTAGTGATCGGTAGGCACTGATTATCTGTAATTAGACGATTATCACTATTACACTGAGTGTCGCAAGTATTATTGGTCAAATTATTCGAGTCGGTTATTTCACTCATTGCACATCACGATGTACTGTTAACAGTTTTTCGCAGCATTTTTCCCAAATCAAAATTAAGCACAAAATGAAACAAAGTCAAAACAAAAATGGAACAAATACAGTTACAACAAAGAGCAATAAATTGCCGATGATCTGTGAAAGGAAGAGTGACAAATTAGTAAATGCGTTGCGCCAGATGCAAACTACAATTAAGTAAATAAGAGCAGATATTTGACTACTTCTCAGAGGTTCACAAAGAAATACGATCCTGGCCGGTTGTCGCCAAGTGTAACCTCCCCACAAAATAAAATAAAAAATATGAGTATGATTCTAATTTAGTGTAACCTCAAAACAAAATTCTATCACAGTGTAACCTCCCCACAAAATTAATTTACATTTAATCTCCCCACAAAATTCGTTCCCATTTATAACCTCCCTACAAAATTCTTTTCATATTAACCTCCAAACAAAAATCTTTCTGATTTAATCTAAGCTCAAAATTCATTCACATTTAGCGTAACCTCAAATCAGAAAAATTCCTAAACCTCTCAACTGTAAAGATTATAATTATGTCGTTCACATTCAGTGTAACGTCCCAATAAAAAAATAAATTCAGTAACCTGGTAATAAAACAATGTGACCAACCTCTCAATTAAATTGTCGCTCACTTATGACTTTTCAATAATTCACCGTGAATTTAACCTGGTAAATTTTGGACGACAGCAGTGCTGCATCATGGTCCTGAAAGATCATTATGAATAAAAAAAGGATAAATTCTTACCTCAATGAAGTCGCCGGATATATCTGCTCTTACAATAAATTTTTCTGGCACAGCTCCCTGCAATGCTGGCCGACTTATCTGTCATTTATGAAAGGAAGCAACTGATTTTTCTATTGCAATAATCGGGATGATCATGGATGGGAGAAATTAGTAAATTCTTTAAATTGAAATGAATGGTTGTTAAATGTTACTTTTTATGAGGAAGATTATTATTACGTGATTTTTAAACCATTTATATGCGACTTGAGATAACGTTAATATGTACATATGCGCGAGGCTGCTTTTTACGTTATACAGTAATACTCAGGCTCCGGCATCGCTGCAGCGCGACCGAGCCAGCCAACACGATACACCATACCAGACCAGAGCAGACTCCAGACTAGCAACAACTTACTGCTACAGCTACACAGTTCCTACTGCAGTCAACACTGCTCTCTGGTCAGAGACCTTGTATACCGCAGGCAGCGCATGAGCAATACATCGAAATTACATCTGCTCGGACCTCTTACAATCTTCTTTTTTTCCCATCATTGTTTAGATATTCAGATTGGACAGAAGTGACGAAAGACTGCATCCATGTCTTACACATTTTTCATTCCGAGAACATCGTCCTTGCCCTTCCACTTTCGTAATTCCGTCTTGGCTCATGTACATGTTGTATATTACCCGTTCTCCCTACAGCTGACCCTTGTTTTCCTTAGAATTTGGAACACCCTGCACGTTTTGACACTATCGATCGCTTTTTCCAGTCGGACAGAACTTATTAAATTGTTTTGATTTATCTTTAGTGTTGCTTCCATTGTCAACCCAAACGTCAGAACTGCCACTCTGGTGCATTTACCTTTCCTAAAACCAAACTGATCATCGTGTAACAGATACTCTATTTTCTGTTCCACTCTTCTCTATTCTTCTCACACGTCAGCTGTTAAGCTGATTGTGCGATAATTCTTGCATTTGTCAGCTCTTGCGGTCTACGGTATTGTGTGTATGATATTTTTTCGAAACTCAGATGGTACATCGCCAGACTTACACATTCCAGACACCAACGTCAGTAGTCGTTTTGTTGCCATTTCACCCAGTAATTTTAGAAATTCTGATGGAATGTTACTGCCCCTTCTGCCTTATTTGATCTTAAGTTTCCGAATGCTCTTTTAAGCTCTAATTCTATTACTGGAGTTCTTTCTGCAATCATTCCGTTCTCTACTTCTTCGCATTTTTCACACCTTAGTATCACAGCACTTTGTATTCATTTCATTTCTGTAAGACTTTTATTTCTGAATTCCTGAATTTCCCCGAACATTTTTCTCTTCTTTCATTGATCAGCTGAAATATTTCTTCTGTTACCCATGATTTCTTCGCAGTCAACTTCTTTGTACCTATGGTTCCCTTTCCAACTTGCGTGACTGCCATTTTTAGAGATGTTCAATCCTTTCCAACTGAACTGCCTACTGAGCTACTCCTTTTTGCAGTATCTGTAGCCTTAAGGAACTTCAAGCGTACTACCTCATCCTTAGTACTTTCACATTCCACTTCTATCCGTACTGATTCTTCCTGACGAATCTCTTAAAATTCAGCTTACCCTTCAACACTACTAAATTTTGATCTGAGTCTATAACTGCTCCTGGGTACACCTAAAAATCTAGTATCTGATTACGGGAATCTCTGCCTGATCATGATGTAATCTAACTGAAATCTTCCCTTTCCTCCCGATCATTACCAAGTATATCTTCTATTTCGCTGTTACTAGCTGATATTTTTTGCAGAATGGAATACACAGTAATACAAATGAAATTCACAGTAATACACTTTCTGTCCTACGTTCCTATTCGTAAAGAGTCCTACATATTTCCTGTGGAAAGAAATTACAATGGTACGTAGCTCAGTGCGCTGTAATTTCAGAATGTGTGGATTTCCAAGTATAGGAAACTCCAAGTACGAAAGTCTGGTGTTATATCATCTGAGTCTGGGAACCACAGAATGTACGAATCTCTATGCATGAGAATATCCGAGTGTGGTAAGTCCGAGAATGAGGATTTCTGAAAGGACTAATGTTCAATCATGATTAGCTCTGAGCGTGATGTGACATCTTCTGCCGCGAGACTCTTACGACCCTGTGTCTTCGAGTGAGCCTCTATGAGACTGTGGCCGTACTGTTAAGTCTGCTTTTACGACATATAACTCCACAAATCTGCACCTTTACCAGTACGTAGTCTGTCATACTTCAAGCATGCGACTTACTGCACAAGTCTTATACATGTGTGTTCTACACGACAGCTACGATTCCCAACGATGGCTACATCCATAAATATGGCCATTAAAAATTACGTCTCGTACAGTCTGAGACCTTCCCCTTCCGCGAGCAATTGACACACCGATTGAGCTCTCCAAGCACCACTAACGACCCGTCCTTCCAGCACTTCTGCTCTGCTGTGGGGTTGAAATTCCTTATGGAAAATATTTTGTACCTGTAATGAGACTAAAAATAAAGCAAAGTAATTACTCTATTGCAATATATTGTGCGTGTAGCACTAAGTTTCAGATCCGTGATTTAGAAAGAGTAAATCGCTGGCATGTTATCTCATGTCAAGGGTGACGGTGTAAAATAATTATGTCTAATGAATTAAAGATTTTACAGAAGTTAAACGAAAATGTTTGGAATAACTTACGTTTAAAACAGGTAAACTATTGGAAATATGAAATTATTACTTGTTATAACAACATTTTCTTCAATTTTACGTTTAACACTTTCCAATACTTAAAAAAAATATTGATTATATTCATAATATTTTTTGATGACTTTGCTCTAGATGTCCCCTGGTGTACAAACTGTTACAGCGGAGTACGGATATAAGAATAATTCTTAGTCAAAAATACTATTATATTTTTACAGCTGCTAACCCATGTGAGTATTGGTCCTCAGTTACCTTCTGCAAACGCTGAATTTCAAAAGCTATTCATGTATTCCCTCTCCCTACATCCCACAAAGGCTCAGACATTCTTGAGATTATTACATACTGACACTTCCATATTCAGTGCAGTACTATACAATTAACATGTCTCACTGCAACTATTATCTACTCGTAATGTTCACAGTGAAACCACTCGTGATGCTTTGAACTAAAAGAAAAAGAAGTAAGGTCTTGTGAGCGTACGTTCCAGTTCCTAGTACGATTAAGACTCCTACTTAAAAATACACTGATGTGACTAAATTATCTATATGATCTGAATAGTACGGTTGTTCGCTGAAAAAAGTGCTATTAGGCTGTCAAACAGTTTTGAATTAATATTAGTGCTTGATAAAAGTCACGCCGCTTATGAAAATAACAGCAACATGACTGCGTCGTTACTAATAATTCATTAAAAAAACAATGATTCTGACGTATTTTATCCTGCTCTATACGTTGCTATGCTGTGATATGCAAATACGAACAACTTCCGTACTACAGGGTTTATGAAAACATGTGTTCGAAACTTTTGGGATTCTTTTTGTCATCAAAACATTACGTAAATTTCACAGGAATATAGACCAGAAAATACTTATCAAATGATTTATTATCCGTGGCACAAATATGATACATATATCAAATTTCTATTTAGAGAAATTGCTCGAAGTGGCCACACCCCCACCCCATCTGCTTCCTTTAAAGCCCTGAGCCTTCTTTTATACTTTATTTTACTTTACAACTTCCGAACAGACCTTGGAAGGCCCAACGGTAACTACCGGCCGCCGTCTCATCCTCAGTCCACAGGCTTCACCCGCTTCTATACTCTGCCGTAAATTGTGAGAAACTCTTGACGTTTTCTGTAATTGGTCAAATCCATTTTGGATAAGCAGCCTCAGAAAGTTGGTATTGGATACGGTAGTTGAATTCACCAACGATTTTAAATGTCCCCAAAGGAAAAACATACCTTTAACTCAAATCTGGATATCGGGCAGAGCATGTAATTTATCCTTTCGACAAAACCACCTATTGGGAAATTTGTTATTGAGACACCGGCGAATTATCAGTGGATGACCTCTGGAGGTATACCATCAAATAAATAAAGCAACTGATGTACGAGAAACTGCAGAAACGTTTGCCCAATAAGACGTAGCGCAAACAACTTGTTGTGAGTGAGATAATTATAAATGTACGTGCTAAGGACTGCAGAAATACACCCCACTACCATAAAAAGCGTTGATAGACAGCCATTCTTGGCTGCAAGTCAGCTTCATCCTAATCTCCCACCCGTAGAAAAGGGTACAGAAGACCTACATACATAATGTTCCAGATGCTCTTTTCATTAATGCCTTCCCTTCTCGCAATTTTCCTTGTACGAGTTAACGGAGTTTCATCCACATTACGAAGAACCCGTTCTTGAAGCTCAGGTCGTTCGCACATCGCGTGGCTTCCTACCATCTGCAACTCTCTTCTCAAACGAGCCTGCCTTTCACAAGCGTTAGTGGAATCGTACAAACGTTCTTCCAAAAGGCAAGTGCCCCCCCATCGTAGCTTTCAGCATAAAGCTTACTTGCTACGCATTCTCATCTGCTAGGCCGTACACGTAATACATAGCTGTTATCTTAGAAACTAAATACTTCGTTGCGATGTGTTGCGATTGAAGTTACATTAAAATAGTAAAAATGACAATCAGACAAAACATATACGACGACCAACTGTAAAGAAGAATGTCAGTAAAATTACACATTTGATGTAAATTACACAACCAGGAGTCATTGTTGGAAATTCCATTCATACTTCCATAACGAAGGGTTTTCGGGATACAAGTTGATTTTAATTTTTGTATTGTTTCGATGTCAATAATCAATCCCTGACGTTTTTATTTCAGTTCTTATACATCCTGTATACGGCCTGTTTCTCTACAGAAAGCACAAACTTGAACCCAAAGTTAAAATTTGTATTGAAACAATCCTCAAAGTGCTGAAAGAAATCTACGAAGCAATGTCACATTAATGCCAATGAGGTAGGCATGTAGCGCGGTATAATGAACCAGCGAAAAAATACTACTTCCGGAGCACAAAGGAATGCGAGTATGTTCCTGTTTATTTAAAAGACTCTGACTGAAAAGTGGAGTACCAGCTGCCTCATTCTACCTCTCTCAGTACTTTTAAAAATTGTCACAAACATTTTTTCACGAGACCATACTCGCGCTTTTGGTAACTTGCAACTCCCACTCCCACAAGATATCGTGACTGTAACTCACTCACACACACAAGTCCAACTATGTACATCGCTCATACCCATCCACTGCCAGTTGCCCTTTCACACTTACTCAACTATCCCAAATAATTTTCTTATATCTTTGGGTGTGTCTGTCACTGTTTCCTTTGTCGCAGCCACTTCCCCTTCTTTCTGACTACAGTCTCCTCTCATTGTCACTATCTCCCTAACACTCTCTGTTACAGATAACGTCATATTCCTTCCTTCCTACTGCTGTTCTTCCATCTAACTGTTACTCTCTATCCCTCGGTATCAGTATCTCTCTCACATCCGCTTCCTCTTTCTCTCTATTCCTCCACCCCTCCCCCCTCCTGACACTGTCTTTCGCGTTTTTTTTTTTTTACTACTGTTCTGTCACTATCAACTACGTTCCACTGCCACTGTTTCCCTCCCATTCTCTCACACCACCATTGGCCCCAACGCTATTTCTACAACACAATCACTGTTTTCTATCTTCCACTATTAATTACTCCTCAGTCTCTTTGCCACTGGAACTGTCTTGTTCTTTCTTGGCATAAGAAAGCACGAATATGTTGGCAGGCCAACATTTTTGGGAACATTTTTCACGGTGCCGAGGAATGTAGAATGAGGCTGCTGGTAGCCCTCTTTTCAGTCAGATTCTTTTAAATAACAACGAACGAGTTCGCATTTTTTATGCTCCGTTAGGAGCCTTTTTCCGCTTGTTCTCATCTTTCCCTTGCTGCAGCAAGGACATGTCACTGATATGAAAAGAACTTTAAGGGTCAGTAAAATTTTTCTAGTATACTTATGTGAAATTGAAATGACATAAAACTAATTTTATACCTCAGACTGGATCTTACGTGGAAAAAAAAATTTGCGTGTGCTTCAGTACTACAGAAAAGGTGGAAATGGTCCGTCTGGTAAAATGCATGGAGAGCGTACCCGAGCCGTGGCGCTCAGTGCGAGGGCACGCTTTCCTTCAGCCAGGTGAGGATTTCGAGAGGTCAAGTAGAGAAATGAGCTGCGTGAGGTCGGGGTTGCGATACGAACGAAGAGACCCGTGCGGACGGCTGTCGCGAGATGAAGTTGAGTGCTGTGGGACCGAACATGGTCTGGAGACCCGCGGGGAGTGAGTCGGCTGGTGCTGTCTTGGTCGGCTACTTTTGTCCTTCGCTGAATTGGTCCGTGGAACTGTGAAGTGGTAGCCTCGTGTCTATTGATACCACTGTGTACGTCATCCAATGGGACCAATTCCGGCGATCGGAAACGGTGAGCCTTATTGCACATCGTAAAAACCTGAGTCTAATATCTCTTTATAAAATGGCGTCTTGAATCACAAGCTGGTTGTGAATGTTTCTTATGAATCCAGCTTAATTCTTGGAACTGTGTGTGCTGGTTAAAGGGCTCACATGTTTAGGGATCAAGCATACGTTTGCATGTGACTGTCGTATTGCTTGGTCAGCTGAATTACATGATCTAGTCTGTTAGCATTCTCAACTATAACCGCTCTCTTGCCGTGTCGTGATTTATATGATTATGTACGCTGAACCTTATTGGTGCAGACTGGCAGTAACTTGGTACATCGTTTTCACTCTTGTCTGATAACGAAATTTAACCTAGTGCCAATTCTCATGTGCCAAGCTACCCTTTAGGCAATATAAGCTTACGGTACGGCCAACTATTGCTCGGTAATAATATTATAAATTTAGTCCATTTAGTACAATGCACCTAGGGTCCTTTAATAGCTCGCCTTTTCATCTATTTTGTTGATGAAGCTATTCAAGCGGTCCAAATGGTCATAGCCGATTAATAGATGGAGGGAGGAAACTGCGCAATGCAGTAATCATATTTGTAATATTGATTAGGTAAACGAGAACGGGTATGCTGCTTGGCCGTGCATTATTATGGACTAAGTTATGGACATAACAGTTGTGTTAAGGTTATTATTTTTAAATGGTTGTTAAAGTGCCTCACTTAAATTGCTTTCCACGTGACAATTGAACTATAAGTGAGTGCCTAGCAGTATTTTGTTATATTCGGTGAGAGTGCACGAAATTCATTTAACCACGTTTTAATCTCTGTAAATTATTACTAGCTAGTTATTGAATGTGGGTTTTACCATTTTAGCCAGTTGTGTGTCTTTAGAAATGATTGTTCCCGAAATGAAGTGAGTAACGCTCTTGTGTTGCTATTCCTGATAGAATAAATTTAATCATACGTTTTCTTAACGTTGCTATTCATTAGCCTCATGTTTTGACACGAATTCAGGCTGTTGCTAGTAGTTCAAGCTGCTGATTGCTTTAATTTCTAAATAACTAAAGCAAACCTCTTATTTAAATTACCACTTCCTTGCGTTTTGTTAAAGCTAATTTTTATCTGTTGTAAAAGACCATTGTTTTAAGTATATCTCAGATTGTTCAAGCTGAGCGAGATCTGAAAAAAAAACATTTTAATTATGATTTCATTATCATAAATGCATGCCAAATCAAATTAAGCTTGCTAGGTATTAATTAAATTTTCTGTCAAACATTTTTAACTAGGAATGGTGTGGCTGTTGCGACATCCTTCAGTTAAAATCTGACGTATTTGATGCGGTTATTATTTAGATTATGTCTCCTACCGGATTTTACGTGTAGAAGCAGAGTATGTATGTACGTCGGTATCTTAGAAACAAATTACGATTCCTAGAAAATTGTCAAAGTTGTCCAAGAGCATGGTCTGAAGAATTTATTTTAAAAATTTCAGTCATTTTCCTTGCATAGTCGTTTTGAAAGCCTTCTCTGGATTTTCGTCCTTTAGTGACAACGAAAATACAGTAAAAAGATCCTGTTTTGGGGTTTACAGAGGAACCGCCCATGAACTAACTGTATCTCCATAAGCCCCATAGACCACACGAAGTGCAAGATAAACCCACTGACTCGCTCAGTTTACCTAAACAGGAGGAAGTATGTAACATTCGTACTTTGGTTCTATTTTGTAGGATAGTGACACCTAAGACCACCCTCCTGTTGGGCATACTAATGATTCATAAGCAAAGGCTGCCAAAAACTCATGAATATACCCTTATACCAGCAATAGAACCCGAGTACGAGCACCGCATAGCCAGTTTTTATGCGCGGTTGTAACCGCCCCACAAAAAATTTATTTAATAAATATAATTATTATTTTTTTGGTTAATGATTCAAATTTTTGTGTAACCTCAGAACAAAACTAGTTCCCATTTATAATCTCCGTGCAGAAATGCATTCACATTTAATGTAGCCACAAAATTCTTTTCTCATTTAATGTAAGCTCGAAACAGAAAAATTCCTAAACCTCGTAATAAAAAATAAATTCAGTAAACTGGTAAAATTTGGACGACAGCAGTGCTGCGTCATGGCCCTGTAAGATCATTCTGAATAAGAAGCAAAAATTCTCACCTCGATAAAGTCGCCAACTATCTGCTCTTACAATAGCTCTTTTCCGGCACAGCTCTGTGCAATGCTGGCCTATACATTTGTTATTTATGAAAGGAAGCAAATCATTTTTCTTTTGCAACAATCGGAATGATCATGCATTGAAAAAATATTAAATTCTTTAAATTGAAATGAATGCTTGTTATTATTAGGACATTTTTAAAAGATATACATGGGAGTTTACGTAATGTTACTAGATATGCGCGAGCCGATTTTTTTTTTTTTTACCGTATAGAATAATACTCAGGCTCCCGCATCGCTGCACCGCGACCGACCCAGCCAGATACACCAGACTAGAGCAGACTCCAGACAAGACAACCTCAGACTAGCGACTAGCAGCAACTAATTGCTACAGCTACACAGTTCGCACTCAGTCAACACTGCTCTCTGGTCAGCGATTCTCTTATACCTTGCATATCGCAGGCAGCAATACACCTCTTACATAACCCTCCACTGGGGGGGGGGGAATTTGGCAGCGATGGTGAGTCTGATAAATGTTCGAAAAGTGGCGTATGCTGTGATGTGTTAAAGGCTGAAATATTTTTCATCTCCGTCACTTCGCGCTGTAAAGATGAAAATTTTCTCCGTAATGTATTATTGGACGAACCTATCTCACCGATCGCCTGCTGTAAATTTTGAAATTCGGGTGTTTGATTAAACGAAACAGGTGACGTGTCGTCTGATTTGGTGTCATTATTACTTTCGATAACATCAACACGACTTGCCAATTCATCATATTTTTCAGTCAGTGCTTTTACCTGATCATCGTTTTTATTATCACAAGCATTAATTTGCTTTTATATTTTACGTGTGGTTTCGTTCAATTTTTTAACGTCTGCTTTGATGGCATCGGGATCCTGTATTAGTTCTAATTGTTCATGTCTGTCGGTCACTGTCTGAAAGTCTACTATGTGTATGTCTGTTTTTGTTTTTAAGATCAGAGATTTCATCATGTAATTCAGTGTTCAACTGTTTGATAGCATTAATTTCGTCTGATACTGTACCAAAATTGTTGTCTACGTATGTTTTTGCTTTCGTAAGCAATTTACGCTTATCTTCCTGTCTCTGCGCAGTAATTGTTTCAATGACTTGTCGCTTTACTTTATTCTGTTCCTGTATAAATTTACGGTAACGCGTTTCACTGTTTTGTTGGTGGTGATTAAAACGTTCGTCAATTTGGCTGTTCTGTTGGTCAAATTTCGCGTCTACTTTCGCATCCAGTGTAAGTGGAAGTTCTGCTGACATTAATCTAAACTCGTCGCGTAACTGTGTTGCGTTTCCAGAGCATTGTTTAGCGACTGCACTAATTTCCTCTCTAAGTAATTTTTTTGTGGTTGCATTTGTATTTCTTAATTCTTGAGCCACAGATCTAATTTCTTCACTACTGTTCCTAGCACAAGCCTTAATTTCTTCACGTAATTGTTCCTTAGTATCATAACATTGCACGACGACGGCTGCAATCTGTTCATTAATCTGTTTAATCTTCTCATTAATTTGTTGTTTGAAATTTTCATTAAGTTGTTTGAAATTGTCGTCTTGTTCTTTCTTAGACTGTTTGGAATGGTTGTCTATTTATTATTAAGTTGTTTGTAATTGTTGTCTTGCTTTTATTGTTTTCATTAATTTGTAGCAATAATGCCATAATTTGATCCAAGCCAAAATTAGCGACTCTTTTCTCTGAGCTGTGTGGTGGTGTATCTGCATTTGCCACGCTTTGTGCAACCACTAGGTCATTCTCTGATTCACAAAAAGATTTGCCAATCGAATGTGCACTGTTGGTCACTATCTCGGAATAAAATAAATCTGACGTATTTGGCTACATTGTTCATCTTCGTGAGAAAAATTTATCTGTTCACAATTCAAATTTTGCAAACCGGGTGTGTCAAACTGGGCAGCGTTCGTTGTATCGGAACATGCCGCGTCATCAGTTGTTACATTTACAGTGGACATAGTAGAATTTGTTTGCTCATCATTAGCTTTAAAATCATTACTAGTGATCGGTACGCACTGATTATCTGTAATTAGGGGATTATCACTATTACAGTGAGTGTCGCAAATATTATCGGTCAAGCTATTCGAGTCGGCTATTTCACTCACTGCACATCGCGATGTACTGTTAACAATTTTTCACAGCATTTTTCACAAATCAAAATTAAGCACAAAATGAAACAAAGACAAAGCAAAAATGGAACACACACAATTACAACAAAGAGCAATAAATTGCCGATGATCTGTGAAAGAAAGAGTGACAAATTAGTAAATGCGTTGCGCCAGATGCAAACTACATTTAGGTAAATAAGAGCAGATATATGACTACTTCTCAGAGATTCACAAAGAAATACGATCCTGGCCGGATGTCGCCAAGTGTAATCTCCCCAAAATTTAATAAAAATAATATTTATTGCATTCACATTTAATGTACCCACAAAATTCTTTTCTCGTTTAATGTAAGCACGAAACAGAAAAATTTCTAAACCTCGTAATAAAAAATAAATTCAGTAAACTGGTAAAATTTGGACGACAGGAGTGCTGCGTCATGGCCCTGTAAGATCATTCTGAATAAAAAGCAAAAATTCTCACCTCGATAAAGTCGCCAACTATCTGCTCTTACAATAGCTCTTTTCCGGCACAGCTCTGTGCAATGCTGGCCTAGACATTTGTTATTTATGAAAGGAAGCAAATCATTTTTCTTTCGCAACAATCGGAATGATCATGCGTTGAAAAAATATTAAATTCTTTAAATTGAAATGAATGCTTGTTATTATTAGGATATTTTTTAAAAGATATACATGGAAGTTTACATAATATTACTAGATATGCGCAAGCCTGGCCTTTTTTTTACCTTATACAATAATACTCAGGCTCCCGCATCGCTGCACCGCGACCGGCCCAGCCAGATACACCAGACTAGAGCAGACTCCAGACCAGACAACCTCAGACTAGCGACTAGCAGCAACTAACTGCTACAGCTACACAGTTCGTACTCAGTCAACACTGCTCTCTGGTCAGCGATTCTCTTATACCTTGCATATCGCAGGCAGCAATACACCTCTTACAGGGTGTTTTGGAACATATTGGGTACGCATGTTGTTGCATTAACGATGTACTAAACATCGTAGGTAAATGGAAAACAGGATAAAAATTGACCAAAGTTATAACTAATTTCTTGTCTGGTATGAACCTTGTTGTGCACTGAGTACAAGCTCTCACGTTCTATGACGTATCTACGTTCAAATGGATATGTCGTTTTTCTTCTATTAGTGGAAACATTGTGTAGTTCAGCCATAGTTACAATTTACTGTCAGCCGTAACGAAAGTTACATGATTGCATTAATCATTATTCTGATGTAGGTTTGTACTGTTACTGCGAAGAGTGGAGTGTAAGCTTGTATGTGAGCTAAGATATGTTAAATCATAGCAATAGCAGTGGGTGGGTGACAGCGTTAAGACATGATAGAACCAAGGACGTTTAGGCTACAATTGGAGATAGTCTGATATAGCGGCTGAAGCGTCAGTTGTTATATTATGAAATGGTCACACACTCAGGAGGAGGTGAATGAAATTGTCTCCAGCAGTGACAGTTACATATATAACTCTAACAAGGCATTTCCCAGCGTCCACTGGCTGCCAAGTGAAGACTATGTAGCGCATCTGTATTGATGATACCTCTTCTTTATTAAATTCTTACAATTAGTACATAAATTACTCAAGGAAAATCTGTATTTGAAAAAAATTAAAAGTGTTCTTTTCATTACCACGTTGTATCTGACTGTATTTTAGTTAAATGTTTTGACCCATAGTAGCAGCTATTTCTCATGAAATAAGTGACTACAGTTTAAATACAGTTTACGTATGATTATGCGCAACTGATACCTTGGTTATGTACATTAAGTGGTTTTACTAAATGAATTAAAGTAATGCTCACATTACATTTATGTCGTGTAATGATGTTTGCCACATAGAGCACAATCTCTGGTACTGTATGACTACACATTTCATTACCATTCGTTACCGTAGAAGACGGTACTTTTAACTTTCTGATTGAATCTGAAGCGGCAGTCGCTATACAATTTCTATATGTTCGAGTTCAATGTTCCGAGTTTCGTCGATGATTAGTTATTTAAAATGATACGCCCTGCACTTTGATTCACAGTTATTTTACAGTAACCAGTGTCGTCACAAATTAACGACGGAATACGATGTCATTAAAGTCCTACTAAATAGATGCCACGGTTACTTATATTGTTCCAAAGGGAAACTGATAAACTTCTCCATCCATATTCCTACATTTCTACAGAGGTGCGCAAAATGTAAGAATGAAAGGAACTTCAGCATGATGTGTCACTGCCAAGTAAAATTGTATTGAGGAAACCTAGGTGCCCAAAATCGTCAATAAAGATTTTAGAAGGAAGACTGGACAGCATGGTTTGCATCTTCATGTAACAGTTATTGTACGCAAAACGATCTACTCATAAAAGGTTTCAGAAACAAAACAAGCACTAAATTTAACATGAAAATATAAAGGTTCTTCAAATTCAAAGAATACGATCTTAAAACAGTTCCGCAATGTTAAACTTTCAGAAAGAAAAAAAACAATTCAATCTAAAGGAACTTCAGAATTGTTTTGGATGACATTAACAACAACCGTTTCCAGGGCAAGAGATTAGTAAGTAACCCTTCATTTCACATGAACCAATCAGTGATAATTTTAGCAATTAACAAATGGTCGAATGAAAAAAGAGAATTACCAAAATTTATATGCAGCAGATAAGAATCCCCAAGAAGCGCAGTCGTAATAATAGTAATTAGACCATAGAAGGGAAGAGATGATGGCAATAAAGGGGAAGAACGCGATCCAGGAAAATGAGGGGATAACAACACCTGCTTCTTAAAATAATATTGAGTAATGGGTGATAATGGCTATTAGTGGGGTCAAGAGACTCCCATACTCTTAGTGAATACCACGAGCGAAATTATTCATGCCTACAAACATTTTTAGCGATGGATTAACAAATGAATCTTTTTACTTTTAGAAATATAAAAGTACAACAGTAAAAAATACACACATCTCAATATACAACCCGAAGATAGCATAATATACAACATTAAAATACTTTCCTGTAACATAGAATTTAATGACCACTTGGATTGCAATAGCTGTCAAAGCAAAAGCTCCAGAATAGTGTCAAAAACTATTAAGAGTAGCACAAAACAAGTACAACCTCCGTTGTTTATGAATGCCGTGCACAGAGTGAGCTCCGTTAACACCATCGCACGCAACGGTAGAAATAGTTAACGCCTCGCTAGCCCGACCGCTCGACAGCTGCCGAAGGGACAAACAGTGTACCGATGGACTACGGTTATGAGAAGCGGGAACCACAAGTCCCAACCAGGCTCGAAAACTCATGCCACGCGTAGCAGTACAGGGTCCACAAGCAATTATGTCCAGCGGAGACACTTGGAGTCCAGAGTACATCATTAAATATTAAATTACGAACACATCAAACGCGGGCACACGAATTGTAATTAAAACAACCGCAATGGACCCCTAAGTGCGTGATACATTTTCAGCTGAGTGTACAAAATATAAATAACAAAAACATGGACAGATATCGCCAAATCAAGTGAACACCCCAAGGAAATTTTAATCTTAAAACCCTTGGGTTAAAACCACATTTACATTTGCCCTAAAAGAAGTCGACAAAATATCCAATTATAAATCTGCCTGACTATCATTGCTTATTTGCTGAAGAGGCAAAACCCTAAACTTCGCAGAAAGTCTGTGGCGGAATAACAAGCCTGTTGAATGTGACTTCTGCGGGGTAATACACAGTGCTTCCTTGAACAGGCCAGTTCCGAGAGATTGTAAAACAACAAATAACCGCAAAGTTCAGATTTTCAAGGTCACAATGTTAGTGAAACAACTCAAATCCTGGCACGGGGAATCTTGAATTACTATTCAGCACTTCATTTCAATTGGTGAAACTGGGCGACCGCATCGAACAGCGCAGGCAGAGGACCTCTTGAAACAAGAGGGTGTTAGGCGGATGGACGGGCCTGCCAGTTACCCCGAGTCACGGCCCACTGAGCATGTGTGGGATGCGTTGCGAAGACGTACTGCAGCAAATCCACATGCACCAGTGACCTTCAACCAGTTGTCAAACGCACTCATGGAATAAGGGGAGCCGGCCGTTGTGGCCGAGCGGTTCTCGGCGCAACAGCCTGGAACTGCGCGATCGCTTCCGCAGCAGATTCGAATCCTGCCTCGGGCATGGATGTGTGTGATGTCCTTAGATTAGTTAGGTTTAAGTAGCTCTAAGTTCTAGGGGACTGATGACCTCAGATGTTAAGCCCCATAGTGCTCAGAGCCATTTGAACCATCTGAAGAAGGGGAGCACGTTGCAGAGGATGCATTGCCGTCCATGGTCACCACACAGCCTATTAAAAACTCTATGTCTAGGTGACTTTGATAATTCGCGATATCTAATTACTGTTTTTTCTCCGCGAACTTTTCCAACAATGTAACACAATTTTGCAGACTACCTTACTTGGGCGACACTAACTGGGTTACTTAAAATGTGACTCTTAGAAAACTTCGGAAGAACTTCCAAAAGCCAAGTACTGGCTTCCAGTGGAAGTTCTACAATAAACCACAAATGTGTAACCCAAGCCGATCATCTATATTCCTCATGGTATAAACTTTGCGCAAGACATTTTATGCTGAATCATTTTTATGACGCAACTATTCGTAACTAAAGCTAAAGCTCAGTCTACTGACTCGGTCATTCCGTACTGACCGGTCGCCAGTTCTTCCTCTGCCAACGTCACAATTCGGATGTGGTGTTGTGGCGGAGCAGGCGGTCAGCACACATCTCTGCCAACCGTCGTCTGCTTCCCAGACCGTGGAGCCGTTACTTTTCACTCAAGCTACCTCCACAGTTGGCATGACGAGGCTGAGTCCACTCTTTCTCTCCTGAAGAGAAATTGGTGGCAGTAAGGGAATCTATGCCGGTTCCTCTGCATAGCATTCGGACACATTGACCACGTAGCTACGGATACGGGCAGTACTACACAGTGAGTACCATAATTAGCAGTTTTAACTGACAGTAGTGAAACTATACATAATTAATGCAAAAACGTGGACCCCCAATGGTGTCGTTTGTGAGAGTAGTTGTGAATATGTGGTTACGATTCACCTCTTATTACAGTATGCAATATACTGTAAATTAGAACAAATGTTTTTCTGTCATAAACTCTTAGAGTAGGTCTCATCTGACTTAAATTTTACCCATGGACCACGGCTGGGAAATGTAATGCTTGATTAGGTACCAGTAAGTTTTTCTATTTCAGTAGGATTACCATATGACATACCAGAACGTCCTAGATGAACTGGTGGAGCAGAACCTTTACTTTTGACTCTAAGTTAACATGACATCAGTACACTAAATTTTTCTCTCTGAGCGCATCTCTAGACGTGATGAAATGGAGCGTTGAAAAACTGGAACAACGGACTGTAGAGTTTAGTCACTATTCACCGGATAACCCGCAGGTTTTGGAAGTAATTTGAAAATCAATGGAAAGACGAGCGCAGTATTGAATCGAAATACGAGGGCGACAATTAGAACACCTTGGTTACCAGATACGAGTCCACTGTAAGTTGAAACATGTAACGTGGTGCAGTATTTCTTATTACTGTCGGTCATGGCTAAAATTTGAGCACAATAACATGAATTCTGAATCGAAAAGATTACATTTAAATTAAATTTGTGCTGACTGTGACAGTACTTCATACTAATGTCAGTAAGGGGTCGAAGCCAAGGATTTACAATAACCTCGCTTGCCGCTGCTGTGCTGTTACTGTATATTTTCAGCCATTTAGGTGCTGATGCACGCCGAAAGCCTTGATTGTGGAATTGGATACTTAACTGTAGAAAGGTACAAAGTGTAAATCTATGAACTGAAGTTATTACAGAGAAAATTCTCAGTAGTGCAGTGTTTTAATTATTTATACCTCAAACGTTTCCATGTTACAAATGAGAGTATCTTATATATTAGTGGTGGTTTAAAGAAAGGCTTTGAATTGTTTCGGGGTGAAGGCAATTCGGACCGAAACATTTATGTTAGGTGCTAAGTCCCATCAAATTGTTGGAGGTGCTATGTTCTTAGTCACTCTCCACAGATCTGTATATAATATTGTTTATGCTCATTCTTCTCCAGGTAAGCTATCATAGCCTTTTAATCTTTCTTCATTTGATCTTTAATTGAATGGATTGAGGAAATAGATTCAAAGGTGTAAGATTGAATGTTTCCTGCGTGTTCCCCTTTTTTGAGCACATTCACCTTACGGAATCTTTCCACGTCGGTGTAACATTCTGTTACTGCTATCCGTGTAACATCTAATAAATCATATGTGATGCTGACAGCTTTTGAAATGTACAATTTTTGGAGAGAGTGCCGGCTTGAATATTAAAAAAAATTGGTAGCATTCAGAGACATCATTTTGAAAGGTCTAACGACCTTTACTTCCTCGACCATTTTGTATAAGTCGCTAGGCAAATTTCTTTGTCACCGACTTCCTTCTCTCTATCAAGGCAAACTCAGAGTCAAAGAGAAGGAAACTGTGCCCACTAAGAAGAAACCATTGCTCTGTTCGTGTGAACAACTGATTGGGCATCAGAAAAGAAAAAGAGATACCATCATTCGAGTCTTGTTTTGTGCAGCGCAGTTGTCATTTCAAACAATAAGGTTTCTCTTCATTGTTGTCCTGGTATCCACAGTTTCAGAATCCATGACGCGATTTCATTTACACTCCTGACAGCAATACTCTCATCCCACATGCACATGTAAGATTGAAGGGTGTCACCTACAGATACTGCCAATTTGTAACAAAATAACTGGTGGCGATACAACATCTCGGAGTGCGTTAGTGTGGGCACAAACATAACCTACTGCATATCAACCGATATGCAGCAAATGTCACTGTCAGGGGACTGAGAATAACTGATACTACTCTTCAGAAGGCTCTGTTCCATTTCGGACATCCTATGGTGAATCTCTGAATCTGCTTTTTCTGCAACGTTCAGTAGGTCACATATCTTGCAGGTGTCTATCTTAGGTTTGTGGAAGGAAAGGTTGGAAAATTCTTTTAGAAAGACTCTACCAAAAAAAAGGAACTTATGGCGCTTTCAGGAAACACCTTTTCAACGTACGAGTACATTCCTGAAATATTCGCCTGACGACTGAGGTATTCTTTGCTTGGTCTTGCTTGGCTGCAATGGCTAACTTCCCGGGGAAAGCCATTTATGCGTCCTTTTGTACACATTTTGTCTTCGTCGCTGTATTGTGATCGAGCGTGTCTTGCTGTGCGGTCGGTGAATATTGTCTCTCCTAGATTTTTCTTGTTAATAAGTATTTCCAGACTTTTCTTTCCAACAGCAAAAATACTCGTAAAAGTGGTTTTTCAAATTGCAACAAGATCCCCTGTACCATTTGGAATGGAATACCGAGCTGTTCCCAGCCGGAGACTTTCAGCGGGATTATCATAGGTTCCATACCAACGACGCCATACTGGTGTGACACTAAGAAGACCCACCAGGAAGGTTCCTTGTGATGAGTAGTCTTGCTTATAGAATGTACAAAACAAATCTATTTTCAATGCAGCCGTCAACTCACAGCACCTCAATCTAAATTTTCATAGCACCTAAAGCAAAGAACAACAAAATTTTATCTTTCTATAGAGGACACTGGAAATATGTAAACATTCAACAGCATTCATTCCTTACGTAGATTTCACAGCCAGTGAAAGGCTTAAAATCGTTCCCGCCGTGAGGGACCTATCTTAGCTCGTATAACTGTATTTTTGTGTGTTTAATACGATATATCATTGGTCTTTAATTTCTTCTGTTAGTCTCTGAATGATCCACTACCATGCTTCCTCCATCTCCCACCTATGTGGCTTTCATCCGCCATAACCTAATAATCGACCTCACATATGTACAAAATGATTTAAAGATAAAATGTTGGTGTGTATTATTTCATTTATGTGACAATGTTATGCGACTTTGTATGACCGTAATATTATGCGATGTTTAAACGCATACCTTATAAGTTCAAGAGCAATTACTTACAAAAAAGGACAGAATAGAAATCTATGCAGGCACTTATCACTGCAGCAGAGTGAAACTGAATGGCAGATTGCACCATTCTTATGAAATTAACAGGCAACTTAGCACCATTGCCATCTAATTGGGGCAAGTTCAACCACTTAGAATTCTCGGGGGACATAACACTTTTCATATGTAATTCTTTTCAGTATCCTTCACCTTTCAAACCAATTATCACATTTTTCCTGAATTTGGCACTTAGCACCTTTTCTACAGTTAAGTATCCAATTATATACATAAATGTTTAATAGCACACTCGCCTAAACCACCTAGTATTTTTTTTTATAATTGCCATTTCCGTACATCATTACACGCATAAAGGTAAGCTTAACTACAGTAGGAACAAATTACAGAAAAATTGGATAATCTTTTATAATGTAGGTGTGTTGTACCTCGCTTCTGGATCAGCGTCCGGTAACCAGAATGTGGTGAGGCTGGCTTTGACTGGAAGATAGAGGGCAAGCGTTTGAACCGTCCAAGAATTTCGTTTCAACGCTACTGTAATTGAAATACGGTAACCTACAAAGAAAAATTGGTATCTCTGTGACCGCTGATATACTACCACAGAGATAATTAATTGTACTAGTAAATTCACTTGATATTTTCTTGTAAGTCAAGATTTAATGAACAGTTTGAAATTTCAAATATTACACTTTAAGCAGGTCGTTACAAGTGTAAATTACTATTTTTACTATCTCTTAATTTCACTCGTAGACGTTGTTATAGTAATGAAATAAAGTTCACATATGAAGCATCACATGAGGAGTGTGCCGTGGGGATTTTGTATCATGAGACTGCCGTAGCTGCTAGTTCAGATCTCCCTCAATAACGGATCTAATACTCATCAGTTATTTTTTACTCTCTCTCTCTCTCTCTCTCTCTCTCTCTCTCTCTCTCTCTCTCTCTCTGTGTGTGTGTGTGTGTGTGTGTGTGTGTGTGTGTGTGTGTCTAATGCAGTTGAGAACGACTAGAAAATTAGAAATGATATTGTAAGTAAAGCTCTGTGGTCAAAACCGAATTAGTTACATGGATTAATTAATTGGTAACACTTCGCTTTCTTTTACAATCTGAGATATAGTGTCACTGACATCGCTGTGACCTGGACCCTATTTATGTATGAACCACCAATCTAGAAAATGATTGCCTTACAGATTTTGCCTACGCATTAACCTTCCATTGCAGGTATGGTAAATGCGAATTAATGTGAAACAGAGATTTGTTTTCCATGTTTATTTAACTTGATAATGGGATCTGTCTTTACGAAGTATGTTACATTTTTGTATTATATAAATCACACATTTGGTCAATTGGTGTGGCACTATTTCCCCATGAATGAAAGAACAGTTTAACTACTTTTGCAAGTTATTTAAACGACAATCTTGTCTATGTTTCGAAGCTGGGAATGTTAGCTACATATAGACTGGCTTTAGAAGCTTTCCAAATTCCTTCTTAATTTTGTAACTGATTGCAACACTTTCGAAACCCGGTATCCAGGGAAACCTTCCGATGAGGTTGAGTGCAAAAAGCGAGTCTGTTCGAGTGCGGTGGCTTATTTCCGGAGTGGCGCACATTTGTTTGCCGGGACTTTTTTCTACAATGCGTTTCGCGGCCTCCAGCATGTATGTGCAGGTGACGAGCAGGGGCGAGCCTGGCTGGTGAATATTGCATACGGACTCGCCTTGTTTCTCAACCGACTCGGCATCCAGCGACGGCCCCGTGGGTGTCTGGGCCTGCTCATTATGCAACCTGCAGCACGCGGATTCCGCAGGCGCGTCCACCCTACAAACGCAGAGTTTTTTCCGTGCGGGCTCTGCCGCGCGCTAACAGGTTGTCGCAGACGCAGAAGATGGGGAAGGTCTGTTTTCTCTCTCTCTCTCTCTCTCTCTCTCTCTCTCTCTGCTTCATTAAAGTTCTTTGAAGTAACCCCGACGTGGTAATACATTCCGGAATACATTTAGTCTCGAAACAGACGAGAAACACGCTACTGAACACTCGTTATTTCCGCACTTACATCTTATCGAGACATGCCGTAAACATTTCTGGTAGACGGACCCTGAAAATGGACTGCACTGTATTTTAAACGGTGATTTACCAAAAGACACTAAGAGTACAAAGACATGAACTAGAAACCATTATAGTCACACAAAGATATGGAAATCGAATTGTGCACTGTAAAATATACACATGTTAGTTCGTAGACAGAAGCCTAGCAGTGATGGACAAAGGTTGACAATGAAATGAAAGAAAAGATTATATGATGAAATGTGATACTAGAAAACATGAAAAAATGAGAGAAAGTTGAACGAATCTGAGGCAGCGAACAATCGCCTAAAGGCTGGGATACAATGCAACTTTTTTTGCTCTCGGTTGCTTTGCTCAAAATTGTTTACGCTACGGGCAAATTTTCTCTGTTTGTTTCCGTCTTACAGTTCTCTGCGAGTACTTCCTGTAAGTTTCTCAGAGTAATACGAGAGCAAATGTTGGAAGTGTTTACACACAGATTGAGAGTGTCTCTGAGACCTGAGAGATCACCCCCTGAGGGACCTTTGTCGTAATTCTCTCCATGAAGGATAATGTTATGATGGAAGAGCGTCAGGCTGCGGCTGCAATTTTAATACTTTTACTGGCAAAAAAATACGTGAACGACCGTGTTCGTGTTGGATAAGAGAGCGGATTAGGCGGTGGGATGATTTCAGAACGTGCAGGTATCTCATTGTAGAGCTTGCGATGGAAATCCATAATAGTATCGAAATTTTAGGAGAATGGCAGCGATGGAGATAGAAGAAATATTCTTTCCAATTGGACCCCAAACTGCCACTCAAGATGCTGTTAAACGTAAATTGAATATTGCTAAATAAAGATGGCCTGTATTACAAGTACTTCTAGTATCGGCCACGTTTATTCTCTTTACTGTTTGGTATAGTAACATTAGAAAGATCAGATTCCTTCCTTCCGCCGCCTATAATTTAACGCAAATACATTGTATTTATTAACAATAGGCTCCATAGTGGTTTAGGACTGAATCATTTGACTTATGCTGCTTCGTTTAGTCACTAAGATGACGAAGCCAGTAGTGATATATATTCAAAAGATCGTCGCATGGCAGCATGGAACTATTATATGTTTGATAGTAAAGAAATGACTTACACTGAGCTATAGTATTCAGTGAAAGGTTACTAATAAATTCTATATCCTCAAAACAGTGCCGACAAAGTATAAACACTTCATGGGACTCAAGAAATATAACATGAATTAAAATTGTGAACTCCAAAAAAAGATAACGAAATTATTTATTCTCAAGAGATGGCTTCGGTCAAGAGTATAAACCATTTATAACTCAGAGAGGACGATTATATACCAACGCGCTGAAAAGATACCGTTCAGTCCTGAATACACTGACGGGAGAAAAATAGCAACAACAAAAAATAACTAATGTAATCGAATTTCGGGAATGCATTTGTATAGATAACATACTAAAGTGATTAACAGTGTAAGATCGACATAAATCGTTACAAATATGTGCTGGTACATAACAGTTGGTGTAACCGCCAGACTGTTGAATGCAAGCATGCAAACGTGGATGCATAGTGTTGTACAGATATCGAATGTCAGTTTGTAGGAAGAAGTTCCATGCCTGTTGCACTTGGTCGGTCAACGCAGGTACAATTACTGCTGCTTGTGCCGGCCGGTGTGACCGTGCGGTTCTAGCCGCGTCGGTTTCGAACCACGTGAGCGCTACAGTCGCAGGTTCGAATCCTGCCTCGGGCATGGATGTGTGTGATGTCCTTAGGTTAGTTAGGTTTAAGTAGTTCTAAGTTCTAGGGGACCGATGACCACAGATGTTAACTCCCATAGTACTCAGAGCCATTTGAACCAACTGCTGTTTGTGGATGATGGATGACTCTGGTGTTGTGGTCCGATGATGTCCCATATGTGCTCGATTGGAGACAGGTCGAGGTAAGATGTCAACACTCTGTGGAGCATGTTGGCTTAGAACACTGGTATGTGGGCGAGTGTTATCTTATTGGAAAACATCCCTCGGAATGCTATTCGTGAGCAGCACAACAGGTCGAATCACCAGACTGACGTACAAATTTGCAGTCAGATTGCGTGGGACAGCCCGAGAGTTCTCCTGCTGTCATACAAAATCGTTCCCTAAAACATAAATTCAGCTGTAGGTCCAGTGTATCCGGCAAGCAGGAAGGTTGGCTGCAGTGGCCCACCTGGCCTCCTTCTAAATATCACAGGGCCGTCGCTGGCACCGAGGCTGAACCTGATTTCGTCTGAAAACACAATATCCACACTTTCCTCCAATGAGATCTCGCCTGACACTAGTGAAGTCGAAAAAGGCAGCGCTTTGGCGTCAGAGGAGTGCAGACAACAGGGCGTCTGGCTCGGAACTGCCCTTTAAGTAACAGATTTGCAACAGTTGTCTGTCTGACTGCAGTGCCAACTGTCACTGGAATTGCTTCTGCAATGCATTACGATGTGCCAGAGCCATACGCCCACACGATGGCCTTCCCTCTCGGTAGCACTACGCAGCCGTCCGGAGGCCTGTGTTCTTGCAACCCTACATTCTCGTAAACACTGTAACCAGAAATCATGTACAGTTACTACATTCGTGCCAAGTCTTTGTGCAGTATCGCAGAAGGAGAATTCTGGTTCTCGCATCCCTTTTACACTACCTCGTTCAACCTCAGTGACGTGTTAATGGCGCATAGCCGCCTTAAAGGCATTCTTGGCTAACGCCACGTCCCATTTAAAAGATAACTAACGCTCATAACAGTTAAATCATGATATTGGAGGAAACCTGATATGCATTTTCGTAGTGGCGCTACTAGCTCTACTCCTACGTGATTCTCGCCGTCATTGTATTTAGAACACATGCCTCGAACAAGCCATCACCACGGCAAGTAATTGTAAAAATTTCATCCAGAATCTTCTTCGCTGCAAGATTCTAAATAAATGCCAAACAGCAGGGAGCACCACCAGAACCTGTGTACCGAATTTCCATTATCAATACGGCCTCGTGGCTAAGCACTGGTGAACGTTCCCTAGAGGCTGAAGCACTGATCGCAGTACCGGTTAGGGGAAGAGGTAAGGCACTTGTCCCGGGTGGCAGAATTTAGGGCGTTTCCAGTTGTGGACGAAATTATATTTTTACGTAGAGTGTAAAATATTATTTTCTGCTAATCTCTAATAAAAATAATTGTCGTAGAGCTATATACATGTAGACAAGTGCAATGCCATAGAATAAACCTACTTCGCGTAACTGCACTGTGTCATATTCTGTTTCGTATCCATACGTAATTTTTTAGAACGTTCACCATTCATATTCATTATTATTTGTTCTGTATTTAGCCAGAATATATTGGTGTATTTGTATCTTAAAACAGAAACTATTTTATAATTTGTGAGGCTGAAGTCTTTCTCATACGCAAAAATAATGCCGATTCGTAACTTAAGCTGACTTGAACAATCAAAAACAAAAATAAAACTAAAGCACGTGGCCTAGAGTTGTTTACAGTTTACCTTTCTCTTTCTTGCACGTAGGATCAATTTCGATCACTTTAACTCGTTGAAAAGAATATAACAGCGAACGAGAAAATCAGAATAAAAGCAATTATAATTATGATTCTAAAAACAAATAAAATGCGAGTATAGAAAATAAACAATTTTTTTCAGCCTTCAGTTGCAAGGTAATTTTTACTCGTTTACCTCGGTTTCGATTCCAGTAATGGAATCTTCTTCAGAACCTATAAATTAAACCACATACAGACATATATTACTCACTGAAATGCATCATCAGTCTAATGACGATGCATTTCAGTGAGTTATATATGTCCGTATGTGGTTTAATTTATAGGTTCTGAAGAAGATTCCATTACTGGAATCTAAACCTAGGTAAACGAGTAAAAATTACCTTGCAACTGGAGGCTGAAAAAATTGTTTATTTTCTATACATATACGGTTGCTGACGCGCTGCATTATGTTAAAGATTTGTAAAATGCGAGTAAATGAATACGGTTTCAATGTGACAGTCACGAATTGCATTTACAATATATTATCTTACCCAATGTTTTGTTTTCAGTGCTGGTAACAGGATTTGTGAAAAAAAGAATTCAATTTTTGTATTTGAGTCAACACCTTGATCCTTTTTTCCTTCTATTTTTCTGTGCATCGCTTCGTTTTT
Source organism: Schistocerca serialis cubense (assembly GCF_023864345.2). NCBI lineage: Eukaryota > Metazoa > Arthropoda > Insecta > Orthoptera > Acrididae > Schistocerca > Schistocerca serialis. The sequence continues at coordinate 403,157,953 of NC_064641.1, read as the reverse complement.
GACCATCAATTTCTATAAAAACCACTAAATAAATTTAAATATAAAGGTACTATCAAAACAACAGAGATCAATGAAAAAGGCTTAACAATTAGTGAATAATAGAATGTTACGTTATGGGAGGGGAAACGCTGTGCGCATGCCGCATCTGATACCATTTCCGTGAGAACGAATAGAGTTTTTGTTTTATTGAATCGTAAAGCATAGGCTAAGCGCATCAGCAATCACTAGCAAATGGAATAATGGAATGTACCTTTATCCCAGGGGGTAGGGAGAGGTGGTAGTATAGGCTGTATAAGTAAGCACCGTTTCTGAGACCATTTATCTGTCAACTTGGAGAACTTAAGGTTTATTCTACGGTATTGCTTTTTGACTGCACTTCTTTTACATGTATGTAGCATCCCTTAATCGGTCAGGTAGACTAGCAAATTGAGTAAAGTAAATAGGTTAAAGTTAGCTAGTGGGAATTTGTGGTAGTGGGAATTAGTGAAGTTTTGGCAGGAGGAATGGGACTTTTGGTCAAGTGAATATAGTATTATAAGTATTAAATTAGATAGCAGTAATGCAGGAGTGCGGTTTACCCCACTAACTAATAAGAAAATGGGAATGTGGGTAAGCTACTATGAACTGCATAGCGAGCACATTATCGTAGCCAAGATAGACATGAAGCCCACGTCTGCCACAGTAGCACCTGTTTGTATGCCAACCAGCTTTGCAAATGAAGAGATTGAAGAAATGCATCATGAGATAAAATAAATTAATCATATAGTTAAAGAAAACGAAAATTCAGCTGTGATGGTGGACTGGAAGTCGATAGTAGGAAAAGGAAGAGAAGAAATAGTAGGTGAATATAGACTCGGGGAAAGGAATGAAACAGGAAGCTGCGTGGTAGAATTTTGCACAGAGCATAATTTAATCATCGCTATCACGTGATTTAACAATCATAAAAGAATTTTTTATACGTGGAGGAGACCTGGACACACTGGAAGGTTTAAGATAGATTGTATAATAGTAAGACAGGGATTTGGGAACCAGATTTTAAATTGTAGGACATTTCTAGTGACAGTTGTGGACTCTGACCTCAATCTATTGCTTATTAACTGCAGATTAAAAGAGAAGAAACATGAAACAGGTAGGGAAGTAAGGAAATGGGACATAGATAAGTTGAAATAATTAGACGTTACTAAGATTTTCAGGGGGAACATTAGGCACCAGTTGACTAGGACAAGGGAAATAAATACAGTAGAAGGAGAATGGGTAGCTTTAAGAGATGAAATACTGAAGGCAACACAGGATCAAATAGGTAAGAAGACGAGGCATAATACAAATTCTTGCATAACACAAGAGATCTAGGATTTAAATAGTGAAAGGAGAAAATATAAGAATGCAGTAAATGAAGCAGGTGAAAGGATAGACAAACGTTTAAAAAACCAGACTGGCACGAATTGCTAAATGACGAAGTAGGAATGGCTAGGGCATAAATGTAAGGATTTAGAAGCATATTTTACTAGGGGAAAGATAGATACCGTCTACAGAAACATTAATGAAGCCTTTTGGAAAAAAGAGAAGCAACTGTATGAATATCAAGAGCTCAGATCGAAAACCAGTCCTAAGCAAAGAAGGGAAAGCTGGTAACTCGTAGATGGAAAGAGTATGTAGAGGGTCTGTATAAGGGAGTTAAACATGAAGACAATAATACAGAAAGGAAAGGTGACTTAGACGTAGGTGAGATGGGAAATATGATACTGAAAGAAGAATTTAACAGAACTATTGAGTCAGAACTGCTGATACCTTGGCAAATCCAACCATGACAAAACTGTTCCATCTGATGGGCAAGATGTGTGAGACAGACGAAGTACCTCATAGTTCAAAAAGAATGTAATAATTCCAATTCCAACGAAATCAGTTGCCGACAGGGGCTAAAACTACCGAACTATCCTTTTAATAAATGATCGTTGCAAAATATTAAAACGAATTATTTACAGAAAAATGGAAAACTGGTATCACCCGACCTTGGTGAAGATCACTTTGGATTCCTGAGAAACGTAGGAACATGCGAGGCAATGCTGACCCTACGACTTACATCCGAAGATTGGTTAAAGTAAGGCAGACCCACGTTTATAGTATTTGTAGACTTAGAGTAAGCTTTTGACAATGTTTACTGGAATACTCTTCGAAATTCTGAACGTAGCAGGGGTAAAACACAGGGAGAGAAAAGGTATTTAAAACTCGTACACAAACCAGACGGCAGTTATGAGCGTCGAGGGGCATGAAAAGGAAGCAGTGGTTGAGAAAGGAGTGAGACAGGGCTGAACCTTATCCCCGATGTTATTTAATCTGTACATTTAACAAGCAGTACAGGAAACCAACGAAAAATTTGGAGTAGGAATTAAATTTCAGGGAGAAGATATAAATACGTTGATAATTGTTGTTTTCATTGTTATTCTGTGAAAGACAGCAACAGACTTGGAAGAGCAGCCGGCCCGAGAGGCCGTGCGGTTCTAGGCGCTACAGTCTGGAACCGAGCGACCGCTAAGGTCGCAGGCTCGAATCCTGCCTCGGGCATGGATGTGTGTGATGTCCTTAGGTTGGTTAGGTTTAATTAGTTCTAAGTTCTAGGCGACTGATGACCTCAGAAGTTAAGTCCCATAGTGCTCAGAGCCATTTTTGGAAGAGCAGTTGAACGGAACTGAAGATATCTTGAAAAGAGGATGTAAGATGAACATCAGCAAATGCAAAATAAAAATATTTGCATGTAGTCCAATTAAATTAGAAGACGCTAAGGGGATTAGATTTTGAAATGAGATACAGTAGTAGACGAGTTTGACTATTTGGTAAGCAAAATTACTGATGATGGGTGAAGTATGGAGTATATAAAATGTGGACTGGCAACTGCAAGAAATGTGTTTCTGAAAAAGAGAATTTTGTTAACATCGAATACAGGAAGTCTTTCTGAAGCAAGACTATGTGATCACACGTATCCGGACACCCCAAAAAACATAAGTTTTTCGTAATAGGTGCATTGTGTTGCCACCTACTGCCAGGTACTCCATATCAGCGACCTCAGCAGCCATTAGACATCGTGAGAGAGCAGAATGGGGCGCTCCGCGGAACTCACGGGCGTCGAACGTGGTCAGGTTATTGGGTGTCACTAGCGTCGTACGTCTGTACGCGTGATTTCCACACTCCTAAACATCCCTAGGTCCACTCTTTCCGGTGTGACATTGAAGTTGGATGCTGGACTCGTACAGCACAGAAAAGTACAGGCAGGCATCGTCTGTTGACTGACAGAGAGCGCCGACAGCTGAAGAGGGTCGTGATGGGTAATAGGCAGACATCTATCCAGTCCATCACACAGGATTTCCAAACTACATGAGGATGACGGGAAGTACTATGACAGTTAGGCGGGAGGTGAGAAAACTTGGATTTCGTGGCCGAGAGGCTCCTCATAAGCCACACATCAGGCCTGTAAATGCCCAACGACGCCCAGCTTTGTGTAAGGAGCGTAAACATTGGATGCTTGAACAGTGGGAAAGAACGTTGTGTGGAGTGACGAATCACGGTAGACAATGTGGCGATCCGATGGCAGCCCAGTAGAACTCGGAAGCGGTGGTGTTATGGTGTGATCGAGTTTTTCATGGAGGGGCTTGCATCCTGTGTTGTTTTGCGTGGCACTATCACTGCACAGGACTACATTGATGTTTTAAGCGCTTTCTTGCTTTCCACTGTTGAAGAGCAATTCGGGGAGGGCGTTTGCATCTTTCAATACGATCTGGCACCTGTTCATAATGCACGGCCTGTGGCGAAGTGGTTACAATACAATAACATCCCTGTAATGAACTGGCCTGCCCAGAGTCTTGACCCGAATCCTGTAAAACACCTTTGGGATGTTTTGGAACGCCGACTTCGTGCCAGGCCTCACCGACCGACATCGATACCTCTCTTCAGTGCAGCACCATGTGAAGAAACTTTCCAGCACCTGATTGAACTTATGACTACGAGAGTGAAAGCTGTCTTCAATGCTAAGTGTGGGCCAACACAATATTGAATTCCAGCGTTACCGATGAAGGGCGCCAAGAACTTGTAAATCTTTTTCACCCAGAGGTCTGGATACTTTTGGTCACATAGTGCATTTATCTGGAATGTAACCATGTATGAAAGTGAAACATGTACGATAAACAGTTTAGACAAGAAGAGAATAGAAGCTTTTGAAATATGGCAATACAGAGTAACGCTGAGAATTATATCGGTATATCACGTAACTAATGTGGAGACACTGAATAGAATTGGGGAGACTAGAAATGTGAGGCTCAACTAGACCAAAAGAAGTGATCGGTTGACTGGACACATTCTAGGACATCAAGGGCGCACGCATTTAGTACTAGAAGGGTGTGTGTGGCGTAAAAATAGTGGAAGGAGACAGAGTTAAGTATAGTAACCAGCTCCAAAAGGATGTAGGTTGCAGTTGCTATTCGGAGATGAAGAGGGTCGCACCAGATAGAGTAGAATGGAGAGCTGCAAGAAACCAGTCTTTAGGCAGAAGGCCACAGCAGCAAAAAGACAAGTTTTAAAAATAAGTGTGGTAACTGGTATACAAATAGAATCATTTAGAATGACTACATTATATCTTATACACACCAGATTTTTTTGTATTTGTTGCTATTGTCTTCGACTTCACGCCGTAACTTTAATATTGGAGTACTGATCGTTAGGAAAGCACTTTGAAAATTAGAATTTCAGATTTGTCTTTCGATTTAGTCAGAAAATTTTCCTTTATTTACCACAGATACATACTCTTTATTTTATTCTATGTTATTTTTCGGGAACACACTGCTATTGCTGTTGTTGAGGTTTTTTTTCTTATATAAGTTCTCGGCTCATTGGCTTTTATATCCGTTGTTTAAGGCAATATGCTTTCAAGTACGTAGTTCGGTGGCTATATAGTCAGCTCTAGTGATAATTTAAGATTTCTATGAATCATAAAGTTAATCAATGCATGTTTATGACGCGGATGGTGACAGGAATCTGACTTTAAAATGGAATCTGTGTACTTCCTTTTAAGGAAAATGTTGAAACTACGTTTGCCATTCACTTTCTTAATATTGAGATCTAGGTAATTAATGCTTATTCTTTATTCTACGTCTGCTGTAAATTGAATATACTAATGCATACTGTCCAAGCTGTTAGGTAAGCTAGCACTACTTTTTCGTCACCCTTAAAGGGGCCACTCACGTCTTCAATAATATGCAGTTTTATCTGTAGAGCTTGTTCTGTTGTTAAAGAGCACTTTTATAAACTATTGACTAAAAATTTCGGCCATGATTGGCCGTGGTCAGAGCTTCACTCTGATAGTAAATTGTGTTGTTGGATCAAAAATAATTGTGGGATAGTGAAAATTCCGGTAGTGCAGTTAATGCCACAACTTCAGCATGGCTAAATTTCTGGTATGTTAATAAACTTTTCTTGAAAATTTCTAAGCATTACTTAACAGGGATGGTAGCACGTAGGTTTGTAATGTCAAGCGATATCAGTAATTGGGAATGTCAGTATTCTGTAAAAAATGTATGGTTTCAGACTGTTTTCATAACGTAGTGAATTTGCGAAAACCGAACTTTCTTTGTGTCTTATTATATAATTTGTTCAATTTGCTGTTACGCACAAATCTACTAATGACAGTCGGTCTAATGCTCCTGTCGCATATGTGTACTGGGTGGTTATAATTACAGTACAGCTACTCACAGAGGTCTAGTGTGGGGTTCAATTATCGTTGACAACCAAACTTGGTAGATATCCTAACACGTAAATGCAGAACCGATTTACGCTGAAAAAATGTTTCAGTTTTGTCCACGACGTCGCAAACTTGGCGCTCTACACCGATTGCATGACATCCACGCTGTCATTTGACAAACCATAACGTGAGTGAATAGAATGGTTATCAAGAAGAGAGAACGTGTCCTGTTAGTGAAACTGTTTTACGTGAGTAATTAAAGTGTTGCGTCGAGAGAGTTACACTGATTGAAAGGTCTGAGGAGCTAGTGTTCATGCAGTGCTACAATAGTTGTCCGTCACATGGAGACAAGCGACCTTTAGCGACACTGAACGTTAGCATGTTTCCTAGTAACTTTCGCCGCCTCTCAGTTCAAAGGCGCTCTTGTATCAGTGGTGTTCTCTGTGACTAGTAATACAGAACATTTTTTTGTTGTTGTTCCAAACGATATTCGTGTCTCCTGGCTACAGCACATGATACCTGGCACTACGGAAAATTCACTCTATGTATTATATTGCTGACATTTTACGGTATTTTAATTTAATGTTCTTAATGCTATATGTACACTTTTCGCAGATCAAATGACGGTAACTCTGTTTTACTGAACCCGGTCCTAATAAATAAAGGTTTCACAAATGGCACCTCGGCTAAGTAGTTGTTTTCCTTAAGCTGTACCTTTCTATAAAGATTTCACTCGAAATCTTCCACAGTGCTATGCCATTCGATATTCATTACTCCTTACAAAAACAGTGTACACGAAAGTTAGTAAACTGAAAGATACAGTTTCGTAGGATGCCAGGGAACAGCAGTCGTCTTTCCACTGATTTATAAACAGTGACTTCATTTGTGTAACCATCCACTATTTATTATGAGAATCTTTCCCGTCGCAAGTAATTTTAACAACTGATTTGAGGAACGACTTTGTGATGCCCATGCAGCGGGAGGCGAAAAGCGCGACACGTTTCACCAGCTTCTCAGGTTGCGCTGTTGTCGCAGGTTGGTTGCTTTGTGTGAGATCGAAACCTCGCTGGCCGTCACTGGTCACTCGCCAGCTGACTGCAGAGCCCGTTTCCGCGAAATCCGATTAAAGTGGCAGCTTTTGAACCACGTTACGCTCGGTGGCTGCATTTCACGTTTCATTGTGAGCTAAACGACAGCATTTTGCAGCAGAAAAAAAGGCATCGCAGGTAATAAGCAGTTAGCGCGATACGGTTTCTCTGTAATTTTCAACGGCGGATTGGCTTCAATCAAGTTCACGGTAGACGTAACGCAGTTAATTGAAAAGCAAGTGAATGCTGCTTTCTCAGTCTATTCAATGGTAATGTGAGAGTTTGAATAATTATGCAGCAATGTTTAGTAGCTACTATCTCATTTAGGAAAAGAAAATATTTCGGATTTTTTATATATGCTAGTAATATCACTCCTTATCGATCTAACTTTTTCCTGGTCTCCAAGAAAATATCATCTGTTCATCAATATTTTGCGAGTCCTGATGTTTATTTTATTTGCTTTCAGCTCCATATTACTGTATCTTAAAGATTACTACGCAAACCCTATTTTCATGATCCTTTTCACTCTTTTACGTTCATATTAGTTTTAAAATGACGCTATGGTAAAATTAATCAGCTATTACTAAGGGAAGTCTCGTCGATGACGATGTCACTGGAGAAGGATTTCAAGCCCGGATTTGGAAAACCGGGGGAAGATTGTAGGCCAAGCCCTTTCAAAGCAATCGTCGAAGATTTCACTGTAAGTGATTTAAAGAAATTGCGGGAAACCTAAATTCTCCTAATACTTATTGAATAATTAATCCGTTTCAACTAAGGATAATGTACCTCTTCGCAGCGCGTCTTGTTTTGGAGGATTTGTAGCTACATCATCTGGTGCCACCTACTGGCGAGGCGGCTGACCCGGTTGCTGTACCGACTCTCCCATGCATCACATAGGAGTCAGTTTGATCGTTCCTGATTAAATGACCCATCCGCCTTACGCCCATGATAACAGTTGACTGGGTGCCACCAGGTGATGAGCTACACAGCCTCCGAAACGAGTAGTGAAATGAAAAAGGTACATTATTCACAACTGAAACGAGTTGTTAATTATTATGAGCCTTAGTCGCGGATGTTGTCCGAATTAGATTTTATATAAATTGCGATAGCCCGAAGGTAGCCTGAGCCGTGAAGTGCCACTGTATTAACACTATACCGTATCGCTCTCTCGCTTATTGCTACTAGGAGTAGAGCTACTTACTAAATAGTGAATTATATTTCGTTATCGTGCGATGCTCTGCTTTTAATCTACTGTTATTACGACTGTAGAAAGTATAGCAATGATGTTAATCGTGTATACGTAGCATCTCAGAAATCTAATATGAAGATACCGTCTCTGGTTTGTAGAATAACCATATATGATTACCATGTAAATTTATAGGACGTCTTGCAGCATATCATTAGCTGCACTTTAAAAGTACTGGTTTGACAGACAGATATTAAGGTATAAATCCCAACACCAGTGCCATATACTGAGCACGTCGACATAGACCCATGCGTCTGTCAAGCATAATATCATTATGATGGTTAACAATTTCTCAGATCGCTCGGTACACAGAGCCTCGTGAGTATCTGTCATACCTGTGGAAAGCTAAAGGGCAACACTTCATGGTCGTACTGGGCATCGTGTTTCGGTTGAGTAGAAAACAATCACGAAACGTAGCCATTTAGCATTTCACAACTATGACATGGAGCCACGACGATCTGTGTACCACAAAGATCCACAACATTTTTAACCGTCATACAGTTCTCATACTTGACACACGCATCGGTTCATGTAACAGTGTATACCACGGAATGTGTGCTACATGTCTGAATTCCAGTCTGGCAAATAAATACTTTCGAAGTGTACCTCACTCTGAACAACAAGATACCTGATATCCGGCAGTCCATCCATGAACTATTTCGACACGAAATATACCGGAAGATGCTGAAGAATCACATGACATACCTCTACAGAGAGGAGATGTATAATAGCATGTAAAGACTTGACAAGCTGTGCCAACAGAGATGCCGTGAAGAACGTGTCATACTGAACTTACCCAAAGTAACGCATCCCATCGAGTCAGTGGCAGCCAGAAGAATCACGAAACGTGCCACTCTAGCCATGGTTCGGCAGAGAGTCCGCTTCACGCGCTGGTGCCTGGACTCGACAACAAAGAACTAACGAGTTTAGTTTTTGGACGAGGGACTGGATTGATGGTGTCACATGGGCAACGGCGGACTCCGCACAAAGAAAGGTTACCGGACACCAGACACAGAAATCCGAGCATGTGTCAGAGAGGAAACCGAATGAAGCTCCCTGCAAAACCAGCATCAATCTCACGGCGAACCAACTGGGTGAAAATGCGGTGCCAGTTCTTAGGAAAGTACTGAGTTTAACACCCACTCCTAAATCCGCACATACACGGACATTATCAATTCTGTGGAACAGAGCTTACCGCTGAAGCTGCTGAAGAAGTAGGTCGTGAAACCTTTTATGCTCTCACGCAAACAAAACCTATGAAACTTCCTGGCAGATTAAAAGAGTGTGCCGGACCGAGACTTGAACTCGGGACCCTAGCATCTGAGCTACCCAAACACGACTCACGACCCGTCCTCACAGTTTGAATTTTGCCAGTACCTCGTCTCCCACCTTGCCCGCAAAAGGCAAAGGTCCCGAGTTCGAGTCTCGGTCCGGCACACACATTTTTAATATGCCAGGAAGTTTCATACAAACGCACACTCCGCTGCAGAGTGAAAATATCATTCTGAAAACCTATGAAACCGAACATCTCTATCAGAGACATGGCAGTCATAAGGAAATTAAGATAATATTTTGATAGTCTTGGCTTACCTGCCCACAATCAGAATGCAACTGTGGTCCTATCTCTCCAGGATTAAATTGAGAAAATGCGGTGCCTGCTAGAGGACAGTGCATACAGAAGATCGACACTGACCCTATAAAAAATGTAGAAAGGGAGACGATGACGCTTCTTAAAAGATGTGGCTTGCTAGATGATGTTGTAAGGAACCTAAGACAGAAACCATCAGTTCCACAAACTTTATGGACTGCTGAATGTTCACAAGGATGTGTTCCTTTACGCTCTATGACGGGCAACATGAGTGCTCCGACATACTCGCCTGCGAAGTACGTAAAGTATTTGCTTATTCCTAACGTCGGAAAACTCTCACTCCACAATCGCGACCCTGTGGATTTTGTTTGCCGCTTCAAAAACTTCAAGCTTAAAGATACCGACCTCCTTATGATCTTCGCTGTTCGGTTTCTTTTTACGTGAGTGCCTTTACAAGAATCCTTGAACCTTATTGGCCAGAAATCTCACGCAGAGACGTCAAGCCGTCTTAGGCGCGTCTTTACGTCGACACACTTTCTTTTCGACGATGGCTACTACGAGCAAACGGAAAGAATAGCCATGGGCAATCCATTTCCATAGTTCTCGCCAGTATCAGTCTGGAATATTTTGTGGAGGATGGCCTGGAATTAGTCCAGTGGACAGCTACCTGATCTTCCGATACGTAGTTGATACATTCATCGCATGGCCGCATGGAAGAGACAAGCTGAATGAATTCCTTATACATCTTTATTCCACACATCAGAATATCGTTTATGTCATGGAAGTCGAAGTGGACGGAGTGCTCCCTTTTCTGGATGTCCTGATTAACAGAAGATCGGACGGCGGCTTTCATCTGCAACATGTGCCGGAAGAAGACGCACACCGCCATTTAATTACATTCGAACAGCTACCACCACCCGAAACAGAGGAAGATCGTGCTTAAATCATTGGTACATAGGGCTCAGACCCCACTCGAAAAGCAAGTATCAATCAAAAACTAAAACATCTGAGAGTGTTTTTCCGGAAGAATGGTAACAAGGAGTGGGAAATTCGGTGAGCCCTGCTTCCCCTACCCTCTATACAACCGGCGGAACGAGACGAGGATTCTCGGTGGGACACTGTCATTGCGTTTAATCCTTGTTGTGACGCGTATGCGGGAAGATAGGATGAATTCTCCAGAAAACGGACTTCCGCACAGCAGCCAAAACACAGGAACTGCTTGGTGGTATGAAAGGCGACAATGGGGTACAGAAATAACGTGCCAGTGTGGTAAGACATACATAGGTCAGACGGTTCGTACTGTGGAAGATCGTTGCCGGGAACACAAATGAAACAGCAGGCGGCAGCAGCCTAACAATGCTGTAGTCGCAGAACACTGTCTGACTGAATTACATGGACTGAACTACGATCGCACCAACGTTCTGAAACGGACGTACAACCTCTGGGACTGTCTCATTAAGGAATCTGTTGAGATTAGAGTACTGGAACCGGTGATAAATCGTGATAGTGAGAAATGAAACACCAGATATCGAACTGACGTCGAGGATAAGGTGGAGGAACAGCAGAGGAGCCGCCATCACGCGCATCCGGGCGGGAAGCCAGGACTTTGTCGTCAGGAGTTGTGGGGTGGGATGCTGGGCGCGAACGGCCGATACAGCGGCCGATCAGCGGGAGAGGGAAAGCAGATAAGAGTGGCGCAGACCCCGCATCAGTCAGTTTATCAGCGCACGTGATGAAATCAACGTGGCCTTTCTTCAAAATACTGTGGCCTTTTCGACATTGACAACAGGCAGTTCGCCAGTGAATTATTTCGAAAACAAAATATCCTTTATCAAATACAAGCAAACATTAGCACCCAACATACAGGATTTTAATAACACATTCAATCCACTAGCTCTGTTTTGTTCACACCACAAACTTCGACGAGTTTATGGTTTGTGTTACCAAAGAATTTCTAAAAGCCCTCGTTGTTTTACCTACTTGATCCTCTGCTGCCTTCACTACTTCATCTATTACTGCTACAGATTCCTCTTCTACTGTATTCCTTCTCCTGTTCTTATCACTCATTCCCTAATTCTCCCTCTGAAACTCTCTCCAACCTCTAGTTCTTCAGTTCATCCAGTACCTAATAAGAATTTACACAATTCTAGTTTTGGTAACCTGTCAAAAAAGTTTTCCATTGATTCTGCAATTTTGCTGACCGTTACTGGGAGCGTTGTGCGGTGGACACACTACCCTGTGCCCCATTTAACGGTGGAATTGGGGGTTTTGAGGCCATGTGTCAGGCCTCCTGGCATATCCGTGTTTGTCAGTTTGATTCCCCTCAGTATGGTCAAACCATCTACGTGGTCATCAGTGATGTTCCCTGAAATTTCGCTTCATATGGCCTGTACGACAACATTTAAAACAATTAACTCCCTTATTAAGTATTCTCTTCCGCTCCTGTGGCGTGGTGACCATTTTTTGTCCTTCGCTGGTATCATTTTCCATGAGTTCGTACATAATGACATTAATTTTGTGAATACGATCTACGTAACAATTTATCGATAGCCCGTGTTTTAAGACATAGAGTTAGATGACTCACGGAAGTATCGCTACGTAATTTTCCTCCTATATCTGACCATGAGCTTTTTCCTGAAGTCGTCGAACAGTTGTGTCTGCCTCAGCCTTTCGTCACACATATACACTCCTGGAAATTGAAACAAGAACACCGTGAATTCATTGTCCCAGGAAGGGGAAACTTTATTGACACATTCCTGGGGTCAGATACATCACATGATCACACTGACAGAACCACAGGCACATAGACACAGGCAACAGAGCATGCACAATGTCGGCACTAGTACAGTGTATATCCACCTTTCGCAGCAATGCAGGCTGCTATTCTCCCATGGAGACGATCGTAGAGATGCTGGATGTAGTCCTGTGGAACGGCTTGCCATGCCATTTCCACCTGGCGCCTCAGTTGGACCAGCGTTCGTGCTGGACGTGCAGACCGCGTGAGACGACGCTTCATCCAGTCCCAAACATGCTCAATGGGGGACAGATCCGGAGATCTTGCTGGCCAGGGTAGTTGACTTACACCTTCTAGAGCACGTTGGGTGGCACGGGATACATGCGGACGTGCATTGTCCTGTTGGAACAGCAAGTTCCCTTGCCGGTCTAGGAATGGCAGAACGATGGGTTCGATGACGGTTTGGATGTACCGTGCACTATTCAGTGTCCCCTCGACGATCACCAGTGGTGTACGGCCAGTGTAGGAGATCGCTCCCCACACCATGATGCCGGGTGTTGGCCCTGTGTGCCTCGGTCGTATGCAGTCCTGATTGTGGCGCTCACCTGCACGGCGCCAAACACGCATACGACCATCATTGGCACCAAGGCAGAAGCGACTCTCATCGCTGAAGATGACACTTCTCCATTCGTCCCTCCATTCACGCCTGTCACGACACCACTGGAGGCGGGCTGCACGATGTTGGGGCGTGAGCGGAAGACGGCCTAACGGTGTGCGGGACCGTAGCCCAGCTTCATGGAGACGGTTGCGAATGGTCCTCGCCGATACCCCAGGAGCAACAGTGTCCCTAATTTGCTGGGAAGTGGCGGTGCGGTCCCCTACGGCACTGCGTAGGATCCTACGGTCTTGGCGTGCATCCGTGCGTCGCTGCGGTCCGGTCCCAGGTCGACGGGCACGTGCACCTTCCGCCGACCACTGGCGACAACATCGATGTACTGTGGAGACCTCACGCCCCTCGTGTTGAGCAATTCGGCGGTACGTCCACCCGGCCTCCCACATGCCCACTATACGCCCTCGCTCAAAGTCCGTCAACTGCACACACGGTTCACGTCCACGCTGTCGCGGCATGCTACCAGTGTTAAAGACTGCGATAGAGCTCCGTATGCCACGGCAAACTGGCTGACACTGACGGCGGCGGTGCACAAATGCTGCGCCATTCGACGGCCAACACTGCGGTTCCTGGTGTGTCCGCTGTGCCGTGCGTGTGATCATTGCTTGTACAGCCCTCTCTCAGTGTCCGGAGCAAGTATGGTGGGTCTGACACACCGGTGTCAATGTGTTCTTTTTTCCATTTCCAGGAGTGTATATCACGATAGTTTTAGCTTCGATGCGCTCAACATTTCCTTATTATTCCCATTTGAGCGGTTATGAAGTATCAAGAAATGAAAAGAGCCCCTACCCTGTTATTTCCGAAAACTTGGTGATCAATGCAACGATGTTAGAGCCAAAGGTAGACTGACTAGGAAGCGATCTGTAGCTGTTGCCCTAGCGTTGCATGGAACTAAACTCCTTGTTTACTAAATGCTTGACAGCTTCCTGAGCTGAAACCTCCTTCTCCATCAGCTCCATCAGCTACAGACCCAATTATCGCGTGTGCTCAAAATAAAAAAAGAAGGGGAAGCAACCTTACACGTAGTGCTGCTCAAGGTGTACCTGCTGCAGAAGGTCCATAGTGCTGCCTTCTGTCTGTCCATCTGCGTCCTCAGCAAAAGTCCTGACATCAACAGGGTAGAAGCAGAAGACACACTTCAGGAGTCAAACCGAACAATGCGTTTCTATTATCTGGTGTGGGCAAGGATTCTCTGACGCAGCTGGGTGTGGTGCGCAGTTTGGAGAAGGAAATATGACTTTCTAGTGAAGTTCGTTTACGGCCATTGGCTTGGACCTGTCAGTAATGAGGCTGGCAGGGTGAATATCTGGGCTTTACCCCAAATGTCGAGTCCCGGCCGCTGACTGTGTGTTATGCTGCTGCTACATTTTCGGATTCCCCGTTCCCCTATGCATAATATATGCTGTCAGTGGTGGTTGCGGCGGCGGCGGCGGCGGCGGCGGCTGTGAGGACGCACGCTTCTGTACTCGGAGTGTACTTGTTTACTAGCAATACGGAAGCGAGCACAGACATGGCCTTACCATCACAGCCAATTCCCGGGACGGTGGAAAAGAGCAGGACTGCCCGGTGCCCAGATCCTGAGACTTCAGGCAATGGTTCGCGTCTGGGTGGAAGTAGAAGCGTCTGTGTCACTGGAGCGGCGCTAAACGGTACAGGCTCGACGTCACATAACTGCCCAGATGTTCCACAAAGAGAAAATAGCTCAGCCGCGCGTAAATAGCGTTGCCCCCTACTGGTTCCACAGTAAAGGCGGCGGTTTATGAGTCGCGCCGAATGTTCTGGGCCAAGCAGGCGACCAAGCTATCGTAATCGAGCTGCAATATTCCCTACAGTCTCGCCCAGCATCATTACGTTTGGCATGTCAATACTGAAATAACTACGAAGCTGCCGACTATTCAGTCCATAGGCACTCACTGGCTGATATTGTCAGTTTAACTTCTTCCATTTATACTGTTCAGGCATGGGGTACTTACTCTAGAGTTGATAATCATGTTTGATGTACCCTTCTCATGGAAATCTACGTATAATGTGTGTGTGTGTGTGTGTGTGTGTGTGTGTGTGTGTGTGTTAAGTGTGGGCGCGTGTGTTTGTATGTGTATGTGCGAGTGTGTGTGTGGGTATGTGGTGGTGTGTGTGTGGGTATGTGAGTGGGTGTGTGGGGGTTTATGGTGGGGGTCTTGTGGGGGATGGGTGTGTGAGAGGGAGCAGGAGTAGAATAACTTTGTGATAATTGATTTAAACATTACACTTTTTACCTTGTTGATGTATTCTTGTACATTATTTATGTAAGGCGTTCGGATTTTACGAACTTTACATTAGCTTGGTCCAAAACGACAGGACGCTACAGTATGAGATCTTCAAAAAATAATAACTACATTATATCAACAAAAGGCAGTTGCTGTTAATCTCATGTACGAAAAACTAACAAAATAAACTCTATCAATATGGACAATGGCATGGAACAAACAAGTTAAAGTGAAACGCGTTTTGGAGATGAACTGAGCAGGTAGTCAATGATACCGTAAAACTCCCATTTAGCAAGAAAATGGCGAGCTTCAGCGCAGAAAGGGACAAGACCAGAACAATACATTATTCCTTTTAACGTAAATAAGGTCGGAACCGAGGGTAAGTGGATTCATGTCGTTAACAGGGCTGGGCTGCAATCCAGCAAGAAAAATAAAAATCTTTATTCATCTCTAGCGTAACGGTAATTGGCTGAAGCCATACTTGGTGACATGGACACGACATGGTGGGTAGATCCCCATTACATAAAAGCATTTTGAGACCTTAAGGCCCTGTCTCTCTCTCTCTCGTCTCGCGTCGGACCGTGCTAGTGTGTGGAAATAAGAGAGAGCTTTGAGAGCTTTGCTTTCTGCGAAGTGAGGACTATACGCTTCACGTATCGTGGCGACAAACAGCAAAGTAGTAGTTAATTATTCCTGCGAGAATTTTTGGTTCCAAGACACTGTGCACGTCGCTCCAACCCATAGCGAGTGTACGCTAGCCATTATTTCGACTAGGGGAAGATAACGTTCTACAGAATGCAGGAAAGCGGCGACTGAGTGAATTAACTCACAGCCGGAGTAGGGAATTAACCTTTCAGATCCAGCACAGAGACAACACCGTTGCAAATGCCGCTTGATAAAGTACCATCACGCATTAGGCCACAGTAAATGTAGAGAGTAGTTTTCGCTCACTCCAACTTGCGTACGCTTTGACCATTGAATATTACAAGTTAGGATACTAACCTACCCTCACATTGTGTACATGAGAGTTTTTTCTCATTGGTTCGAAAAGTAAATTTATTCTCCACCAACTCAGTGCATTGACCAAATACGACAATGTAAGTTTAAATGAGCTGATAAGGATTTTAACAATCATTCTTTCCTGTGATAAAAAATTATTCATGTGTAGAGATAACGATTTTAATAATCGTCATTTCAGTAAGTCCAAGAAGTAAATAGTTTGTTATTGAGTGTCAAAAGTAATTGAACATGATTGTTGAGTATCCCCTGAAATCACAATTGATAAAGTATATGTAGAATAAAAAAGGAAATAGCTGTTTTGTATTTCTAGAATAGTCCCCAAACTTTCACTTTTATTAATTGATGCATTGTAGGTACATGACAGCAGCCCTTCTAATGAATTTTGTTATGATCTGCTCCTGATATTAATTGCCTTACAGGACAGGTTTATATTTATTTGGAATGTCTGTTTGACACCCTGGGCTTGTGAAGACAGATCAGATGTTTTGTCCGTTTGCGCACTAGGTGGTAAGCTAAATTTTCACACATTAGTACACTCAATGTGCAGACACAAAGGTTGGATGTACGACATTTTTACATAAAAAGAATGTTGTGACCCTTCAGAACTGTCATAGAACAGTTTAGATATGTAAAAATAAAGAACTTGCGGGTCTGTTAAGTTTTACACAGTGTATTGCACGATAATCGAACTATTAATCCTACCATCAGTAGGCGATAACAAGCAACATGAGCATAAAGCGGTATGCGGTCGGTCGGGTTGACCTCTCAATAACCTTTAAACAATCATTCCACCTACAGGGGTAGATTTCAGGTTGCCTGCTCCTTCACTCTGTGATAGCAGATGTAGTTAGGCGACAAAAGCAGTGTTGACGTTAAAATTGTACTAAATGTCTACTACAGTAGATGGGCAGTAGCTGAAAGTCGGTTAAGCTATCGGACGTTCGGGATTTTTGCAAGACTCGTTTGAAAAAAAGTCTCAAATTTCCTTTAAATTGGTTTATTGTCTTTAAAAAACGAAAATGGCTATCAAGTCCGTAATTAATAACACAACATCAATTATTCAATGTTACGGACTGTCTCTGTTAAAGGTTCACACCCAAAAACAGCCAGAAGATATTTAGTCCGACAAGATATTTTCAACGTTCTAAGCAGTCTCTGACCCACGACTACTTGCGAATTAACGCATTCAATCGTTCAGTAGGCTTCTTGTAAATAAGTGTTTGCCATAGTGTCTCGTAACCTGCTGAAACGCGCGGGAAATGCTGAGTGTCTTTTGGCTAACATGTCTACCAGCCAATCAGATCATCCCGAACACTTCTATACTTGCGGTATTTCTAATGTCAGCCAATCAGATCATCACATTAATCTAGACTAGAAACCTCATAATTCCGAAACCAAATAAAATCTAATGAAAAAACACTTCCTTTCTAGAATATAAATTACTAATAAATTTAACACTCAGCGCCAGTTCTGGGTGCCTTTTAAAAATCAAGCTCACTCGGACGTAGGTCACAAATTCCCTTAATGCACAACTACTTTCTCGCCCATACTTTTACATAATTTCAATATAACATCACATTCTCACAACAAGTATGTCCTCCATTCACTCAGTCAGTCTCTTCAAAACGTTCAGACAACCAAAACATGCTGAAATTATAATTTTCCAAAGTATTTTTAATTACGTCAGAAATCTTTGGTAATGAAACTAAAGAAAATTGCAGTAAATTAGATTATTCGAAATAATTTGCTACATCACAAGTAGTTGATTTTATTTCGCGTGTCGATGCTTTGGTGATTAGTAGTAGAAATAAAATTCCTCCTCAGGAGCTACGGATTTCTAATTCGTAAATTATATTCTGTAATGGAACGTTGGTTTTTAACTATTTGTGGACAGTGTGTTTTGCTATGCCCAAATTCCGCAGAGAACGCAAAATTTTTTATAAGGAAATTACAGCTTACGACGGCATTTACTAAAGACAAATATTAATATTTGAATATCTGAAGTAAACATTATTTTATATGGTGAAGGATGTAAAAACAGTTGACTTCTTTTTTTTAACAACACCATTCAGGTGGAGGTTAAGTTTTTGAAGTGTGTGTGTGTGTGTGTGTGTGTGTGTGTGTGTGTGTGTGTATGTGTGTGTGTGTGTGTGTGTGTGTATGTGTGTTTGTGTGTGTATACGAAATTAAGAGGCGTATGTCTTTGATAGTTACGTCATGTTATGTAGGTGTCTTTGAACATAAGACAAAGTCAAGCGAAACTTACGTAATTTTTTCGGAAACGTTGGATATCGTCGAACCAGGGGCTAACTTAAATGAAGCTTGAGCAATTCGACAGGTAAACTCTGATATTTTGGCCTCATGTTAACCCTTCGGTGTCACTGGCTGGAGAGCGTCATTAATAAGGGCGGCGAGGCTTTCCGTCAACTTGTGTTAAGACATCATTGCTCTGGCATGTAGGTAGTCCTTGTACTTGATGCCACTGGTATCGTAAAGTGACAGTAGTCGGCATAGATATACTTTTATCGTGTGTCAGCGTGCATATAATGCCTGTGACTGAACAGGGAACATCGCCACATCACTGTGCCAGAAATGTTTGTTGCTCTCGGGACACAGGGAAGATACACACATGAAAGCTCCGGCATAGTCCTACAAGTATACGAAGTTACTTGTAATTGACATGAAAAATGAGTGGTTCGTGCATCACATCAAGCGGTCACACCGAAGGTTGTTTCTGGCCAGTGTACTGCCAACATGCCTATGTTGGACTGAAGAGCATCATCGTTGACATCCTCTCAAAACTCATTTATACCGGTGACTCTCAAGGTACATTAGCGGTTACACCTAAGTGCTAGCCGACGTCACAGCATTTGACGTCCTGTCTAGACTTATAATAGTAAGGGTGTGAAGAACATGAATAGATAAATTAAGGAGCAAATAAGATACATACCGATACATGGTACAGAAGATGTTACAGGACTAGTTCTATTTTAAGATGTACTATTGTAGTATTATATGGCTGAAAAAGATGAACGCCGCTTCAGTTCTTAAGTCCTAACCATCCGAATTGATCTCCTGTTCTCTAGTGCTCTCACAGGGGCTAGGAGATTGCGATAACACCCCGTGTGGACGTAATTTATAATGAAGGTTTTTGTCTGTAGAGGTGGCAACTGACGCAGCTACTTACAAAAATCGTAAAAAGCAACTCCATCCCATGTAGTTGTACCACTCGCCAGCGTCCAACCACTAGTACAGCTTGTGCGCCTGTACAAAAGGCTCTGGAGCCCCGGCTACAATAACTTTTCGAAGAATGTGAACGACGGTATTGATGGCATTTCAGAGGTGCCAGTGGACTAGATCTGAACACCAGCACCACATGGCCAGTAACAGCAACAGAAAGAGCATTAGCGCCGCCAGTGCTGGGGCGGTTAAGCCTCCCCAGTCACCAACCCTGTTAGTCGTGCAAGTGACTCCCTTATCGAAGCCGATTTCGTGAAAGTCGCCAACCTACCCGGGCGTACAAGATGGTACAAGATGGGTCAGTTCCCCCTCTATTGCCATATCATAAGGGCCACGAAGGGAATTTTTACCTTACACGTCGCTCATTGATTCGGAGGACGAAGGATGCGAAATTAGGCTCAGTATTCACCGTGAACAGCGCATAGTCTAATGGTCACGTCCCTGCAAGGTTAAAGTCGACCATAGCTACACGAACCAGAAGACCAGTTCTCAGTGATGACCACAATAGATTTTTCACCATATCTGGTGACGCCGGACACAGCTATTACAACGGTATGTCAGTAGGAGTGTGATAGTCGGACGAGGGACTTTGTGCTGTAGATCTTTCTACTGGAAGTTCATTTTCTTTTCTTTTGCGTTGTATGTGTCATGTTAATAGAAAAGTGAACATCATTTAATGGCACTTAGAGACGCAAATTCAATCTCACGCTAAGCAGTCGGTTATGCTTCTGTATATTTTTAAATGTACAGATTACCTACACAATATTCACAGTTAAATTTTGAATTGATTAGGTGAAATTTCAAAGAAAGACTTTACGTTTGCCTAGTACAACAACATTCCTGTTCAAAGATGATAAGCTTTTTGCTGAACACCGTTATATATGATGTTACTGACAGTATATCATCTTCGCTTTTATTCCGTTATCCTCATGCGTCGGAATCTACCTTGCGCACAATTGTGGTATATCTTTGGAGTAAAGAATGTCTACAGAAATTCACCATTTTGTCAAAAATAATTCCATGAATCAATTTTGTATACAACACCAACTTTCGCTTTGAAAAATAGTGACAGTGTTGCGAACTTTGTTGGGATGTACACCTGTTGCTGCTGACTAAAATATGCTGTATCATTCTTAACAGTGATCGATTTGACTGGGACTGTTAGACAGTACAATATAATGAATTGGTTTAATAATACGTGTGCATTAATATACTGCATTTTAAAACTACTATTTTTACATGTTCACATTCATTCCTTCCTTTTCCAGATTACTTTGGCATGGATTTCATTCACTCAAGGATGGCAGTAGTTGGTATGTACACATTTCCTTCTAGATACCTACATGTTACCACTAACTGTATTATATATCTTTATTTTGAGGAACTAGTCTCTACAGTTCGTGTTACGATTACAACGTTATTTGACTTCAAAAGCAAAAATTTTTCTTATACAGTCCAAGGTTGATTGAGGACAGTTACATTCTTACTTAATAAAATATTTGCTTGTTTGGATATAAACAGTTTAGGAATGTTTACTCATTTTGTGCATTCAAAATTACATCTTACAGTAATGTACTTCATAAACATGTTCGAAGAAAGTAACACAAAAAAGATAATGAAAGCTTTCGCCTACAAAAAAATTGCCCCATTAGTCTTAGAACCAGTTGTAACAACACATACTGCCTCAAAGAGGATACTTGATTATCAACCACTTTACTTGAACATACGGAGGAGCCCAAGGTGATCCATCTGTAAAAGATATCCAGAAACAGTGAATACTAGAAAAATTACCAAACTGGGGCTTCAACGTACACTGGCATCTAAAAGTAATAATACTGGTACAGATAGAGTGAAACACGCAAAACTTGCACAGCAAATATTGCAAAAATATGAAGTGTTATTCAAGAGTGATTTTTCACTGAATGGAATAGTAGTCAGGTGCCCGTATTGTAAACAACTCAACAGATTGTAATAATAATTAAAAATTGTATTTTTGTACAAACATACGCTTATTTAAAATGGAACAATGTGCATTAGGGTTAACAAACAGAGAGCAGGGTAAAGAGAATGCCAGTGTTGTTTGTTGCAGGATTCCATTGCGATTCGTTTACGATGTGAATTTCCAACTCTTACCAAAACCATAGTCCTCACTGTTGGTGGACGTCATTGTGGTGTGTCATCATCTCGTGGAGTACTATACAGCACACGGTCGTGTGCCAGAATCTCAAAATCCGTCTACCTCTGCCATACTATTACATTATCTCCCATAAGGTACTATTTCTGTTATGTGTTTCTTAATGTGGTTTCTACAAGATTCTCATTCCGTTTCGAACTACCTTAAGAAGGGCACAGCTTGTCCATTGTTAGTATTTAAATGTTTTTGAAACATAAGTTTAGGAAATGTCTATGGGCATGAAATACTACCAAAAATATAATAAACACAATCTACAACACCATACTAGAACAGTTAGTGCTCCATGCCACCAGCCCCAGTAGTCAGCAAGGAGTATATAACGGTCTAAGGATGAACAGCCGTTTTTTGAAGCTTTTTTTTTGGTCTAGACCGTATTTATTATATTTTTGGTCATTAGTGTAATCGTAATGCACCAGAATGACTTAAACTACAATTAACTTACTTTTAAGATGAACTTATTGAGTCATGACCGGTATTTGATGCATGTGATCCATGTGATGCTGCTATGTTCAGTACCAGCAGCGGGCAAAATAACCGTAGATTCAATTTAATTTAGTGACAAGGACGTGCTCTATTGTAGAATAATCACCACCCATATACGTCTAAAAATATGTTTAAGAACGGAAATACTCTTTGCTTCATATTTTTGCCTGCCATTCAAACGATGCCTACTGTCCAGCTATTACATTTACCAATATGGACCGTTAGTACACTTAACCTACTCGTAAAAGCACTACTTATACCGAATAGCGCACCCTACAGATAACATAGCACTAGGCAGCTCTAGATTTTTGGCACTAGCTTTGGTATTAATAATAACCCCGTAGCAATCTCTCTGGCGTAAGGAGGAAAAACCGCAGTCTGAGTCCCCTTAATGTTCAATCTAGGGTAATTCTTCACTATTGACATCTTACAGCGATAATTAACCTTAGCCTAGGACTACAGAGTTCACCCAATTATTTGAGGTGGCCACGCTACTTTCAGCTCACACTAACGAATCAGGCGCTGTGTTATGTCTAACCAAATCAACTACCGTAAGTACGGCTACTAACACCGTTCGCAATGAGGTCATAAACCAACATTATGGCACACTCAAAGAATAGTCTCTCTACAGTAATGGCCAGCAGAATCTTTTAAAAAATTTCACCCTCACACACAAGTAATACTGACTTCAGTCTCCAAACATATACAAAACATGTTAAATCACTCATCGTTTAACAAACGGAGTACCAGAAGCAAGTCACATCAACAGCCCAGCAGGACGGACCGAAATAAAGCCACTAGCATAGGAGCGACCTAGAAGCGACTCGTACGTAGCCACGTTAACAAATCAATTCCAGAGCATGGGGAAGTTGCTCACCAAATGCTCAGGCAACTTAGCTTGGATAAACGCTCGAGAGCAGCAACATCCAGTAGCAGTAGCAAATACACCATCTTGTCTGCGCCTGTGGACAGCGTAAGTTTCACACGCAACGTCACTATAGCCCATAGTTGTACCGTTTTCTGAGTAGCGCAAAATTTCATGCTGAATGTCAGTTCTCGTTGTTGTAACATCAGCTACCACATCGATCACAACAAGGCTACGCTAACTTGTGGCAGGAGGGACGGTCACCGCGCAGTAAACAATTAACCGATAATCGTGATAATATCCAAAGCAACTGCTCAATGCAGTGGAAACCTACAGTTTCATCGACGATTCAGTTTCACTGCTCGTTCTATTCATCAACGAAGTCACTGCAAGACCCAGTTATCTACCATGTTCCTGAACAGCATGATTCCAACAATTGGGTGACATCTGAACAAGAAGGAGCTAACAACGTAACCAAACCAAAGTGTCGCTGTCCTGCAGTAGTTGAACACCATGTAACACCACGTGACTTTTCCATGTCAGCCAAGCACATTTCCTCAGCACGGAGCCATCACATGACAACCCAGAACCTTGCCACGCGAGACCGATACCACAGCAAATGGCCCCACATTCCACAAACACACAGTTTGGAATTGACAGGCGGATGAACACCCGGCAAAATCTTCCCTTCTCGCACTCCGGCAGATACAAAATAATTTTTAAATTACCCTAGGCCGCTACCAGTAGCCAAGTTGGAGCAGACAGTGTTACTCGCCGGAGGGTTTCACTTGGGAGATGTGAGCGTAAAGTAGCTTACCACTCTCATCATCCTTAATCTGGACGGTCGCCACGATAAGAAAACTTGACACGACCTCTTAAAGGGTGCAGAAGTGTTCTTGAAACTTTCTCGCTGTCCTAGCTTATCACCGCAGACTTGATGAGAAACATGTGGTCACCGATCTGGTAATCAGAATGTTACTTCTTATCATTATACCTAAAAATCTTGCCTGTTGTTCACTGCTCACATATTTTTTTAAATGAACACACCAGAATTTGA
This sequence comes from Schistocerca serialis cubense, assembly GCF_023864345.2. NCBI lineage: Eukaryota > Metazoa > Arthropoda > Insecta > Orthoptera > Acrididae > Schistocerca > Schistocerca serialis. Next base: position 403,133,797 of record NC_064641.1, on the reverse strand, counting down.
CTATATTGTTGTTTATTTAATTACGGCCCAGGTTTCGGCCTCCCATGCCATTTCCAAGTGATTGGGTTTCTGTCATTTGCATATATTGCAGGACATCAAGCTCAAAATTGGCCATAAATTAAGGAAAATATTCCTTTCCCACGGAATGCCGGATGTAAAATCACCACGTTGAAAAAAAAATTAGTAAGTAATAACCTCTTTCTCCACACATTGCTGAGTGGGGAGGTGGGTGAGTCGGAGGACATAAAACTGTCTGGGATACCATGGTAACTCAAATGTTTAGCGGCATTAAAGGTGTATGCTAACCAACGTTCCATACCATCCCACCTTATACGACCCCAGTGATGTCATGCAATGAGGGCTGCTAGTAAATTGCAGTTCACTCACTCAGTAAAGGAAGATTTTACATTATACGGGGTAGTGAAAACTTTAGAAGTAAACGCTGTCATATCAGAAACTAGTACCAGAAATGCCAAGAAAATTCTCCTCAGTGCGGTGACTGATACTCGTGCAGTAGCTGCTTTCGTTGGAGAACAACACGTAATTCTAGAAAATTAATCAACAACGATGAAGGTATATAATGTTCGCTCTTGGAACGCAGTAAATATGCAATAAAATCCACGTAAACTTTATTATTGGGGCCTTCACTGGTTCTGAACCCACATGTCTTGCAAAGCTATTGTGGGCTGGTTTACTTGTTGTTCAGAGTAGACAATTCTTAAAAAACTCATTAGTAAGTGTTTCCTTGCCCGTCCAAATGAAGGGAGACAACCTTTTTCTGAATTCTGTACATTCCTATGTGTCCCCGCAGACGGGTAAGAGAAATATTGTAACACACCAACGGTTGCCTCTACTGAGACCACCATTTTAGGCTCACAGCCATAATACAGCATAGAACACCATCCTCAGTAGATATGAATGACAGTCTTCTACCTGATTTATCCTCGTTATTGTACCTTTTACCCTGGGGTCTTGCTCCCCATACATTCCAGTGAGAGCGTGGAGCTCTGATACTACACACATCACAAAAAGTTTTGCATCACCTACATTCCAAGAGGTCCAGAACCTGTACAGAAAATTGGAGTAGAGATCAACATAAACATCATTCCCGCCCTTTTTATTGCACACGAAAACCACACATTGCATGTTGTACCACCATACAGTGAGACCTTCAGATGTGGTAGACCAGATTTCTGAACACACCGATACCTATAATACCCAGTAGCACGTCCTCTTACATTGATGCATGCCTGTATTCGTCGTGGCATACTATCCACAAGTTCATGAAGGCACTGTTGGTCCAGATTGTCCCACTCCTCACTGGAGATTCGGCGTAGATACCTCAGAGTGGTTGATGGGTCACGTCGTCCATAAGCAGTCCATCCCAGAAATTTTCGATAGGGTTCATCTCTGGAGAACATGGTGGCCACTCTAGTCGAGCGATGTCGTTATCCTGAAGGAAGTCATTCACAGGATCCGCACGACGGGGCGCGAATTATCGTTCACGTAGACGAATGCCTCCCCCATATGCTGCCGATATGGTTGCACTATCCGTCGGAGGATGTCATTCACGTATCGGACAGCCGTTACGGCGCCTTCCATGACCACCAGTGGCGTACGTCGGCCCCCATAATGCCAGCCCAAAACAGCAGGGAACCTCCAACTTGCTGCACTCGCTGGACAGTGTGTCTAAGGCATTCAGCCTGACTGGGTTGCCTGCCAAAACGTCTCTGACGATTGTCTGGTTGAATGCATATGCGACACTCATCGGTGAAGAGAACGTGATGCCAATCCTGAGCAGTCCATACGGCATGTTGTTGAGTCCAAGTGTACCGCGCTGCATGGTATTGGTGTTACAAAGATGGACCTCGCCGTGAACCTTGGGAGTGAGGTTGCGCATCATGCAACCTATTGCGCACTGTTTGAGTCGTAACACGACATCCTCCAGTTCTGTCTTCTATTCCACTGCTGAGTAGCACTATAGTACAGTTTTAACTTCTCTGGAAGCTATATTATCATCGGAACTCTACCGAGAGCTAAGTTTCATTCTACATGCTTTCAGATTTCAGATCTGGAATTCTCTCTCTGGTCTACCAGACTGGTGATTGATTATGGACACTTAGTCCCTTGTTAAATGCTCCATAACCGTGTTCCGTTGTGTTTTGCAAGCATTAATATATGTAAACTTTTGAGTGGAAATATTTCAGTAGCGGTTCGGGAAGATTTCACCTGCATTTTGGTTATCATATTAACAAACACCTACGAAATTGTGGCAATTTAACACGTTACATGGAACTGAAATTTTATTAGAAACAAATTTTCTTTAGGGCCTATAAAAGGCGTTATTCTTACCGAATCGTGAAACAAAGTTAGCGCCGCTTTGGAGCAACAGAAAGGCGCTATAGGGTAAATGAAGTCTTCACTTCGGGGTTCTTATTTGAAGAGGATCGTCTGCAACAGGTATGTAAACGAATAAGAGTCTCCATGATCAACAAATAATTATTAAGTATCTATAATCCGAGATACTAGAAATAAACTACTCCAGAGTGAGTTATTTCGTTCCACTGGTTTGGTCGTTGGACATGAGGAGGGAGTTTAGTCCTACCATTTGCTAAGGATCACCTACATCATATGGAACGGAGATCTTTAGCGCTGGCCCTTTGAAGACATATCGCCAGTGCCTATTTCCCGCAAATCGTAAAGTGTTAAGCGTTGTTATGACAACAGTTTTCGTACCTATCAAATAATTGCAACGTGTTATTTTCAAACAACAATTACGGGTCGAAGAATGATATCACATGGAACCAAACGGCGCAATTGCTACGATACTATAAATATGGGCTTCACTGTCTAATTTGCTGTTCTTTCTCGGTGGAAAACTAATTAATTTTGTTGGGAACCTATAAATTTATGTTGAGAGGACACCTTTAGTGTAACAGTGTAACATCTGCGAACTCTGTAGACACATGGAAAAAAAGAGTCATAAAAGTTAAGGGTGATCTAACATAAAAATGTTTTATTCTAATATCCACAGCACAACGCTCGTGCTGACTGAAGACGCAGAACGCATTCAGCAACGTATAGAAAGTTTTATATACTGGCACGTATGGGATTAAAAAAAAAATGAAAGCTTTGTAACCCTATGCCTAAATCAAAATTTATTTTTAGTCATGAAGGAACTGAAGGAATCCTACTGACGTATACTGTACATTGAATTAGGCCATATTTTCTGTTTTCTTCATAAATCAGGACTCACTTTAAATTGAGAAAGTAAGTTATTTCACGTTAATATTGTTCGGAGATTCCACATTGCTCGTTTGTCTTGAGTTACAAAGAAGACATTCTTACGATACTAATCTTGTTGTTTTCGAGTTTTGAAAATAATATCACAGAAATCATATTAGTGTGATAGTGAGTCCGAGTGCACCTTCTGTCAAGAAGACGAAGTTGCACTCTTTATTTCCTGGTATTGGTATAACCAGGAATGTAGAGAGTGTTTATTTTAACTTGAGATAACTAAATACTTCAAAAAGGAAACATCGTACGAAAGAGTTAATGTTAGTAACGGGGACATCTGTCTGTGCTGAACACCCATCCTGCGTGGGCGGGGTCGATCTTTTGTATTTCCAAATGAGACCAGTCTGTTTTTATTGAATATAACCGTTCTATGCCAAAAAATAGGTACGTTCGACTCAATCCATTGTTTCCCATTCGTCGCATATGTCGCTGTAATCTACAGATAGCATGTGCGCCTGTTTTTGCAACTAAGAACCGACGCATCTGAGTGTACATTACATTGACAATGTAAATGTAACCTTTGTGTTCTAACGGTTTGTACTGATGTTCGAACGTTACGTGAGTCTTGCTAATGTCAGCGTACAGTAGAAATAATATGGCGGGGCGTTGACGATTATAGCAAATAAGCAACTCGTATGATTATGTATCTTTCTGTTCCCTACAGGGTAGATGTGGTGAGTCCCTAGACCATCGGAATGCTTCCTTCGGTGGTCGCCCTCTAACCCCGCCACGAGAATGACTGATTTCAGTGTGTGGCTCAAATGGCTCTGAGCACTATGGGACTTAACATCTATGGTCATCAGTCCCCTAGAACTTAGAACTACTTAAACCTAACTAACCTAAGGACAGCACACAACACCCAGCCATCACGAGGCAGAGAAAATCCCTGACCCCGCCGGGAATCGAACCCGGGAACCCGGGCGTGGGAAGCGAGAACGCTACCGCACGACCACGAGATTCGGGCGATTTCAGTGTGTGTTTCAATCAACCGCCGTAACTTCCGCGTTGGCCGCTAAGCGGCTACGGCCGAATACAAGCCAGAACCATTTTAAGAAGGTAAAATATCCATGAAATGATGGTGACAAGAGCACCTGCCGTGGATACTCAGCGAAATCAGGCACCTCCAGGTGCAGAGGCAAGAGAGCTTACTGAAGGCAAGCACTCCAACGGTGAGGGATAAGGGTACTCGCCAATATGGCGTATCCCGATGGGAACAGAAAAGTACGACATCCACGTCGTTGTTTGTGGATCAAGTTAAACGCTATTTCTAACCGAAATAGGAGCGGCTAACCGTATTGTACTGCAAAATCAAATTTAAAACACTAAACTAAATTTAGAATATAAATATCAACCGCTATAACATAAAGATTACATTTATACCATAAATGAAATGTAGAATCGAATGTGTTTGTTCTTAATTGCAAAACCAGGTACACTGTACAGTATATCTGTTGATTACAAAGCTAGCTGTCAGGAATGGAAAACAACACTTTGAATATACTGTACAATGGTTTTGGGTTAGAATCCGAAAATGCAATGAAAATTGGGTTCCCAGTTGAAAAGGCAAAGTTGTGACCGCCCACGCAGGTGTTTTTTGAAGTGGCCAATTGTAGCACAGACAGGTCTTTACAAATATTAGCTTTTCACGTAAACCTGTTTTTTTGTTCGTTGCGTCGTTTTCGAGATATTAAGGTCTCTCAAGTTAAAGCGAACAACAATATATTGGCGAACTGACGGATATATCTTCCAACTTTCCTCAGGAGAGACAGCCTGCCTGTGGTACGAAGGCGCTGTCGTTCACCTCTTGTCGTCTCCCCGCCACTAAAGCTGATACCGATTGAGAAATACTGCGTGTGTCGGCTTTATCTCACTCCACACTTGACTCGGGTCTACAGAAATCTCCATTATATCGTGAGTAATGCTGCTTATAATGTGACAACGACATTTATCTTTCTTACGCGCTTTGGTTTATTTTCACTTTTGATCGTGTGACGTACGAGCTTTCAGTGGTTTCCTGTCTTTACTCAGCAATGTAGCAAGCGCTTCCGTCCGGGGTTGGAGTCATTTTACCGTAATAGACGTTTCCGTTTGTCCAAATAATTATTTTTGCATTGTCGGCGAGAAATTGGCTATGCTCTTTTGTCTCATATCGTTGACGGAAACGAAGAAATATAATGAAACTACCAGAGCAATGAGGGACTCTTGCTTGAAACGTAGAAAGTATGTGTTTTCAGGTAATGGCCGACCCTACAGGTAACTATGTTATTTAGTCGACACAGAATTACACAATAGACGTATTTCTTTTTATCCAAAATTCTATATTCATTCATAAGCCTATATCGAATTTTTACTGTCGAATTATGTAACAAGTTCCTTTCGCCTGTCTTGTTTTAGCTTTCTTCTTTATCCGATTTATCAGATAACAAAACAGTACTTCTCTTGATACCAAAAGTCATACACCGCTAATAAATGAGCAAACGAATGTTTCATTCCTGCGTTGTGGTTGGTGTAGCTGCTAATGCTGGTAGTTGAAATTACGTTCGGCTGTGTATAACATATTATACCCAGTATTTAGCCACACTGACCCTACGACTTATCTTAGAAGCTAGATTAAGGAAAGGCAAACCTACGTTTCTAGCATTTGTAGACTTAGAGAAAGCTTCTGACAATGTTGACTGGAATACTCTCTTTCAAATTCTGGAGGTGGCAGGGGTGAAATACAGGGAGCGAAAGGCTATTTACAATTTGTACAGAAACCAGATGGCAATTATAAGAGTCGAGGGACAAGAAAGGGAAGCAGTCGTTGGGAAGGGAGTGAGACAGGGTTGTAGACTCTAACCGATGTTATTAAATCTGTATATTGAGCAAGCAGTGAAGGAAACATAAGAAAAATATGGGGTAGAGAAATAAAAATTTTGAGGTTCGCTGATGACATTGTAATTCTGTCAGAGACAGCAAAGGACTTGGAAGACCAGTTGAACGGAATGTATAGTGTCTCGAAAGGAGGATATAAGGTGAACATCAACAAAAGCAAAACGAGGATAATGTGAATGTAGTCGAATTAAGTCGGGTGATGCAAAGGGAATTAGACTACGAAATGAGACACTTAAAGTAGTGAAGGAGTTTTGCTATTTGGCGAGCAAAATAACTGATGATGCTCGATGTAGAGAGGATATAAAATGTAGACTGGCAATGGCAAGGAAAGCGTTTCTGAAGAAGAGAAATTTGTTAACATCGAGTATAGATTTAACTGTCAGGAAGTCGTTTCTGAAAGTATTTGTATGGAGTGTAGCCATGTATGGAAGTGAAACATGGACGATAATTAGTTTGGACATGAAGGGAAAAGAAGCTTTCGAAATGTGGTGCTACAGAAGAATGCTGAAGATTAGATGGGTGGATCACATAACTAATGAGGAGGTATTGGATAGGATTGGAGAGAAGAGAAATTTGTGGCACAACTTGACTAGAAGAAGGGATCGGTTGGTAGGGCATACTCTGAGGCACCAAGGGATCACCAATTTAGTATTGGAGGGCAGCGTGGAGGGTAAAAATCATAGAGGGAGACCAAGCGATGAGTACACTAAACAGATTCAGAAGGATGTAGGTTGCAGTAGGTACTGGGAGATGAAGAAGCTTGGACAGGATAGATTAGCATGGAGAGCTGCATCAAACCAGTCTCAGGACTGAACACCATAACATCAGCATCAGCCACCGGGAGAGGTGTGAAATAGGAGATATCTCAGACTTCAACGCAACGCTGTTTCGAGGGCATAGCAACCTCCTTCGTCCACAGTGACTACGCTACGTTACGAATGGATGAAGCACAGTAGGAAAGCCAAGTTGTAGCAGGTGAGACTGCGTAACATTGAATACTATGACACAAAACCATTAAGTTACTGACGCAGAAGTAACAAGACGTACGAGTCTGAATTTCGTATTTAGTAGTCTACAGATCGCCATTCAAGTCGGCGTTTGCAAACTGTACAGCTGTAATCAGGAAGCAGTATCTGAGACTTTATGCTCCGTAAACGACCGGAATTGACCCCTAGAAGCATCGGATTGTGTTATTTAGACGAAGGAAGGGCTCAAGAAGGGTTTCATGGATCAACTTACATTTTGCTTTCAAAGGGATGCACTTACAATTCGTTTTCTTCGAACAACAAAACTGCTATTGGATGTTTGCATGTGTTTTATAATGTTACTATGAATGAAACAGTAGGCCAAAGAATAAAGAAACTTAAGGGAAAAAAAGAGGATGATTAATACAACGAACAAAAAATGCTAAGCTGCAAATTGCACTTCTATTTTCTTGATGAGTAGTTTCGGGTTGGGATCCATTTTCATATAATTTTGATAGCCAAAATGGTATTTTCCAAAGTATAAAAACCATGTCGAGATAAGGGACATACACGTAAAGAAAAGTGAAAATGAAAACGTACGTAGCATACAGAAGCCACAATAATTTAAGGAGCAATAATGATTTATATACCTTCTGTTGATAGCCGGCCGAAGTGGCCGTGCGGTTAAAGGCGCTGCAGTCTGGAACCGCAAGACCGCTACGGTCGCAGGTTCGAATCCTGCCTCGGGCATGGATGTTTGTGATGTCCTTAGGTTAGTTTGGTTTAACTTGTTCTAAGTTCTAGGGGACTAATGACCTCAGAAGTTGAGTCCCATAGTGCTCAGAGCCATTTGAACCTTCTGTTGATAGACAACTTGCATTGCATGAAACACGACTTCGTATTACATATTCATATGTTCATATCCAGCTTAGTGTGTTCGTAAATTTTAACTGTAACTCTTTGTCCTGCTAATATTCCTTTAACAATAGTCGCTAGACGGAAGTTAAAAAATCCATCGAAGGGTTGAAAGTGACCGCATCATCCAACTCATTGATGTTTAAATTGTTTTGACATAATGTGTCGATTAACGAATTAAGAATCTAAATGTGCCCAGAAAATTTCTATGTGAAATGTAATCCTGGACATTAAGACTTGTGACAGGCTCGCAAACTGTTCTATTGTGTGCCAAGACCAGCTTGATTTTCTGCCACGAATTTTCTAACCAACTCTGAATGTCGCATAACGTGCATAAATTGTGAGGCCTTGAAAATTGTGGATATGTATTAAAAGTTCCCTGGGTTACGTGACATTGAAATCGAACATTATTACTGCCAGGACAAACTTTCCAAGTAGGTTGCTAGACTAACAGGAAGAACAAAAAGCGCGGCCTCTGGTATTATTTTCTGCCACAGCGAAGAACGTAACGTGTGGTGGCGGCTGCATATTGTTCCTCGCCTCTGGACTCTCCGCAGTCCGCTGACGGCGAACACTAAGTTGTTCAGTGGGCGGCACACGTCAAGGGCTTTATAGAGCAAGTTCTCCGCGCGTAAGGAAAGTCGGCGGAAAAATTCCGTGTGGCTCTCTGGGGCACGGAAAGTATGACTTTTTCATGAAGCAATCTCACACACTGGAATCTGATGTTTTTCGACTTACAGAAAAAAATTTTGTTACGCCTTGGTGTTTTCCATTCAGAAAATGCAACAAGTAAAATTTCCTTTCCCTACTAACTATTAGAGGATGGACACGAGAAAGTAGCCTAATGCTTTCGAAGCTAAAATTGGAAAATGCCAGTTTTGTAGATGGTGAGACTGCTCCGCAGATTACGACGTCTATATATGTACATGTAATTTAAATCCGATCAAAGTTTACGTAATACCGATCCTTCTCTGGTTCCTAAATCATCAGCAGCGATTTCCCTGTATGTAAGGTGCATACTTTTCCCTCATAGTTGAGAGGTGGAGAAAATATTCTCACTGATCAGTAGTTCTACTGGCACCGCATTTCGTCAAGCGTTAATTCTGAAGATTTGCAGGCGGCTTACCACACGGTATTTTTCCAGTTTCCAGTGTTAATCATCTCACTGTAGTTAAGACATGTCATAAGACTTTCTGAATAGTTGGATTCATTCTCTCTGATTTCTGTCATCATATTTTACTCTATATTACCCTTTGTGCTGTCTTCCGAATATTTGGTTATTTTGTTCCTCTTCACTCCTAGCTGTTTCCACAATACGGTTTCTTTATCGTCTATAGGGTCAAAATATATTTTTGCTTTTATGGGAATTTTCTTCTTTTATACCTAAATCTTTGGAATGAATTAAACTCAATTTGTGCTCAGTGAGTTGAGTTCTTTAGTTTAATAGATGAAAATCCAGGCCACAGTATAGTCCGTACAGCGATGGTGGCTTCGCTTAGTTTGAAGCTACCACTGGTTCCACCACTCGGAACGGAGATTCAACTCACTTAGAGAGTGGTTGGAGAGATGCGACTGGTAGATAGGTAAGTAGTAAGTGGTGTCACTAGATTGTTACGAAGGATTACTGGAGGTTAGTTCGCCTGCAAACAGTATCACCACATCTGGTTACTATGTGGAGGTCGAAGTTCGTGGTATTACAGATTTTTTTTTTTTTTTTTTTTTTGTTAGAAACACTGTAACGGGATTAAATCAGTTTCTTGATGCCAAAATACTTAAATAGGAAGTAACAGGAACGACCAGAATAGCGATGTGCTGACCTCATGTCCATCTATACTGCATCTGAATCACGCAAATGCCAGAGTATGAAGCAATAGCCGGTTGGCACTGAATGGTTCGTCGGGTTGGGAGCGCGGAGCTCATAATATGCAGGTTGGGAAGCTATGGGTGTATTCAGAATGTAAAAGATAAAGGAGAGGTGGATGATGCCATCTGAAAGACACAAGATCAGGTGGGGATTTTTGTGACATATTTGTGACCGTGAAGCAGTTATTTCTGTAGAAGAACTAGTTTACTGTCAACCGAGTAATTAACAATGTGAGTCTATGAACAGTTAGCGGTTATACCTCTTACTTCAGTTTTAATTGTGGGCCTTATTTTCTCAGAATTCTTACATTTGTGACAGTGAAAATTATTCGTATGATTGTAACAGCACAGAATTTCAGAGTTTATATGCGTACGAAAGTAACCGGTAATTACTATTGGAGGGGGAGTGCTGCATCGTGTAAAGACACTTCGAGGAATACATGTAGCGCATTGTTGACAGATGATAGAAAGCAATAACAGGTACTTATGATAACTGTGAAGACAAAATAACTGAATCTTTTGTTCAGTTATGTATAAGAATATTACTAAACGAAGCTAGAAAACAGTTCCGAAATATTGGAGATAAATCATTCTTTAATTTTATCCAATTCAAACTGATAATTGAAAAGTAATTTCAGTAGTGTCACTCAGGAAGAATCTCACTTCAGAGGGTATGACAGCGACATTTAATATCTTCTGACTTATCGATGGCTTTCCAAAATACAAATATTAAGGAAAACAGTAAATCATCATATATACCTCAAGTTTTTAAAAAACGTGTGCATTCACCTGTAACGCATTACCCATTCTGTAAGTATTTACTTACTGTACAACAGCAATATTTGAATTTGCTTAACTTTCAACAAATATTAATTACAGCAGTTTCTGGTAAGAATTGTCTTTCTTCTTTAAATTTTTCTGTTGGTATCCATACTATCAGCTGGCTCATATGTCTCTCAGGTACAGAAATATTAGTATCGAGCAGAAGTTGACATAGCGCCATATTCCAGTAACTCGTTACAACAATTAATTTAAATTTTCTTGTAGACTAAGCCCACATTTATTTTTGAAACTTTAGTTCTTTTTCTTCCTCTTCATACATTTTCTATAAACGATAAGAGGTATTCTTAGTATAAACGTTTTCGTTTTACTACCTCTAAATCACTCATAACATTTTACTGTGACGTAGAATTTCTTTAATACCCTTCGTATGAGCGCTTACACAAGCTTTCGAAAACACACATAACTATTGCGTAGTTATAAACTTTATCCTTGCCCTATAACATTATTTGGTCATCAACTGCAGACTACATCAACCAGTACAGATATAGACTGATTCATAGCTTTCAGTGCTAAAAATGAGAAAGATGAAACAAATGCATCAACGGCAATATAGGTTGTGATTGAGGAATGAAAAGGAATAAGAATAGGTACGTCCGTGATCTGATCTTAGATTCACGGGATTGACGCATTCAAGGCAGAGAAGAAACTCCCCGTGAAAGAAATGTCACCCTTCGGTGACGTCAAACTTCTCTGACTGGGGCGAACGTTTCCCGAGGCATCTCGATGCGGTGTGCCATCTGCTTCCTAAATACTGGCACATCGACGGACGAGCGGCATGCCTTCAGAGCTCTTAAGCGGCAAGAAAACAAACGGCGCCAGGAATAACGCGCGAGCGGGCGTTCGCTAAACCCCGGCGCTGCTGAGCTGTGCTGTGCGTTTAGGCGGCAGAACACAAGTCTTGCAAAGCTCACTTTCTCTGGGATCATTTCCAGTTACGGTTAACTGTCATAATATTTCCTCTCAGCCAAAAAATCTTAATAATACGTGTGACTATTCCAGGCTTGTATCTTGTCGCTTGTATCTTCCAAGTGATAAGATAAAACCGAACACCAGAATACAGCAGCTACAATTCATTATACTAACGAAAATCCATCATACGAACAGCCAGCGGAAAAGTTCTTCTATCGGAGCACAAATCAGGCTAAAATGCTCTCCTTTTAAAAGACTGGCTGGAAAGTGAGATCCCTGCTGCCTTATTATACCTTCCTCTGGAACTTTAACTCTTCCGAAAAGCGTTGGCATGCGTACACATTCGCGCTGTTTTTAACATGCAACTCATCTTCACTTCCCACGAGCTCCTTCAACAGTAATGCTCACAATCACTACTCTATCGCTGTAATTCACTGATAATCATCCGTTCCCACTTGCCCGTTCAGTCCAACTAATCTCATTATCTCTTTTTGTCCCTCCTGTGTCTCAGCGACAGTCTCCTTCGTTCCTTTCAACTACTACCGTCTCGTCTCACTGTCACACTCTACGCCTTGCTCTCTGTCACTGCTGATGTCTCATTCATTCCTTCCCACTGCAGCTGTCTCTGTTCGCTGCCACTTTTTTTTTCTCTCTCTAGTGGTCACTGTCACAGACACTGTCTGTCAGTATCACATACTCTCATCTATTCCAAATTTCTCATTCTCTTTATTCCTCTCCCACTGGGACTGTCTCATTCACTTCCTCCCTAGCACTGTTCTCCCACTGTCAACAATGTTCTACTACCACTGTGTCCTTATCTTTTACTGACACGGACATTGTCCCCTTCGCTCCTTCTATTAAGCGGCCACCGTCAGCTAGCTTCCAGTATTATCACTTTTCTGTCTCTTTCCCACTGCCACTGGATCCTTCTCTCTCGGAATAAAAAATGAGAATATGTTTGCATTTAGAATTTTTGGAATCTCTGTGAAAAGCGCTGATGAAGGTTGAATGAGTCAGCTGGTAACGCACTTTAGAGTCTTTTAAAACAAGAACCTTCTCTGTCCTCCTGTAGGAGCATTTTCCCTCTGGTTCGTTTCTCCTTCCTGCCACAGCTGGGCATGTCACTCAAATGGGTCAGTAAAATTTTGATGGTTTACTTACGTGAAATTGTAATAACGCAGAACTAGTTTTACACTTATCGCCGGATTTTACGCACACAAAAACTGAGCGTGTGCCTAGTTTCTACATTGTTGGATTCCCAGAAACCTTCTGATGATAACGGGGACAATTTAGAGCGTATTACTCCGTGCAACGACACTTTATAAAGTAGGTTTTCGCATCATACCGGATATTACGTGCTTATTTCGTATTTACAAGTCGAATAACTTTGAACTTCTGTAGCTCGTAAATGGATAAAGACATAAAGAAAATATTCGAGGTTACTCGAGACTTCCATCTTTGGAACAAACATCATAAAAATTATAGCCATTATCTGTCTTGGAATCTGCTTCTCCGTTTTCGTTCCAACTGACCGTGATCTTTTTCGGTCGTTTCTCGATAAGGCATGAGAAGATGACGCATGTGGACAAATGGCGAGTGAATATACCGTTAAAATTGGAGTCTTTTCTGCTGTTATTTATTGCTTATATTTCGCCTCACGCCCGATTTTACGTGCAAATTTTACGTCAACAAGTAGGATAAATCTGAACCTTCGTACCTCGCAAACACACAAAGATACTGAGAAAATTTTCAATTTTATTCGAGAACGGTAAATTAGGAATATATCGTAAAAAATTCATCTACTTGCTGTCCATAGCCCTCTTGGAACTCGCGGTTTGGTTTGGTATACAAAAACCCGGTTTTACGGGTTTTCCTCAGGAACCGCCCGTCATCTAATTGGTGCCCCTGTAAGCCTCATAAGGAGTACGACAGACCACATATAACGCGAAAAGAATTAACCGATTTGCTCCATTTGCTTCAGCCAGAGGAAGTACAAAATATCAAAATTCTGATCATTAGAGTAGCATATTTACAGTAAGATTATCCGTATGTTGGGTATACAAAGGCCCGAAGGACCATCCAAAACACTTGATCCTACTCTTATATAACCAACAGAAACTGTGGTGTGAACTTTGAATACAACCCGCCTTATGCGCGAAGTATTTGGAACATATTCGGTAGCGCATGCGTACAGAGTCACATAATGAGACATAAACAGCTATTGAGTTGATGGATGAGAGGAAAAAATAGGCACTCATTTCTTGAGACTGACGCGTCGTGTTTTACATGCTACAATAATTGGAGAGAAATGTGGCATTTGAACTTGGGTTCCTTCTGACGTACCTGTGGCAAGTTGGATTGTATAGAGGATCCAGGTCAAAACTCTTAATGTATTTGTAAGATTTGACTGAAATACTCGATGAAACTTGAACCATACTTAGAAAGAGCTGCTCAGTATAGTACAGAAGGCATCCGAAATAAGTAATAAACGAAAGACATAGGCCTACGCAATGATCGGAACGGAGATGTGACATCCATTTAATGACAATAATTACACAGGTGGGTGCAATCCATGGTGGTCCTCTGGACATTGCTAAAGACGGGACATCGTTCTTGACAGGGTGCATGATAACCGCGAACCGAAATGCATGCTGTTAAACATGTTCCCGTACTGACCACAAGGTTGGAAATGAATTCTGTAGGTTGGGCGTTCCAGTTCTCCACAGGCACGCGTGAGCACTACTGAGTGGGTTTCGTAGATGTGGACTTACTGCAAAACGTCTTCGCAACGCATTCCACACGTTGTCGATAAGGGGATGGGGCAGGACAGTCCGTTCACCGCATATCCTCTCGTTCCAAGAGTCCTTCCCATGCACTTGGGAAGAAATACTGCGTAAGAATAACTTTGACGGATGAGCGTACTGCGTTCAAATATCTAGAGGTCAGACTCTCAGGATACATCATGCCTCCCCATGGCATAACACATGGACCGTTAAAACGATCATGTTAGAAAGTCTGGACATACCTCCGTGAGGCGAAAGGTGGGCACGTTAATCCACCCAGGAACAATGAGGAACATGACGGTTTTGCTTGTTCAGGTGTTATCTTGCAATGAGGTATAAAGTTGCGTTGATGTAATGACCGATATATCTTTGAACACGTAACAGCCACCGGTCAACGTCACTGTGACACTGTTCTCCTATATCAATTGAAGACATAGAGTGTGTCGTTTCAGGAGTGCATCCGCCCCCGACTTTATTCTCGTGGATGGCAATGCCGACTGCACCGAGAGGCACACTTGGAAGAGCTCATCGAACGTGAGGATATTCGGCGAATGGATTTGCCTGCGCGTTATCCCGACTCATGTCCAATCAAGCACGTGTGAGATGCGTTGATGTGACGTACTGCTGAACATCCACGTGCGCCAACGACCTTGCAGCAATTATCAGCAACGCTGGTGGAGAATGGATCGCCCAACCATAACAATTCCTCACCAAACTTGCGGCTACCTTGGGAGCATGTTTGTGGTGATCACAACCCCTATTAAGAAACATCTCTCGCTTTCTGTAATAGCCAGGGGACCGTCATGAATAGAGGTGATTTCAGCAAAATTACACATATAAAAAAAAGGTTTGCATCATCCCAGTTCGCAGAACGCCTGTAGATAGATGTTGACTGTGGATATTGCGTCACAGACACAGTCCCCTTGAGTGTTCAGAGATTTCACTAAACCCGCCCCAAGATGTAAAGAACCATGCATGAGCAGCGCCTACTAGACGGAGGGGCCTCGATAGCCGATCAGTTGCAGTCGTTCCACCACGAAGGAAATGCATGGCTCGTTCTGCCTGTAATTCAACCATGCCTAGACGGTCAATACCGCGGTTCGATCGCGTCAGCATTGTTACTTGGTGCCAGGAAAGTCTCTCAACAATTAAAGTGTCTCGGAGTGAACCAAAGCAATGTTGTTAGGATATGAAAGAGATACAAAGAGACCGGAATCGTCGATGACATGCCTCGCTCTGTTCGTCCAAGGCCTACTACTGCTGTGGATGATCGCTACCTACGGATTATGGTTCGAGGAACCCTGACAGCAGGGGACTGACGACCTCAGGTGTTAAGTCCCATAGTGCTCAGAGCCATTTGAACCAACCCTGACACAACTCCACCATGTTAAATAATGCTTTTTGTGCAGCCACAGGAGGTCGTGTTAGACTCAAACTATGCAAAACATGCTGCATAATGCGCAACTTCACTCCCAACGTCCATGGCGAGATCCATCTTTGCAACTGCAACACCAAGCAGCGTGGTACAGATGGGCCCAACAACATGCCGACTGGACCGCTCAGGATCGGCTTCACGTTCTTTACATTGATGAATGTCGCATATGACTTCAACCAGACAATCGCCGCAGACGTGTTTGGAGGCAACCCAGTAAGGCTGAACGCTTTAGACACACTGTCTAGCGAGTGCAGCAAGGTGGACGTACCCTGCTGTTTTGGGGTGCCATTATGTGGCACCGCCGTACGCCCCTAGTGGTCATGGAAGGCGCCGAAACGGCTGTACGATGCGTGAATGTCATCCTCCGACGGATAGTGCAACCATTTCGGCAGCATATTGGCGAGGTATCGTCTTCATGGATGACAATTTGCGTCCCCATCGTGCACATCTTGTAAGTGACTTCCTTCAGGACAACGACATCGCTCGACTAGAGTGGCCAGCATGTTCTCCAGACATGAACCCTATCGAAATTGCCAGGGATAGATTGGAGTGGGCTGTTTATGGACGACATGTCCCACCAACCACTCTAAGGAATCTACGCCGAATCGCTGTTCAGGAGAGGGACAACCTGGACTAAATGTGCATTGACGAACTTGCAGATAGTAAGCCACGGGGAATAGAGGCATGAATCAATGCAGGAGTACGTGCTACTGGGTATTAGAGGTACCGGTGTGTACAGCAATCTGTTCCACCACCTCTGAAAGTCTCGCTGTATGGTGGTACAACAAGCAAAGTGTGGTTTTCAAGAGTCATTAAAAGGGCGGAAATGATATTTATGTTGATCGCTATTCCAATATTCTGTACAGTTTCTGGAACTCTCGGAACCGAGGTGATGCAAAACATTTTTATGTGTGTATTATTTTTGAGTAGAAGTTACATTTCTGTTAGTCTCCTTGCGTATTTCCTTCATTTGCTTTTTATATTGTATCTAAATCATACTGACGATGTATGACTAGGTTGTTTCTGGCACCGTTGACTCATACCCTCCTATGTTCCACCCGCTAATGGCACGTGGGAAGAATTACTGTCGACAAGTTTTTGAATTAGCTCTTGTATCTTGAAATTTCACTTCTTGGTGATTTCACGAGATTTATGTGGGGGATTAATATGTTGTCCGACTGTTCCTAGCCGGCCGGTGTGGACGAGCGGTTCTAGGCACTGGAACCGCACGACCGCTACGGTCGCAGGTTCGAATCCTGCTTCGGACATGTATGTGTGTGAAGTCCTTAGGTTAGTTAGGTTTACGTAGTTCTAAATTCTAGGGGACTGATGACATCCGATTTAATTCTTATAGTGCTCAGAGCCACTTGAACCAATTGAACTGTTTCCAGAAAGTGCTTTCAAAAGCAAAACTCTCCTTGATACACAACGCCTCTCTTGTGACGTCTGCCAATGGAGTTCGTTGAGCATTTCTGTCGCGCTCTCTCGCCGACTAAACGATCGCATGAGGAAACTCACCTGTCTTAATTAGAACTTCTCTATTTATTCTATCAGTTCTACCTCACAGTACTCAGGAATCGAACAAACGCCTTCTAAACCACTATTTTCGTGGATGACTTACATTCTTCCTTTTAATCCCAGTCTGGCATCTGCTTTTCCTACTATTTTTTAGTGGTCTTTCCACTTAAGATCGCTTTGGATAGTTACTTAAAGATAGGCCTATTTTACGGTAGATACCGTTTCCAGAAATTTTTCATGTTTTGTAGTTGTACAGTAACGAATTTCCTTTCCTATGTAGACCCACTATGCTACATTAATTTAGGTTTAGGGTCAGCTGCCAGAGTCTGCATCATTCATTAATCTTCTGCAGGCTATTTTAGAAATCGATACAGTCTGATAGCGTTTCTACTTTCTCACAGACTACCAAACCACCTGTGAACAATTCTGAGGAGCACCTGACGCTTTCTACTAGATCATTTATATAGTAAACAGTAATGGTCGTGTCATACATCCTTAAGGTACTCTGGAAATTACCTTCAAGTATGTCAACCTTTTTCCGGTAAGAGCGATGTGTTTTTATTTGCAAGGAAGTTTCGAATTCAGTCTTAACTCTCGCCTGATAATCGGTAAGTTTGTATTTTTTCACTAAACAACAATGTGGTGCGGTGTAAAATCCTTTCCTGAAGTCAAGGAACAGGGGATCAACGTGAGTGTCGCTGTCTACAGCACTATCAATCTCGTGGAGGAACAGAGCGAGCAGAGTTTTGCAGGATCTCTGTGGAATCCACGTTGATCTATGTTTTATAATTCTTCAACAGATTGACTTCAGTGATATAAGCCTATAATTATGTGCCTCTGTCTTACGACCCCTGTTGCAAGCCGGAATGTCAGCCGCTAGGCACACTTTTCTCTGTTAGCGATATACTGTAATTTGCTGCTGACGTGGAGCAGATTCATTAAGACGCTTATAGTACCTTATCTGGTCCTGAAACTTTTGCAGTACTAACCTATTTTAGTTGCCTGCCATTTCGTACGAAGACTGTAATGGGGGTCGTGTTATGTTCTTCGGCGGTTAAACATTTTCGGAAGAAGTTATTTCTGGTTTCAAAATTCATAGATCTATATTACTTGGCAATGATATATGGTGCGAAATTTACTTTCACCCCTCAGTTTTCACAACCATGTAGTTCATGTACCTTATGACATGGAAGCCAACTTGAGTTATCTTCGCCTCGGGGCAGGTGCATGAAATATTGTTCGGACGAGTTTTATGTAGCCCACCCTGTACATCTACACATTTACTTCTATAGCCAGGGTAAAGTGTACGCGTTTCCAACGAGCGAAATTTAACTATATGGGTCATAGTACACAATTTAGTCTTACCCATCCAAAGCTTACAATTAGCACGCGCGACATACGACGGAGACAGCAGAGTTATTACACGTTCTTATTCTAATAGCGTATCTCTGCATTAAGCCAAGGGGATTTTGCTTTTCAGTATTTAAATTCTTCCACCCGTTTCTGTTTACATTCCGTCAGAACGGCCCTTATATGTTTGCACGAGCTGTAGCTACTTGTCAGTATCAAAATACGATATCTTTGAATTTGCTACCTGAATTCTGTCTTGGCTATATGATAAGAACTCAAATCGCAGTAGCCGAGATTTCTAATTACTCAAAATAGCGTCTAATACGCAGTATCTCTGCTTCCATGCACACTTACACAAGTAACTTAAAGGTTGCATCCTATATCATATGGTTTTACAGAATTTCCCGTCCGTAATTTATTGAAGTCTGAAACGAAAATAGAAATAAAAATCACTTAAAGAAACTTCACTCTTTCTTTGAAGTCATCAGTATGACTCGTTACATATCAGATTTAAAATCTGCGGCATAATATTTCAACAATTTTTGGATAAGTGGAAACTGGAGTGAAACTGGATATGCGGGTCAAAACGAGTTGCTTCAGATTTGCGTGTCCAGTGCCGCCACCAGTCTCATAACAATCAGTACTACTACCATCAGTCATTCTGGGAGTCGTAACTAACTACCACTTGCGGTGCCTGTTGCTTTCCTCTCTAGATGTTCTTAAAAATTTAGCTGTAACTTTCTTCAGTGCCTCTTTCGGCAGGGTATTGAAGAGAAACATTACTCGATAAAAAAAAACCAGGTACGTAATTCATTTAAGAATCTTTTCAGTGTATTTAAAGGACTGTATGATGCACATTGTGTGAATGATAACCTTTCTACGCAATGTTTAATTCATTTTCGCTCTGTGGACCACAATCAATTATACCGGGTGGGCAAAACGGGGTTGGGAAAAACTTCTAATGGCATCTCAAAAGGTACAAAGTTAAAAGAAAATCACGAATAACAGAAACAGCAAAGCAGTAAAACTGATCTTCTCTTCACATAAAAATTATTTTTCTTAAGTTGAAGAAAAGGTCAAAAAAGACAGAAAAGGAAAGAAAAATTGAAAACGAAAGCCGTCTACGAGAAGAAACAAAAAGTGAGCAAGCAGAAAACGAGAGCTGGAAAGACTAGACCAGGTAAAAAAAATTTAAAAGCATATATTCTTAGACTGCGTCAGGCTAAGCATTCATACGAGTATGTTGTAAATCATACTGGTTTTCAAGGGAGGGACGGAAGGGTATGTGTTTAGTCCTGAAATTTTTTTCCATTTATTTGAATGGGTACCCCATTTTACCATTTGGGTGGATCAAAACAAGTTTTGGTATGTAACTACGTTTATTGTTTTTCTTTCTACAATGGTTTAATTTTAATCTGGAAACGGACCGGTATCATTTTGTTGAAAGTATAAGATATCTGTGCGATCTTAAATTGCTAACTTAGTTGTCACTGAAAATAATATGTATGAATTAAAACTTAACGTGCATGGCTTTAGCATTCACTTACATTCCCTTCTTGCTGTGGTTGGGTTTTTCTAAAAATATGATATTTATTGGAGAACGTATTCTAAATTACTTTAGTGGTATCTTTTATCAAGAATTTCTTTACATTTTACGAAACGTGTCAGTTTCACTTTTGAGGTATGCTTTATTTCGCGAGCGTGCTGTATAAAATCTCTATTTCACGGAAGGAACAGCAAGGTCACTTTTGGATTTTGTTATTCCTGGTATATGTAAGGAGGAAGAGATCGATTGACATTTACATGCTACCAAAGCAAAAAACATTAGAACGACACCTTAAGTTAATAAACAACTTATGATCCATGCCAAGAAGGCTTTTCCGTACTAATATAAGGACACCGAAAAATCCTCAAGAGCCATCATTATAATGCCATGCAATACTGCCTTGGTAACGACGTATGTTACGCGAAGAAGAGCCTACACAAGTTTCTTCACGTTTGTAACCAGTTGTAGTCACACTTTGACGATTATACCCCGTACAGCTTCCATTGTAGCATGTGCTAACTGATATGTTCCATCTGTTCTTCCAAATACGTTACAGATGAAACATTTCCGACCACCAGTGATAAACACTATTAAAACACTATATAATCTAATTCAATGTACAAACACAACGTAAAACATAAACAGACCAACAAAATACATCTTTTCCCTCTCTCTATCATTAGGTACAATAAAGTATGATTTAGCAGCGTATTCAAGGTATACAACCTTTGCTCTCAGAACAGCTGCTCGAACTCTTGCCACTCGGGAGGTATCGTTTTGTAGCGTTTTTGCCGATATTGTAGATGTTGAAGTCCAACACGTCTTTACATTATTCCACAGATTTGCAGCGTTAGAAGACCTCAGTATTCTGACTTCTCTGTGAAGTTCAGCCCGTTAGAGTTCAATGAGATTTAAGTCACGTGACTGTTCTGGTCAAATCATATTCTTCGGTTACCCACATTCCTCTTTTCTAATGACTACCGTCTGCTCGATTTAGAAACATGTTTGGGGTCATTGTCCTTCTGCACAACAAGCCCACGACCTATAGGTCTCCTGCCAGATAGAAGAATGAGGACATCATGAAAAATTCAGAAGGAAATCCCTGTGTTAAAGAAAAATCCGTAGTTGTGATAGAGATGACAAAAACCTATTGGCTTTTCGCGGATGATGCTGTAGTATACAGAGAAGTTGCAGCATTAGAAAATTGTAGCGAAATGCAGGAAGATCTGCAGCGGATAGGCACTCGGTGCGGGGAGTGGCAACTGACCCTTAACATAGACAAATGTAATGTATTGCGAATACATAGAAAGAAGGATCCTTTATTGTATGATTATATGATAGCGGAACAAACACTGGTAGCAGTTACTTCTGTAAAATATCTGGGAGTATGCGTGCGGAACGATTTGAAGTGGAATGATCATATAAAATTAATTGTTGGTAAGGCGGGTACCAGGTTGAGATTCATTGGGAGAGTGCTTAGAAAATGTAGTCCATCAACAAAGGAGGTGGCTTACAAAACACTCGTTCGACCTATACTTGAGTATTGCTCATCAGTGTGGGATCCGTACCAGATCGGTCTGACGGAGGAGATAGAGAAGATCCAAAGAAGAGCGGCGCGTTTCGTCACAGGGTTATTTGGTAACCGTGATAGCGTTACGGAGATGTTTAATAAACTCAAGTGGCAGGCTCTGCAAGAGAGGCGCTCTGCATCGCGGTGTAGCTTGCTGTCCAGGTTTCGAGAGGGTGCGTTTCTGGATGAGGTATCGAATATATTGCTTCCCCCTACTTATACCTCCCGAGGAGATCACGAATGTAAAATTAGAGAGATTAGAGCGCGCACGGAGGCTTTCAGACAGTCGTTCTTTCCCCGAACCATACGCGACTGGAACAGGAAAGGGAGGTAATGACAGTGGCACGTAAAGTGCCCTCCGCCACACACCGTTGGGTGGCTTGCGGAGTATAAATGTAGATGTAGATGTAGATGTAGTTTGGTTCGAAATAATCGGTTTTTTTCGGTGTTTCATTTCGGTTATAACAGGTGTTTCTTATCATTTATTAATGACCGGGTTAATGAAACCGATATGTCAATTAGCTACAGGAGCAGTGCTAACATTTTAGATTTTTAAATCTTTTTTCAAACCTGAGTGACATTTATTCGTAAAATTTCCTTCGTTATACAGAGGTGTCAAGTCATGGGATATCTTCTTATATCGTGCAGGGCCTCCTTTTGCCAGACGTAGTGCAATAGCTCGACGAGACATGAACTCAACAAGTTGTTTGAAGACCTCTGCAGGAATATAGAGCCATGCTGCCTCTATAGACGTCCACAATTCCGAAAGTGTTGCCAATGCAGTATGTTGTCCATGAAATGAACTGCCTATTACTTTGGAAATTCGTGCTAAGGTCTTATGGGACCAAAATGCTGAGATCATCGGTCCCTAAGCTTACGCACTTCTAAATCTAACTTAAAACTAACTTACGCTATGGACAACACACATACCCATGCCCGAAGGAGGACTCGAACCTACGACAGGGGAAGCCGCGCTAACCATCACAAGGCGCCCCTAGAACCCGCGGCTACCCCGCGCAGCCCTCTCGATTATGTCTCGTAAATGTTTGATGG
The DNA here is from genome assembly GCF_023864345.2 of Schistocerca serialis cubense. Lineage (NCBI taxonomy): Eukaryota > Metazoa > Arthropoda > Insecta > Orthoptera > Acrididae > Schistocerca > Schistocerca serialis. Next base: position 403,110,876 of record NC_064641.1, on the reverse strand, counting down.
GATTCAGGATTCATGACGGGCTATCTGCGTGGCCAAATCATTCTCTCGAATTTTCATTGACACCAAACCAATCGTGGACAGTTGTGGCCTGGCGATGTGGTGAATTGTCAGCCATGGTACTTCGATCGTTTTTTAGAACATGAAATCCATGAATGGCTGGAAATGATCTCCACGTAACCAAAGGTAGCCATTTCTATTAAATAACAGTGTAAACACAGCCTGTCATGGGGCCACCGCCAGCTTACATGGTGACTTGTTCTCAACTTGGGTTCACGGCTTCGTGGGGTCTGTGTCACATTCAAACCCCATCATCATCCCTTACCAACTGAAATCGGGACCCGTCTGACCAGGCCACAGTTTTCCAGTCTTATACGGTCTAACCGATATGAACACTACCCAAGGAAAGGCGCTGCAGGTGTTGTCGTGCTGTTAGCGAACGCACTCGCTTCGGTCGTCTGCTGTCATAGCCAACTAACGCCGTGTCCGCCCCTATAGCAGAGTGGTCAGCGTGACGGATTGCCGTTCTACGGACCCGGGTTCGATTCCCGGCTGGGTCGGGGACTGGGTGTTGTGGTGTCTTCATCGTCATTTCATCCCCATCCGGCACGCAGGTCGCCCAGTGTGGCGTCGAATGTAATAAGACCTGCACCAAGGCGGCCGGACCTGCCGCGCAAGGGGCCTCCCGGCCAATGACGCCAAACGCTCATTTCCACTTCTATAGCCAATTAACGCCAAATTTCACCGCACCGTCCTAACGGATACTTTCATACTTATTTCCGAAGTTATTTCACGCTGTGCTGCTTGTCTGTTAGCTCTGACAACTCTACGAAAATGTGGCTGCTCTCGGTTGTTCAATGAAGGCCATCGGCCGCTACTTTATCCGTGGTGAGAGGTAATACCGGTAATGTGGTATTCTGGACACGCTATTACTATGAATTTCACATTATTGAATTCCCTAATGGTTCCCGAAACGGAATGTCCCATGCATCTAGCTCCAACAACGATTCCGCGTTCAAAGTCTGTTAGCTTCCATCAAGTGGCTCTGATCATGTATGAAACATCTTCACACGAATCACCTGAGTACAAATGGCAGGTCCGCCAATGAACTGCCCTTTTATAGCTCGTGTACATATATTAGCGCCGTCTGTGTATCTGCATACCGCTATCCCATGACTTTTGTCCCCTCTGTGAAACACAAAATCAGAAAAGGGGTGACTGCTACTTTAATAACAATGCCGACTGAAAGCAGCAAGAAACACTTGGTATAAGAAATGTTACAGCACTGCCTAGAAAATAAGGTACCTGTTTTTAGGTGGCGTGGCCTGTTATACGGTATGTTTGTGCATGTAGTGTGTAAGATTTGCTCCATCTGGTCTAAATGGCAGTTTCTCGCTGTTGTCTTCGGACATAAGTCTTACTACAGAATATCACCGTACCTAGTGTCCGCCCCTGCTAGCTGAGTGGTCAGCGCGACGGAATGCCATACCTAAGGGTCCAGGTTCGATTCCTGATTGGGACGGAGATTTTCTCCGCTCAGGGACTGGGTGTTGTTTTGTCCTTAACCATCATCATTTCATCCCCATCGACACGCAAGATGCCGAAGTGGCGTCAACTCGAAAGACTTGCACCAGGCGAATGGTTTACCCAACGGGGGGCCCTAGCCACACGGCATTACATTACCATACCTAGTCAGGAAATATTTCAAATGCGGTATTTATGAGGTACAATGCTGCATTTAATTTAAAAGATAAAAAGTGGGAGAAGTCGCAGAAAACTTGCAACATAATATGAAGTGAGAACTTAAAAATTAACATTATCATAAACATTAACATGTTTATGATAAAATAGAAAGTATCTGACCTGCTCCCTGCGTCTACATAATATGCCTTTATCTCCTTGTAGGCCTTGGAAACGGAAAATTAACACGAAAAATTGCGTTACTCAACGTCAGTTTTCACCCTACAGCACCGCCTATTTCTGATGCCCAATTAGTGGTATTATCCTCAGTTATTATCTGCTTTTTGAGCAGAGTTTCAAAAAATTAGAATCAGTGGGAGAATTCTGGTGACTTTTTTTAGTATTCAGGTAATTATCACTTTTAGAGAGAAGCAGCGAACGCTGATCTGACTTCATTTTATTTGTCAATGAAATTTAATCTTTAGATGCTATGTGTATTGAGACTGAGCGAGTCAAAATGGTTCAATTTTTTTTATAGGTTTCTACATTTATTACACGAAATAACAGGAATAAAAGACCGGTAGGTAAAGCAGACGTGGAAGAAAAAATTGATATAACCGCCATTCCTAATAAGTGATAGGAAACATTTGACCGGTATTATAGTACGTGACATCCACCGGATCCAGTAATGTGCGGGCAAGTCGCGGTGCAGTTTGGTGACAGTGTTCGTCAGTACCGGAACGTAAGCCTGCAGTCCTCAGAAAATGGCGGTTGTCATCTTGGACGACGGGAGTGTCTGCAGCATTATCAATGTAGAAATGTAGAATAAAAGCACAACACTCGGCCACTGAGATTGTTGGAATATGCAACCCGTTTCACATTCACCGCAACTTGAGTTATTGAGGCCTGGTTGTGGTACGGAAATTCCCCCACAGAATATTAGTCGGCCAGGATGGCCGAGCGGTTCTAGGCGCTACAGTCTGGAACCGCGCCACCGCTACGGTCGCAGGTTCGAATCCTGCCTGGGGCATGGGTGTGTGTGATGTCCTTAGGTTAGTTAGGTTTAAGTAGTTCTAAGTTCTAGGGGACTGATGACCTCAGAAGTTAAGTCCCATAGTGCTCAGAGCCATTTGAACCATTTTTGAAGAGAATATTACAGAAGCACATTCGGTTGGAACCACATCCTCCATTCACAGCAGTAAGGGCCTCATTGTGCCGCCGTTGCACTCTACCATTTGGATCATTTGAAAGGAAGCGAAACGGCGATTCGTCGGATCTCACTACGCTTCTTTCGTCAGTTACAGTCGAGTTTCTGTACTGTTTGATCCACTGAAGGAGTACTACTTTGTGTGCCACAGTGAGTACCACCTTTGACGAGATGTTCGCTTTCATACGTCCATTACACACAGTTCACTTCGTAGTGTTTGCTCGCGCTCTGATTATGATAAACCTACACTAGCAGAATGCAGCAGTTCATGTCGTATGAAACCGACTGTCTTAGGAAAGGAGCGACATTTCGTCTGTTTATTCAGTAATGGCCTTCGTACGGCCACTGATGTCACACTGTGTTACATTGTTTCGAGTCTAGCACCATTCCTTGTAGACACGTTTGTCTGTCCGCGTTGATACACCAACAAATAGGCTAGCATTCCTGTGTGTCCATGACCTCATTCAAGCATGATAGCTTTTTCCCATAGTTCTGTGACTTCTCCGTGCACTGATTTCTTACAACCGACTGCTGCATATAAACCACCAAACCACTTCCCCGCTATGATTTCTGTCGCCATGGAGGGTTAGTTGCCCATATGTTAACAGCTCTGCATCATCTAAAGAGCTTCACCAGTGCGCTCTGTTAAGGCGGTAACAAATATTTGGTCTGTTGAGATTGTCGTTGTTGTGGTCTTCAGTCGTGAGACTGGTCTGATGCAGCTCTCAATGCTACTCTATCCTGTGCAAGCTTCTTCGTCTCCCAGTACCTACTGCAGCCTACATCCTTCTGAATCTGCTTAGTCTATTCATCTCTTGGTCTTACTCTACGATTTTTACCCTCCACGCTGCCCTCCAGTACTAAATTGATGATCGTTTGATGCCTCAGAACACGTCCTACGAACCGATCCCTTCGACTAGTCAAGTTGTACCACAAACTCATCTTCTCCCCAATCCTATTCAATACCTCTTCATTAGTTATGTGATCTACTCATCTAATCTTCAGCATTCTTCTGTAGCACCACATTTCGAAAGCTTCTATTCTCTTCTTGTCCAAACTATTTATCGTCCACGTTTCACTTCCATACATGGCTACACTCCATACAAATACTTTCACAAACGACTTCGTGACACTTAAATCTATACTCGATGTTCACAAATTTCTCTTCATCAGAAACGCTTTCCGTGCCATTGCCAGTCTACATTTTATATCCTCTCTACTTCGACCATCATCAGTTATTTTGCTCCCCAAATAGCAAAACTCCTTTACTATTTTAAGTGTCTCATTTCCTAATCTAATACCCTCAGCATCACCCGACTTAATTCGACTACATTCTATTATCCTCGTTTTGCTTTTGTTGATGTTGATCTTATACCCTCCTTCAAAGACACTGTCCATTCCGTTCAACTGGTCTTCCAAGTCCTTTGCTGTCCCTGACAGAATTACAATGTCATCCGCGAACCTCTGAGTTTTTATTTCCTCGCCATAGATTTTAATACCTACTCCGAATTTTTCTTTTGTTTCCTTTACTGCTTGCTCAATATACAAATAGAATAACATTTGGAAGAGGCTCCAACCCTGCCTCACTCCCTTCCTAACCACTGCTTCCCTTTCATGTCCCTCGGCTCTTATAACTGCCATCTGGTTTCTGTACAAATTGTAAATAGCCCTTCGCTCTCTGTATTTTACTCCTGCCACCTTCAGAATTTGAAAGAGGCTATTCCAGTCAGCATTGCCAAAAGCCTTCTCTAAGTCTACAAATGCTAGAAACATAGGTTTGCCTTTTCTTAATCTAGCTTCTAAGATAAGTCGTAGGGTCAGTATTGCCTCACGTGTTCCCATATTTCTACGGAATCCAAACTGATCTTCCCCGAGGTCGGCTTCTACCAGTTCCTCCTTTCGTCTCT